>NC_056435.1:58182977-58875477 GCF_018296145.1 Oncorhynchus tshawytscha
CACCTGCCCTCCTTGTCAGTGTCATACAGCCCAATCCAGGTGTACCTCTCTGTAGGGTCTTGACTACTACTTCTCACTATGCACTGAGGCCAGGTTTGCTCTCAGGATTGATGTAAACGACAACGCATTCCAGTTCCCACCAACATGCAGTCATTTTGCATAGCCATTGAAGAGCAGTGGGACAACATTCCACAGGCCACAATCAACAGCCTGATCAACTCAATGCGAAGGAGTTGTGTCACGATGCATGGGGCAAATGGTAGTCACACCAGATACTGACTGGTTTTCTGATCCACGCCCCTACTTTTTTTTAAAGGTATCTGTGACCAACAGATGCATATCTGCATTCCTAATCATGTGAAACCCATGGATTAGGGCCTAATGAATTCATTTCAATTGTCTGATTTTCTTATATGAACTGTAACTCAGTAAAATCTTTGAAATTGTTGCATGTTGCAAATATATTTTTGTTGAGTATAATTTAAAAGTATGCATTAAGGTGTCTGTAATAGAATAAATATGGCAAAAACAAATGTAGACATTAATAAATGCATTTCTAAAGCTTCCCCCCCCAAAAATTACACCAGTGGGGGAGTGCCAAGATGGAGGCCCGGTGGCTTCAAAACAGAGCCACCTATTAGTCATCTAGTGTGTATATAAATCATTACTCTCATCAGCAAACAAGGAAACCACGTTCATTAGAACGTGCGTTGAAGATGTCATTCCCATAGCAACGATTAAAACATTCCCAAACCAGAAAACGTGGATTGATGGCAGCATTCGTGTGAAACTGAAAGCGCGAACCACTGCTTTTATTCAGGGCAAGGTGACCGGAAAAATGACTGAATACAAACAGTGTAGCTATTCCCTCCGCAAGGCAATCAAACAAGCTAAGCGTCAGTATAGAGACAAAGTAGAATCTCAATTCAACGGCTCAGACACAAGAGGAATGTGGCAGGGTCTACAGTCAATCACGGATTACAAAAAGAAAACCAGCCCCGTCACAGACCAGGATGTCTTGCTCCCAGGCAGACTAAATCACTTTTTGCCCGCTTTGAGGACAATACAGTGCCACTGACACGGCCTGCAACCAAAACATGCGGTCTCTCCTTCACTGCAGCGTGTCAACCCTCGCAAGGCTGCAGGCCCAGACGGCATCCCCAGCCGCGCCCTCAGAGCATGCGCAGACCAGCTGGCTGGTGTGTTTACGGACATATTCAATCAATCCCTATCCCAGTCTGTTGTTCCCGCATGCTTCAAGAGGGCCACCATTGTTCCTGTTCCCAAGAAAGCTAAGGTAACTGAGCTAAACGACTACCGCCCCGTAGCACTCACTTCCGTCATCATGAAGTGCTTTGAGAGATTAGTCAAGGACCATATCACCTCCACCCTACCTGACACCCTAGACCCACTCCAATTTGCTTACCGCCCAAATAGGTTCACAGACGATGCAATCTCAACCACACTGCACACTGCCCTAACCCATCTGGACAAGAGGAATACCTATGTGAGAATGCTGTTCATCGACTACAGCTCGGCATTTAACACCATAGTGCCCTCCAAGCTCGTCATCAAGCTCGAGTCCCTGGGTCTCGACCCCGCCCTGTGCAACTGGGTACTGGACTTCCTGACGGGCCGCCCCCAGGTGGTGAGGGTAGGCAACAACATCTCCACCCCGCTGATCCTCAACACTGGGGCCCCACAAGGGTGCGTTCTGAGCCCTCTCCTGTACTCCCTGTTCACCCACGACTGCGTGGCCACGCACGCCTCCAACTCAATCATCAAGTTTGCGGACGACACAACAGTGGTAGGCTTGATTACCAACAACGACAAGACGGCCTACAGGGAGGAGGTGAGGGCCCTCGGAGTGTGGTGTCAGGAAAATAACCTCACACTCACACTCAACGTCAACAAAACTAAGGAGATGATTGTGGACTTCAGGAAACAGCAGAGGGAACACCCCCCTATCCACATCGATGGAACAGTAGTGGAGAGGGTAGTAAGTTTTAAGTTCCTCGGCGTACACATCACAGACAAACTGAATTGGTCCACCCACACAGACAGCATCGTGAAGAAGGCGGAGCAGCGCCTCTTCAACCTCAGGAGGCTGAAGAAATTCGGCTTGTCACCAAAAGCACTCACAAACTTCTACAGATGCACAATCGAGAGCATCCTGTCGGGCTGTATCACCGCCTGGTACGGCAACTGCTCCGCCCACAACCGTAAGGCTCTCCAGAGGGTAGTGAGGTCTGCACAACGCATCACCGGGGGCAAACTACCTGCCCTCCAGGACACCTACACCACCCGATGTCACAGGAAGGCCATAAAGATCATCAAGGACAACAACAACCCGAGCCACTGCCTGTTCACCCCACTATCATCCAGAAGGCGAGGTCAGTACAGGTGCATCAAAGCTGGGACCGAGAGACTGAAAAACAGCTTCTATCTCAAGGCCATCAGACTGTTAAACAGCCACCACTAACATTGAGTGGCTTCTGCCAACACACTGACTCAACACCAGCCACTTTAATAATGGGAATTGATGGGAAATTATGTAAAATATATCACTAGCCACTTTAAACAATGCTACCTAATATAATGTTTACACACCCTACATTATTCATCTCATATGTATACGTATATACTGTACTCTATATCATCTACTGCATCTTTATGTAATACATGTATCACTAGCCACTTTAACTATGCCCCTTTGTTTACATACTCATCTCATATGTATATACTGCACTCAATACCATCTACTGTATCTTGCCTATGCCGCTCTGTACCATCACTCATTCATATATCTTTATGTACATATTCTTTATCCCCTTACACTTGTGTCTATAAGGTAGTAGTTTTGGAATTGTTAGCTAGATTACTTGTTGGTTATTACTGCATTGTCGGAACTAGAAGCACAAGCATTTCGCTATACTCGCATTAACATCTGCTAACCATGTGTATGTGACAAATACAATTTGATTTGATTTGATTTGAAACCTAATTCAGGAAGACAAAAGAGAAAGCCATTACATTAGACATTGCCATTCTTTCTTGTTATCTAATATTTTTTCTCAATGATTCTGGTTGTTTTTATGCTCTAAATCTCTAAATGTTGTACAACTGCATCAAAACCTCAGTAAATGTGACAGGGTATTCGTGCCTTTCTTTCCATCCATTCAAATCCATTCAAATCCTTAATATGCATGGCCTTTCCTTTCAACATCGCCTAGCTACTTCGCTGCTTTGCGTAGCTTGAAGTAGCTTGAGACGATTTCATATTTTGCTCATGCTTGTTGCCTAAACATGTTGTGTAGCTATTGCCTGGGGTAAGCTGTGCACATTTAGTTGTGTCTAAATAATTTGACGCTCGTGTCCCTTCAGACAGAGGTAGCATACAGTATACAAGGTGTGACTGTATTCATGACAGGGCAGGCTAGTGAGAACTGGACTGTCCACTTGTCTGAAACGTCATTACCAATTCATACTTTTCACCCAAACTTTTTTGCGTTGCGAATTATTCTGATGAAATGTGTCCATATATTGGTATTTTAGTGCCACTTATCAGTAGTAACTGTGGATTCTACATCGGTCAATGGCTGAGCTGAGTTGAGCAGTGTGTCATTTTGTCAGATGATTTGAAATATGCCGGCATCAGAGGCTATCGCTTGTGTATCTTGGCTACGTTGGTATTTACATTTGGTGAAAAGTGTTTGTCAATTTCGGTTAATAGACTGTCACACTTTTTTTTACCAAGCGCTCAAAGCACTTTACATAGTAAGGGGAAATTCACCTCATCCACCACTACTGATGTATAGAACCCATCTGGGTGATGCCATGGTGGTGTCAGTATAAGGCATGGACTGGTGTCAGTCCATGCCTTATAGGCTGATCTGCCTTATTAAATAGGCCTAAGGGAGTGGTCGAAATTTACACAATTGCTACCTGGAGGAAAATGGAGGGCCATGCTTTTTAAATGTCAGTCAGGGAGAGGGTTTAGTATTTTTTTAAATTTAGTCCAGAGGAGGGTCATATAATTTGTAATCAATTCACTCCTGTACATAGCTCATCTGTAAATAGCTCATCCAACTACCTCATCCCCATACTTTTTTATTTTTTTGCTACATTGCACTCCAGTATCTCTACTTGCACATTCATCTTCTGCACATCTATCACTCCAGTGTTTAATTGCTAAATTGTAATTACATAGCCACTATGGCCTATTTATTACCTTACCTCCCTTATCTTACCTTACATTTGCACACACCGTATATAAACTTTTTCTATTGTGTTATTGACTGTATGTTTGTTTATTCCATGTGTAACTCTGTGTTGTTGTTTGTGTCGCACTGCTTTGCTTTATCTTGGCCAGGTCGCAGTTGTAAATGAGAACTTGTTCTCAACTAGCCTACCTGGTTAAATAAAGGTGAAATAATTTTTTTTATAATTAAACAAACAAACCTGTTGTGGGTGTGTCGAGGCTTGGCCCCTCACTGGCCAATCAGAACGTGCTCCATGGCTAAATATGTGGTTGCTTCAAATTGTGTATTTCTAGTTTTTATGTGTTGCCTTGGAATCAACTCCAATTCCAATGTTAGTCCTTTATAGTTTGTTAAACAATTTACAAAATGTACACCCATCCCATCTTGCCTAAATATGTTAACTTGAATCAGTTTGAAGTCAACATTGTTCTAAGTATTTGCATGGCTTCAATGTAGAAATATATACAGTACTAGACAAAAGTTTGGACACACCTACTCATTCAAGGGTTTTTCTTTATTTCTACTATTTTCTAGATTGTAGAATAATAGTGAAATAACACATATGGAATCATGCAGTAAGCAAAAAAGTGTTAAACGAATCAAAAATATTTGTTATATTTTAGATTCTTAAAAGAAAGCCAATATCTGCCTTGATGACAGCTTTGCACACTCTTGGCATTCTCTCAACCAGATTCACCTGGAATGCTTTTACAACAGTCTTTAAGGGGTTCCCACATATGCTGAGCACTTGTTGGCTGCTTTTCCTTCACCTTGCAGTCCAACTCATCCCAAACCTTCTCAATTGGGTTGAGGTCAGGTGATTGGGGAAGCCAGGTCATTTGATGCAGCACTTCATCACTCTCCTTCTTGATCAAATAACCCTTACATAGCCTGGAAGTGGGTTGGGTCATTGTCCTGTCAAAAAAACAAATGATAGTCCCACAAAGCGCAAAGCAGATGGGATGGCGTATCGCTGCAGAATGATGTGGTTAAGTGTGCCTTGAATTCTAAATAAATCACAGACAGTGTCACCAGCAAAGCACCTCCACACATCACACCTCCTCCATGCTTCACAGTTGGAATCACACATGTGGAGATCATCCATTCACCTACTCTGCGTCTCACAAAGACACGACGGATGAAACCAAAAATCTAAAATTTGGACTCATCAGACCAAAGGACCGATTTCCACAAGGTCTAATGTCCATTGCTCGTGTTTCTTGGCCCAAGCAAGTCTCTTCTTCTTATTGCATCCAATTTGTTGAGTAGAGTGTTGGAGGTTATTTTGTAAATGACATCGCCGAAGTCAAGGATCGGTAGGATGGTCAGTTTTACGATGGTATGTTTGGCAGGATGAGTAAAGGATACTTTGTTGCGAAATAGGAAGCCAATTTTAGATTTAATTTTGGATTGGAGATGCTTAATGTGAGTCTGGAAGGAGAGTTTACAGTCTAACCAGACACCTAGGTATTTGTAATTATCCACATATTCTAAGTCAGAACCGTCCAGAGTAGTGATGCTAGACGGGCGGGTAGGTGCAGGCAGCGATTGGTTGGAAATCAGGCATTTAGTTTTACTTGCATTTAAGAGCAGTTGGAGGCCATGGAAGGAGAGTTGTATGGCATTGAAGCTCATCTGGAGGTTAGTTAACACAGTGTCCAAAGAAGGACCAGAGGTATACAGAATGGTGTCGTCTGCGTAGAGGTGAATCAGAGAAACACCAGCAGCAAGAACGACATCATTGACGTATACAAACAGTCTGCCCGAGAATTGAACCCTGTGGCACCCGCATAAAAACGGCCAGAGGTCCGGACAACAGGCCCTCCAATTTGACACACTGAACTCTGTCTGAGAAGCAGTTGGTGAACCAGGCGAAGCAGTCATTTGAGAAACCAAGGCTGTGGAGTCTGCCAATAAGAATGCGGTGATTGACAGAGTCGAAAGCCTTGGCCAGGTCGATGAAGATGGCTGCACAGTATTGTCTTTATCAATGGCGGTTATGATATCGTTTAGGACCTTGAGCGTGGCTAAGGTGCACCCATGACCAGCTCGGAAACCAGATTGCATAGCAGAGAAGGTACGGTGGGATTCGAAATGGTCGGTGATCTGTTTGTTAACTTGGCTTTTGAAGACCTTAGAAAGGCAGGGTAGGATAGATATAGGTCTGTAGCAGTTTGGGTCTAGAGTGTCCCCCTTTGAAGACGGGGATGACAGTGCTCTTGTTCGCCATGGACTTTACAGTGTCCCAGAACTTTTTGGAGTTTGTGCTACAGGATGCGAATTTCTGTTTGAAAAAGCTAGCCTTTGCTTTCCTAACTGCCTGTGTATATTGGTTCCTAACTTCCCTGAAAAGTTGCATATCGCGGGAGCTATTCGATGCTAATGCAGAACGCCACAGGACGTTTTTGTGCTGGTCAAGGGCAGTCAAGTCCGGAGTAAACCAAGAGCTATATCTGTTCCTGGTTCTACATTTTTTAAATGGGGCATGCTTATTTAAGATGGTGAGGAAAGCACTTTTAAAGAACGACCAGGCATCCTCTACTGACGGAATGAGGTCAATATCCTTCCAGGATACCCGGGCCAGGTCGATTAGAAAGGCCTGCTCGCTGAAGTGTTTTTTGGAGCGTTTGACAGTGATGAGGAGTGGTCATTTGACCGCAGACCCATTACGAATGCAGGCAATGAGGCAGTGATCGCTGAGATCCTGGTTGAAAACAGCAGAGGTGTATTTAGAGGGCAGGTTGGTCAGGATGATATCTATGAGTGCCCGTGTTTACGGATTTGGGGTTGTACCTGGTAGGTTCATTGATCATTTGTGTGAGATTGAGGGCATCTAGCTTAGATTGTAGGACTGCCGGGATGTTAAGCATGTCCCAGTTTAGGTCACCTAACAGTACGAGCTCTGAAGATAGATGGGGTGCAATCAACTCACATATTGTGTCCAGGGCACAGCTATATCCTAAAATCACCAGGATAAAAAGAAAACCCATCACAATTGAACCAGCCTTCTTTATAGTTGGCCTAGGGTAAGAGTAGCCTATGGAGGGATTTGGTTCCTAAAAATGGGAACTGGGAAACAAGCAATTGTTACAGGAAAATATCTTCTATATACGAGGTTTACCGGTATTCACCAAGGTTCTCATTTAGTTTCATGATGGGCATGGAAACATGTAGCCTACATCATGGAGGGGGTTTTAAGTACCTCCAATGCATTTAATATAGGCCTACCAACAATACATACTGTAGATAAAAAGGAAATGTCAGCTCACTGTTTTGCTCCTCTCAAACTTGATATTTTAATAAAGCTGGTGATTAAGATTTATTTCCAAGTGGTGTAACGAACCAACCCCTTTATCGACGGTATTGACTAGCCTACTTGATTGCATTGGGCAGGACAAAAAGAAAATGGCCTTCATTGAGAGGGGAGGCTAGGCTTGTTATTTTAATAAAATAAAACTAAATGGTAAAAACATTTGTTTTTTATGTTTCTAAATATGAGGTATACAGGCACCAAAAGCACACTACTCTTGTTCCATGCGCATATGGGCAAAGTGCGTCATGGCTGGATAAGCTGCATTTCTGCTGTCAAAATTCCTGCCAATAACTACCGCATTACCGCTAAAACCAGGTTTTGGTTAGTCTTAAATATGCCTATCAGTGAGCACTGGCTTTAACAGGTCGAAATTACAAACTAACGGGGGTTTGACACAAGCGCCGTCTTAACGCCAGACGGAAATAGAGGCCTGAATGTCATATTGTTCAGTGTTTGAGAATGAGTTGCTTGTTATATCTCGATGTTTGCCCAATGCTGCCCCTCATCCCTGGATGTGCAATATCAAGTGCGCCTAGTGTGGTCTCAATCAAACAATCCATAGCCTATACTTAAGGAATAATGCACTAGGAGGTGTGGTGTGTATGGCCAAAATACTGTGGCTAACGTCTCATATACCAAGGCTGTCAGCCAATCAGCATTCAGAGTTAATATTAAATCACATGTCACATGGGCTGATTACAACAGGTGTATACCTTAAAGTGAAAATGCTTACTTACAAACCCTTAACCAACAATGCAGTTTTAAGAAAAATACCTTTAAAAAATTAAGAAATAAAAGTAACAAATAATTAAAAAGCAGCAGTAAAAAAACAATAGCGAGGCCAGATACAGGGGGTACTGGTACAGAGTCAATATGCGGGGGCACAGTTTAGTCGAGGTAATTGAGGTAATATGTACATGTAGGAAGAGTTATTGAAGTGACTATGCATAGATAATAATAGAGAGTAATTTAGGCAGGTGACCTTAATGTTCTTAAGCAGAGGGACTATGGTGGTCTGCTTGAAACATGTTATAGACTCAGATAGGGAGAGGTTGAAAATGTCAGTAAAGACACAGGCCAGTTGGGCAGTGCATGCTCGGAGTACACATCCTGGTAATCCGTCTGGTCCTGTGTCCTTGGGAATGTTGACCTGTTTAAAGGTGTTAATCACATCGGCGTTGGAGAGCATGATCACACAGTCGTCCGGAACTTTTGATGCTCTGATGCATGTTTCAGTGTTACTTGCCTCGAAGCGAACATAGAAGCAATTTAGCCAGTCTGGTAGGCTCATGTCACTGGGCTGCTCTCGGCTGTGCTTCCCTTTGTGGTCTGTAATTGTTTGCAATCCTTGCCACATCCGACGAGCGTCGAAGCCAGTGTAGTACAATTCGATCTTAGTCCTTTATTGACTCTTTGCCTGTTTGATGGTTTGTCAGATGGCATAGCGGGATTTCTTATAAGCTTCCAGGTTCGAGTTTGCTCCTTGAAAGCAGCAGCTCTGCCCTTTAGCTCAGTGTGGATGTTGCCTATAATCCACGCCTTCTGGTTTGGGTATGTACGTACAGTCACTGTGGGGACGACATCATCGATGCACTTATTGATGAAACCAGTGACTGATGATGTGGTGTATTCCTCAATGCCATTGGAAGAATCCAGGAACATATTCTAGCCGGTGCAAGCAAAACAGTCCTGTAGTTTAGCATCTGCTTCATCTGACCACTTTTTTATATACCGAATCACTGGTGCTTCCTTCTTTAATTTTTGCTTGAAAGCAGGAATCAGGTGGGTCGATTATGGTCAGATTTGCCAAATGGAGGTCAAGGTAGCGCTTTGTAACCGTCTCTGTGTGTGGGGTAAAGGTGTTCTAGAGTTTTTCCCCTCTGGTTGCACATTTAACATGCTGGTATAAATGAGGTAAAACGGATTTCAGTTTCCCTGCATTAAAGTCCCGGCCACTAGGAGAGCCGCCTCTGTATAAGCGTTTTCCTGTTTGCTTATGCCGTATACAACTCATTGAGTGCGGTCTTAGTACCAGCTTCAGTTTGTGGTGGTAAATAGACAGCTACGAAGAACATGGTTGAAAACTCTCTAGGTAGATAGTGTGGTCAACTGCTTATCGTGATATACTCTACCTCAGGCGAGCAAAACCTTGAGACATCCTTAGATATCGTGCACCAGATGTTGTTTACAATATACATAGACCACCACCCCTTGTCTTACGAGAGGCTGCTGTTCTATCCTGCTGATACAGTATATAACCCGTCAACTATATCTTATTCATGTCGTTCAGCCACGACTCGGTGAAACATAAGATATTACAGTTTTTAATGTCCCATTGGTAGGATATACATGCTTGTAGTTCATCCACTTTATTATCAAGCGATTGTACGTTGGCCAGTAATACCGATGGCAAAGGCAGATTAGCCACTCGTAGCCGGATCCTCACAAAGCACCCCGATCTCCTTCCATGAAACCTCTGTCTCTTTCTCCTGCGAATGACGGGGATGAGGGCCTGTTCGGGTGTCTGGAATAAATCCCTTTCGTCCGACTCATTTAAGAAATATTATTTGTCCAAGGTGAGTAATCCCTGTTCTGATGTCCAGAAGCTATTTTCGGTCATAAGAGACCATAGCAGCAGCAATATGTACAAGATCAGTTATAAACAATGCGAAAAAACAAACAAAATAGCACTGTTGGTTAAGAGCCCATAAAATGTCAGCCATGTTTTTAAATAATATAGTCTATAGGCCTAGGTGAAGTGCATGCTTGGAGAAGCACAGGGCAAAGTTGTATTTCTAAGAGGATGTACTTCCTTCAAGAGTTTTTGTACTGCTGGGATGGTGTATATAAAATTAAGCTGCACTGTATTGCTCACAGCAATGGATAGGCTATCCCAATCATGAACCTTGGCCAAAAATGTAATATCTTTGTGCCCGGACAAGGCCCACTGATGTCCTGTTCAGTTTGGACAAATAGAGCCTTTCTAGGACCATTACCTGTGTTAGGATGTTTCTGCTGAACCTGGTGAATACGGGACTCGATCTCCCAGGAGACAGCAGCAACGATGCAGGTGGATGGCACAATGGTCTCTAGCTCGGAACCTGTGTTGTCGGTGGTGAACTGGTGGGAGAGAGAGTCAGGCTTGGTATTCCCAGATCCGGGGCGATAAGTGGGTGTGAAGTTGAATCTCCCAAAGAACAATGCTGGCTTGCCGGAAGTTCAGACGTTTGGCGGTCTGGATGTAGGACAGGTTTTTGTGGTCCGTCCACACAATGAAGGGGAGAACCGAGCCCTCCAGCCAGTGACGCCATTCCTCAAGAGCTAGCTTCACTGCCAAGAGTTCCAGATGCCTATTTCTTTCTGCAGGTGAGAGCTTGCGGGAAAAGAATGCACATGGGTGGAGCTTCTGATCAGAGGGGATCATTGAGACAGAACAGCACCCATCCTGGAGTCGGAGGTGTCCACCTCGACGATGAACTGGAGTTCTGGGTCTGGCTAGGTGAGGAAGTGAAACGGGGCTTGAGTTCCCAGAATGCTGCCTCTGTCTCAGGGGTTCAGTGGAACAGGGTGGAGGTGAGAGGTGCTGCCAAATGGCTGTAATTTTTATTTTTATTTAACCAGGAAGGGCTCATTGAGAGTAAAATCTATTTTCAAGAGCGCCCTGGCCAAGATAGGCAGCACCAAGTCATTACAAAAGAATTACAATCCGTCATCAGTGATTTAAAAACACCAATCGGGACAAGTTTTTCCAGTTTAAAAGTATTTTGTAAGGTGTTCCAAGACGATGGCGCAGGCTTCTCACTCTGGTCTGAAAGACTGTGAAAGCTCAAAGAGTATGTTTACAACCGAGAGAACTTCTCTTTCCATTTAGTAGCCTAAGCGAAAGAAAGAAAAATCCACAATCTAGATAAAAAGACAACTGACTATTAGACCAACAATACACTAGTGAAGCTGTCATCAATAACATGTGATTGCATAAAGAGCATATGTGTAGAGCCACATCAGTTGTTTGATAGATCAGCCAAACCAATTGTGATACAGCCTGGAGTTGAACCAGGGTGTCAGTAGTGATAATTGAAGCACTGAGATGCAGTGCCTTAACCGCTACGCCACTCAGGATACCAAATATAACCTATGCTTGAGGATTTGGCTTTGACCCTTCCCTGTCTTACTTTTTTACTCCACTAAACACATGATTGGGATGTGGTTTCAAATTAGGCTACTGTGTATGTGTTTGTTGAGCTATTACAGTTACTGGGGAACTACAGCAAGGAGGGGTAATATCTGATAAGAAACTAAATACAAAAGCCTCAGTTTCGTAAAGCGTTAATCAGCAGTTGAAGCCTTGTTTCGGTAGATAGCTGGGGAATGGGGCCGGAGAAATGTAACTAATCTCAAATTCATAGACAGAGCTATGGATGCAATGACTGACGATCCATGATAGCAAACGTATAGTTCTAACCATGTTTTGAGGCTATGTAGTGTTTGTTTACATTTACTTTGTTTACAAGCATTGAAGTAAAACAAGCGTATATTTGGGGTTTTGATGGGGTACTACAGTCGAACTAAGCTCATGAGGCATTTATATTCTTCAAGAATCAATGGTTACATATCATTAATTTATAAGTTTAAAAAATGATGTAATAACTGGATATTGCCCCTTTAAGCACTTAAACCCCCTGATTTACTCACACACACACACTGATTTCATTTGAGCAAATAGATTTTGTCATAGGCAACGTAGCAAAAACATAGGTGAAGAAATAGTTCTTGGCGGGAGGGGCAAGTACTTTCACAACAGAGGGGCAGATTTGACTCATTCTGTTCACAGAAGTATATCTGTTGGGCCACCGTTAACCTTTGGCAATAGAAAATAAGATATTTGCGTTCCAGCAATGCCGCACAAAAAGAGAAGCCATGCCCATGGCCATCATAAAAAGTCACAGGAGGTGAGTTTTCCGTTTAAAATTCTTTTTGCAGGTTAGGCTACTTTTTCAGTCAACTATTTTAAAATTAAGAGACCTAGACCTAGAGGTGGCCATAACTGTGCAATCGATAAAGCAACGTTCCAACACATGCATGCGTTTGGATGCAGGAATGTCCAACGAGTAAGCGCGAGTTTTGCCTCAATTGGCGTCATCTAACTCGTAGCCAGGTAAAGGTCATAGTTTTTGTAACAAACTTTGAGAAACTATTTGCTGATATCCTTATGGATAAAGGAATAGGCTATATTACAAGAATCTTGCTTTGTTTGAAGCTTTTAAAAAAACGTGATTTTGCATTTACGCACGAATTGCGCAACCCAATACACATATTATGGTTTTGGATGAAAGGCTGTGAATGCAGTTCAACACTCGACTGTCAATTGGTTATGCGGAAACGATAGACTCGTCGGTTAAACTTATCTAAAAAATAAAGCCAAATGCCGTAGAATGCAAACCTAGCAGTCTCTTGACGACACCACAACCGCCCCATGTAGACACTTCGTTTAGGGTAAGATCGTTATCAGTCTACTGTAACATTGTTTGAACATAAGGGAGTGGTTATGTTCCCGAAACGCATGGGAAATAATTCTGCCTAAAAATGACACGGGAAACAGGCTAGACTAGATGCTACACATGTTCGGACAGCGGTATCCGTAGGCTATAGTCGATTATTCTCATCTTAACTGCTTCTCACAGTTTTTCCCATGGCGTATGCTGCCTATTGGATGAGCCTTGTGAGTATATGGCTATTAGCCAGCTATTTCTCATTCAACGTCTAAATTAACATAATATCCTTCAGGCAGTAATATATCTGGGCATGTGCATCTCCATCTGAGGCAGCATTATTAAAGACACTTAAAATACTTCCACTGTTGGAAACAAAACAGCCATTCCAACTATTGTCTTGGTAAAGTTGATTTATTAGTTTACAATGAGTAGTAGAATACACAAGAAGCCTATTGATGTGAAATGAATCACATGTTATGTAGCATAAAAAAGGGTTGGGACACATTTCTTGACAGGCTAGAACATTATTTAGTAGGGTGTGTGACTGTTTAAACTTTATATATGATAAAATACACATTCAGCTGCAGGCACCATTGCTTGGAATTTTACAGGTATGGAGAGACATTGGTGTTGATCACTCGATCACCTTTAACTCTTATTTGGATAAAACATTACAGTATATCCAGTCTCTGAACATCTCCTGAGTGTGCAAGTTCAAATTGAGACAGATTCATTATTTGTTATTTACATCTTCACTTGCACATATTGGCACATAAGGAGATAATTTTTGTTAATAAAGGTTAAATAAAAAAATAATTTGTGACACCAATATGGCAGTTACATACCACCATCTGAATTTTGATTGAACTTTTTACAGTATAATTTGACAGGGTTATGTTAGTTGGCTTGAAGTTGGCTGTTATGACAGGAAAATGTCACTCTTAGAATATAATAAATGGGTATAATAATATTAATAATAAATGGCATTTAGCAGATGCTTTTATCCAAAGAGACTTAGTCATGCGTGTATAGATTGTCTGTATGGGTGGCCCCAGCAGGAATCAACCCGACGTTCCCGGCTTTCAAAGAAAATGGAGCATTACTTCATTGGCTTCATAACAATTATGGCTTTACTGAAAGTTAGGGACTTTACTGTAATATCCAAAACAATGCTAGTAACCTATCAGACAACAATAGGTGGAGATGACCACTTCCTTCCCAGACCCAGGTGGTTTTCTGTGGCTGTAACGGAATGCTCGGGTAGATAGCCAACAACAAGAGCAGACCTTAGAACTTTCCAAGGGTACAGTTAGTTATTGTATTTCAATTTGAATTTCAACAATCTTCACAGAATTGGAATTTAATTGGAATTAAATTGTTTGGACTGTTTGTATGGAATTGTAAAAACATTTCATCTGTGAAATTCAATTGAATTCAATATTTATAATTCCCAGTTAATGGAATTAATGCACTTAGTATCAAAAAATTTATTTTAGGGATTTATTTTAAATCATTTCAACGTGTATTTATATATTTCCAGTATAGCTTTCTGAACAGGAACATGTGTGTGTCTTTTGCAGCAGAGAACAGCTTCTAGTACCACACTTGGAGAGCAGCAGGTGGATGACAGGCCCTATAATAATCGAGCTGCTGCAGCCTCTAAGGCTCAGGTAAGACCCTTCTAAACAATGTTCACATCATGGTGCGGATACACATGCCAATTACCACTGTTAGTGCATATGTGGTGCACTCAACTACACTTATGTGATGAATAACTGACTGAGAACTAAAGACCTTTCCCGTAAAAAGTTGTCATGCAGAGCAGAACAGGTGAACCCAAGAGCAGACTCCGATGCGGAGACTGGGATGAGGTAACCAAGGTATTTATTGAAACACAGGGGAAAGATTGAGTGCAGGCCAAGGGAAGCTAAGGCGGGTTGCAGGAAACCAGGTGCCGAGGCTGAGGCTGGAGCGAGAGGTGTAGGACCACAGTAAGCAGGTCCGGAGTGGAATCCAAGGGAGCCGTAGAGTGGGGAATCCAGGACAGAGTAGCAGGACTGACAAGAAGTGGGACTGGAGACAGGGACCAGAGTCAGAGCGGACAGAACTGTAGCAGAGCGGAAAACAGCATCAGGCAAGGGAAACCAGGAACAACCGGCTAGAAACATGGACTGACTGAGCAGAGATTACGATCTGGCAGTGTGGAAGAGGCAGGACTGAGTATATGCAGAGGTCTTGATTAGGGAACAGGTTGCAGCTGGTGGGGATCTGCCCTGAATCCGGCACGCCTGTCTCCCCCCCCACACACACACACACAGAGGGAGAGAGCACTGGGGTGGCAGGTCAAGGAGACACAGGATGAGCACTAGAGGGCATTGCAGGAGCAGATGTGACAGGACAGTGAAGCATTTTTTTGTCCTTTTGGTTGTAAACTTATGGGTCCAAATGCTTTAATTTTAACTATTTTAATACACGTAGTTGAATTAGTCCCAATACTTTTGCTCTTCTAAAATGGGGGACCATGAACAAAAAGTGCAACAAATTTTAAGCTTTGGAATGGCCTAGTCAAAGACAGGACCTAATCCCAATTGAGATGTGGCAGGATGTGAAACGAGTATCTCATGCTTGGAAACTCACAAATATCACTGAGTTAAAGCAGTTCTGCATGGATGAGTCGGACAAAATCCTCCACAGCGACGTGAGAGACGGATCAACAACTACAGGAAGCTTTTGGTTGGAGCTAAAAGTGGCACAACCAGTTATTGAGTGTAAGGGGGCAATTACTTTTTCACACAGGGGCATTGGGTGTTGCATATCTTTGTTTATGAAATAAATGAAATAATTATGCAATTGTTGTGTTATTTGTTCACTCAGGCTCCCTTGATATTAGGTTTTGGTTGAAGATTTGAATTTCAGTATTAAAAATATGCAAAAGTAGAGAAAATTATAAAAGGGGCAAATACTTTTTCACAGAACTGTACAGTATGTTCGCCTGGGAGTCAACAGCCAGACTTTCACTCTGGAGACTTTATCGCCCTCGAGTGGGGTAAAGAGGCATGTGCTCAGTTACAGGAATGAGTGGTGCAACAGGTGTTCATGCAGGCTGCTAATTTCACACTAATCTCAGTGAGTTGGTTTCACAAGGCTCTCTGGGACTTTGTTTTTTTGGTTCTTACTTCTGTACAAGTTTTTAGTCTCAATTTTAAAGATTTTGTTGAGTTACAGTACATATAAGGAAATCAGTCAATCTAAATAAAAAAATGAATTTTTTAATTTTTTATTTCACCTTTATTTAACCAGGTAGGCCAGTTGAGAACAAGTTCTCATTTGCAACTGCGACCTGGCCAAGATAAAGCATAGCAGTGTGAGCAGACAACACAGAGTTACACATGGAATAAACAATTAACAAGTCAATAACACAGTAGAAAACAAAGGGGGGAGTCTATATACAATGTGTGCAAAAGGCATGAGGAGGTAGGCGAATAATTACAATTTTGCAGATTAACACTGGAGTGATAAATGATCAGATGGTCATGTACAGGTAGAGATATTGGTGTGCAAAAGAGCAAGTAAATAAATAAAAACAGTATGGGGATGAGGTAGGTGAAAATGGGTGGGCTATTTACCAATAGACTATGTACAGCAGCAGCGATCGGTTAGCTGCTCAGATAGCTGATGTTTGAAGTTGGTGAGGGAGATAAAAGTCTCCAACTTCAGCGATTTTTGCAATTCGTTCCAGTCACAGGCAGCAGAGTACTGGAACGAAAGGCGGCCAAATGAGGTGTTGGCTTTAGGGATGATCAGTGAGATACACCTGCTGGAGCGCGTGCTACGGATGGGTGTTGCCATCGTGACCAGTGAACTGAGATAAGGCGGAGCTTTACCTAGCATGGACTTGTAGATAAATGAGGCCCTAATCTATGGATTTCACATGACTGGGCATGGGTGGGCCTGGGATGGCATAGGATGACCCACTGAGGAGCCAGGCCCAGCCAATCAGAATGAGTTTTTCCCTACAAAAGGGCTTTATTACAGACAGAAATACTCCTGAATAGACCTGTATTCATTTCTAGCTGAAGGGATTTATGAGGGGACCAGGGGACTTATGACATAGCGTTTGGCAGTGGTTCCAGGTCTGGTGACAGGAGCAGTATGGGACTGTAATGAACGACATGTATCTAAATATAGTGAGGAGCCCCACTTCACCCGAGACTCCAGTTACACAGACAGAAACACGCAGCCCAGGCCAAGGGAACACAGCCCAGTACAGATGTTGGGTCTTAATTTGATCATTCTTTTGTCACAGATATTTTTCTGCGCATCATGAAATTCAAATGAGCTTGAAAACCTACAGTTTTCTTTCCGTGCAGGGGCAGTCGAGTCACTCGGACCAGTGCCAGCTGGTTAAAAAAAGCACAAGACAGATTATTAATACATGTTCTACTGCTATTGCTGGCCTGTAGGTCATGTTACAACAACATTCCAATCTACACAAATGTATCTGAAATGCATCCATACATATTAACATGTGGCATTTCATATAGCTAAATAACACAAGATAGATATTGGTCTCCACTACGACATACAGATGTCAAGTTTATCCAAAATGCAGCCGCACAGCAGGCTACACCTAAACTATGGCCTACTCTAGCCTATCAAAACAAATTACACACAGGCCTATAATATCAGATGTAAAACAAGATGACATTGAGAATAGTGAGGTAGCCAATGGAGCGTGGAGCGTTGCTTTGAAAAATAACAAAATTGACTTGACTTAGTTACACATTTAAAATATGGACAGTACAGGGATATTTTACCCTCGATCTTGATAAGAAATGACCATACCAGACACTTTTATTTTAAAGACAGTTGTATTTCATGGATAACATGTATAGGACACAAATAAAATAATAACAGTAGGCTACACCAACATTAGTTTCATTCATACAATGTGTTGGGTAAATTGCCACAGTAGATTTGCCCTTGTAAACAAGGAAATACTTTATATTATAAGGAATGCTTGTCAAATGGATAAATCATCCTTAGTCTGTTCCAAAATAACTAAGTTATTCCGATGATAAAACCAACCAGAAAGACTTTGGTTGCAAGCTAGACTAACACCGACAGCATCTTTTAGGGATCTGGAATGAGATGACCAATGATGTTTGCAATTAAGATCAGCTGTGCCCGTGAATTTATCACGTATTGATGGTTTAACAAGACATCAGCTGGCGTTAATCTAGTGCCATCAATGGTTGCAATATCCCCTTTGTTATTAGATCATATTCCAATACATTCTGTAGGCCAGCCATTAGCCTATCCATTGTCAACCATTAAAAGGTGTGAAAAACAATAACAGGCTACTGTTTGTGTTTCCCTGGCCGAGTTGATGAGCTGATTTGGGCCATCAGGTGATTGACTGCTGTACTTTCAGTTTGATGCCGGCATTTGATGTCATCCTTGTGGAATGAAAGCCTGTATTATGAGGCTTTAATAATTCATTTTATAAAGCTGTCAATATATTTGTGCATTTGAGCTTATCCAAAAACGATTTTGTTGATCTTAGATTGGAACCCATGCTGACTCTGGCATATGTGTGCTGAACCACACAGGCACTGAGGCCACCAATAATGTATTCTGCTTATTGCTTGCATTAAACATATACTGAAAAAATATATAAATGCAACATGTAAAGTGTTAGTCCCATTTTTCATGAGCTGAAATAAAAGATCCCAGAAATATTCCATATGCACAAAAAGCTTATTTCACTCAAATCTGAAGCTGATTAAACAGCATGATCACTACACAGGTGCACCTTGTGTGACAAAGACCCTAACCACCTGCCTCCTGTGTCTGCATCTGGGTCTCGCCTTGTGCCCTTATAGTATGAACTGGCCATGACAGACCCAGCAGACTTGGACCAGCTCCGCCACGCTGTCTCCCTGCAGGGATCCACTATTGGGAGACATGAGGAGCTGTTACAAGACCATCTGGAAGGGCTCCGTTCCTTGACGGAACGCCATGACCAAGGGTTTAAGGAGATTATGGAGCAAATCAGGGAGTTAGCCCAGAGGCTGTCTGCTACCTCTGAGAAAGCCCAATCACCCAGTAATTTGTTTTCCCTATTAGTGGTGACCTTGTACAGCCTACCCCGGCTCCCCGAGAACCCCGCTTACCACCACCGGAGCGATGTTCTGGAGATCCTGGTACCTGCTGGGGTTTTCTTTGTCAGGGCTCTCTTAATTTTGAGCTACAGCCATCTTCGTTTCCTTCAGCCCGATCTAAGATAGCCTATGTTATTACGCTAATGTCGGGAAGGAAGCTTTCCTGGGTTACGGCAGTTTGGGAGCAACAATCCGCCATGTGTTGTCATCTAGAGAATTTCATGGCAGAAGTGAGGAAGGTATTCGAGTATCCGGGAGAGAGGCGGCCAGTAAACGTCATGAATTACATCAACTCCTGTAGTGTGGCAGACTACGCAGTTGATTTTCGCATGTTGGCCGTCGAGAGTACCTGGAATCCGGAGTCTCTTTTTCCATATCTTTTCTTCACGGATTATCTGAGGTGGTAAAAGATGAGTTAGCTGGGGCCTCCCAGGTGGCGCAGTGGCCTAGGGCACTGCATCGCAGCGCTAGTTGTGCCACCAGGGACTCTGGGTTTGCTCCCAGGCTCTGTCGCATCCGGCCGCGACTGGAAGGTCCGTGGGGCAACGCACAATTGGCCTATCGTCGGGGTTAGGGAGGGTTTGGCCGGTAGGGATACCCTGGTCTCATCGCACACCAGCGACTCCTGTGGCGGGCCGGGCGCAGTGCACGGTGTTCCTCTGACACGGGAGTTGTAGCGATGAGACAAGATAGTAACTACTAATAATTGGATACTACGAAATTGGGGAGAAAAAGGGGGTAATATTCAACAACAAAAAAAAGATGAGCTAGCTACTCGGAACTACCGGTGGACCTCGACTCCCTCATTGCCCTCACCATTAGAATTTATGGACGCCTAAGGGAACGCAGGAGTGACAGGTCTGGTCTCGGGCACACTAGTTAATCCACAGTGGCTCGCTTACCTCTGAGGGAACCCGGAAGTCCCTGAGGATGGGTGTTTCCGAGAGGACTGCTCCATAATCACTTTTCTGGGATACATCTCTGAAGGGAATATTCAGATGGATCTGGAAAAAGTGAGCAGTGGTGGATTGGCCACAAACCACGGCCAAGGTGCAGCAACAGCGGTTACTGGGGTTTCTCAATTTTACCGCCATTTCATTCGGGGCTACAGCAACCTTGCGGCTCCCCTCTCTGTACTCACCTCTCCCAAGGTACCGTTCACATGGTCCCCAGCAGCAAATAAGGCTTTTGTGGATTTGAAGCAATGAACCACCACTGCCCTCATCCATCTGGATCCGACCCGTCAGTTTGTGGTGGCGGTTGACGCTTCCACCGTGGGAGTAGGGACCGTTCTTTCCCAGTGATCCGTCCAGGACCAAAAGCTTCATGTCCCATCATCTCAACTCGTCGGAGAGGAACTATGATGTTGACAACTGGGAACTCCTAGCAGTAAAGATGGCCCTGGAGGAGTTGAGGCATTGGCTGGAAGGGGCGGAACATCCATTTTTGGTTTGGACCGACCACAAGAATTTGGAATATCGCAGCCAAGCGCATTAACTTTAGGCAGGCCTGGTGGGCTCTGTTATTCACTAGGTTTAATTTCACCGTCTCCTACCGCCCAAGGTCCAGAAATGTGAAGCCGGACGCCCTTTCCCGCCGGTACAGTTCTGCTGCCACACCCTCGGAATAAGAGACCTGTCTCCCTTTTTATTTATTTATTTATTTATTTATTTATTTATTTCACCTTTATTTAACCAGGTAGGCTAGTTGAGAACAAGTTCTCATTTGCAACTGCGACCTGACCAATATAAAGCAAAGCAGTGTGACAGAGACAACAACAGAGTTGTCACCCCGCTATCATCCAGAAGGCGAGGTCAGTACAGGTGCATCAAAGCTGGGACCGAGAGACTGAAAAACAGCTTCTATCTCAAGGCCATCAGACTGTTAAACAGCCACCACTAACATTGAGTGGCTGCTGCCAACACACTGACACTGACTCAACTCCAGCCACTTTAATAATGGGAATTGATGGGAAATGATGTAAATATATCACTAGCCACTTTAAACAATGCTACCTTATATAATGTTACTTACCCTACATTATTCATCTCATATGCATACGTATATACTGTACTCTATATCATCGACTGTATCCTTATGTAATACGTGTATCACTAGCCACTTTAACTATGCCACTTTGTTTACATACTCATCTCATATGTATATACTGTACTCGATACCATCTACTGTATCTTGCCTATGCTGCTCTGTACCATCACTCATTCATATATCCTTATGTACATATTCTTTATCCCCTTACACTGTGTATAAGACAGTAGTTTTGGAATTGTTAGTTAGATTACTTGTTGGTTATTACTGCATTGTCGGAACTAGAAGCACAAGCATTTCGCTACACTCGCATTAACATCTGCTAACCATGTGTATGTGACAAATAAAATTTGATTTGATTTGAGTTACACATGGAGTAAGCAATAAACAAGCCAATAACACAATAAACAAGTCAATGACACAGTAGAAAAAAGAAAGTCTATATACAATGTGTGCAAAAGGCATGAGGAGGTAGGCAATAAATAGGCCGTAGGAGCGAATAATTACAATTTAGCAGATTAACACTGGAGTGATAAATGAGCAGATTATGATGTGCAAGTGCAGATACTGGTGTGCAAAAGAGCAGAAAAGTAAATAAAATAAAAACAGTATGGGGATGAGGTAGGTATATTTGGTGAGCTATTTACAGATGGACTATGTACAGCTGCAGCGATCGGTTAGCTGCTCAGATAGTTGATGTTTAAAGTTGGTGAGGGAAATAAAAGTCTCCAACTTCAGTAACTTTTGCAATTCGTTCCAGTCACTGGCAGCAGGGAACTGGAAGGAAAGGCGGCCAAATGAGGTGTTGGCTTTGGGGATGATCAGTGAGATATACCTGCTGGAACGTGTGCTACAGGTGGGTGTTGTTATTGTGACCAGTGAGCTGAGATAAGGCGGAGCTTTACCTAACATAGACTTATAGATGACCTGGAGCCAGTGGGTCTGGCGACGCATATGTAGCGAGGGCCAGCCGACTAGAGCATTCAGGTCGCAGTGGTGGATGGTATAAGGTGATTTGGTAACAAAATGGATGGCACTGTAATAGACTGCATCCAGTTTGCGGAGTAGAGTGTTGGAAGCTATTTTGTAGATGACATCGAAGTCGAGGATCGGTAGGATAGTCAGTTTTACAAGGGTATGTTTGGCGGCGTGAGTGAAGGAGGCTTTGTTGCGAAATAGAAAGCCGATTCTAGATTTGATTTTTGATTGGAGATGTTTAATATGAGTCTGGAAGGAGAGTTTATAGTCTAGCCAGACACCTAGGTATTTATAGTTGTCCACATATTCTAGGTCGGAACCGTCCAGGGTGGTGATGCTAGTCGGGCGGGCGGGTGCGGGCAGCGAACGGTTGAAAAGCATGCATTTGGTTTTACTAGCGTTTAAGAGCAGTTGGAGGCCACAGAAGGAGTGTTGTATGGCATTGAAGCTCGTTTGGAGGTTAGTTAGCACAGTGTCCAAGGAAGGGCCAGAAGTATACAGAATGGTGTCGTCTGCGTAGAGGTGGATCAGGGAATCGCCCGCAGCAAGAGCGACATCATTGATATATACAGAGAAAAGAGTCGGCCCAAGAATTTAACCCTGTGGTACCCCCAAAGAGACTGCCAGAGGTCCGGACAACATGCCCTCCGATTTGACACACTGAACTCTGTCTGCAAAGTAGTTGGTGAACCAGGCAAGGCAGTCATTAGAAAAATCAAGGCTATTGAGTCTGCCGATAAGAATACGGTGATTGACAGAGTCGAAGGCCTTGGCCAGGTCGATGAAGACGGCTGCACAGTACTGTCTTTTATCGATGGCGGTTATGATATCGTTTAGTACCTTGAGCGGGGTTGAGGTGCATCCGTGACCGGCTCGGAAGCCGGATTGCATAGCGGAGAAGGTACAGTGTATTTCGAAATGGTCAGTGATCTGTTTATTAACTTGGCTTTTGAAGACTTTAGATAGGCAGGGCAGGATGGATATAGGTAACAATTTGGGTCTAGGGTGTCACCCCCTTTGAAGAGGGGGATGACCGTGGCAGCTTTCCAATCTTTATTGATCTCGGAATATATGAAAGAGAGGTTGAACAGGCAGGTAATAGGAGTTACAACAATGGGGGCGGATTGTTTTAGAAATAGAGGGTCCAGATTGTCTAGCCCAGCTGATTTGTACAGGTCCAGGTTTTGTAGCTCTTTCAGAACATCTGCTGTCTGGATTTGGGTGAAGGAGAAGCTGGGGAGGCTTGCGCGAGTAGATGCAGGGGTGGCGGAGCTGTTTGCCGGGGTTGGAGTAGTCTGGAGGAAGGCATGGCCAGCCGTTGAGAAATGCTTATTGAAATTTTCGATGATCATGGATTTATCAGTGGTGACCGTGTTACCTAGCCTCAGTGCAGTGGGCAGCTGGGAGGAGGTGCTCTTGTTCTCCATGGACTTTACAGTGTCCGAAAACTTTTTGGAGTTAGAGCTACAGGATGTGAATTTCTGCTTGAAAAAGCTAGCCTTTGCTTTCCTGACTGACTGCGTGTATTTGTTCCTGACTTCCCTGAACAGTTGCATATCGTGGGGACTATTCGATGCTATTGCATTCCGCCACAGGATGTTTTTGTACTGGTCAAGGGCAGTCAGGTCTGGAGTGAACCAAGGGTTATATCTGTTCTTAATTCTGCATTTTTTGAACAGGGCTTGCTTATCTAAGATGGTGATGAAATTACTTTTAAAGAATGACCAGGCATCCCCGATTGATGGGATGAGGTCAATATCCTTCCAGGATACCTGGGCCAGGTCGATTAGAAAGGGCTGCTCGCAGAAGTGTTTTAGGGAGCGTTTGACAGTGATGGGGCGTGTTCGTTTGACCTCGGATCCAGAGTGGATACAGGCAATGAGGCAGTGATCGCTGAGATCCTGATTGAAAACAGCAGAGGTGTATTTAGAGGGCACGTTGGTCAGGATAATGTCAATCAATTCACAAATGGTGTCTCTGCAGTAGATTGCAATTCCTCCCCCTTTGGCAGTTCTATCTTGACGATAAATGTTGTAGCTGGGTATGGAAATCTCAGAATTGTTGGTGGCCTTCCTAAGCCAGGATTCAGAGACACGGCAAGGACATCAGGGTTGGCGGAGTGTGCTAAAGCAGTGAGTAAAACAAACTTAGGGAAGAGGCTTCTGATGTTGACATGCATGAAACCAAGGTTTTTTCGATCACAGAAGTCAACAAATGAGGGTGCCTGGGGACATGCAGGGCCTGGGTTTACCGCCACATCACCCGAGGAACAGAGGAGGAGTAGGATGAGGGTACGGCTAAAGGCTATCAAAACTGGTCGCCTAGAGCGTTGGGGACAAAGAATTAAAGGAGCAGATTTCTGGGCGTGGTAGAATAGATTCAGGGCATAATGTGCAGACAGGGGTATGGTGGGGTATGGGTACAGCGGAGGTAAGCCCAGGCACTGAGTGATGATAAGAGAGGTTGTATCTCTGGATAAGCTGGTTATAATGCGTGAGGTCACCGCATGTGTGGGAGGTGGGACAAAGGAGGTATCAGAGGTATAATGAGTGGATCTAGGGGCTCCATTGTTTACTAAAACAATGATAACTAACCTAAACAACAGTATACAAGGCATATTGACAAATGAGAGAGACATACAGCGAGGCATAACGTAATCACAGGTGTTGATTTGGAGAGTTAACTAAGACAACAACGGGTGAGACAATAACAGCTAATCAGCTGGTAAAATGCCTCATGTTTGGCGGCTGCGGTTGTCTGGGGTATTGAGGCTCTGTTTCGCAAAGCACAACATTCCCAGCTGGACTCTGGGGAGGCGTGGCTAACCGGATGTTCGTTCCTGATTCGGTCCCAAGCCCTGGAATGGGATCACTCCCCCAGGCTTAACTGTCATCCTGGTGCTCGTCATACCCTGGCTTTTCTCCGACAGCGCTTCTGGTGGCACACCATGGCTCCTGATGTCTCGGCCTTTGTCGCTGCATGCATGGTGTGTTCCCAAAGCAAGACTCCACGTCAAGCTCCGTCTGGTCTCCGTCAGACACTTCCTGTTCCTCATCGCCCCTGGTCCCATATTTCCCTGGATTTTGTTACCGGGCTTCCTCCGTCAGATGGCAACACCCCACTCCTGATGGTGGTTGACAGGTTCTCCAAGGCCACCCATTTTATCCCTCTTCCTAAATGACCTTCCGCCAAGGAGACGGCCCAGCTCAACGTCTTCCGAATCCATGGACTCCCGGTCGACATTGTCTCAGATCGGGGTCCTCAGTTTTCGTCCCGATTCTGGATGGCGTTCTGCACCCTTATCAGGTTGTCAGCCAGCAAGTCCTCCGGGTTTCATCCCCAGTCCAACGGCCAGTCGGCGCGAGCTAATCAAGATATGGAGATGGTACTCCGGTGTCTTGTTGCCAGTAACTCCACTGCCTCAAGTCAGCAAATGGTCTGGGTGGAATATGCCAGGAAGACTCTCCCCTGCTCGGCTACTGGACTGTCCCCCTTCGAATGCTCCGTGGGATATCAGCCCCTGCTCTTTCCAGAGCAATAAGTGGAGGTCAACATACCTTCAGCCCAGATGTTCGTCGATCTCTGTCGGCATACCTGGAAAAGAGCCCCTCGCCACCGACACCCTGGTCAGCCAGGTATGTGCCCAGGTAGGATGCCAGGTGGCGTCCCTAAAGGGGGAGGGGGGTACTGTCACACACGGATCTGTTTCACCTGTTCTTGTGATTGTCTCCACCTCCTCCAGGTGTTGCTTATTTTCCAGAGTGTATTTATTCCTGTGTTTACTGTCTCTCTATGCCAGTTCGATCGTCTTGTATGTTTTCATGTCAACCAGCGTGTTTTCTATTCTCTTTTTCTTGTCTTCCCGGTTTTGACCCTTGCCTGTTTTCCTGGACACCATACCAACCTGCCTGCCCTGACATCGAGCCTGTCTTCCACTATTTACCTCTTGGACTCAGAATCTGGTTTTGACCTTTTGCCTGTCCACGACCATTCTCTTGCCTACTCCTTTTGGATTATAAATAAACTACAAAGACTCTAACCATCTGCCTCCCGTGTTTGCATCTGGGTCTCACCTTGTGCCCTTATAGAACCAGGGTGGACACTAACCTGCCCCAGAGCAGACTGTCACAATCTTCTAGCTTTCAATAATGCACCCAGACATGCATGGAGGGCACATACAAAAGTACATACATGCACAACATTCAAATATGTGCACACTAATTCCCTTCAGAGAATTTAGATTTGCTTCATGTTATTGACTTTAATTTAAATATATCTTATCAAGTGATTCAAATCGAGCTGGTGGTAGTTCACAATGATTATTACCGACACTTGGTGGACAAAAGTAGTCAAATCTCTGAAACAAAACGCCACCATTTGGGGTTTTTAAATGACCATTTTGCCTCAGCTGGCCATCAATTTGAAAGAATAGTTTCTGGGAGTACCTTATTCACCTCAAAACAGACTATATTAAATTATGCAATCCCAGATACACATTCTCTAGTTTCATTTTAACCATTTTATGTATATGATGTACTAAGTGCCTTGCAAAAATCAATGATTATCTTGATCCCTACTTATTGCAGAATACTTAACCTATATTAACTTGACAATTGTTTCTGGTGTTATCCCTAAGATTTAGGAAATGGCTCATGTCCCCCCTACACAAATTAGGAGATCATTCTGACTTAGAGAAATTGGACGTTAGTTATCTTGCTTTTCCAAAGTTTTAGAATCCTTGGCCAACTCTCAGCTAATAACTTTAAACTTCTAATTCTATTCTAAATGTTCACCAGTCTGGATTTAGACCTGGACATTGCATAGTTTCAGCTGCTACGCTTGTTCTAGATCATTGGTTCCCAAACTTTTTATCGTCCCGTACCCCTTCAAACATTCAACCTCCAGCTGCGTACCCCCTCTCGCACTAGGGTCAGCCCGCACTCAAATGTTTTTTTTGCCATCATTGTAAGCCTGCCACACACACTATACTATACATTTATTAAACATAAGAATGAGTGCGTTTTTGTCACAACCCGGCTTGTGGGAAGTGACAAAGAGTTCTTATAGGACCAGCGCACAAATAATAATCAATAATTTTGCTCTTTATTTAACCATCTTACATAAAACCTTACATAAAACCCAAATTGTGAATAAATCACCACAGGTTAATGAAAAGGGTGTGCTTTAAAGGATGTACATAACTCTGCAATGTTGGGTTGTATTGGAAAAAGTCTGTCTTAAATCATGTTCCACACTGTCTGTGCCTGTATTTAGTTTTCATTCTATTGAGGGTCGAGAATCCACTCTCACATAGGTACGTGGTTGCAAAGGGGATCAGTGTCTTAACAGCGCGATTTGCCAAGGCAGGATACTTTGAGCGCAGCCCAATCCAGAAATCTGGAGGTGGCTTCTGATTAAATTTTCACAGAACTTGTTGCAATTTCGATGAGGCTCTCTTGTTCAGATATCGGTAAGCGGACTGGAAGCAGGGCATGAAAGGGATAACAAATCCAGTTGTTTGTGTCATCCGTTTTGGGAAAGTACCTGTGTAATTGCGCACACAACTCACTAAGGTGCTTCGCTTTATCACATTTTACATAAGGTTGAGTTCATTTGCACACAAAAAATCATACAATGATGGAAAGACCTGTGTGTTGTCCTTGTTAATGCAGACAGAGAAGAGCACCAACTTCTTAATCATAGCCTCAATTTTGTCCCGCGCGTTGAATATACAGTGCCTTGCGAAAGTATTCGGCCCCCTTGAACTTTGCGACCTTTTGCCACATTTCAGGCTTCAAACATAAAGATATAAAACTGTATTTTTTTGTGAAGAATCAACAACAAGTGGGACACAATCATGAAGTGGAACGACATTTATTGGATATTTCAAACTTTTTTAACAAATCAAAAACTGAAAAATTGGGCGTGCAAAATTATTCAGCCCCTTTACTTTCAGTGCAGCAAACTCTCTCCAGAAGTTCAGTGAGGATCTCTGAATGATCCAATGTTGACCTAAATGACTAATGATGATAAATACAATCCACCTGTGTGTAATCAAGTCTCCGTATAAATGCACCTGCACTGTGATAGTCTCAGAGGTCCGTTAAAAGCGCAGAGAGCATCATGAAGAACAAGGAACACACCAGGCAGGTCCGAGATACTGTTGTGAAGAAGTTTAAAGCCGGATTTGGATACAAAAAGATTTCCCAAGCTTTAAACATCCCAAGGAGCACTGTGCAAGCGATAATATTGAAATGGAAGGAGTATCAGACCACTGCAAATCTAAATAAATGTCGTTCCACTTCATGATTGTGTCCCACTTGTTGTTGATTCTTCACAAAAAAATACAGTTTTATATCTTTATGTTTGAAGCCTGAAATGTGGCAAAAGGTCGCAAAGTTCAAGGGGGCCGAATACTTTCGCAAGGCACTGTAGTTGCGGAAAGTCCCTGTAAATCCTAGATTCAGATCATTCAGGCGAGAAAAAACATCACCCAGACAGGCCAGTTGTATGAGAAACTCGTCATCATGCAAGCAGTATAGACAAGTAAAAATTATGGTCAGTAAAAAAAACTTAAAGCTCGTCTCTCAATTCCAAAAAAAACGTGTCAATACTTTGCCACTTGATAACCAGCGCACTTCAGTATGTTGTAACAGCGGTACGTGGTCGCTGCCCATATCATTGCATAGTGCAGAAAATACAAGAGAATTCAGGGGCCTTGCTTTAACAAAGTAAAAAATGTTCACTGTAGTGTCCAAAACGTCTTTCAAGCTGTCAGGCCTTCCCCTGGCAGCAAGAGCCTCTCAGTGTATTTGCTTCCACACGCGTTACCACTCCACTATGTCTCCCTGTCTTGGCTTTTGCGCCATCAGTACAGATACCCACATGAGCAGCAGCTACGTTTGACTACATACAGACCGTCCGTGGAATTCCCGTGAAAGAGTAAAGGTTAATGTGAATGGACGTTAATTATTTGACTAGGCCCCCTGTATTTGACATTGTGCTTTTATTTCGCTGAACACTATATGGTTTAATTTTATTTTTGGCAGTGAAATGAGGCTACTCAGGCAAGAAAAAAAACCTCACCCAAATGTATAGCACCGTTGGACAATTTAAATGGACTGTTTGAAAATGTGAAGAGAAAAAAAATGTTCGAGCTGCAATCTGACTTTGTTGCCGTACAGAAAGCCCTGGTTGGTTTAGAAGTTGTATTTAATGCGGGCAAGACTAAAAACACATTGTTCTGTAATTCTTGCAAAAAATGTTTCAAATGGACTACATATTTATTCATTAGATGGTTTTTCCATCGATTGGGTTCCCGCCTATAAATATCTCGGCATTTGGATTGACAGACTTTATGTAAAAACTAAAAAACAGCTGAGCTAGTTAATAAGCTAAGAATTCAAGTGGGGATTTTTTTTAAAGAGATCTTGCCTGTCCCTAAATAGCAGGAAGCAAAATTTACAGTCAACTTTCCTGCTAGTTCTTGACTATAGTGACACCATTTATCAGATTGCAGCAGCCTTAGACCTTTGGAATCCATCTGCCATAGCGCCCTTCACTTTATCACAGGTTACAGGTTTAATACTCAACCCTGCATCCTGTATTAAAAGGTTGGCTGGTCCTCATTAAAGTCCCGTAGATCACTTCATTATTCCCTTTTTGTTTACAGAACTCGACTACACAAGCTACCGTCTTAGCTAACTTCTCTGTTAAGATATAAAAGAACCAACCTTGTGAACAGATTTGGTATAACTCTTGAGGTTCCTCGGGTCTCCACTGAACTAGGTAAATCCGTTTTAAAGCACCTCATTTCTGGAACCAACTAAAAAATACATTTAAATTGGATGTTCTGGTGCCACTCTGAAAATTTAAAATATAGATTGGGGACCTTCTAATTAAGGAATGTAATTGTTTTTGTTGAATATTTGTGTTGTGATGTATTTTAATTGTTTTATATTGTATTTGATTTTACATTTTGTATAAGAAATTGTGTAGGCAAGGCTCCCTTGTGACAGAGACCCTGGTCTCAATGGTGACTCCCTGCTTAAATAAAGGGAAAATAAAGTAAAAACAAAACAGGTTCCAGTATGTCTATGTTGTTCCCCTAGGTGCAACAGCTGGTTTTACAGGCTTGGTGATCTTACACAACAAATCTTTAAAGGTATGTCTGAAAGCGTGAGTGTGCTTGATGATGTGTGGACAAGACAAGTCTGGAATGTGTGTTTGTGTGTCTCAGTGTCTATCTATGTATGTTTGAATATGTAAGCTGTAAGAGTAGTGAGGCCACATTTAGATGCAACTGGTGGCAGAAGTGGGATCTGCAATAGCAACAGGTGCCTCCAGGTTCTAAAATGGTTACTCTGGCTGCATTTAAACAGGCATCCCACTTCTGATCTTTCTTTCACTAATTGGTCTTTTGACCACTTAGATCAGCTATGAAAAGGATCTGATGTGAAATTATCTGATGTTATTGGTCAAAATACCAATTATTGGAAATAAAAACAATTGTGTATAAAACTCTGGATGACTGACAGGGGGTGCTGTATTGAAGCCACCACGCAGTGATATTAGCACTCCTCAATTGTAAAAAAAAATATTTTGAAAGCTATAGAAATGCATTTACATTCGTCTACATTCGTTTTTGACACTTTAAAAAAACATTAGACACCTTAATGCACACTTTTAAATCATATCATGTGAGCTAAAGTATTTTTGTTGTTGAGAGTACTAATGTTACTGTCCCCATGACAACAACAAAAATACAGGTACATTTATCTTTGAAAAATGTAATTTAAATACTGTAGAATTCCATTCATTCCTCTCAATGGCCAATGCATACTATTCAGAGTTTATATACGTCATTGGTCTAAACCCAGCCTATGTGTTTACATACTGTATCTATTGCCTGACCAATGCACTGAAGATATAATTCACTGCTTGGTTCGTTCAATATCATTTTACAGGTACCATAGAGTTCTTTCACAATCTCAGTCATCTGGTCTTACTTCGTTTCTCACACTCCTGTGTCCTGAGGTATATGGTGCAATGGGAGTGGCGTGGGTTCGAGGTACAGTGCCTTGCGAAAGTATTCGGCCCCCTTGAACTTTGCGACCTTTTGCCACATTTCAGGCTTCAAACATAATGATATAAAACTGTATTTTTTTGTGAAGAATCAACAACAAGTGGGACACAATCATGAAGTGGAACGACATTTATTGGATATTTCAAACTTTTTTAACAAATCAAAAACTGAAAAATTGGGCGTGCAAAATTATTCAGCCCCTTTCCTTTCAGTGCAGCAAACTCTCTCCAGAAGTTCAGTGAGGATCTCTGAATGATCCAATGTTGACCTAAATGACTAATGATGATAAATACAATCCACCTGTGTGTAATCAAGTCTCCGTATAAATGCACCTGCACTGTGATAGTCTCAGAGGTCCGTTAAAAGCGCAGAGATCATCATGAAGAACAAGGAACACACCAGGCAGGTCCGAGATACTGTTGTGAAGAAGTTTAAAGCCGGATTTGGATACAAAAAGATTTCCCAAGCTTTAAACATCCCAAGGAGCACTGTGCAAGCGATAATATTGAAATGGAAGGAGTATCAGACCACTGCAAATCTACCAAGACCTGGCCGTCCCTCTAAACTTTCAGCTCATACAAGGAGAAGACTGATCAGAGATGCAGCCAAGAGGCCCATGATCACTCTGGATGAACTGCAGAGATCTACAGCTGAGGTGGGAGACTCTGTCCATAGGACAACAATCAGTCGTATATTGCACAAATCTGGCCTTTATGGAAGAGTGGCAAGAAGAAAGCCATTTCTTAAAGATATCCATAAAAAGTGTAGTTTAAAGTTTGCCACAAGCCACCTGGGAGACACACCAAACATGTGGAAGAAGGTGCTCTGGTCAGATGAAACCAAAATGGACCTTTTTGGCAACAATGCAAAACGTTATGTTTGGCGTAAAAGCAACACAGCTCATCACCCTGAACACAACATCCCCACTGTCAAACATGGTGGTGGCAGCATCATGGTTTGGGCCTGCTTTTCTTCAGCAGGGACAGGGAAGATGGTTAAAATTGATGGGAAGATGGATGGAGCCAAATACAGGACCATTCTGGAAGAAAACCTGATGGAGTCTGCAAAAGACCTGAGACTGGGACGGAGATTTGTCTTCCAACAAGACAATGTTCCAAAACATAAAGCAAAATCTACAATGGAATGGTTAAAAAATAAACATATCCAGGTGTTAGAATGGCCAAGTCAAAGTCCAGACCTGAATCCAATCGAGAATCTGTGGAAAGAACTGAAAACTGCTGTTCACAAATGCTCTCCATCCAACCTCACTGAGCTCGAGCTGTTTTGCAAGGAGGAATGGGGAAAAAATTTCAGTCTCTCGATGTGCAAAACTGATAGAGACATACCCCAAGCGACTTAGAGCTGTAATCGCAGCAAAAGGTGGCGCTACAAAGTATTAACTTAAGGGGGCTGAATAATTTTGCATGCCCAATTTTTCAGTTTTTGATTTGTTAAAAAAGTTTGAAATATCCAATAAATGTCGTTCCACTTCATGATTGTGTCCCACTTGTTGTTGATTCTTCACAAAAAAATACAGTTTTATATCATTATGTTTGAAGCCTGAAATGTGGCAAAAGGTCGCAAAGTTCAAGGGGGCCGAATACTTTCGCAAGGCACTGTAACTATTGACTAAGGTGCCTCGTGGTCAGTATTAGAACTGCTCCTAGTAGTTTAATACAGAGACTACACCTAGCTAGTAGTTTAATACGGAGACTACACCTAGCTAGTAGTTTAATACGGAGACTACACCTAGCTAGTAGTTTAATACAGTGACTACACCTAGCTAGTAGTTTAATACAGAGACTACACCTAGCTAGTAGTTTAATACGGAGACTACACCTAGCTAGTAGTTTAATACGGAGACTACACCTAGCTAGTAGTTTAATACTGAGACTACACCTAGCTAGTAGTTTAATACGGAGACTACACCTAGCTAGTAGTTTAATACTGAGACTACACCTAGCTAGTAGTTTAATACTGAGACTACACCTAGCTAGTAGTTTAATACGGAGACTACACCTAGCTAGTAGTTTAATACAGAGACTACACCTAGCTAGTAGTTTAATACGGAGACTACACCTAGCTAGTAGTTTAATACAGAGACTACACCTAGCTAGTAGTTTAATACGGAGACTACACCTAGCTAGTAGTTTAATACAGAGACTACACCTAGCTAGTAGTTTAATACGGAGACTACACCTAGCTAGTAGTTTAATACGGAGACTACACCTAGCTAGTAGTTTAATACGGAGACTACACCTAGCTAGTAGTTTAATACAGAGACTACACCTAGCTAGTAGTTTAATACTGAGACTACACCTAGCTAGTAGTTTAATACTGAGACTACACCTAGCTAGTAGTTTAATACGGAGACTACACCTGGTAATTCACTTCTGAGGGACAAAGGACACAGATCAAGTGTTCTGTCATTCTGTCACAATGACTCACTCAGAGACTGCATTGTCTACCCTCCCCACCCAAAGATTACCCACAGGAACATAGTGAGGTCATGGATTAGGTATATTTCTCTGCGATAAAATGGAGTGAGGGGATTGTTCTGTGCACTCTCAGCAGTTATAATTACACCACAATCTTGTCTTAAATTCTGCTTTTGGCATGACGGAAAGATAATAGATACTAGAACGGATGCCTTCACGTGCAATACCTGCATGCAAGGCAGGTGGATATTTACATTTATGTCGAACTTGTTTGCGTTCCCTTTATCTACAGTCCACTCAAAGCACATTGCATTGTATATAGACCAGGACTATGGACGAACACCATGTTTTTGACATACGAACTATTCAAATTTTGTGAATAGGCGTCACATTGAGGACTCACATCAAATTAAAAGTTGTTGGTTTAAGACAAGCGAGTCGAATGAAGACAGGTAAAGGAAACACCCATACCTCCAGTCCTCACAGAGCTATTTGTCGCAGATCTTTGCACACCCAAGAACTAAGCATAGCTACTGAGAAGCTGCAATAGAAGCTATGTGACTTCTTTGTTTTGATTCTGTGTGCTAGTCTCCCGACAGTGGAATGCTATCCTCTTCCAGGAGCCTCTAACCATTGGTGGTTATGATAACACAGTCTAGAAAGTCCAAGTTGAACTTGGCCATATTTTGATAGAAAAAATGCCCCTGCCTCCTCCTCCTCCTCCACGTAATGAGCTTGTCCTGTTGTTTGCACAACTTATCTCTTGTTGCTTAGTGATTGTATAAGTTGTATTCCATGTGGAAGAGGGCGTGTGCTTTTCCTCTGTGGATAAGGCTGTTTGCTGTATAGGTTTATGTGTGAATTTATGGTTTTATGGGTTTCTTTCCTGTCAGTGCATTTTAGCACAGTGCGTGTATGCACATTTGTGTGTTTGGGTGTGTTCATGTATGTGCATTTTTATTTATTGGTGTATGTGTGTGCTCACACATGTCGGTCTTCTCTGAGAAGGTACTCAGATGTGGCCGGTTGTCAGGTGGTGTCACTCCTCTATCAGATTCTTTCTCTTTATAGCTCAAGCTCTACTAAATGCAGACCTGGGTTCAAATACTATCTGTCATCTTTTAAATACTTTTGAGCGTTTATTTTGTCTAACTGAGTGCCAGATGGGCAGGGTTTGCAGTCTGACTTTTTTCATTGGTTCTTTAAGCCATGCAAGCTATAAAAAAAAGGATTGAAAAATGATTTGAAATGATTTGAACCCAGGTCTTACTGACTGCTATGTGTGCCTTCCCTTTACCCCTGCTCTGCTCCCTGTCCCTCCCCTTTTCTCCCTGTTCCCTCCCCTTCCCCTTACCCCTGTTCTGCTCCCTGCCCCTTCTCCCTGTTCCCTCCCCTTCCCTGATCAAGGCTGGGAACCATGCTGCAGTTCACAGAGTAGGTACAGAGTAGGAACAGTCAGACACATACACTCACACAGACAGACGGTGAACATGGGCCAGTTACTCAGCGTGATCCGAGCTCCTCGGGACAATCAAGCCTTACAGGATGTGGCCGTGGAACAACAGGTGAGCTTTCATAATGCAACTCTGCTCACAGGTTAGAGAGGTGTCTGTGTGTGTGTGTGTGCACAAGTTGGAGCAAGTGTGTTTTTAGCATAAAGAAAGTTTACGTCCGTGAAAAGGTGTCCATGGATGCGTGCGTGTCTGTATTTGTGAATGAGAGCTCTTTAATGTGTGTGTGTGTGTGTGTGTATTGTTTTGTATGTTTAGTAGCGTGCTTACATGGGAAGGCAAAAAGTTTTGCTGGCATTAATCCAAGTCAGACATCTTTCCCTGGGGTGTATTCATTAAACGTTTTGCAACAGAAACCGTTTACTCCGAATGGAAAATGTTTTGCAACTAAAACAAGAGTTTCTATTGGATAAATTCAGGTAAGTACCTCCCCGTTTTGTTACGTTTTCTCTATTTGCTTCCATTTGGTTCTTAATTAAATGGTAAAAGGTTTCTGTTGCAAGACGTAATGAATACACCCTGCTCGAGCTTAGAGGAGGAGGGAAGAGAAGTGGCGTTGGAATACAGAACAGTCTGTATTATATTAAACTGAGACAAAGACAAAAGCTTTGCTGTGCTCTTCACATAGCACCAGCAAAAGTATGTGTTGCTTCCAGTTGTGTCAGTGTGTCTATGTCTGAAGCATTGAAAGTCATGGTAGTTGAAGTCTGTCAACCTCTGAACAGAAGAACAGTACAGTCTGTACTGTTGTCATGGATAGAGGATATTGCACCAAGGCGAAGACAAGGTCTGTGCTCTTCACATGGCCCAGCAAAGTGTGTTGCTTCCAGTTATGTCAATGCGTCAGTCTCTGTAGTTTATTCATTTGCCCATTTTTGTGTGTGTGTGTGTGTGTGTGTGTGTGTGTTTGTGTTGGTTAGGGTATGATACAATCAACCAATCAAATATATTTAACTATTTTTACCATCATTATTATTATTACCTGGTCATACACTATTACCTGATCATAAATTATTACCTGGTCATACACCATTATCTGGTCATACATTATATCTGGACATACATTATTACCTGGTCATACACCATTATCTGGACATACATTATTACCTGGATATACACCATTATCTGGACATACATTATTACCTGCACATACACCATTATCTGGACATACATTATTACCTGGTCATACACCATTATCTGGTCATACATTATATCTGGACATACATTATTACCTGGTCATACACCATTACCTGGACATACATTATTACCTGGACATACACCATTATCTGGACATACATTATTACCTGGACATACACCATTATCTGGACATACATTATTACCTGGACATACATTATTACCTGGTCATACACCATTATCTGGACATACATTATTACCTGATCATGCATTATTACCTGGTCATACACTATTATCTGGACATACATTATTACCTGATCATACATTATTATCTGGTCATACACTATTACCTGGTCATACATTATTACCTGGACATACATTATTACCTGATCATGCATTATTACCTGGTCATACACTATTATCTGGACATACATTATTACCTGATCATACATTATTATCTGGTCATACACTATTACCTGGTCATACATTATTACCTGGACATACATTATTACCTGCAGATGGATTATTACCTGGTAATACATTACCTGGTCATACATTATTATTATTGGGGTGGCAGGTAGCCTAGCGGTTAAGGAGTTGGGACTAGAAACGGGAAGGTTGCTAGATCAAATCCCCAAGCTGACAAGGTAAAAATATGTTGTTCTGCCCCTGAACAAGGCAGTTAACCAGTTAATCCAGTTCCTAGGCTGTCATTGCAAATAAGAATTTCTTCTTAACTGACTTGCCTAGCTAAATAAAGGTAAAATATAAATAAATTACCTGGTCATGCATTATGGGTTTACTTTGTGACTTAAGGGCCAGTATGAGCAGATAATGTTCTATTCCTTAATGTTTGGTTATTTGTCATGGTGCAACATTGAATAGGTGTTTATTATGATAGACACATTAACCAATAGAAATACAAGAACATTGAATACATATTTCTGCAGTGGGGAGTGGAAACATGACCAACCCTGTTACATGTGTATAATTCTAATAGTGGAATATGTTCAGGCATGTTTTTGAAAATAGTTCCCATGTTTTTTTTTAGTTACAGTTGCTTATGAGTTGGGTATGTTAGTATTTGTGCATGTGTTCTGGTAGTATTTGTATGATAACACAAGTATCAGTTTTGTGTTATAAATTTGCAATAATGACATGCTCAGTGGCTCTCTTATGCTCTGGTTGTATAAAAGCACCTCTGGGAGGGTTTCCAAGCCTTTGGGCTTACCTGAGAATGTGCTGTTTACCAGGGCATTGAACAACATGGCATTTGACTATTTGCTTGCTCTGTTTCTTGTGTTTTGGGGGGATTCTTGGCTCTGCTTTGGGCTAGTTGGGGTACTTTCCCAGACTTTTGTTGTCAACATACTGACTGTGCCCTCTGCCATTCAGGCTCAGAATCATCTGCTGCTTTCATCACACACACAGGAAACAGCCACAGGGGAAATGTGTCTGTGATACACATACCCAATACATTTCCTAATCACACATTCAGCATGTAACTATATAACTTTAAGCTGTACAAAACATGCTTTTCACAATATATGCTGTATGTATTTAAATCTGTTGCTTCTCTAACATCTAATATATCGACACAGTATTGTTTACATGGATCTCAAGTCATGTTACACAATGAATATAGGAACATATTCACACCAAAAATGTAAAGGCCTATTATAGATCCAGTTAAGTAAAGGCCCGTTTTGTGGCAATGTGTGGATGTGTCTGTTGATTTGACCAGAGCTCTAATGTGTGGATGTGTCTTGTATTGACCAGAGCTCTAATGTGTGGATGTGTCTGTTGTATTGACCAGAGCTCTAATGTGTGGATGTGTCTGTTGTATTGACCAGAGCTCTAATGTGTGGATGTGTCTGTCTGTTGTGCTGACCAGAGCTGTAAAGAGGGGAGGGATCTGTATTCCAGCATGTGGAAATATCTGTGATATCCTGAGGTGTGTGTGTGTGTGTTTTTGTGTTTCCCTTTGAATACATTCAGTACTATGTGTTTCTGTGTGCATCAGAAAGACAGTCCAGCCTTTAGATTTCTCGTTCCACCGTCAGTTTGGCTTGAGCCTGACTGATGATCCAATAATGACATGCTCAGTGGCTCTCTCATGCTCTGGTTGTATAAAAGCACCTCTGGGAGGGTTTCCAAGCCTTTGGGCTTACCTGAGAATGTGCTGTTTACCAGGGCGTTGAACAACATGGCATTTGACTTCACTTGCTCGTTTGTTCTCTTGTCTATTTCCATCTATTATGGTTGAGGCAAACCCTGGCTCTGTCCCAATACTCTAAGATAACTTCCTTTCCTTGCTTCCTTTCGCATCCTTCCCTTGTTCCTTTCCTTCATTGCCACTGATAGGTGATCTTGGCAAAAGGACAGCTCTATTTGCTGGTACCAGATATATTTTAATTTAACAGGAATGGACAGGCAATGTCCTGAGTAATCACACGCCCTGTAAAGTGTTGAGGTAATGCAGGTTGGCATTTATTGAAATTACTCATGCACTGGAGGCAGCTATGTGGAGTGGTCACTAGCTGGCACAGCCACAAAGTCATAAAATCTGATTTTAAACTTAACCACACTGCTAACCCTGAATTAAATTAAGGCAGACAGACAGACAGACATATATCATGAGTATAGCGAGTACCATCCCCCTCTCTCTCACCAACTCTCTCTTCCCCCTACACCCAGGTTCTGTTATCTCAGGTCTAAATTCCTAGAGGAGACTCTCTCCTCATTGCCAGGCAGTATATATAGAGAGAGAGTTTCACAGTAGAACAAAGGAACTTCTTCTACATCACAGAACTTGAGAACTGAACAATATCCATGTTTTGGTGACTGTTCGGTGGAGAAGCCTGCTACGACCCAGTCCGTTTTGTTTCATGTTGTGACCTCATTGAAAGACAATACAGCCACATTACCAGAACTCTGTTTATACAGGACCTTCCGTTATGTTTGCATCTAATTATTGTATAAAATGAATGAGTAAAGATGAAACTATTTGTGAAATGATGTATGGTGATGTTGAACCATTAATGTAAGATAATTGTATTCCCTTCAAAGTTTAACTAAGTCATTGGCCCGCCCCTGTGAGCACAGACATGATCTGGCTCATGGGACAGCCCTTTTCTACTGTTCCGAATAAAATCCCCACCTGAAGAAATCCTCTTTAGGCCATGCATACTCTCGGTCAGCTGAGGGAGCAAAGGTTTGAGTAGAGACCACCAAAAACCTCAATATATGCTATGGTTGTTGAATTCCTAACCAAACCACGTGGAGCATTGGCTACACGGTTGGAAATGGTTAAACTCTGAGACTATCGATATCACGAGAGACTTCATGGGAGCAGAGACGATCAGATGAACTTCCCAACAGAAAGACGGACGATTCAAACAGGGATCACGACGACACACTGAACGTAAATATATATGATCCCAATTATTCCCAAATGAGTGAGCGTTAATGTGCAAAGGATTAGCATTTCAATTAATAATTATCAACTGTGTAGTGACTCTTGTAATTCCCGCCCTTCTCAGTCCACACACACTTCCCTTTGTCCACCAAATCGGCTTAGCCCACTGGGGAACCTCCCCTATCATTTCCTTGAAACCATAATTGTTGTTTGTTTATGCATTTCTGTGATTATTTAGTTAGTAAATAAATTAAGACAATTGATGTATGGATGATTCATAGTAAAGGCTGGGTTCGTGCAGATAACCAACAATTTAAAACGTTTGGAATGAGTGTAACGGGGTTCTTCCGTCGAAGGAGAGACGGACCAATACGCAGCGTGGTTGAAGTTCAAGGTTTTTTTAATAAGAGAAACTATACATGAACAAACTACAAAACAATACATGTGAAAACCCGAAACCAGTCCCGTGTGGTACAAACACTGACACAGGAGACAATCACCCACAACACCAAACAGGCTACCTAAATATGGTTCCCAATCAGAGACAATGATTAACACCTGCCTCTGATTGAGAACCATATCAGGCCAAACACAGGAACAGACAAAAAACATAGAATGCCCACTCAGATCACACCTTGACCAAACAAAACATAGAAACATACAAAGCAAACTATGGTCAGGGTGTGACAGTACACCCCCCCCCCCAAGCTGCGGACTCTGGCCTCAAAACCTGAACCTATTGGGGAGGGTCTGGGTGGGCATCTGTCCGCGGTGGCGGCTCTGGTGCTGGACGTGGCCCCCACTTCACCATAGTCTTAGTCCGCCCCATTGTCCGCTTCCGTGGCCTCCTACCCACGGCGACCCCTCTAAATGAACCCACTGGACAGAGGGGCAGCTCGGGACAGAGGAGCAGCTCGGGACAGAGGGGCGGAAGCTCTGGCGCCTCAGGGCTGAGGGGCTCTGGTGCCTCAGACTCCGGCAGCGCCGGACAGGCGGGAGACTCCGGAAGCGCCGGACAGGCGGGAGCAGCTGTAGGGATGAAACGGAGAGACAGCCTGGTGCGGGGGGCTGCCACCGGAGGGCTGGTGCGTGGAGGTGGTACCGGATAAACCGGACCGTGCAGGCGCACTGGAGCTCTTGAGCACCGTGCCTGCCCAACCTTACCTGGTTGAATGCTCCCGGTCGCCCTGCCAGTGCGGCGAGGTGGAATAGCCCGCACTGGGCTATGCAGGCGAACCGGGGACACCATGCGCAAGGCTGGTGCCATGTAAGCCGGCCCAAGGAGACACACTGGAGACCAGATGTGTAGAGCCGGCTTCATAGCACTTGGCTCGATGCCCACTCTAACCCGGCCGATACACGGAGCTGGAATGTACCGCACCGGGCTATGCACCCGCACTGGGGACACCGTGCGTTTCACAGCATAACACGGTGCCTGCCCCGTCTCTCTAGGCCCCCGGTAAGCACAGGAAGTTGGCGCAGGTCTCCTACCTGGCTTTGCCACACTTCCTGTGTGCCCCCCCCCTCCCAAGAAATTTGTGGGGCTAACTTTCGGGCTTCCATCCACGTCGCCGTGCTGCCTCCTCATACCAGCGCCTTTCCGCCATCGCCGCCTCCAGCTCTTCTATGGGGCGGCGATATTCTCCAGGCTGTGCCCAGGGTCCTTTTCCATCCAACTCATCCTCCCATGTCCAGTACTCCTCGCACTGCTCCTGCTGCAACTGCCTGTCACCACGCCACTTGGTCCTGTTGTGGTGGGTGATTCTGTAACGGGGTTCTTCCGTCGAAGGAGAGGCGGACCAATACGCAGCGTGGTTCAAGTTCATGGTTTTTTTAATAAGAAAAACTATACATGAACAAACTACAAAACAATAAATGTGAAAACCCGCAACCAGTCCCGTGTGGTACAAAAACTGACACAGGAGACAATCACCCACAACACCCAACACCAAACAGGCTACCTAAATATGGTTCCCAATCAGAGACAAGGACAAACTCCTGCCTCTGATTGAGAACCATATCAGGCCAAACACAGAAACAGACAAACTAGACACACAACATAGAATGCCCACTCAGATCACACCCTGACCAAACAAAACATAGAAACATACAAAGCAAACTATGGTCAGGGTGTGACAATGAGACTAACGTGAGGTAAAGAATAATTCATTAATTAGAAGACTAATTGATCAGATATTAAAATATCTGAAAAGTTATATTAGGAAAATTCTAACTTGGCAATCTGAAGATTTTCCTTGGTGCCCCGACTTCCTACTTAATTACATATGAGTTTTTATTGATTAGTTTAATCACATAATAATAATTACAGAGAATTTATTTGATAAAAATAACAGTCTTCAAATTATGGATTCCAAAGACACGATACATACATACAGACAGACAGACAGACAGACAGACAGACAGACAGACAGACAGACAGACAGACAGACAGACAGACAGACAGACAGACAGACAGACAGACAGACAGACAGACAGACAGAGAGAGAGAGAGAGAGAGAGAGAGAGAGAGAGAGACATTGACACTTATGTAGCCAGTCAGTCAATGCATGTTCAACAGAAGGAGATTTTTCAAGACAATTGTCTTTTGAGTATTCACCTGCATGACAGAACTACACATCTGTGTTTTATTTACTTATCAGAGATAAATGACTTGACAGCTGTGACAATGTGAAGACTGACTAGTGTGTGTACATTTTTTTAACCTTTATTTAAAAACTAGGCAAGTCAGTTAAGAACAAATTCTTATTTACAATGACGGCCTAGGAACAGTGGGTTTACTGCTTTGTTCAGAGGCAGAACAACATATTTGTACCTTGTCAGCTCAGGGATTCAATCTAGCAACCTTTCGGTTACTGGCCCAACACTAACCACTAGTCTACCTGCCGCCCTGACACACATTTGTGTGTTTACATGTGTGTATTTTGTGATATTATTCAATAAAAAGTATACTTATGTGTACTTATCTGTTTGAAAGTATATGTGTCTCCATCGTGAAATTGGGATTCTTTGTGTGTATTTAGGGTGGCACTACCTGACAGACAACATACTTATTGTTATTTATGGTGTTGAATGTACATGAACTACATATAGTGGCCTGATTGGCTGTACTCTGTACTGTAGGAGAGAGATATAGGACAGCTTTTATCTATTGTTGAACAAGGCTGGTCTCCTGAACAGATTGAGTAACTTCCAGTTTTCTCTATGAGAAGGCTCATCCCTTTGTTCCAAACACACATTTTGACCTGTAGAGATACATATATTAGATATATTATACATATATTGTAGTTTATTCTGTGTTTTGTTGTATTTTATTCTGTTTAGACCCTCATTGACTGTGCTTTGTTCCGGCCCATGATTGTTAGCTAGGGTATAACGTTGCTGAGTACACACTGTTTGCCTAGTGTCTCCCTAGAAACAAAACCTTATCGACTGGACCCTCTCACCTGCACTGATTTGTTCCTGATGCAGGCCAAGTAATCTGATTTGTCTACTCCCCTGGGATGGGTGGGCCATACTTTGGCCAACCACTCAGTTGTCAACAGAGATAAGGGGTGCATTGGAGAGCATCAATATTGTGCAGTTGCTAATCAGCAACTTTCAATGTGTGTTGCATTATGAGGATAAAAGTTATTGAACTACATCTGCATGAGCGTTACAAGAACCACATGATCGAGGGTAATGCAGTTTTTTATGTTTGCTGCAAGTTTCTGCAGTTGTTCCTCATCAACAGCACCATGCATCCATCGCCTACATAATGGCCATGGTCGAGGTCGACTGCGGACTGACTCATGTATCCATCATGAATTTTATGCTCTCGAACACAATTGTCTACCAATAACTAGGGGGTTTGCTCAACTCACGTGGATGTGACTGAAACGGAGCAAACTTTCTAGCGAGATTTACAAGTTATGACAGATTCAAATAAGAAAGCTCTCTCGCCAACCATTGGGATATCCAGTTTGTGAGTGTGTAAGGATAATATGGAGGTTAGAGTTTATTTTGACATTCTAACAAAAAACTTTTAGAAACAATGGAAGCATATTACCACTGCCATTTTGTGAGCCTAGAATACAACTAACCAGCAACTTTTTGTTTCTCCCTTGACTGCAACAGCCTGCTTTTGACTGCTGTCAATGCTTTAAGAAAGCGCCCAAAGGTTACCAAGAGTTACCGAGTGAGTCGTTCCCACCCGAGTTGTTCCACCCCAGTGTAAGCATGCCACGCCTACACACATGCACGCATGCACACACACTAGTGGAAATGCACGCACTGTGTAAAACGCTAGAGTCAGTAGGGAAGATAAAAATGGAGGCGATTTTTCCTCAGATCCCTCAACACAAATAAAACACAAATAAATGCTAAGGGCAGCGAGTACATAGCAAGAAGAGAGTTCAGTGGTCTGTTCAGTTTTCCTTTAAGGATGTTTTTTTTAGATCCAATCCGGTTGGAGGACTACAGACACAATGCAGAGCCTTCAGATCCAGGACAAACGTCTGGGAAACACTGCATAGGTATTACATGATGTTATTACATAAAACAAGTGAAAGGCATGGCAACAGCAAACAACTCATCAGGGTGTGAGCTTTACTTGGGTGGAACCTTTCATCAGGTCCCCTGTCTGTAGCTGCGTCATCATAAAACCGCCCAGAGCAACATGGACCACCCAAAACAAGTTCTGCCTGATCTGTTCATTTTCATCTAGCCCTTTCTATCTTCCATGTTTCATTGTCAACAAACGTTGGCTGAGAACATTACATGTATTGTACTTTAGATTATATCTTTAAGTGAAAATGCCCGAGAAGCTGGTGTTTGGAGGATATATTGGTCAGATGGAACAGAGTAAATAGGCATTTTAACATCATAGATTTTTTAGCTGGTGGTAACTTGTAGAATAGACTCTGTCTGGAATGTGGTTTTAACCTATCAGCATTTAGGATTAGACCCACCCGTTGTATAATTGTCATTAAAACACCTTCACAGATACAAAGTAACAATAACAAATTAAGCTTGAAGGGATAAGGTGCATTGAAGGGATGTCACACTACAATGGTTCTGAGGATTTCCCCTTAGAATGAAATAGAATTTGTTCACTTTAAAACACACTCAGATCTGTAGTTTACAATAACTTCCACTCATTTTGCCCAGGTGCCATACTGTGTCTGGACACTAGGGGGAGCCACCCTGCTAGACAGGCTCTACTCAGTTTAACACTTTTACATATAGTGGTTCCTCATCTTAGAAAATAGATTGTTTAAGAAGTTGCCTTCTATCTGAGGAGTCAAGCAAACAAGTTTTGCAATATGTTTATGAATCAATTAAATCAAAGCTCATATGACATGGTAGTGTGTAAACATGTTGTTCCACACTCTTACTTAAGGCTTGGCTAATGTCCCATTGCTACATTTTTCTGTGTGTTTTCATAGTAGCTACAATAAGGTCTTTGACAATTGTTTTGCATAGAGAGACAGCGTGGCTGTGCTTGTGTTTGGGTCTCCATTATTTTCTAAAATGTCCTCTCTCTCATCCCCCCTCCAGTCCCCTTGCTCTCTTTCCCCTTCCTCCCTCCTCCCGCTTTTCCTTAGCATACACTTAGCTCTGCTCTTTCTCTCTCCCCCCAACCATTGCTTCTCTGTATAAAGGGTGCAGTTTGTGCTAGAGGCTGCATGCGATGCTCCCTCTCTCTCTTTCACTCCCTATTTCTCTCTCCTTTTGTCTCGTTCTTAATATCTTTCTGTCTGTATTTATATGCCTCTCTTTTCTCCCTCATCATGTTCTCTCACTTTCTCCCACTTTTCTCGCTCTGGCTGTTTTTTAGACACTGCAGTTCAGATTCCTAAGCAGTGAGTGTATCAGACACACCCTATTGCTGCCAGACAGACAGACCTTGCAGCAAACCACCTCTGCCCAGACTGCTTTGGCTATACCCATCTCTATCACCATCAACTATATGTCGATTACCTTCACTCCACATAGGATTTGGTCCTCTGTAGCTTAGTTGGTAGAGCATGGCCAGGCAACACCAGGGTCGTCGGTTCAGTTCCTGCTTAGGCAACCTATATGAAATATGTATGCATGTAAGACTGCTTTGGATAAAAGTGTCAGCTAAATAGCATATCATATTTTATTACTTTATCATCATGGGCAATTCCACAGTAACTGTTCAGATTTTTCACTTAAAAATGTATACCAAACAAAAAACATTGATTTCAAAGTTTAACAAAGCATACAACTCTACACACAATGACTACTTTTAACAATACACAGAACATTTTACAAGAGCACATTTACTGGAAGAAGTGTTTAGGTGCAAAGTTTGGTAACCGAAATTTGTTCAAATCTCCCTCAGTTTTTTTTGTGTCCACGTTTTCCAAAAACGTAAATATCTGCTCCAAACTAAGATTCAACAATGTCTGTAGATAGAATTGGGGTCAGCTATGACATGACAAATGGACTGTGAAAAAATATACATTGGTCATTGAACTACAGTAAGTGAATTGGATTTACACCTGGTAACAGAGTTGCTGTAACAAAATGACATCATGGGTCCTTGATCTGTACTACGCAGAAATGCATAATTATGCAAATGAATGTCATTCTCTTCATGGTGATGTATCCTAAATAGGTACACAAAGGTGTAAATATGCAATATCCTACTTTGTGCATATTTCAGTATTATTCTAAACACTGGCTATTATATTAATGAGCTCTGTTCCAAACAAGACCAAATTTGGTTGGTTCGGACTGGACCAAATCGGAACCAAGTTTCACAAGTTTGGACATCAAAGTACAGCACAGTAGAGTACATCACAGCATATAACAGTAAAGTAGATTAGAGTTCAGTACAGTAGATTACAGTAGAGTATAGTACAGTAGAGTTTAGTAAAGTACAGTAAAGTAGAGCATAGTTCAGTACAACACAGTACCTTATAGTGTACTCAGCTCGTGTGCTCTACTGTGTACTATACTCTACTTTTCTTTACTGTACTCTGCTGTCCAAACTTGTTAACCCGACTGTTGTGATTACTATGATTTCCCATTGTAGCCAATTCAATTGCAGAAATTACGTTACCTATTTTTCAAAAACAATGGTAACGAATTGAGTCTTAATCAGTTAAAAATTAATAAACAAAATTGATATCAGTAAAAACACTAATTAATTGCTAGGTTTACCTTTACTTGTTACTACTGTGAACTTTCATTATCCTCCCTCATGAGAGAGACATGAGAAAATATCTGTAAATGTGGGTTTTTGGTAACGGAATTTCAAGGCACAAGACAATGTTTCACTTACAGAAGGCAAAAACATTTATCCAAAACTAAATATAAGTGTTGATATTAGTTGGCAGGGGTCTTTCAACATTATCGCGTTTTGATGTATTTCTAAAACCTTAACACTTTTTTTCTGATAGATGTTTTCTAAGACCCCTTTTAAATCTGACCCAAACTCAAAGCCTTTGCTGTTCCTTATTTTTAGGAAGGAAAATGGTTTATTTATATATATATATACCTTAATTAGAAATAAAGAAATAGACTCTTAGCTCTCATTTGACACCCAATTTGACATGCTCCCATGAACTTCACGTTGCTGCTCAAGGGACCTTTTACCTGGAAGTGACCTCATTACTTGTTTCTACATGTAGGCTGTTGTATCTGTATTTCTGTGCTGCTGCGCCTACCTCCATATACGCACACACCCCCAGTCAGAAGACTCAACCCAAACGTTCCCTTACAAATGGAAATTGACGGGTCTTGCTTGGCTATCCTTATGAAAGGAGGGCAGTGTCCTCTTTCGACCAATCAGGTCCAGGCTGAGTCACTTTCAGGGAGCGTCACTTCCTTGTTGGAAAAGGGGGAGGGGATTGAACAGAATTGACCTTTCGGGTTTATCCTAGTCGGAGGAGCAGAAGTTTGTTTTCTCTAGTCTGTGTTTTGTGTGTCAATCGTATACTTAATCCAAAGTGAATCTAAATTAACCTGGCCCCGGGACAGTTTGGGATTACCCAGATAAATACAGGATACACTCAAATCTATGGTATGTACCTAAACACAGTTTTCCTGTGTATGTGTTGTGGTTTTCTCTCTTGGTGCCACTCTATCGATTTAGTTTGAGGGTTTGTAATATCACCGAAGTGGCAGACACTTCTGATGAGTGACGTTCTGTTTTATCTTTCATGAGCAGACATATCCACCACATATGTTACTTAAATCACTCAGACGAGACCATGGGGCTTCTGATCTGTACATGTCCTTTACATGTTATCGAAGAAACTTGGCAAAGAGCTCAATACAGCTGTACGTGACCTAGGGGAAAATACAGAGATGTGTATGCATTGCTTGGAGGCAAATTGCTTAGTCATTCAATTAGACTTGCTGTCATCAGAGTACTACTGAAGGTGTCGATTTTATTTACACTCAAAAACATTCTCAACATTCACAGATTCTAGAAATTCAGACAGGGCAGAGACAACTGGAGCCTTTGAAACTAAGAGCGAACATAATTTTATTTACACACACACACATTCTGCCTGAGTCAATTACCATATTGCTGATGTGACATTTTGAAATACGAGACGATCCATTGTGAAAAATAATATTAATTATGCTTATGACAACAGGAAGTAGGGTGGTTATAATCTGTGAAACGTTCTAACCGGAATCCGTTCCAAAAACCTCGTAAATAACAAGGTTGCCAACAAACAACGCATACAAAATTGTATAGCGGCAGAATAAGATACCGGGTAGGGAGTGGGCAATTTTGTTAAGTTTTTCACTCACCGCGTTTATTCCGAAAATTGTCTGTCCTCACTCTGGTAGCCTATGGACAAACATTAAGAATAAGCAACGTGGTGAGTTGATGCCTATTCGGCAGGTAGTTAGCTAGGTGAATTGATCATGTTACTTTGTATGCGATGTTTGCTGGCATCCTTGTTATTTACGAAGTTTTTTGGAACATTCTTGTTGGAATGTAACAAAAATTATACCCACCCCAGGAAGTATGCGGTGTTTGACAGAGTCAAATATTACTGAATGACATCTTTGCAAGACAAAGCATACGTCCAGGTGTAACGGATGTGAAACGGCTAGCTTAGTTAGCGGTGGTGTGCGCTAAATAGCGTTTCAATCGGTGACGTCACTTGCTCTGAGACCTTGAAGTAGTAGTTCCCCTTGCTTCTATAGAGAAACATATACTTCATTGGTTATCTAAATTTCCCAATTCGTTATTATTGATAGGAGTGGACTTTAACATTACAATAGATAATTCAACTGATAGATGGCCCCCAGGTAGGCCAACCAATCAGAATTTGGGTTTAATACTTTTTATGGAAAAGTTTGATCTTACTGATATATGGAGAGAGAGGTTTCCGGCCGAAAGATCATTCACTTGGAGTAACAAAACAGGCTCCAGACAATCCAGAATAGATTTTTGGCTTATATCCAAATGTATTGATAGTGAGTGTGTTACTACAAATATTTGTACTACTACCCTCACAGACGATAAGGCTATTTACATTGATATCAAAATATTTACCCCTGATACGAACCTTGGTAGAGCATTCTACTGGAAGCTAAATAGCTCATTATTAAATAATGATATAGTTACATTTGAGGTTAAAGATCTGCTCTCACACTTTTGGGAAAGGGCTTGTGAAGAAAAATCTTATTGCAAGAACTGGGAGCTCTTTAAATTTGAGGTGTCCAGATATCTTAGAAAATATGGTAGTAATCTTGCTAAGACCAGAAGAGCTAAGGAGGAAAAGGTGATCATTAAGATAACTTCCCTTTCTCAGAGGTCCCCAGCTGACCTCTTGGGGGAGGAGAAGATGGAACTAATTGAGTTACAAAATAAACTGGATAATATATATAAATTAAAAGCAGAAGGAGCCTTTATTAGATCTAGGAAAAAATGGATTGAGGAGGGAGAACAGAATTCATCCTATTTCTTTAGACTTGAGAAATTTCACTCTGAAAATAACACTATCCATAAGTTTAATCATTGATGGTGTTATTACAGATGACCAAAAATTAATCGCTAAATACTGCAGCAATTTTTACAGAAAATAGTATAGCTCTACGTACCGTCAGGAATCCACAGATATGTTTTTTAACTCACTGAATAATGTTCACTCTATCAGTGATATAGAATCTAATCAGTGTGATGAACCCATCAAAGTTGAAGAGATTATAGAGTCTATCAAACATCTAAAGAACAATAAATCACCAGGTGTTGATGGAATTACATCAGAATTTTACAAATTATTTTCTGAACAAGTAGCTCCCTTCCTATTTGAAGTCTTTTTAGAGAGTATTAAAAACAATGTTCTCCCTCCTACAATGAGTCAGGGGTTAATATCACTGATACCTAAACCTAAAAAAGAAGTGCTGCTCATCGATAACTGGCGTCCAATTTGTCTTCTTAATAATGACTATAAGATATTAGCCTCACTACTTGCAAAAATAATTAAAGAAGTCCTGGATGCAATCATTGATGAAACACAGTCTGGCTTCATGAGGAACAGACATATTTCTAACAATGTCAGACTAGTATTAGACGTACTTGACTACTCAGACCTAATAACTGAGGATAGCTTCATATTATTTTTTAGATTTTTATAAAGCATTTGACACAGTAGAGCATCAGTTTCTCTTCCACTCCCTTGAGAGACTTGGCTTTGGGGATTTTTTCTGTAAGGCTATTAAGACTCTCTATGCAAATGGTAACAGCGCTATCAAATTGAAATATGGCACCTCACCTAGATTTGAGTTAAAGAGAGGAATTAGGCAAGGTTGTCCTATCTCTCCGTACCTGTTTTTATTAATCACTCAACTTCTTGCAAATTCTTTAAATAATAGTCCTGTACAAGTATTTCCATAGCTGGTAAAGAAATTATTATAAGCCAGCTGGCTGACGATACTACACTTTTTCTGAAAGACGCTAACCAAATTCCAATATCGATCAATGTGATACAATCCTTTTCCAAAGCGTCTGGTCTATATCTTAACATTAATAAATGTGAACTCATAGCTGTCAAAGATTGTGTGACACCTTCATATTATGGTATTCCAGTAAAAGAAGAACTTACATATTTAGGCATAACCATTACAAAGGATCAGAAGTCTAGAGGCTTACTAAATTTTAACCCTCTTATTAAAAAAACCCAGAAGAAACTAAATCAATGTCTACAGAGGGACTTATCTTTAAAACCCACTGTTCCTTGGCCGTCATTGAAAATAAGAATTTGTTCTTAACTGACTTGCCTAGTAAAATAAAGGTAAAATAAAAAAGTTTCCTTTAAAATTATTCATAAATATTATCCTGTCAACCACTATATGAAGAAGTTTAAAGAAAACATCAGCTCAAATTGCTCCTTTTGTAATGACCACCCAGAAACAGTTGTGCAATAGAAATAAGCGGAATCATTTTTATGTAATTAATTTCATTATTCTTTTGGCCAAATTTCATATACACAAATGTACATTTACAAACAGAAAACCACATTTTCGTACCCTACAAAAAAAAATTGAACTGTATTTTAAGACGGTTAAATGCTCTACTAACAAAAAAGCTGTTAGAATTGTAAGTATATGCATGTCCCTTAAGGTCCTTGTGTAATTGTAATGTGATATTGTACCCCCTAGCTCGATTGTCCATTGTTTGTAATCTGTGTATGCTTGTGTTCCCTCATGTGCTTTATGTATTGATTTGTTGTTAATAAAAATAATAAAAAAATAAAAAAAAATAGTTCCCCTTGCTCTGCAAGGCCCGCGGCTTTTGTGGAGCGATGGGTAACGATGCTTTGTGGGTGGCTGTTGTTGATGTGTGCAGAGGGTCCCTGGTTCGCGCCCGGGTATGTGCGAGGGGACGCTCTAAAGTTATACTGTTAGACAGGCAGTCATAGGCCATGTCATGAGGTCTCACATGTTGAATGCATGTGACCTTTGGAGTGCATTCTAGCCATTGATGTCTATTTTCCAATTTACTGCACTATAGCTATAACACCAACCAAACTAGTATATGACACAACTAGACATCATTGTCCCTAAATAATTTAGCTAGGTCAGTACTTTGTAGCCTATGCTGGTTAGCCAACTCCTTTGAGATCACTGTAGCAGCTAGCCTAGTTGTGATTAGGGTTTGGGTCAATATCAAAGTAATGACGTACATTGTGCCCAGGTTAGCCAACTGCTTTGGAATTGTAAGTGTACATGTAACCTTTATTTATAACTAGGAAAGTCAGTTAAGAACAAATTCTTATTTACAATGATGTCCTACCCCGGATGATGCTGGGCCAATTGTGGGCCGCCCTATTTGACTCCCAATCACGGCCGGATGTGATACAGCCTGGATTCGTACCAGGGACTGTAGTGACGCTTCTTGCACGGAGATGCAGTGCCTTACAACGCTGCGCCACTCGGGAGCCCAGCTAGCCGCATTGCCAAGCCCAGCCCTTTTCACGTGTCGTTCTGTTGGGTGGGGCCCAGTATTAGTAATCAGTTTTCATAACTCAGCTCAGTAGAGCAAAGACAACCTCTTTCAACTCTATTGTTTAATAAGCTCCTATAAAACCCCTAGGAGGAACAAGCCTATTGTTGAATAAGCTCCAATTAAACCACTAGGAGGAACAAACCATAGAGATTGAGCACTCTAGTGCCCGAAAGTCTGTTTTAGCATGGACAGAACCATTGAGGACTTTTACCATTTTGAAGTAGTCAACTGGGTGGGACTTCCTGTGGGTTGAGGAAGGATCGCATAATTCTGGAGGGATCGGTCAAAGAATTATACTTGTGAGCAAACATTCCATAACTGCAGGTGGCAGTAAATTGCCAACCTTGGCTTTATACCTGTTCAAACAATACACTCCAGTGGTGTATTCATTAGGAACAAAACGGGGAGGGACCTACCTGAATTTGTCCAATAGAAACTCTCGTTTCCGTTGCAAAATGTGACCCACCACCAGGATTCGGTCCAATGTACCAACATTTAAAATGTTTTTTTACATTGCATAAAAGTAGAAACTCAGAGCTAGAAAATTATACATCATACACTGCAGTTGAGGAACAATGGGAAAGTCATTCTGCTTTGAAAGTTGATAAACTTGCAACCCCATTTTTGTTTTGGTACACTTACTGGAGAGCTCTTCTTTGTCTACACTAGGGCTGTTGCGGTGACCATATTACCGCCACACCGGCGGTCACGAGTCATGAAGGCAGTGAAATTCCATGTGACCATTTAGTCACGGTAATTAGGCTTCTCCAAGCTCTGATGCTGTTGATGGTCATTAGTAGCCTACCATACTTGCTAACTGCCTGGTACTCAGCACTCTATTGTCCCTAATCACTCTGACATGAATGCAAATATATTCAAAAATCTAATTAAACACTTCATGAGCTCATGTTGCACATTTCTATAGGCTATGCAATTGTCCAAGATAAGAGTGATGGCCTCTATTAAAAAGAGGAGGATCCCATCAGCTTTCTATAGGCTAGGCCTAATATATTTATTTCTCAACTGTCCTAATATTAAGCACACCAGGCTAACTTGATGAGTCATGTAATCATCTGGCGAAGTAGAGTCTTTTGTTTAGTCATGTAGCTAGCTAGCTAAACAATGAACGGGCATTAACCCGACTCATACTACTTCCAATAAAAACTGATTGTCAAACTGTCATATGAATCTGCAGGTAGCTAAAACTAACCAACTAGGTTCAATGTTAGCTAGCTAGCTAACATTAGGTTATAACTAGCAATGCAAATGGATTTCTGATTTGAATAATATTACTACATGGATCATACATGTAATGTTAGCTAGCGAACAAGCAAACTAACATTCGCTAGCTAGCTATCAGTACATTTTAACTTGCAATGAAAACAACTTTCTGACCAAATTTGAAACGTATAATGCCCGTATACATGGATGAACGCTTCACGGCAGACTGGAACCATTTAACACAGTTTTGTTTCTAGCTACAGCTTATTTGGAAAGCATTGTGTCAAGTCACACCGGTTCACACTGACCGTGGCTTGTGCAGAAAGTAGCCCATCACAACTTTTTCCAACTGATTTGTTGTGTCGATAGCACCTGCTAAATTCAGAGCATCAATGTAGTTGAGAAAAGTAATAAAACCTTTTGTAGTTCTAGATGGCTAACGTTATATCTTTCAAAAAATCTGCGGTAGAAAGGATTATCAATACATACTGAGCAGCTCACATTATAGGCAAAAGCATGCTACATGGCAGACCAATCCAAATTCAGCTCGTCCATTATCTCAGCCAATCATTGCTAGCGGAAGGTTCCTGACTTTTTCCGTGGCTAAAACAACTAGTCTCGTACTTTAACAATTGTATTTGTATTTACAGATTAAATACAAGTTTGTTATTAAGACACATGAAAGTTCAGAGAAGACATTTCTGCCCAAAAATGCCAAAAATCTCCTATGAAGTAGTGACGTGCGACATATGCCTAGCTTCCTGAAATGGGTCACAAATATTTTCAGTTTTGAGTAAATAGTTTCCATTGCAAACATTTGACTTATGACTACACACCAGGTGGCAGTATGCACCCTTTCAGTTTGTTTACCAAGACCATAGAAGTAGAAGAAGAAGAAAATGTACTGCCTCAAAATGGAGATGGCCTCAATGTTGCTGCCCAGGCTCTTACACACGCCATAATGGGACCGATACAATGTTATGTCCTATAACTATCTCTATTCGCTGATATTGGTGTCTAGTTATCAGCTGGAACTGTATGCTTGTTGTTACTGCTATCCACAGTAACTATAACCCTTAGCTTTACACTGCGGTTCACTGCTGTGTGTGTGTACTTGTTCATCTGTTTGTTTGCCCGCAATCGCCCGACTATATGTGATTTAAAGTGAAATTCTGAGGCCCGCTAAAATAGAAAATGAGCTGTACAGTCAGGTGCTGGAACAATTTTTTGACGGGGTGTGGGATTATTTCTTTTTTTAAGCCTAATTTAGATAAGACTATGTTTCTGTTCATAATGTCCGACATTTGGTAGGCTATTTGGTAGTCAACTTGTCTATAATTCGATCACAGGTGGCCGGTGGCACCATAATTGGGGAGGATGGGTGGTTGTAACGGGATAAATGGAATGGTATTGAACACATCAAACACATGGTTTCCAGGTGGTTTTTACCATTCCATTAACTCTATTCCAGCCATTATTATGAGCCGTCCTCCCCTCAGCAGCCTCCTGTGAATTACATACATGCAGCTTCTCTTCTGTTATCAGCCTACTTATTGCCCTAGAAGACAAAATAAATCCTTGCTCACCAGAAAATATGTTCATCAATGTACATACATCAATATAATTATTGTTTGAATTTAGTTGACATCAATGAAGTTCTCTTTCATCTCTGCTTCTCTCACACAGCAAAAACGTTTAGGGACCAGGGAGAAAATGCAATAACAAAAGAAACGGAAAGGTTTTCTGTACAAAAATTCCAGATGGCAGTTTGAAGGGAATTAAAAGCTGTGTAAACGACCCAACTTGTTTCTGATAAGATTTCCATTCGGCCTGGATGCATATTTTATGTGGTTGAAATAGCTTTTATGATGCTGATATAGATAGCACCACAATCTTTACATTTGGTCCCTAACTGCGCATTAATTCTCTCATTGATGCTGAAAAAATAAATCATATTTCTTCACTCCTGTTCCCGAGTCCAAATGTACATTTGGTGTATAATTTTACTGCAAGAAATGCTTAATTCTGCAGGAGATAATATTAAGGCTATGTGAGATGTTATAGACCTACAGTCAGTGTGCATTTGTTAGTTACTGTTCCATTTAACCAATCTGAACATTAGTGTACCATTGACGTCCCATCTTGTGACTGTCAAATTTGTACAGCGCCTCACAATCATCACACAACATCTTTATCCAACATTAGGCTATTGTTCTGGCCACCTTTTCTTTATTTTCAACTCCATTTCGCAGATTTTCTCATATTGAATTAAACTCCAACATTGTACTTTTTTGCCTCAGTGGATCAACGTACATTTTTTCTGCCCAAGTTCCCAAAAGCATTTGTCGTGTATTTGCTGCGCGTACAGTTAGGCCCTAAAGCTTAGGCTTACACACTGATGCCAGATAAAAATAATGAAAGAAAATCTTCAAAGTAGCCTATAGATAGGAATTATAGACTTATGGATTTTCAATGCATTGTTTTCTCTTTATTCAACCAGGCCGCCAACCGTCCGCCCTTCATTCACACAATATTTCATGACCCTAAACCCGCCGGCGCAGACTCCAGGTTGAGTCAACCTGCGCATCACTAGTATGTACATATGTATGTACTTAAACAGTAATTATACATTACCCCCTGCCCTCATAACAGCCTCAGTTCGTTGGGGCATGGACTTTACAACTGTGGTTCTCAACTGGGTTTGCCTCTGTACCCAAATTTAACCAGGTTGTTTAGGTCGTGATCCAATATTCAAGATTTTTTTTATTTGCCAAAATGGAATCTGGACAATTATTTTTAATGCTATGTTGATAGTAAATTTACCAATCATATGACAAGGGAACAACAGTCCCACCTTTTCATTGTCAATAATAATTTCATTTTGCCCATATTCTTGATGAAGAATGTTAAGCGCACTGGTTTGATACCAGAACATCAACCAAATCCACTAAATAACACTGCTAAAAACTCACGCAGCCCAGTCAAAACCTCCAGTGACCCACCAGTTGAGTATTGCTGCTCTGCAAAGTGTCAAAAGTATTCCACAGGGATACTGGCCCATGTTGACTCCAGTGCTTCCCACAGTTGTCACGTTGGCTGGATTTCGTTTAGGTGGTGGACCATTCTTGATCTACACGCAAACTGTTGAGTGTGAAAAACCCAGCAGCGTAGCAGTTCTTGAGAAGAAATCATAGTAAGACTTGTGCATCCAGGTATAATGCATTATGACTTGTCATGACCCCTTTATAATGTCATATAAGCATCACATAATGACCCGGACAAAATAACAGCCAGTTTGAGACATTTGATCAATTATAATGACATATACAACCTTGTTATTATTATTATTACACATTACAAAGGCTCATACACAAGTTATAAAGCATTAGACCTGGATCATCAACATCAATATTTATTTATATATATATATGTATATATATATATATATAGATAGATAGATTACATCTGGTGAGCTAACTGCATAACATAATGTTAGTACTTTTATTTGAATGGTACACTCTTGATTAACTGGGTCAATGAAGATGGCATAGGCCTACTCACAATACAGGTGGATGTATATTCAATAGGAGTGTGTGCATGCATTGAGGTATTGAGTCTATGGTGCTTGGTGATAAACAATCTGTTTGCCTTCCATTGGGACTTATATTAGCCTACTGATCAACAACATTTTGCTCACATCGTATATAGACTTCTTTCAACTGTATTATTGACTGTATGTTTGTTTTACTCCATGTGTAACTCTGTGTCGTTGTATGTGTCGAACTGCTTTGCTTTATCTTGGCCAGGTCGCAATTGTAAATGAGAACTTGTTCTCAACTGGCCTACCTGGTTAAATAAAGGTGAAATAATAAATAAATAAATAAACATTTGCATAGAAACGTCACTCCAACATGTCACGCCTGTATGACATCATACTGTATAGGCACTGCTGTTAGTTTGAGAATATAAAATAACACCAATTCAATGCAAATGAGTCCAACATAACTACATGACTTGTGATCACGGATGCTTCTGAAAGTAGTATTTTTTTTGTTTATCGTGATCGTATATATTATTTTTATTCGAAAAAAAGATGAAACGACGATGCACGTTCAAGCTGAATGACTCAAATCTGCCCAAACATAGTTTGAGAAGTAAAAACGCACACATTCACGCTGATCTATAGCGTTCTTGGTCCATAAACATACAGGAAGATTCTTAGAGAGCTAAACCTATTGCCTATATATATTCCGACAATAAACTTTCAATTTACGGATACAGTTGCTGCTGGCCAGGTCAGCACTCCAGTATAATATCTAGCGTTACACCTCAAGTCAAATGGCTCGTTGCCAAAAATGGTGCATGTGGTGCAATACTTTTTGAGAATGAGCTAGCTTGCTGTTGATTTTCCCAGCTAGACATTCTGCATTGTGTAATGCTCAGGCAGTGAGTGGTGGCTGGCATACCAGTAGTTTTGCTATGTAGTGGGCTGATAGATTAGAAAAGGCCAATATCAGACCGAAAAGGAGCTTGGTCGTTCTCTGACGCAGATAGATTAACACTGAGACTTTTGGTGAGTCTCAGGTGTGAGTTGGAGGAACTCTTGATCAGAATCTGGTGAGCAAAATAAACCATGTTTTACCCTCAGATAAGGTTATGCCGTTTTGGATTGGTTGGACTTCAGTAACAGTGTTTTGGTACTCTCTGATTAGCAATGATAGCGGTTTTGCTACTATTTGTTTTGATGGAATAATGTCTGGTTAGCTCATTGCTAAACAATAGTTGTATTTTTCTACTAACTGATAAGCAGTAATACAGAAGTTTTGCCACTTTTGTTATGGTAACAATGTTTGGCCTTTAACGTCAGTAGTGTTTTAGCAGCAGTAACAACAATGTCTAGTCAGTAAAAATGTCAATACTGGGTTAGACTAATGAAGTATGCCTACCTTCAATAGTTTAGACTCAGTCTCCTATCACAATCAGCAGTAAAAGTTACTGCTACTGGCATTTTATGACACTGTTTAGGTTGGAGTCTGATAGTTGCATTGATGTGGTTGGCTGGTTTCATCTGCACTTTCCCGGTTGTCACGGAGACGATGCCTGAGTGCATGCTCTCATGCTGACTGGTACCTGCCCTGTATTCTCTACCCTCCCAATGCATTGCGTGGTTCTTCATGGGTGTGTGCTGTAAGATTGATTGTTGTTAATCTATCTGCCTCTAATATAGTGTCTGGGTAGTTAGGTGAGCTAGCCTAACCTGTCTAGCTAGTAGTTACCCCTCAGAGCCTGGTTCCTCTCTAGGTTTCTTCCTAGGTTCCTAGTTTTTCCTAGCCACTGCTTCTACATCTACATTGCTTGCTGTTTGGGGTTTTAGGCAGGGTTTCTGTATAGTGCTTTGTGACATCTGCTGATGTAAAAAGGGCTTTATAAATACATTTGATTGATTGATAGTTCACTCACCAGAGGTGAAAATGCATGGATATTGGCCAAGTGTGCAATGTAAACAATAATAATAATCTTGTTTTGTCTTGGGGAAATAAATAAAACCTAAATGCTGTTCATCATTACCGTTGTTTAGTGAGTCTAACTGATCTTTCACTTGACTTGACAAATATGTCTTTTGAGCGTGTACTTTTTGATACTACATAAAGAGTTTGTGTTACATTAGAAATGAGAAGTGTGGTTTGTTTTTACACACAAAAAAAAACACTTCCTGTGTTGTGTGCTGTTGGTTGAAAGACAAGAGGAGAAAGCTGGCAGTGAGACTGCCATGTTCCTTGGCTGCCATGATCAAATGACTTCAAGTGCAGCCAAATGCCTTTCATAAAAAATCTTTGGTTTGTGTTTGTTTTCCACCTCAACAAAGTATTTGTTTTTATCAACCATAGTCTGCAATTCAATTTAAAGTAAACATGGGTAATATTTCAACAGCATTTAAATAGAGGTCTCTGGGATATTTAGTCAACATAGAGATAGACACAGATATAATTAGTATTATCTCTTTGGTTTCCAAAAGATGAGCCAGTCAGTATGCCCATGTGCCATGCCAAAACACCACTCTTTCTTTGTCTATCCTTTCATTTGCCTGCGGATTCTGGTGTGTTGCCTAGCGCCCAAATATTTATCAGAAAGGAGGGCAGCGTGACTCGTCAGCCTACTTTCCGCCCCTCCCTTGCTACTTTCTCCAAACCCGAGTGGGGACTTGTTCCAATATTTTAAACATGCATCCTTCCTTCTTTCCTTCCTTCCCTTCCTTCTTTGATGTTCATTACTGATCATCACTAACTGATCAACACACGATTGGGCTGGTGAAAAACAGCAGGCTGTTAATCATGATTTCACTTATTTAATCCTGAACAAATCAGTGATTGCCTCAAGGAAAAGGAGGGAGGAAAGCACTTATAAGGTATTTGAACTTGGCCTAGGCCTAATTTGGCTTAGTATTGGCTGAAGGGCAAGGTCACAGCCTTGCTAAAGCTCTTAACTAGGTTTTAACAAGGTTTTTGTCAAGTATGTCAACACCACTGTCCTCCCACTGGACATAGATTAAGTAATATCGTCAGAGTGAACAACAGTAATCGTCTCCAAGTAGTGTAGTATGGCAAAATAAAGTTTGTCTGAATACTATAGTACAGTATTTCACTAGTAAGAATGTAGTATGCAGTTTGACTAGTAAGGCCACAACCTCTCTGTCATACTTACTCTCTCTCTCAATCTGTCTCTCTGTCTGACTGTCTTTATCTCCCAGCCATCTCTCTGTAACATGTAGAATTATTCTGAGCCGGCATGACTGGTTGGTTGGCTCTGAAACTTAAAGATACAGTACTTTTCAGGGCATGACACACTCACACACATTCTTGGGAATAAGAAATACATTCTGCTAGCCAGTATGGGTGGAGAGGGTGTAGGCTTCTTGCCCTGTGGCTCACCACCACTGAAAGGGCACTGTTTAACATATTCCACCTTGTTTACTGCATTTCTTAAACCTGTAATGTTTGTAACTAACTATCACTGCTTCAGCCACAATGTGTACATTCCATATACAAAACACAGTGGGAAATGGGATCCACCTGGTTATGTAATATTATGAGAAACAGCTGTATAGAAGTCTTTAGACAAACTGTTTTGATCAAATTATATGGCACACACACACACACACCAGTGTTTCCCTTATTCATTTAGCATCGGTGGCCCACCGCTAGTGAATATACTGTACGTAGAATCATTGGTCAGTTTATCAATGGAACAGGATTGCTTCATGTGATGTTTCTCTTGTCATGGAGAATGTGTTTGAGGAAATGGTACTGCATCATTCATTATTTTCTCCAGACATTTGAGCAGCATGGAATGCTTTTTGTTTTGTTTTGCTCAGAGTTATTTCAAGCCAGGATTATGCATTATGGTATCAATGATTCTGACAATGATCAAGTCTGTGTTTTCTGCTATGAGTGATAACGATTCCTGTTAATTGTGGGTTTTTTTCTCTCTCTCCAGTCACAGCCTAGACAGTATTCACCCACTTCAGTGGCACAGGTGGCTGTGAATCCAGCACAATTTGAGGTAACGTCAACACACACATACACACCTCTTCCTTTGCTCAGTCCATAGCCTGCAGTCACCTTTTCTTTGGGATAGGTCTTAGTCCAATCTGGCTTCTAGTCTATTTGACCCCTTCTTTGGGCCATATTTGGTACTGTTAATGTCTTTCCTGTTTCAACAGAGTAGTGTTGTTCAGTGTGGCCTAATCAGGCAAAGGATTGGTCACACCCAAATCTGCAGGGAGTGGAACTTGTGAGGCACCGATATTATATTTTTGGCCGATACCAATATCCAATATTTTCCTTGCCAAAAAATGATACTGATAACAGATATTACATTTTTTTGTGGCCTTTTAAGCTTTCTAGTACAGTTAAATAGTTAACACACACAATGACGCAGCAGTCTAAGGCACTGCATCGCAGCGCAAGAGGCGTCACTAAAGTCCCTGGTTCGAATCCAGGCTGTATCACATCCGGCCGTGATTGGGAGTCACATAGGGCGGCGCACAATTGGCCCAGCGTCGTCCGGGGTTTGGTCGAGATAGGCCGTCATTGTAAATAAGATTTTTTTCTTAACTGACTTGCTTAGTTCAATAAAAGCTACAAGCACACACACACACACACACACAAAAGTTATTTAGTTGGCATTTACGTATGTCCCCATTACCAATAAAACATAATCAAAACCTATTTGTTTCACTTACTTGCTGTGCTGTTTCATTTGTTTAGTCGTTTCATTCTCAACCAGGATTTCTATGGAACGCCGTTTGGGTCTTTGCATGTCAAAAAAGATACACCTCAAATAACACTTAGAATTTTTTATTTTACCTTTATTTAACTAGGCAAGTCAGTTAAGAACACATTCTTATTTACAATGACGACCTAGGAACAGTAGGTTAACTTCCTTTTTCAGGGGCAGTACGACAGATTTTTACCTTGTCAGCTCGGGGATTTGATCCACAACCTCTCAGTTACTGGCCCAGCGCTCTAACCACTAGGCAAGTAACACTATTTGATGTGTCAAATTAGCTTGTTGACCAATCAGGACCTGAATATGACTGCACGTCACATAATAATTTAACGCGTTCATTAATTTTTTACGTAGTTATTACACATTGATTACACAATCACTCGTATTTCATATGTCTCAACGATTCATCGATATGTATGCAATGATGATGGTAAAGTTGTCTCGTGCACCTACAGTGCTTGCTGGTCATAAAAAAAAGATAGCTAGCTCATGGTTGCAAACAATGTTCTTCCCCAAAAACATAGCAAAACGACACGTTTCAGTATCTATAGTTAGCTACTATATAGCTCTTAAATAACCCCAATTTATAAGACCACTCTTATTTGATTAATGGTGGTCGGACCCATCTATGTGAAGCTAGCCAGAATAAGGATTAGCGACGATACAGGACTTTGCAGTTAGCCTTCAAGATAAAAGTATTGCATAATTCTACTACTTTTATTCATTTGCATCACTGTCAATTACATACTTTTATTTTGAAGACAAACCACAAATTCCACTATTGTGCCTAATCCTTATTGTGGCTAGCTTCACAACACAACCTATTCCGTTCCAGCCTCACTAGCCAGATTAAGCTAGCTGGCTGCTTATAATGTTAGCTTTGGGCAACAGTGTTTAGTTTTATTTATTTATTTACTTCACGTTTATTTAACCAGGTAGGCCAGTTGAGAACAAGTTCTCATTTACAACTGCGACCTGGCCAAGATAAAGCAAAGCAGTGCGACAAAAACAACAACAGAGTTACACATAAACAAACATACAGTCAATAACACAAAAGTACAGTGTGTGCAAATGTAGAAGAGTAGGCAATAAATAGGCCGTAGAGGCAAAAATAATTACAATGTAGCATTAATACTGGAGTGATAGATGTACAGATGATGATGTGCAAGTAGATATACTGGGGTGCAAAAGAGCAAGAGTGTAAGTAATAATATGGTGATGAGGTAGTCTGGTGTGCTATTTACAGATTGGCTGTGTACATGTACAGTGATCGGTAAGCTGCTCTGACAGCTGATGCTTAAAGTTAGAGAAGGAGATATAAGACTCCAGCTTCATAGATTTTTGCAATTTGTTCCAATCATTGGCAGCAGAGAACTGGAAGGAAAGGCGGCCAAAGGAGGTGTTGGCTTTGGGGATGACCAGTGCAATATACCTGCTAGTGTGTGTGCTACGGGTGGGTGTTGCTTTGGTGAACAGTGAGCTGAGATAAGGCGGGGCTTTACCTAGCAAAGACTTATAGATGACCTGGAGCCAGTGGGTTTGGCATCGGATATGTAGTGAGAGCCAGCCAACGAGAGCATACAGGTCACAGTGGTGGGTAGTATATGGTGCTTTGGTGATAAAACGGATGGCACTGTGATGGACTGCATCCAGTTTGCTGAGTAGAGTGTTGGAGGCTATTTTGTGAATGACATCGCCGAAGTCAAGGATCGGTAGGATAGTCAGTTTTACGAGGGTATGTTTGGAGGCATGACTGAAGGAGGCTTTGTTGCAAAATAGGAAACCGATTCTAGATTTAATTTTGGATTGGAGATGCTTAATGTGAGTCTGGAATGAGAGTTTACAGTCTAACCAGACACCTAGGTATTTGTAGTTGTCCACATATTCTAGGTCAGAACCGCCCATATTCTAGGTCAGAGTAGTGATGCTAGTCGGGCGGGAGGGTGCAGGCAGCAATAGGTTGAAGAGCATGCATTTAGTTTTACTAGCATTTAAAAGCAGTTGGAGGTCACTGAAGGAGTGTTGTATGGCGTTGAAGCTCGTTTGGAGGTTTGTTAGCACAGTGTCCAAAGAAGGGCCAGATGTATACAGAATGGTGTCGTCTGCGTAGAGGTGGATCAGAGAATCACCAGCAGCAAGAACGACATCATTGATATATACAGAGAAGCTGGCCTGCTATTTATTTTCATGAACTGAAGTTCAATTTCAATAGGCGAACAACAAGTGCCAACCTAGCTAATACTTACTCACAAGGATTCCTAAATCTTTGCTAAGAATAATGAAAATGACTGCAGTTTCTACTGGTTATTGTTTTCAGGCTGGTTGTATTGATGCTAGCTAGGTACCAAGCTGAAGCTAGCTACCCCAGAAGTTGAGGTCAGACAAATTATGCTTTATTACCTGCGCGGTATTGTAAACACATCGTTCGTGGCCGCTGTTCGCTTGTTTCCAGACTTTTTTGTACAGCTTTGACAGTGCTACTGTATCTTTTTTGACACGCAAAGACACAATCGGCGTTCCATAGTATGTATGTCGTGAAGCTAATAGCAGTGATGCTATTGCTGTGTAACTCCGGTAGGGCAACATCTGAAAAATAGCGCACTCGGTAGTGTGTACCGGTGCTCAACCAGTCGGTGAAAGCCAACATCACCCACGACAGAGAACGGTTGATTGTCAAGGGCAAAGAATTCCATTATGTTGGCTTCAATGTTGTGTTCGTTGTGTCGTTGACCACTCGGGACAAAGGGATTGCAGAACTGGTTTCCCCAGAGATGTTGTCAGTTGCCTGAATCTCTTCCCTGAATTTATTCCAAAAGTCCTATCTTCTATGCCCAGACAATGCCATGGTGACGGCACAGGGCAGAGATGCCAACCTGTGGTGGCGTATTCATGTGTCGCTCAACTACCCTTTTGGGCCTTTTCCATGACAATGCAACATAAAATGTCTATTATCCTGGTTTCTGCCTCTGCGTGTAACCCAGGGAGAGGCTTTGGTTGAACATGCAAAGCTATTTTTCAAAGCAGACTATGTGCTTCAATGTGGTATGTTATGTCAACATAGTCACATTTAACCATGATAGTTACAGTGCCTTGCGAAAGTATTCGGCCCCCTTGAACTTTGCGACCTTTCGCCACATTTCAGGCTTCAAACATAAAGATATAAAACTGTATTTTTTTGTGAAGAATCAACAACAAGTGGGACACAATCATGAAGTGGAACGACATTTATTGGATATTTCAAACTTTTTTAACAAATCAAAAACTGAAAAATTGGGTGTGCAAAATTATTCAGCCCCTTTACTTTCAGTGCAGCAAACTCTCTCCAGAAGTTCAGTGAGGATCTCTGAATGATCCAATGTTGACCTAAATGACTAATGATGATGAATACAATCCACCTGTGTGTAATCAAGTCTCCGTATAAATGCACCTGCACTGTGATAGTCTCAGAGGTCCGTTAAAAGCGCAGAGAGCATCATGAAGAACAAGGAACACACCAGGCAGGTCCGAGATACTGTTGTGAAGAAGTTTAAAGCCGGATTTGGATACAAAAAGATTTCCCAAGCTTTAAACATCCCAAGGAGCACTGTGCAAGCGATAATATTGAAATGGAAGGAGTATCAGACCACTGCAAATCTACCAAGACCTGGCCGTCCCTCTAAACTTTCAGCTCATACAAGGAGAAGACTGATCAGAGATGCAGCCAAGAGGCCCATGATCACTCTGGATGAACTGCAGAGATCTACAGCTGAGGTGGGAGACTCTGTCCATAGGACAACAGTCAGTCGTATATTGCACAAATCTGGCCTTTATGGAAGAGTGGCAAGAAGAAAGCCATTTCTTAAAGATATCCATAAAAAGTGTCGTTTAAAGTTTGCCACAAGCCACCTGGGAGACACACCAAACATGTGGAAGAAGGTGCTCTGGTCAGATGAAACCAAAATGGACCTTTTTGGCAACAATGCAAAACGTTATGTTTGGCGTAAAAGCAACACAGCTCATCACCCTGAACACACCATCCCCACTGTCAAACATGGTGGTGGCAGCATCATGGGTTGGGCCTGCTTTTCTTCAGCAGGGACAGGGAAGATGGTTAAAATTGATGGGAAGATGGATGGAGCCAAATACAGGACAATTCTGGAAGACAACCTGATGGAGTCTGCAAAAGACCTGAGACTGGGACGGAGATTTGTCTTCCAACAAGACAATGATCCAAAACATAAAGCAAAATCTACAATGGAATGGTTCAAAAATAAACATATCCAGGTGTTAGAATGGCCAAGTCAAAGTCCAGACCTGAATCCAATCGAGAATCTGAGGAAAGAACTGAAAACTGCTGTTCACAAATGCTCTCCATCCAACCTCACTGAGCTTGAGCTGTTTTGCAAGGAGGAATGGGAAAAAATTTCAGTCTCTCGATGTGCAAAACTGATAGAGACATACCCCAAGCGACTTACAGCTGTAATCGCAGCAAAAGGTGGCGCTACAAAGTATTAACTTAAGGGGGCTGAATAATTTTGCACGCCCAATTTTTCAGTTTTTGATTTGTTAAAAAAGTTTGAAATATCCAATAAATGTCGTTCCACTTCATGATTGTGTCCCACTTGTTGTTGATTCTTCACAAAAAAATACAGTTTTGTATCTTTCTGTTTGAAGCCTGAAATGTGGCAAAAGGTCGCAAAGTTCAAGGGGGCCGAATACTTTCGCAAGGCACTGTATGTCACCTAAGCTGACATACATTATTGAGTGTATGGGATAATGCTGATTGAATAGGGTGTTTTAAGGTTATTTGAGTCAAATACCATTCCCCTAGACTAGAGCTTTTATAGTTACCCCTTATAAGAACTTGACCTTGAGGTGCCCTTAAAATTCCTTTGGCTTGAGCTACTCAATTCCTTTGGCTTGACCTACTGAGCTAATCAGGTTTCACTTGTATCATACACAGGCATGCACTGCATACCTACAGTGGGGCAAAAAAGTATTTAGTCAGCCACCAATTGTGCAAGTTCTCCCACTTAAAAAGATGAGAGAGGCCTGTAATTTTCATCATAGGTATACTTCAACTATGACAGGCAAAATGAGAAAAAAAATCCTGAAAATCACATTGTAGGATTTTTAATGAATTTATTTGGTGTAAAATAAGTATTTGGTCAATAACAAAAGTTTATCTCAATACTTTGTTATATACCCTTTGTTGGCAATGACAGAGGTCAAACGTTTTCTGTACGTCTTCACAAGGTTTTCACACACTGTTGCTGGTATTTTGACCCCTTCCTCCATGCATATCTCCTCTAGAGCAGTGATGTTTTGGGGCTGTTGCTGGGCAACACGGACTTTCAACTCCCTCCAAAGATATTCTATGGGGTTGAGATCTGGAGACTGGCTAGGCCACTCCAGGACCTTGAAATGCTTCTTACGAAGCCACTCCTTCGTTGCCCGGGTGGTGTGTTTGGGATCATTGTCATGCTGAAAGACCCAGCCACATTTCATCTTCAATGCCCTTGCTGATGGAAGGAGGTTTTCACTCAAAATCTCACGATACATGGCCCCATTCATTCTTTCCTTCACACGGATCAGTCGTCCTGGTCCCTTTGCAGAAAAACAGCCCCAAAGCATGATGTTTCCATCCCCTTGCTTCACAGTAGGTATGGTGTTCTTTGGATGCAACTCAGCATTCTTTGTCCTCCAAACACGACGAGTTGAGTTTTTACCAAAAAGTTATATTTTGGTTTGATCTGACCATATGACATTCTCCCAATCTTCTTCTGGATCATCCAAATGCTCTCTAGCAAACTTCAGACGGGCCTGGACATGTACTGGCTTAAGCAGGGGGACACGTCTGGTACTGCAGGATTTGAGTCCTTGGCGGCGTAGTGTGTTACTGATGGTAGGCTTTGTTACTTTGGTCCCAGCTCTCTGCAGGTCATTCACTAGGTCCCCCCGTGTGGTTCTGGGATTTTTGCTCACCGTTCTTGTGATCATTTTGACCCCACGGGGTGAGATCTTGCGTGGAGCCCCAGATCGAGGGAGATTATCAGTGGTCTTGTATGTCTTCCATTTCCTAATAATTGCTCCCACAGTTGATTTCTTCAAACCAAGCTGCTTACCTATTGCAGATTCAGTCTTCCCAGCCTGGTGCAGGTCTACAATTTTGTTTCTAGTGTCATTTGACAGCTCTTTGGTCTTGGCCACAGTGGAGTCTGGAGTGTGACTGTTTGAGGTTGTGGACAGGTGTCTTTTATACTGATAACAAGTTCAAACAGGTGCCATTAAGACAGGTAACGAGTGGAGGGCAGAGGAGCCTCTTAAAGAAGAAGTTTACAGGTCTGTGAGAGCCAGAGATCTTGCTTGTTTGTAGGTGACCAAACACTTATTTTCCACCATAATTTGCAAATAAATTCATTAAAAATCCTACAATGTGATTTTCTGGATTTTTTTTCTTCTCATTTTGTCTGTCATAGTTGAAGTGTACCTATGATGAAAATTACAGGCCTCTCTCATCTTTTTAAGTGGGAGAACTTGCACAATTGGTGGCTGACTAAATACTTTTTCGCCCCACTGTATCTACAGATGTAGGATCTTAATTTGATCACCCTGTTGCAGGTTAACTTTTCTGCAATGCAGAACATTTAAGACTTGTCGTGTATTTGAGGTTTAAAAAGGGTTCTGAAGTTTGTAATTTCTACTTTTACATTTCTGACTTGATTTTCCCTAACATTTTTCAGATCAACCCCTCCAAAAATGTAATGGAATCCACATTATAATTCAAATTTTCTGTTGCCGCAGGATTATTATCCTGCTGTAGCAAACTGGCTCAAATTAAGATCTTACATCTGTACGCACACGATTATGTATAGTACCGTATGCATCTGTACATACTTGATGATCAGTCGTTTGTTGTTCGATCACAAGGCACATAATGAAATCGGTAAGCAATTGGATAAGGCAAGCTGAAAGTAATCAAATGTAACCTAGCTTCGTTGCATTACAGAGTGCATCTGCTGCCTCCACCATGGCTACAAAGCCAGGGGCGGTGTCCGTGACAATGGGTGGTGCCACAGCAAGTGGTGCCACAGCGGGAGGAAGTCCTACTACAGCAGGGACAACACAAAGAGGAACGGCCAAAGTGGCAATGCCAGAGGTAGACTGACTGTCTTAGCTGGGTCTTTGGAGATTCCTTTGGGACAACCTTGGCGCATTCTGATGTTCTTAACCCCCTTCCCTCATTAACATGGGTGTAGTGTACTCTGTTACATGGAACCTCTCTTATCCCTCTCTTCTCTTCATGCTCAGTTTCATCTTCTGAAACACTTAATTCACAAAGTCTGCAGCTGCTTGGGCTCTCTACCATTGACTTCTTCTTAGCTTTACCTATGGTGCATTCAGATATGCTTACTTCAACCTTCACCATGACCGCAAAGAGCTTATTGATTGTGCTATTTTACATGCTGGAGAATGGGATTAGGACTCTTCACTGTCCATTGGAATGGTGCATAAATGTGTTGTTGCCTCGCTTTCTCAACCACATTTCCATAATATGTTCTGCGCCTGCTTCTTGGTTTGTAGACGGCATTCGTCTCTCCAGCAGGTGCTACTATTATTGACATACCAACATCTGGGACCAAAGGCAGCCCTAAAGACACCCCAAAGGTAACTCAAAACACCCCTCCCCTAAATATAGTTCATGGTTTCATCCTCTGAATCTTATTGTGTATGTATCTTCTGAATCACTAACACAGAGAAGATGCTGCCTACATACAGACTCGAATCATTGGCCATTTTAATAAATGGGTCACTTTAAATAATGGTACTTAATTAATGTTTACATATCTTACATTACTCATCTTATATGTATATACTGTATTTTATACCATCTATTGCATCTTGCCTAAGCCCCTCGGTCATTACTCATCCATATATTTATATGTACATATTCTTATTTTATCCCTTTAGATTTGTGTGCATTAGGTAGTTGTTGTGGAATTGTTAGATGACTTGTTAGATATTACCGCACTGTCAGAACTAGAAGCACAAGCATTTCGCTACAGTCTATTAACATTCCCTAACCATGTCTATGTGACCAATAAAATGTGATTTGATTTGAATGGCTGTTGGGTTTTAAGTTACGGGTAGATGTTTCCCGTATACACATATCTAGGATCAACTTACTCTCCTCACATAATTTAACCTTAACTGCCGTGGGCGAGGGGAAAAATCTGGCGGGAAGTGAGCTGGCAAATTGAGGCGTGTGTGGCAGCTCCCCGCACCTCTCCAAAAGCTGTCAAAGCAATCCAAATCAAATAGAATTTGTTGTGTTGCATGCTCCGAATACAATGGGTGAACCGTGAACTTCTTACTTACGAGCCCTTTCCAAACAATGCAGAGTTAGAAAGTAAGACAATGTGCTGGGAAAAAAGGAAATTGTAACACAATAAGATAATAACGAGGCTATATACAGGGAGTACTGGTACCAAGTTAATGGGCTGGGTTACGATGTGGTTGAGGTGATTGAGATAATATGTACATGTAGGTAGGGGTAAAAATGACAAGGCAATCAGGAAAGATAATAAACAGAATAGTAACAGTGTGTGTGAAGAGTGTGAAAGTGTGAGTGGGTGTGTGGCATCAATATATAGTACCAGTCAAAAGTTTGGATACCTACTCATTCAAGGGTTTTTCTTTATTTTTACTATGTTCTACATTTTAGAATAATAGTGAAGACATCAAAACTATGAAATAAAACATGGAATCATGTAGTAACCAAAAAAATATTAAAACTATCAAAGTATATTTGATATTTTAGATTCTTCAAAATAGCCACCCGTTGCCTTGATGACAGCTTTGGACACACTTGGCTTTCTCTCAAACAGCTTCACCTGGAATGCTTTTCCAACAGTCTAGGAGGAGTTCCCACATATGCTGAGCAATTGTTGGCTGCCTTTCCTTCACTCTGCAGTCCAACTCATCCCAAACCATCTCAATTGGATTGAGGTTGGTTGATTGTGGAGGCCAGGTCATCTGATGCAGCACTCCATCACTCTCCTTTATCAAATAGCCCTTACACAGCCTGGAGATGTGTTGGGTCATTGTCCTGTTGAAAAACAAATGATAGTCCCACTAAGCGCAAACCAGACGGGATAGATATTACTGCAGAATGCTGTGGTAGCCATACTGGTTAAGTGCATGGTAAAGTAACTCCCACACCATCACACCACCTCCTCCATGCTTCACGGTGGGAACTACACATGTGCAGATCATCCGTTCACCTACTCTTTTTTTTTCACAAAGATACGGCGGTTGGATCCAGAAATCTAAAATTTGGACTCATCAGACCAAAAGACAGATTTCCACTGGTCGAATGTCCATTGCTCGTGCTGCGTGGCCCAAGCAATTCTCTTATTATTATTGGTGTCCTTTAGTAGTGGTTTCTTTGCAGCAATTTGACCATGAAGTCCTGATTCACACAGTCTCCTCTGAACAGTTTATGTTGAGATGTGTCTGTTACTTGAACTCATTGAAGCATTTATTTGGGCTGCAATTCCTGCGGCTGTTAACTCCAACTTATCCCCTGCTGCAGAGGTAACTCTGGGTCTTCCTTTCCTGTGGCGGTCCTCATAAGAGCCAGTTTTATCTTAGCGCTTGATGACAGCACTTGAAGAAACTTTCAAAATTCTTGAACTTTTCCACATTGACTGAACTTCATGTCTTAAAGTAATGATGGAATGTCATTTCACTTTGCTTATTTGAGCTGTTCTTGCCATAATATGTACTTGGTATTTTACCAAATAGGGCTATCTTCTGTATACCACCCCTACCTTGTCACAACTGATTGGCTGATTGGCTCAAACGCATTAAGAAGGAAATAAATTCCATAAATTAATTTTTAAGAAGGCACAGCTGTTAATTGAAATGCATTCCAGGTGACTACCTCATGAAGCTGGTTGAGATAATGGCAAGAGTGTGCAAAGCTGTCATCGGGGCAAAGGGTAGCTACTTTGAAGAACCTCAAATATAACATTTGTTATACACTTTTTTGGTTACTACATGATTCCATATGTGTTATTTCATAGTAGTGTTGTCTTCACTCTTATTCTACAATGTAGAAAATAATAAAAAATAAAGAAAAACCCTTGAATGAGTAGGTGTGTCCATACTTTTGAGTGGTACTCTGTGTGTGAGTGTAGTATGTGTGTGAGTGTAGTATGTGTGTGAGTGTAGTATGTGTGTGAGTGTAGTATGTGTGTGAGTGTAGTATGTGTGTGAGTGTAGTATGTGTGTGAGTGTAGTATGTGCGTGAGCGTAGTTTGTGTGTGAGTGTAGTATGTGTGAGCGTGTGGGTAGTCCAGTGAGTGTGCATAGGGCCATTGCAAGGGAGTCAGTTTTTAAAAAAGCTGGTCGATGCAAGTAGTTCAGGTAGCCATTTGATTAACTGTTCAGCAGCCTTATGGCTTAGGGGTAGATGCTGTTCAGGATCCTTTTGGTCCCAGACTTGTCGCTCCGGTAACGCTTGCTGTGCGGTAGCACAGAGAACAGTCTATGACTTGGGTGACTAGAGTCTTTTGACAATTTTTAGGGCCTTCCTCTGACACCGCCTGGTATAGAGGTTCTGGAGGGCAGGGAGCTCGGCCACAGCGATGTACTGGGCCTTACTCACTATCCTCAGTAGCGCCATGCGGTCGGATGCCAAGCAGTTGCCATACCAAGTGGAGATGCAGCCAGTCAAGATGCTCTCAATGGTGCAGCTGTATAACTTTTTGAGAATTTGAGGGCCCATGCCCCAAAAAAATTGGCCTCATGATGGGGAACAAGCATTGCCATTCCCTCTTCACGACTGTGTTGGTGTGTTTGGACCATGATGGGTCCCTTGAGATGTGGAGACAGAGGAACTTGAAGATTTCAACCTGCTCCACTATAGCCCTGTCAATGTAAATGGGGGTTTCCTTGGTTCTAAGTTTCCTGTAGTCCATGATCAGCTCCTTAGTCTTCTCACATTGAGGGAGAGGTTGTTGTCCTGGCACCACACCGCCAGGTGTCTGACCTCCCTGTAGGCTGTCTCACCGTCATCGGTGATCAGGCGTACCACCATTGTGTCGTCGGCAAACTTAATGTTGGAGTTGTGCGTTGCCACTCAGTCATGGGTGAACAGGGAGTACAGGAGAGGACTAAGCACGCACCCCTGAGTGGCCCCCGTGTTGAGGGTCAGCATGGCAGATGTGTTAATCCCAGGGTCCTTAGTTTGTTGATGAGCTTGGAGGCCGCTGTGGCTGAGCTGTAGTCAACGAATAGCCTCCTCACAGAGGTGTTCCTTTTGTCCAGGTGGGTAAGGGCAGTGTGGAGTGTAATTAGAGATTGCGTCATGGAATATGCGAATTGGAATTGATCCAGGGTGTCTGGGATGATGGTGTTGATGTGAGCCATGACCAGCCTATCAAAGCGTTTCATGGCTACAGATGTGAGTGCTACGGGGTGATAGTCATTTAGACAGGTTACCTTGTGGGTCTATGGTGGTCTGCTTGAAACATGTAGGTATTACAGACTGGATCAGGGAGAGGATGAAAACGATCACTGTGGGGACGACATTGTCACTTATTAGTGAAGCCAGTGACTGATGTGGTAAATTCCTCAATGCCATCTGATAAATACTGGAATATATTTCAGTCTGCTAGTGAAACAGTCCTGTAGTTTAACATCTGCCTCATCGGTCCACTTCCGTATTGAGTGTGTGACTGGTACTTCCTGTTTTGAGTTTTTGCTTGTCAACAGGAATCCAGAGGATAGTTATTTTCAGATTTACCAAATGGAGGGCGATGGAGAGCTTTGTATGCATCTCTGTGGGTGTGGCGTAACATTGATCTAAAGTTTTTATTCGCAACTCTAGTTGCACAGGTGACATGCTGGTAGAAATTTTGAAGACAGATTTCAGTTTCCCTGAATTAAAATCACTGGCCACTAAGAGCGCTTCCTCTGGGTGAGAATTTTCTTGTTTTCTTATGGCCCAATACAGCTCGTTGTTTGCGGACTTAGTACCAGCATTGGTTTGTGGTGGTAAATAGACAGGTAAGTAAAATATAGATAAAAACTCTTGGTAAATACCATGGTCTACAGCTTATCATGAGGTATTCTAACTCAGGGGAGCAGAACCTTGAGACTTCCTTAATATTAGAGAATGCACACCAGCTGTTGTTAACCACCCCCGAGCTTACCCGGCGGCGCTGCTGTTCTGTCCTGCCGATGTATAGAAAAATCAGCTTGATTTATATTTTCCATGTCCTTGTTCAGCCACGACTCAGTGAAACGTAGGATATTACAGTTCTTCATATCACATTGATAGGATAGTCTCGAAAAGAGCTCATCCAGTTTATTGTCCAGTGATTGCTTGTTCACTAATAGAACGGATGGTAGACGCGGTTTACCAGTCACCGACGTAGTCTCGTCAAGTATCCCTCACGCCGGCCTCTATGACGCCTTCCTCTTCTGAGTGTTGGGGGATTTGGGCCTGGTCTGGGATGAGCAGTATGTCATTTACCTCCTATTAATTGAAGTAGAAAGCCTCATCCAAATCGAGGTTAGTGATCGCTGTTTTGATGTCCAGAAGCTCTTTTTCAGTAATTGGAAGCGATAGTGGAAACATTATGTACAAAAAAAAATAAAGATAAGCTACAAAATATACAAAATCGCACAATTGGTCAATAGCCTGTAAAACGGCTGCTATACCTTCCAGCGCCATTCTTTTGAGGAAAAAGAAACTGTATTTGTATGTATGTCTCTCTTTTGGAGTGGTAGGGTTAAAAGCAGAAGTCAAATTTCGATTGGACCTCATGTGCAATTGACCAATAAAGTAATTTTAATCTTAGGAGAAGGAAATGCAAAAATGATCCTAAAGCAGTGTCCAGGGCCAACTTGACCCTACTTTACATTTTTACAACCCCTGCACCTCACCCTCACTGGACCCCTTTCACCTTTACATAATTGAATTTAAGGAATGTTAAACAACGGTCAATGTAAGTAATAACACCGGTTAATTATTTTTTTTCATGTAATGCAGCCGGTTAATGTAATAACTTGCTGGATAACGTAAAAAAAAAATTTTTTTTAGTCTAATAAATTATTAGGTTATACTGTGGTTATTACACTGTCAGGTGAGTCAACTTATTTTAATGAATAACTTCAATAATCATGTAATAACATACCAAAATCAATGTTTTGATTGACTTCCCTTAATTCGATGCACAAACCACCAACCACCAGCAATTACAAACACCGACAAACTCATGCACATCATACAGTCACCCTCACAAGCATAAAAAGCAGCTGCGGTCATCCCCCTCTTCAAAGGGGGGGACACTCTTGACCCAAACTGCTACGGACCTATATCTATCCTACCCTGCCTTTCTAATGTCTTTGAAAGCCAAGTCAACAAACAGATTACCGACCATTTCGAATGCCACCATACCTTCTCCCCTATGCAATCTGGTTTCAGAGCTGGTCATAGGTGCACCTCAGCCACGCTCAAGGTCCTAAACGATATCTTAACCGCCATCGATAAGAAACAATACTGTGCAGCCATATTCATTGACCTGGCCAAGGCTTTCGACTCTGTCAATCACCAGATCCTCATCGGCAGACTCTATAGCCTTGGCTTCTCAAATGATTGCCTCGCCTGGTTCACCAACTACTTCTCTGATAGAGTTCAGTGTGTCAAATTGGAGGACCTGTTGTCCAGGCCTCTGGCAGTCTCTATGGGGGTGCCACAGAGTTCAATTCTTGGACCGACTCTCTTCTCTGTATACATCAATGATGTTACTCTTGCTGCTGGTGAATCTCTGATCCACCTCTACGCAGACGACACCATTCTGTATACTTCTGGCCCTTCTTTGTGTTAACAACTCTGCAGGCAAGCTTCAATGCCATACAACTCTCCTTCCGTGGCCTCCAATTGCTCTTAAATACAAGTAAAACTAAATGCATGCTCTTCAACCGATCGCTGCCTGCACCTGCCCGCCCGTCCAACATCACTACTCTGGGTGGTTCTGACTTAGAATATGTGGACAACTACAAATACCTAGGTGTCTGGTTAGACTGTAAACTCTCCTTCCAGACTCACATCAAGCATCTCCAATCCAAAATTGCATCTAGAATTGGCTTCCTATTTCGCAAACAAAGCATCCTTCACTCATGCTGCCAAACATACCCTTGTAAAACTGACCATCCTACCGATCCTCGACTTCAGCAATGTCATTTACAAAATAACCTCCAATACCCTACTCAATAAATTGGATGCAGTCTGTCACAGTGCCATCCGTTTTGTCACCAAAGCCCCATATACTACCCACCACTGCGACCTGTACGCTCTCGTTGGCTGGCCCTCGCTTCATACTCGTCGCCAAACCCACTGGCTCCAGGTCATCTACAAGACCCTGCTAGGTAAAGTCCCTCCTTATCTCAGCTCGCTGGTCACCATAGCAGCACCCACCTGTAGCACACGCTCCAGCAGGTATATCTCTCTGGTCATCCCCAAAACCAATTCTTCCTTTGGCCGCCTCTCCTTCCAGTTCTCTGCTGCCAATGACTGGAACAAACTACAAAAATGTATGAAATTGGAAACACTCACTAGCTTTAAGCACCAGCTGTCAGAGCAGCTCACAGATTACTGCACCTGTACATAGCCCATCTCGAATTTAGCCCAAACAACTACCTCGACACACTACTGTATTTATTTATTTTTCTCCTTTGCACCCCATCATTTCTATCTCTGCTTTGCACATTCCTCCGCTGCAAATCTACCATTCCAGTGTTTTACTTGCTATATTGTATTTACTTTGCCACCATGGCCTTTTCTTTTGCCTTTACCTCCCTTATCTCACCTCATTTGTTCACATTGTATATATACTTATTTTTCTACTGTATTATTGACTATATGTTTGTATTATTGACTGTATGTTTTTAAAAACTTGTTCTATGTGATATACTGAATGTGAAGTTATTACATTAATCAGTGTTATTACGTTAACCGTTGTTCCAGTGTGTCAATACATTGAATACTGTTGAATACATTGAGTTTTAACTCATCCTTGATTGTAGCCAGCACCCATGCACCTGGCCAAAGCTACACCTCTTACCACGGGAGGTGGCAATATTGTAGTGGAGGCAGCAACTCCATGGAAAGCTGAAGTACCAAAGCTTCAAGAGTCTCCGAAACAGACAGCCAAGGTAGATGGCTGACAGTCGAGGAGTGTGGGGCCTCTCTCTTTGGATCTTTATTCTTTACCCGACCTGGCTCTCTTTACGCTCACTTCCCCATTCAACACACTCTTCCTGGGTCATTATTCCATGTGTTATGTCTTCCTCATCTCTCCCGTGATCTTGAGATTTTAGTCGTTCATCCACCCCTTTATATGGTATTCTATCTTCCTCTTCTCTCTGCCGATATATTTCAAAACATATCTCTGCTTTGGACTTCCTTACTTCTGGCCTAGAAGGTGTCTGTGTGTCTAAGTGGGAAGTGGACAGACACTCTTACTCTTAAGCTTACTCTTTAAGAGTCTTCCCAGCATGCCCACACTTGTGGTACGCTCAACACGTCAAGACAAACCATGTCTGTCACATCTGTTGTCACCACAGAAAAGCCACAATACATTTCCTCTTTGTCTTCTGGTAGCTTCACACCATATATAGTATTGCTTCTGGGTATGTTTACCTGGTTTAGGTTGACAGGGTTTGTTTACCTGGTTTAGGTTGATGGGGTTTGTTTACCTTCTTATTAGCTTACTAAACTGTGACAACAAATTCTGGTCAGGTACTTCTTCTCACGGCACCTTTCCTTTCCATTACCAATGACAGACAAACTGCTAACTTTCTTCCTATCACTCTACTAGACGGTGACTGTGAGATTATGTGCAGCACTCTGAACTCTTCTCTGCACCTCGTCTAATGGCTTGAACCATATGCGTTTATAGAGTGTGCCCACCACATCAAGCAAAGTTGACATGGCTAAAAAGGATCCTGCTAAGTTGGTTACGGCTGTTGCTGCACCAGCTGCCGCGGCTGGATATGCCTCTCTGAAGGGGCCACAGACTAAGGTAGACTCCAGTTTACTTTGGTGTATTAACCACGCTACAGTACAAGGCTCTTGAGGGTGGGGCTATCCCTGGGATTAGGGGGCTATCATTGATCACTTGTTCGTTTCCTTGTCATTCTTTTGCTGTTTTCACACAATGTATCCAAGATCATGAATTGACAGAGGGGCACAGTAACAGAGACTCACAGTGCATTGGACGCAGTGAAGGATTTCTACTGTACCATTTTACAATTTAGCAGACGCTCTTATCCAGAGGGACTTACAGGAGCAATTAGAGTTAAGTACCTTGCTCAAGGGCACATCGACAGACTGTTCACCTAGTCGGCTCAAGGATTCGAATCAGCAACCTTTCGGTTACTGGCCCAAAGCTCTTAACCGCTCGGCTACCTGCCACCTGATTTACCATTCTGCATTTTTTTTTGACTACAGGAGAATAAAGAAGAAACCTGCATACTGCTCTGACGAAGGCCTTGAGGCCGATGCTTAAAAGCTTAATAAAGAGCAGTGATTCTATGAAGAGCAGTGTGCGGGTTTCTTATTTTTTCTCATGTTATTCAATTGTTACAATGCACCTGCAACAAAGTTAGCTCAGATGTGCAAGTGCCTTTTGAGATTTGACTACATTAGAAAGAGGGTGCTCTTGTTCCTGCATGAGTTCTACCTATGTAGGTTTGGTTGAATTGAGCCCACAGCCATCCAGAAGCTCAGTTGGGTATAGGAGCTGAGCAGTATCACAGATTGTAGCCTAGTGTTGTATTCACTACCCTCTCCTCCTCTGGGTTACAGGTACAGGTGGAAGTAGTTCCCCAAGGAGCTAAGGCAGCCAAAAAGGTAAATCATCCATGTATCTTTTCTCTATGTGGGTTTGATTTTTCACTAAATTGATTGGCATGGAGTTGCATTGCTCGTGTTTGAGTTTTGTTGCATCATGTGTAGGAGCTTGCTGTGGACCCGTTTGATGCCCTGGCTGATTCCTTACCCTCATCAGAGTCTTTCGCCCCTGCAGCCCATGTATACACCGGGCCAGAGGTGATCGAGGTACAGAACCTTCACAGAGTGTGTGTGCACAGTGCAATTTAGAATGGGTTGTGTGTGTGCACCCGGTCACCATGTAAAACAGTGTGTGTTGTTGTATATGTCTCACAGCATGGATTAACCTCAAAGAAGGGAGTGATCTGTGGGGGGAACGACTGCCCACTGCCCCCAGGATACCGATTTGAAGACATGGTCAGTCTTTAAATCACCCTCCCCCTCCAGTGTTCTTCCTCCTCACCATCATCATCACTTCTGCATCTTAATCCAACCCTCAGCCTTCTGCTGTTAGAGAGCTTTGAGTTTGCATGTATCTTTAGCTTTGTACTGCAGTACTCTCTTTGACATGAGACATTTGACTGGAACCCCTTGGTTATCAGGTCTTCCAACAGAGAGATACGCCCCATCCAGAAACAGCCCCTAGACCATGTCCAATCCCCTGGACACTTGTGTTAATCTGAGACAAATGGATAGGTTTTAGCAATATGGGCACATTTTCACCAAGCTGATCAGATGACAAGATGAAGTTACTACCATATCTATCCTTAATTCCAAGATGGCATAGCAGTTCAGACGTCTTTTGTCCTCGTCTTGTCGTGTCCCGTATATATATATATTTACAACTTTTTTCACATACATTTTTTAAATTTTCCATCAACTCATCTTCAAAACACTCTCCTGCAACCCGCCTCAACAATTTATATTTATAAAAAAGTATTATTTACCTCAAATCTGTAATCCTCCAAGAAGCTAGCCAGAAACTCCAAGAAACTAGCCAGAAGCTAGCCAGGAGCTAGCCAGAAGCTAGCCCAGAAGCTAATCCAGAAGCTAATCAGAAGCTAGTTCAGAAGCTAGTTAGCTTCTTTACTGGCAAATTGTTAGTATTCAGCTAACCACGGTTTGTGGTCATCAGCTATCCTTTAGCTCGAAAATCTATCGCTAGTTTTGTACGGCGCAGCGCGGCTCAGAACGGAACATACCGGACCAATTTTTCTCTCCATGTCCCTGGATTTCAACCGCTCTCTGGACATTCATACCTGGATCTCACAGCTAGCTAGCTGCTATCCGTGTGACTATCGGCTTTCGTCGATTGCGGAGCAAACATCAATTATTCCGGAGCTAGCCAGCTCCGTCAATCACTCCCGAGTTCCATCAATCACTCCTGGGCTGCAGTCACTTATCCGGACCCATTTTACTGCCTACGCGGAGCCCCACCGGGCCTTCACAACTGGACTGCCGACGTTATCTACCCGAAGGAGTTATCCGGCTGGCTCCTCCGTCACGACGTTACCTGAACGCCCATCTGCGGCCTGCTAACCGTTAGCTGTCTTATCGGCTGCTATCTGAATAGACAATCGGACAATTTATTTAATTATTTTTATTATTATTATGTTTTCTTCTTGGGCCTCTATAACTATATCTATTGTTTTTATTTTTGTTGTTGTTGTGTGATTTGGATTAATCCCCTCTACCACACGGAACCCCACTAATCTACTGACGGAAAGCAAGAGGTGGCTAATAACAGACCTCCATCCTATGCTAGCTTGCTACCGATGGCCTGGCTAGCTGTCTAAATCGCCGTGACCCCCAACCAACCTCTCCATTCACCGGACCCTTTTGATCACTCGACTAAGCATGCCTCTCCTTAATGTCAATATGCCTTGTCCATTGCTGTTCTGGTTAGTGTTTATTGGCTTATTTCACTGTAGAGCCTCTAGTCCTGCTCACTATACCTTATCCAACCTATTAGTTCCACCACCCACACATGCAATGACATCTCCTGGTTTCAATTATGTTTCTAGAGACAATATCTCTCTCTTCATCACTCAATACCTAGGTTTACCTCCACTGTATTCACATCCTACCATACCTTTGTCTGTACATTATACCTTGATGCTATTTTATCGCCCCCAGAAACCTCCTTTTACTCTCTGTTCCAGACGTTCTAGACGACCAATTCTTATTGCTTTTAGCCGCACCCTTATTCTACTCCTCCTATGTTCCTCTGGCGATGTAGAGGTGAATCCAGGCCCTGCAGTGCCTAGCTCCACTCCTATTCCCCAGGCGCTCTCTTTTGACGACTTCTGTAACCGTAATAGCCTTGGTTTCATGCATGTTAACATTAGAAGCCTCCTCCCTAAGTTTGTTATATTCACTGCTTTAGCACACTCTGCCAACCCGGATGTTCTAGCTGTGTCTGAATCCTGGCTTAGGAAGACCACCAAAAATTTTGAAATTTAAATTCCAAACTACAACATTTTCAGACAAGATAGAACTGCCAAAGGGGGCGGTGTTGCAATCTACTGCAAAGATAGCCTGCAGAGTTCTGTCCTACTATCCAGGTCTGTACCCAAACAATTTGAACTTCTACTTTTAAAAATCCACCTCTCTAAAAACAAGTCTCTCACCGTTGCCGCCTGCTATAGACCACCCTCTGCCCCCAGCTGTGCTCTGGACACCATATGTGAACTGATTGCCCCCCATCTATCTTCAGAGCTCGTGCTGCTAGGCGACCTAAACTGGAACATGCTTAACACCCCAGCCATCCTACAATCTAAACTTGATGCCCTCAATCTCACACAAATTATCAATGAACCTACCAGGTACCTCCCCAAAGCCTTAAACACAGGCACCCTCATAGATATCATATACACCTCTGCTGTCTTCAACCAAGATCTCAGCGATCACTGCCTCATTGCCTGTATCCGTAATGGGTCAGCGGTCAAACGACCTCCACTCATCACTGTAAAACGCTCCCTGAAACACTGCTCCCACAGCGAGCAGGCCTTTCTAATCGACCTGGCCGGGGTATCCTGGAAGGATATTGATCTCATCCCGTCAGTAGAGGATGCCTGGATATTTTTTTTAAATGCCTTCCTAACCATCTTAAATAAACATGCCCCATTCAAGAAATTTAGAACCAGGAACAGATATAGCCCTTGGTTCTCCCCAGACCTGACTGCCCTTAACCAACACAAAAACATCCTATGGCGTTCTGCATTAGCATCGAACAGCCCCGTGATATGCAGCTGTTCAGGGAAGCTAGAAACCATTATACACAGGCAGTTAGAAAAGCCAAGGCTAGCTTTTTCAAGCAGAAATTTGCTTCCTGCAACACTAACTCAAAAAAGTTCTGGGACACTGTAAAGTCCATGGAGAATAAGAACATCTCCTCCCAGCTGCCCACTGCACTGAAGATAGGAAACACTGTCACCACTGATAAATCCACCATAATTGAGAATTTCAATAAGCATTTTTCTACGGCTGGCCATGCTTTCCACCTGGCTACTCCTACCCCGGTCAACAGCACTGCACCCCCAACAGCAACTCGCCCAAGCCTTCCCCATTTCTCCTTCTCCCAAATCCGTTCAGCTGATGTTCTGAAAGAGCTGCAAAATCTGGACCCCTACAAATCAGCCGGGCTAGACAATCTGGACCCTTTCTTTCTAAAATTATCTGCCGAAATTGTTGCCACCCCTATTACTAGCCTGTTCAACCTCTCTTTCGTGTCGTCTGAGATTCCCAAAGATTGGAAAGCAGCTGCGGTCATCCCCCTCTTCAAAGGGGGGGACACTCTTGACCCAAACTGCTACAGACCTATATCTATCCTACCATGCCTTTCTAAGGTCTTCGAAAGCCAAGTCAACAAACAGATTACCGACCATTTCGAATCTCACCATACCTTCTCTGCTATGCAATCTGGTTTCAGAGCTGGTCATGGGTGCACCTCAGCCACGCTCAAGGTCCTAAACGATATCTTAACCGCCATCGATAAGAAACATTACTGTGCAGCCGTATTCATTGATCTGGCCAAGGCTTTCGACTCTGCCGATGAGGATGTGGTGATTGACAGACGCGACAGCCTTGGTTTCTCAAATGATTGCCTCGCCTGGTTCACCAACTACTTCTCTGATAGAGTTCAGTGTGTCAAATCGGGGGGTCTGCTGTCCGGACCTCTGGCAGTCTCTATGGGGGTGCCACAGGGTTCAATTCTTGGACCGACTCTCTTCTCTGTATACATCAATGAAGTCGCTCTTGCTGCTGGTGAGTCCCTGATCCACCTCTACGCAGACGACACCATTCTGTATACTTCTGGCCCTTCTTTGGACACTGTGTTAACAACCCTCCAGGCAACCTTCAATGCCATACAACTCTCCTTCCGTGGCCTCCAATTGCTCTTAAATACAAGTAAAACTAAATGCATGCTCTTCAACCGATCGCTACCTGCACCTACCCGCCTGTCCAACATCACTACTCTGGACGGCTCTGACTTAGAATACGTGGACAACTACAAATACTTAGGTGTCTGGTTAGACTGTAAACTCTCCTTCCAGACCCATATCAAACATCTCCAATCCAAAGTTAAATCTAGAATTGGCTTCCTATTTTGCAACAAAGCATCCTTCACTCATGCTGCCAAACATACCCTTGTAAAACTGACCATCCTACCAATCCTCGACTTTGGCGATGTCATTTACAAAATAGCCTCCAATACCCTACTCAACAAATTGGATGCAGTCTATCACAGTGCAATCCGTTTTGTCACCAAAGCCCCATATACTACCCACCATTGCGACCAGTACGCTCTCGTTGGCTGGCCCTCGCTTCATACTCGTCGCCAAACCCACTGGCTCCATGTCATCTACAAGACCCTGCTAGGTAAAGTCCCCCCTTATCTCAGCTCGCTGGTCACCATAGCATCTCCCACCTGTAGCACACGCTCCAGCAGGTATATCTCTCTAGTCACCCCCAAAACCAATTCTTTCTTTGGCCGCCTCTCCTTCCAGTTCTCTGCTGCCAATGACTGGAACGAACTACAAAATTCTCTGAAACTGGAAACACTTATCTCCCTCACTAGCTTTAAGCACCAACTGTCAGAGCAGCTCACAGATTACTGCACCTGTACATAGCCCACCTATAATTTAGCCCAAACAACTACCTCTTTCCCAACTGTATTTAATTTATTTATTTATTTTGCTCCTTTGGACCCCATTATTTTTATTTCTACTTTGCACATTCTTCCATTGCAAAACTACCATTCCAGTGTTTTACTTGCTATATTGTATTTACTTTGCCACCATGGCCTTTTTTGCCTTTACCTCCCTTCTCACCTCATTTGCTCACATCGTATATAGACTTGTTTATACTGTATTATTGACTGTATGTTTGTTTTACTCCATGTGTAACTCTGTGTCGTTGTATCTGTCGAACTGCTTTGCTTTATCTTGGCCAGGTCGCAATTGTAAATGAGAACTTGTTCTCAACTTGCCTTCCTGGTTAAATAAAGGTTAAATAAATAAATAAAATCCTTTTATTTCGGATTTATATGATGGACTAGGGTTTGTTTCTGGACTTTGCCAAAAAAGCCTGTATATAGTTACCACACTTTAATATTCTTTTGTCATTCTTTTGTCAGAACATGATCAGATTTTATTTAAATCTAGGCTTACTCAATTAGAATATATCATTCATATACTTTTATTACATTGAATTACAATGTTAAATTATGTTTTCATAGGCCCCAGTTGCAGATGTCAAGCCAAAAGATGTCCCGGTAAGTCATTGTATTTACTGCTAGGCGATACACTGTATGCTGGGGAGAAATATTGAGATATTGACTTTCTCCTTCTCAATCTTTCTCACATACCCACATACCAATGCATGTGCGTACAAACACACACACACACACACACACACACACACACACACACACACACACACACACACACACACTAAAGGTACTAAACAAACCATAGGTCATCCCATGGTCTCTTCTGACAGTTTTGGGTACCTCCTACAGTGTGGAATGTTGCTTTGCGCTGTGGGGTGTTGGCTCTACAAACAACATTAGACCCACCTCAACCAGCTGGCTCTAGTTCTGCTAAACCCATCCTTTATAAACACACCCACACACTAACAACAGATAAATAGTCAACACACAATCACTCATTACTCCACACCTATTCACTTATACACACTTGCACACACATTCACCCTCTGCGCCACATCTTGTTCTGTACTGCAGTTCTCTGTGTAGTATACCTCTGCTTCTAAGCGCTTGTTAGGACAGAAGGCAAACTCTTTTACCCCTGAAGTATGTTGTGTGAGTTGTCAAAAAAAAGAAAAGTGAGTTGTCTAAAGTTGCCCGTTTGGTTATAAAGCGTTTTTTTTATTTTATTACAATTACATTTTAGTCCACTTCAGGGATTTGAACCAGCAACCTATTAGCCCAATGCTCTTAACCACTAGGCTTCCTGCCAAATCTGATGTTTTGTAAAGAGATTCTTCTCAGAGTCCTTTGCGGAGTGCTTTGTTGTGATTTAGATTCTAGGAAATGTGATTGGTGGGTGTGTCGGTTATTTTGCTCCTGGTCTCTTTTAAATGGTTGGAGTTATTTTGACTCGCCCTCTAGTGGTGCAGTTGAAGACAAAACTGTTACTGTAATGCTTTGTGTATAACTGAGGTTATTTGTTTGCTTGTTTGTTGACTTGTATCAGAAACCCATGAGCACCGATGAGGCTCTGGACTCCCTGTCCTTTGGGTTCACAACCTCAATGCCTCCCATCCCTCAGAAACAGGAGAAGGTGAGACTTTGCACTATTAACAGGTTATAATCACTTATAAATCAATTAGAGCCCTGTTCCCTAAAACATGCATAAGGTTACAGAATGATTATTAGTCCCATAGTCTTTTGGGTGAGACTGAGGTCCTGACCAGTGATACTGTAAATAAGAAGTGAGGTGTCATTATAACCCAATGATATTTCATCTGTTGACAGAAAGTGGAAGACTTGGCTGCCATTGATGCCTTGTCTGCTGGCTTCTCAAACTTTGCTCCGCCTCCACCCGCTCCCATCAAGGTAAACAAAGACTGATAATATTTTTCTTCAACCCTTCATTGGAAAACTGTTATTAGCATGAGATGGTAAACTGTTATGAGAACCAATATCAAGTTGTGTCAACTGACATAACACAGTCATAATGACAAGCACAATGTAGGCTACCTTGTTGGACAGCTAACTTCCTAGCCACCTACTGCTGATCATGTCATGACATATTAATGATGCTTACAAGATGACCATGTCATATCATTTTGACAGTGTCAGCTGTAATAGTTTATCACAACTGTGATGTAATTTTAATGTTCTGTAAAGACAGCTTTCTAGTGAAGGCTTTAAATGAACGTTCCCCTGTTCCTCTTAACTAGAACCTAAGAAACAGTATTTAACAAACCAAATAATCTCTCTTCTTCTTCCAGAAAGCTGAAGAGTTTAAGTCTGCACCTGTGACCAAGTCTTCTGCTCCCCCCGTTGACAAGAAAGCTAAGGTGGAAAAGGTAAATAACACCAAAGAAAGCAGGTCCTACATCCTGCATGACTACATAACATAAGCCATGCATAACACACAATAAACAGTGACAAACGCGCGTAACAAATGTCCAGTGTTAAACTGGGATGTCCTATGTTGCAGCTGACGCTGTGCTACTGTTGTGTTGAGTACTTTGTCATCAAAAATGCTATATTCATGCAAATAGACAACAAACTCTTCAACTATTCTATGTTATACTTATGTCGGGTTGTGAAGCTGTTATCTATTGACTTGTGTTTGTGTTTCAGTTTGCTGATGACTTCTCTCTAATGTCAGGATTGGACTCCCCACTGGCTACCAAGCCCAAGACAGATGAGGTTTGTCATATGAGGGCTACAGTTTCTAGGTTGATGGTTTAGGTTGACAGGGTTTGTTTATCTGGTTTAGGTTGACATGGTTTTTTAAAACCTGGTTTAGGTTGATTGGGTTTGTTTACCTTCCTATTACTTTACTAAACTGACAACAAATTCTGGTCAGGTACTTCTCTTCTCATGGCTCCTTTCCTTTACATTACCAATAACAGACAAGCTGCTAACAATCATCCTATCACTCCAGTAAACTGACTGTGAGATTATGCGCAGCACTCTGAACTCTTCTCTGCACCTCGTCTAATGGCTTGAACCATATGCGTTTATAGAGTGTGCCCACCACATCAAGCAAAGTTGACATGGCTAAAAAGGATCCTGCTAAGTTGGTTACGGCTGTTGCTGCACCAGCTACCGCGGCTGGAGATGCCTCTCTGAAGGGGCCACAGACTAAGGTAGACTCCGGTTTACTTTGGTGTATTAACCACGCTACAGTACAAAGCTCTTGAGGGTGGGGCTATCCCTGGGGTTAGGGGGCTATCATTGATCACTTGTTCGTTTCCTTGTCATTCTTTCGCTGTTTACACAATGTAGCCAAGATCATGAATTAACAGTGACACAGTAACAGAGACTCACAGTGCATTGGATGCAGTGAAGGATGTCTACTGAACCATTTTAGCCATTTAGCAGACGCTCTTATCCAGAGGGACTTACAGGAGCAATTAGAGTTAAGTACCTTGCTCAAGGGCACATCGACAGATTGTTCACCTAGTCGGCTCAGGGATTCGAATCAGCAACCTTTCGGTTACTTGCCCAAAGCTCTTAACCGCTCAGCTACCTGCCACCTGATTTACCATTCTGCAATTCTTTTTGACTACATTAGAAAGAGGGTGCTCTTGTTCCTGCATGAGTTCTACCTATGTAGGTTTGGTTGAATTGAGCCCACAGCCATCCAGAAGCTCAGTTGGATATAGGAGCTGAGCAGTATCACAGATAGTAGCCTAGTGTTGTATTCACTAACCTCTCCTGCTCTGGGTTACATGTACAGGTGGAAGTAGTTCCCCCAGGAGCTAAGGCAGCCAAAGAGGTAAAACATCTCTCGCTTTTTCTCTCTATTATTAGTTATTAAGTTTACCAATTTTATTTCATTAAACATCTATATTTATTACATTTAGATAAGTTATTACATTAACCAGTGTTATTGCATTAACCGTTGTTACAGGGTGTCAATACATTGAATTTGCTCTTTCTCTGTTGTATACATTGAGTATTAACTCATCCTTGATTGTAGCCAGCACCCATGCACCCAGCCAAAGCTACACCTCTTACCACAGGAGGAGGCAATATTGTAGGGGAGGTTACAACGCCATGGAAAGCTGAAGTACCAAAGTTTCAAGAGTGTCCGGAACAGACAGCCAAGGTAGATGGCTGACAGTCGAGGAGTGTGGGGCCTCTCTCTTTGGATCTTTATTCTTTACCCGACCTGGCTCTCTTTACGCTCACTTCCCCATTCAACACACTCTTCCTGGGTCATTATTCCATGTGTTATGTCTTCCTCATCTCTCCCGTGATCTTGAGGTTTTAGTTGTTCTTCCACCCCTTTATATGGTATTCTATCTTCCTCTTCTCTCTGCCGATATATTTCAAAACACATCTCTGCTTTGGACTTCCTTACTTCTGGCCTAGAGGTGTCTGTGCGTCTAAGTGGGAATTGGACAGACACTCTTATGCTTACTTTTAAGAGTCTTCCCAGCATGCCCACATTTGTGGTACGCTCAACACGTCAAGACAAACCATGTCTGTCACATCTGTTGTCACCACAGAGAAGCCACAATATATTTCCACTTTTACTTTTTCTTCTGGTTGCAGCACACCATATCTAGTATTACTTCTGGGTTTGTTTACCTGGTTTAGGTTGACAGTTTTTTTTTTTTTTTTTACCTGGTTTAGGTTGACAGGGTTTGTTTACCTGGTTTAGGTTGATGCGGTTTGTTTACCTTCCTATTACTCAACTAAACTGTGACTACAAATTCTGGTCAGGTACTTCTCTTCTCATGGCTCCTTTCCTTTACATTACCAATAACAGACAAGCTGCTAACAATCATCCTATCACTCCAGTAAACTGACTGTGAGATTATGCGCAGCACTCTGAACTCTTCTCTGCACCTCGTCTAATGGCTTGAACCATATGCGTTTATAGAGTGTGCCCACCACATCAAGCAAAGTTGACATGGCTAAAAAGGATCCTGCTAAGTTGGTCACGGCTGTTGCTGCACCAGCTGCCGCGGCTGGATATGCCTCTCTGAAGGGGCCACAGACTAAGGTAGACTCCAGTTTACTTAGGTGTATTAACCACGCTACAGTACAAGGCTCTTGAGGGTGGGGCTATCCCTGGGGTTAGGGGGCTATCATTGATCACTTGTTTGTGTCATTGTCATTTTTTCGCTGTTTTCACACAATGGATCCAAGATCATGAATTGGACGCAGTGAAGGATGTCTACTGTACCATTTTACATTTTTATGTAAATACGGTATTTATTTTTTAGAAATTAGCAACAAAAAAAACAACCTGTTTTCACTTTGTCATTATGGGGTATTGTGTGTAGATTAATAAGGGGAGAAATGATGTAATCCATTTTAGAATAAGGCTGTAACGTAACAAAATGTGGAAGAAGGCAAAGGGTCTGAATTCTTTCCGAATGCACTGTGTATAGGGTATAAGCCTTCCACAACCATAAGACCAACTAATAATTTAATTATTTTATCAAAATAGTTTAACCTGCTTTTTTTGCTATAATTACTGATCTGGCTTTCAAGTCTGTCTGTGAAAATGCCCTTTTTTGTTACAAATGTAAATAGAACCAAGCATAATGCACATTCACTAATAATGACTAACTTCTTGTAGTAGGCATTAGGCTATATAAAATGAGCACAGGTCTCAATATCTAATCTTTAGCTAATCTTTTTATATTTCAAGTTTAGCCAGCTTGGATCTATTTGCTAGGTAACAAGGTTGAACAGTTTAACTGTTATGAACACACCCTTTTGTCTGTCTCCAACCTTTTTTTAAAGCATGTTAGCCTGTCCACTTTGTTCAGATGTTGAATTCAAATGGTCTACCTTATTTCTCAGAATGAGAACGAATTGCCAATTCCGCATATAATAGTTTGTTATGCTTATTGCACATTTATAAAACACTGGTGAGACCGCGAGTACAACAGAATGTGGCTAAATGCTGCTAGCGGTACCCAATGCGTGAGCTCAATCAATTTCTTTCATAGTCTAGTTTTAGACGTGTCGGTTCTGCGCGCAATTTGAGTAGTTGAGACATAAAAAGGATATCATTAGAAAAGTTAACTTATCCCCTATTACAGTAAAATAATGTTTCAATGTGTTTTGGTGTCCATATGACCGATTCTGTTGCACCAAAACTAAAATGCAAATGGCGAGTTGAAACCGCTTGTCAGAGAGGAAGATGTGATCTCTCAACTTTGTTGGCGTCTGAGGGCAGGTGTGTAAATCATAGAGAGAGAGGCAAAGCGAAAGGGTTCGCTCTCGATCAAATCTGTCCAACATAAGCCCAATCAATGCGTTTCTATGGGTTTTGGATCTAAGCTTGTTAAGGCAGAGACTGTTATGGGTGTCGAGTCCGGTCGAGTCAGTTCCTGGGGAAGTCCACTTTGAGTTGGATGCAGCAATCCAGCTTGTCCAGTGTGCACCCCGCAATGTACCAGTGGCCATGAAAGCAGCTACGAAGGCTCAGCTTGACAAATACGAAGCAGATGGCCACATCATATCCGTCACCGAGCCTACGGACTGGATAAGTAATATGGTTATCGTCAAGAAACCAGACAAGCTACGGATATGCATTGATCCTAAACACCTCAACCGGGCTCTGCGACGTTCACATTACATTATGCCCACGTTGGAGGATGTTCTTTACAAGCTCCCAAAGGCCAGAGTCTTCACGCTCGTGGATGCCAGAGATGCCTTCCTGCAGTGCAAGCTCGAGGAGCCCAGCAGCTACATGACCACCTTTTGAACACCCTGGGGCAGGAAGAGGTGGTTGAAGCTTCCGTTTGGCGTCTCCGTGGCTCCAGAGGTGTATCAGCGGAAACAGCATGAGCTGTTGATGGGACTCAGTGGCGTGGAACCCATAGCAGATGACATCCTCGTAGTCGGCTGTGGGGACAGTGATGAGGAGGCAGAATGTGACCATGACGCCAAGCTGCTGGCCCTGATGGTCAGATGCAGACAGGTCAAGCTAAGGCTAAGCATAAAAAAGCTTCAGTTTAAAGTGCCAGAGGTCCGCTTTCATGGGCACATCTTGTCCTCCACCGGATTGAAGGCGGATCCTGAAAAAGTGAAGGCTGTCTTGGAAATGCCCCACCCATCTGACGTGAAGGGAGTGCAGCGCTTCGTCGGATTCGTCACCTACCTGGCCAAATTCCTACCGCGGCTCTCTGAAGTGTGTGAGCCACTGAGGAGGCTCATGGACAAGGACACCATCTGGCATTGGCTCCCAAAACATGACGCAGCGATGAGGGAAATAAAACAACTGGTCACCCAGACACCTGTACTGCGATACTACAATGTGTCAAAACCTGTCACGATTCAGAGTGACTCAAGCCAGTATGGACTTGGCTGTTGCCTCATGCAGGAGGGCCAGCCTGTGGCATTCGCCTCCAGGGCACTCACCCCAACAGAGCAGAACTATGCCCAGATAGAGAAGGAGTGCCTCAGCATTGTGTTTGCATGCCAACGCTTCCACCACTACCTGTACAGGCGCGACAATATTACCGCAGAGACAGATCACAAGCCCCTTATTGCTATATTCAGCAAGCCTCTCCTGAATGCCCCAAAACGACTGCAGAGCATGCTACTGGCCCTACAAAACTACAACCTCAAGGTGGTGTATAAGCCAGGGCCAGAGATGTATGTGAGTGACACGCTCAGCAGGGCTACTGCATCAGGCACTCACACACGCTCCATGCATGAACAACACGCAGTGTGCAGCTTACAAACAGAGCAAGTGGATGTTGAACACATCAACCAGGCTGACTACCTTAATGTTACGGACCAGCGCCTTATACAAATCAGACAGCACACAGACAGGGACGGGCAACTCCAGTCATTGAGGTCTGTGATTCTGATGGGCTGGCCCGACTGCAAGGAAGAAACTGCTTTAGCCGTCAGAGATTATTGGCCAGTCAAAGAGGAGCTCAGTGTTCAAAACGGAGTAATATTCAAGAGTCAGAGAGTCGTTATTCCCCGGTCTCTGCGCCCTGAGATGTTGGCACGCGTGCACTCAAGTCACATAGGAGGTGAGGCTTGTTACACACAAGCACGTGACACACTGTATTGGCCAGGAATGCAGAGTGAAATCAAAGACTATGTCAGTAAATGCACAATCTGCAATGAATATGCCATTGAGCAACAGAGAGAGACGATGATGTCCCACGAGCTACCGATGCGCCCCTGGCAGATAGTAAGTCTAGATCTCTTCCAGCACAGTGGCAAAGACTTTCTGCTGGTAGTTGATCATTACTCAGACTTTTGGGAGATCGACCTCCTCCCCAACCTCTCAGCAGAGACAACGATCAAACGCTGCAAGGCTCAGTTTGCCCGCTATGGCCAGCCAGATAGGGTAATTTCAGACAATGGACCCCAATTCTCCGGAGTTGAGTTCCGAAAATTTGCTGCAGCATGGGATTTCGAGCACGTCACTTCATCACCACGACACCCAAAAGCTAATGGGAAGGAGTCTGGCTGGAGTCCGCAGTAAAAATCTCAAAGAACCTCTGCAAAAAACCTCTGCTCCTACTTGGTCGAAGTGAATGGATCACTGTACCTTCGGATTGCTGAGCCAGCACCTACTCAGAACCCTGATGGTCAAAGGGGTCGCATGACAAAAGACAGAACCCCAGCAAGTCACATGGGGCCTGAGGCACTGGGCGAAGAGCCAGGGGATCACAGGTCGGCCGCTCCCTTGCCCATCAATTCTCCCCTTAGACATTCAGGTGACACGCCTGTGCGGGAACCCACAGTCCTCGCAGACAAGCCCCCTGTTTTTTCACGCTGCGGGCGTCTGTCCCAGCCACCAAAAAGACTTCATCTGTAGGTTTCCCATCAGGGATTGTTGACAGAGATAAAAGTGAAGAGAATATCAAAATGTGTTGTTACCTGGGAAAAAAATTAATAAAATAATTACTAAACTGTTCATGTTGGAAATTGTTACTAGGTTTGTTTTGTTAGTGAATTGACACCTCCTTTCCTATTTTATTAAATGGAAGATGTTATGGGTGTAAGATGGCACAGTGATGCCTTCTGTTGGTAAATGTTCATTACTGCAACTCTTGTGTTTTACCGGGGTGCTTGAGATACCCGGATGTGTTGTCATGTACTGAACAAGACTGGTTACTCGCATCAATGCCTCTGTCTCGTCATTTAACATTCAAACAGAGACGTGCATCTCTTCATTATATATAGACCTCTGGTGTAAATGGGGAGATGCACACCGCACAGAAGGAGCGGACGAGACCAAAAATACAACACGAGAACAAGCGGAAGTAAACGCTCTTAAAAAAGATAAATAACAACCTCGATTCTTGCGGTACAGGCATTTGGAATATCGCGCAAGAACAAAAAATCGAATTAATCGAATGACTTCAATGTATCGCCAAGCCCTAAAGTGAGAGGTCATTATAACTTGATAATATTTCATCTGTTGACAGAAAGTTGAGGATTTGGCTGCCGTTGATGCCTTGTCTGCTGGCTTTTCCAACTTTGCTCCACCTCCACCTGCTCCCATCAAGGTAAAGAAAGACTGATAATTATTGTTCTTCAACCCTTCATCATAGAACTGTCATTAGCATGAGATGGTAAACTGTTATGAGAACCAATGTCAACTGACATAGCACAATGTAGCCTAGCTTGTTGGACAGCTAACTTGCTAGCCACCTACTGCTAATGCTAATGCCATGTTGTATTTATGATACATACAAGATGACCATGACATATAATTTTAACACAGTGTCAGCTGTAATAGCTTATGACAACTGATATGTCATGCTAACGTTCTGTAAAGACAGCTTTCTAGTGAAAGCTTGAAATGAGCTGGCCCCTGTTCCTCTCAACTAGAACCTAAGAAACAGTATTTAACAAACCAAATAATCTTTCTCTTTTTCTAGAAAGCTGAAGAGTTTAAGTCTGCACCTGTGACCAAGTCTCCTGCTCCCCTTGTTGACAAGAAAGCTAAGGTGGAAAAGGTAAATAACACCAAAGAAAGTAGGTCCTACATCCTGCATGACTACATAACATAAGCCATGCATAATACACAATAAACAGTGACAAACCCTTATGTCCAGTGTTATACTTGGATGTCCAATGTTGCAGCTGACGCTGTGCTACTGTTGTGTTGAGTACTTTGTCATCAAAAATGCTACATTCATGCAAATAGACAACAAACTCTTCAACTATTCTATGTTATACTTATGTCGGGTTGTGAAGCTGTTATCTATTGACTTGTGTTTCAGTTTGCTGATGACTTCTCTCTGATGTCAGGATTGGACTCCCCACTGGCCATCAAGCCCAAGACGGATGAGGTTTGTCATATGAGGGCTACAGTTTCTAGGTTGATGGGGTTTGTTTAACTGGTTTAGGTTGATGGGGTTTGTTTACCTTCCTATTACTCTACTAAACTGTGACATTGTAATTTTTTCTCTGTTTTCACACAATGTATCCAAGATCATGAATTAACAGAGTGGCACAGTAACAGAGACTCACAGTGCATTGGATGCACTGTACTATTTTAGCCATTTAGCAGACGCTCTTATCCAGAGGGACTTACAGGAGCAATTAGAGTTAAGTACCTTGCTCAAGGGCACATCGACAGATTGTTCACCTAGTCAGCTCGGATTTGAATCAGCAACCTTTCGGTTACTGGCCCAAAGCTCTTAAAGCTCCTGCCACCTGCTTTACCATTCTCCAATTTTTTTTGACTACATTAGAAAGAGGGTGCTCTTGTTCCTGCATGAGTTCTACCTATGCAGGTTTGGTTGAATTGAGCCCACAGCCATCCAGAAGCTTAGTTGGGTATAGGAGCTGAGCAGTATCACAGATAGTAGCCTAGTGTTGTATTCACTAACCTCTCCTGCTCTGGGTTACAGGTACAGGTGGAAGTAGTTCCCCCAGGAGCTAAGGCAGCCAAAGAGGTAAAACATCTCTCGCTTTTCTCTCTATTATTCGTTATTAAATTTACCAATTTTATTACATTAAACATCTATATTTATTACATTCAGATAAGTTATTACATTAACCAGTGTTATTTCATTAACCGTTGTTACAGGGTGTCAATACATTGAATTTGCTCTTTTTCTGATGTATACATTGAGTATTAACTCATCCTTGATTGTAGCCAGCACCCATGCACCCAGCCAAAGCTACACCTCTTACCACGGGAGGAGGCAATATTGTAGGGGAGGTTACAACACCATGGAAAGCTGAAGTACCAAAGCTTCAAGAATCTCCGGAACAGACAGCCAAGGTAGATGGCAGACAGTCGAGGAGTGTGGGGCCTCTCTCTTTGGATCTTTATTCTTTACCCGACCTGGCTCTCTTTACGCTCACTTCCCCATTCAACACACTCTTCCTGGGTCATTATTCCATGTGTTATGTCTTCCTCATCTCTCCCATGATCTTGAGGTTTTAGTCGTTCTTCCACCCCTTTATATGGTATTCTATCTTCCTCTTCTCTCTGCTGATATATTTCAAAACATATCTCTGCTTTGGACTTCCTTACTTCTGGTCTAGAAGGTGTCTGTGTCTAAGTGGGAAGTGGACAGACACTCTTATGCTTACTTTTAAGAGTCTTCCCAGCATGCCCACATTTGTGGTACGCTCAACAGGTCAAGACAACCCATGTCTGTCACATCTGTTGTCACCACAGAAAAGCCACAATACATTTCCACTTTTTCTTCTGGTTGCATCACACCAGATATAGTATTGCTTCTGGGATTGTTTACCTGGTTTAGGTTGATGGGATTTGTTTACCTGGTTTTGGTTGATGGGGTTTGTTTCCCTTCCTTTTACTCTGCTAAACTGTGACTACAAATTCTGGTCAGATACTTCTCTTCTCACGGCGCCTTTCCTTTACATTACCAATAACAGACAAGCTGCTAACAATCATCCTATCACTCCAGTAAACTGACTGTGAGATTATGCGCAGCACTCTGAACTCTTCTCTGCACCTCGTCTAATGGCTTGAACCATATGCGTTTATAGAGTGTGCCCACCACATCAAGCAAAGTTGACATGGCTAAAAAGGATCCTGCTAAGTTGGTTACTTCTGTTGCTGCACCAGCTGCCGTGGCTGGAGATGCCTCTCTGAAGGGGCCACAGACTAAGGTAGACTCCAGTTTACTTTGGTGTATTAACCACGCTACAGTACAAGCCTCTTGAGGGTGGGGCTATCCCTGGGGTTAGGGGGCTATCATTGATCACTTGTTCGTTTCCTTGTCATTCTTTCGCTGTTTTCACACAATGTAGCCAAGATCATGAATTAACAGTGACACAGTAACAGAGACTCACAGTGCATTGGATGCAGTGAAGGATGTCTACTGAACCATTTTAGCCATTTAGCAGACGCTCTTATCCAGAGGGACTTACAGGAGCAATTAGAGTTAAGTACCTTGCTCAAGGGCACATCGACAGATTGTTCACCTAGTCGGCTCAGGGATTCGAATCAGCAACCTTTCGGTTACTTGCCCAAAGCTCTTAACCGCTCAGCTACCTGCCACCTGATTTACCATTCTGCAATTTTTTTTGACTACATTAGAAAGAGGGTGCTCTTGTTCCTGCATGAGTTCTACCTATGTAGGTTTGGTTGAATTGAGCCCACAGCCATCCAGAAGCTCAGTTGGGTATAGGAGCTGAGTAGTATCACAGATAGTAGCCTAGTGTTATATTCACTAACCTCTCCTGCTCTGGGTTACAGGTACAGGTGGAAGTAGTTCCCCCAGGAGCTAAAGCAGCCAAAGAGGTAAATCATCTCTTGCCTTTCTCTCTATTATTAGTTATTACATTTACCAATTATATTACATTAAACATCTATATTTATTACATTTAGATAAGTTATTACATTAACCAGTGTTATTGCATTAACCGTTGTTACAGGGTGTCAATACATTGAATTTGTTATTTTTCTGTTGTATACATTGAGTATTAACTCATCCATGATTGTAGCCGGCACCCATGCACCCAGCCAAAGCTACACCTCTTACCACGGGAGGAGGCAATATTGTAGGGGAGGTTACAACGCAATGGAAAGCTGAAGTACCAAAGCTTCAAGAGTCTCCGGAACAGACAGCCAAGGTAGATGGCAGACAGTCGAGGAGTGTGGGGCCTCTCTCTTTGGATCTTTATTCTTTACCCGACCTGGCTCTCTTTACACTCACTTCCCCATTCAACACACTCTTCCTGGGTCATTATTCCATGTGTTATGTCTTCCTCATCTCTCCCGTGATCTTGAGGCTTTAGTCGTTCTTCCACCCCTTTATATGGTATTCTATCTTCGTCTTCTCTCTGCCGATATATTTCAAAACATATCTCTGCTTTGGACTTCCTTACTTCTGGTCTAGAAGGTGTCTGTGTGTCTAAGTGGGAAGTGGACAGACACTCTTACGCTTACTTTTGAGAGTCTTCCCAGCATGCCCACATTTGTGGTACGCTCAACATGTCAAGACAACCCATGTCTGTCATATCTGTTGTCACCACAGAAAAGCCACAATATATTTCGTCTTTTTCTTCTGGTTGCATCACACCAGATATAGTATTGCTTCTGGGATTGTTTACCTGGTTTAGGTTGATGGGATTTGTTTACCTTCCTATTACTCTACAAAACTGTGACTACACATTCTGGTCAGATACTTCTCTTCTCACGGCGCCTTTCCTTTCCATTACCAATAACAGACAACCTGCTAACAATCATCCTATCACTCCAGTAAACTGGAGTCCCAGACCTGCTGTTTTCAACTCTCTAGAGACAGCAGGAGTGGTAGAGATACTCTTAATGATCGGCTATGAAAAGCCAACTGACATCTACTCCTGAGGTGCTGACTTGCTGCACCCGACAACTACTGTGATTATTATTATTTGACCATGCTGGTCTTTTTTGAACATTTGAACATCTTGGCCATGTTCTATTATAATCTCCACCCGGCACAGCCAGAAGAGGACTGGCCACCCCTCATAGCCTGGTTCCTCTCTCGGTTTCTTCCTAGGTTTTGGCCTTTCTAGGGAGTTTTTCCTAGCCACCGTGCTTCTACACCTGCATTGCTTGCTGTTTGGGGTTTTAGGCTGGGTTTCTGTACAGCACTTTGAGATATCAGCTGATGTACGAAGGGCTATATAAATACATTTGATTTGATTTGCTAAGTTGGTTACGGCTGTTGCTGCACCAGCTGCCGCGGCTGGACATGCCTCTCTGAAGGGGCCACAGACTAAGGTAGACTCCAGTTTACTTTGGTGTATTAACCACGCTACAGTACAAGGCTCTTGGGGGTGGGGCTATCCCTGGGGTTAGGGGGCTATCATTGATCACTTGTTTGTTTCCTTGTCATTCTTTTGCTGTTTTCACACAATCTAGCCAAGATCATGAATTAACAGAATGGCACAGTAATAGAGACTCACAGATCTTGGAAAGAGTGAAGGATGTCTACTGTATCATTTTACATTTTAGCCATTTATAAGACGCTCTTATCCAGAGGGACTTACAGGAGCAATTAGAGTTAAGTACCTTGCTCAAGGGCACATCGACAGATTGTTCACCTAGTCGGCTCAGAGATTCGAATCAGCAACCTTTCAGGTACTTGCCCAAAGCTCTTAACCGCTCGGCTACCTGCCACCTGATTTACCATTCTGCATTTTTTTTACTACATTAGAAAGAGGGTGCTCTTGTTCCTGCATGAGTTCTACCTATGTAGGTTTGGTTGAATTGAGCCCACAGCCATCCAGAAGCTCAGTTGGGTATAGGAGCTGAGCAGTATCACAGATAGTAGCCTAGTGTTGTATTCACTAACCTCTCCTGCTCTGGGTTACAGGTACAGGTGGAAGTAGTTCCCCCAGGAGCTAAGGCAGCCAAAAAGGTAAATCATCCATTTATCTTTTCTCTATGTGGGTTTGATTTTGCACTAAATTGATTGGCATGGAGTTGCATTGCTTGTGTTTGAGTTTTGTTGCATCATGTGTAGGAGCTTGCTGTGGACCCGTTCGATGCCCTGGCTGATTCCTTACCCTCATCAGAGTCTTTCGCCCCTGCAGCCCATGTATACACCGGGCCAGAGGTGATAGAGGTACAGAACCTTCACAAAGTGTGTGTGTTCACAGTGCAATTTAGATTGGGTTGTGTGTGTGCACCCGGTCACCATGTAAAACAGTGTGTGTTGTTGTATATGTCTCACAGCATGGATTATCCTCAAAGAAGGCAGTGATCTGTGGGGGTAACGACTGCCCACTGCCCCCAGGATACCGATTTGAAGACATGGTCAGTCTTTAAATCACCCTCCCCCTCCAGTGTTCTTCCTCCTCATCATCATCATCACTTCTGCATCTTAATCCAACCCTCAGCCTTCTGCTGTTAGAGAGCTTTGAGTTTGCATGTATCTTTAGCTTTGTACTGCAGTACTCCCTTTGACATGAGACATTTGACTGGAACCCCTTGGTTATCAGGTCTTCCAACAGAGAGATACACCCCATCCAGAAACAGCCCATAGACCATGTCCTATCCCCTGCACACTTGTGTTAATCTGAGACGAATGGATAGGTTTTAGCGATATGGGCACATTTTCACCAAGCTGATCAGATGACAAGATGAAGTTACTACCATGTCTATCCTTTTATTTTGGATTTATATGATGGACTAGGGTTTGTTTCTGGACTTTGCCAAAAAAGCCTGTATATAGTTACCACACTTTAATATTCTTTTGTCATTCTTTTGTCAGAACATGATCAGATTTTATTTAAATCTAGGCTTACTCAATTAGAATATATCATTCATATACTTTTATTACATTGAATTACAATGATAAATTATGTTTTCATAGGCCCCAGTTGCAGATGTCAAGCCAAAAGATGTCCCGGTAAGTCATTGTATTTACTGCTAGGGAATACACTGTATGCTGGGGAGAAATATTGAGATATTGACTTTCTCCTCTCAATCTTTCTCACATACCCACATACCTATGCATGTGCGTACACACACACACACACACACACACTAAACGTACTAAACAAACCATAGGTCATCCCATGGTCTCTTCTGACAGTTTTGGGTACCTCCTACAGTGTGGAATGTTGCTTTGCGCTGTGGGGTGTTGGCTCTGCAAACAACATTAGACCCACCTCAACCAGCTGGCTCTAGTTCTGCTAAACCCATCCTTTATAAACACACCCACACACTAAAAACAGATAAATAGTCAACACACAATCACTCATTACTCCACACCTATTCACTTATATACACTTGCACACAAATTCACCCTCTGGGCCACACCTTGTTTTGTACTGCAGTTCTCTGTGTTGTATACCTCTGCTTCTAAGAGCTTGTTAGGACAGAAGGCAAACTCTTTTACCCCTGAAGTATGTTGTGCGAGTTGTCAAAAAAAATAAGTGAGTTAACCAAACGGGCAACTTTAGACATAAAGCGTTTTTTTTAAATTACAGTTACATTTTAGTCCACTTCAGGGATTTGAACCAGCAACCTACTAGCCCAATGCTCTTAACCACTAGGCTTCCTGCCAAATCTGATGTTTTGTAAAGAGATTCTGCTCGGAGTCCTTTGCGGAGTGCTTTGTTGTGATTTAGATTCTAGGAAATGTGATTGGTGGGTGTGTCGGTTCTTTTGCTCCTGGTCTCTTTTAAATGGTTGGAGTTATTTTGACTCGCCCTCTAGTGGTGCAGTTGAAGACAAAACTGTTACTGTAATGCTTTGTGTATAACTGAGGTTATTTGTTTGCTTGTTTGTTTACTTGTATCAGAAACCCATGAGCACCGATGAGGCTCTGGACTCCCTGTCCTTTGGGTTCACAACCTCAATGCCTCCCATCCCTCAGAAACAGGAGAAGGTGAGACTTTGCACTATTAACAGGTTATAATCACTTATAAATCAATTAGAGCCCTGTTCCCTGAAACATGCATAAGGTTACAGAATGATTATTAGTCCCATAGTCTTTTGGGTGAGACTGAGGTCCTGACCAGTGATACTGTAAATAAGAAGTGAGGTGTCATTATAACCCAATGATATTTCATCTGTTGACAGAAAGTGGAAGACTTGGCTGCCATTGATGCCTTGTCTGCTGGCTTCTCAAACTTTGCTCCGCCTCCACCCGCTCCCATCAAGGTAAACAAAGACTGATAATATTTTTCTTCAACCCTTCATTGGAAAACTGTTATTAGCATGAGATGGTAAACTGTTATGAGAACCAATATCAAGTTGTGTCAACTGACATAACACAGTCATAATGATACATAGCACAATGTAGGCTACCTTGTTGGACAGCTAACTTCCTAGCCACCTACTGCTGATCATGTCATGACATATTAATGATGCTTACAAGATGACCATGTCATATCATTTTGACAGTGTCAGCTGTAATAGTTTATCACAACTGTGATGTAATTTTAATGTTCTGTAAAGACAGCTTTCTAGTGAAGTCGTCAAATGAACGTTCCCCTGTTCCTCTCAACTAGAACCTAAGAAACAGTATTTAACAAACCAAATAATCTCTCTTCTTTTTCTAGAAAGCTGAAGAGTTTAAGTCTGCACCTGTGACCAAGTCTCCTGCTCCCCCCGTTGACAAGAAAGCTAAGGTGGAAAAGGTAAATAACACCAAAGAAAGTAGGTCCTACATCCTGCATGACTACATAACATAAGCCATGCATAACACACAATAAACAGTGACAAACGCTTATGTCCAGTGTTAAACTGGGATGTCCTATGTTGCAGCTGACGCTGTGCTACTGTTGTGTTGAGTACTTTGTCATCAAAATGCTATATCCATTCAAATAGACAACAAACTCTTCAACTATTCTATGTTATACTTATGTTGGGTTGTGAAGCTGTTATCTATTGACTTGTGTTTGTGTTTCAGTTTGCTGATGACTTCTCTCTGATGTCAGGATTGGACTCCCCACTGGCCACCAAGCCCAAGACAGATGAGGTTTGTCATATGAGGGCTACAGTTTCTAGCTTGATGGGGTTTGTTTATTTTCTTTAGGTTGATGGGGTTTGTTTACCTTCCTATTACTCTACTAAACTGTGACATTGTAATTTTTTCTGTTTTCACACAATGTATCCAAGATCATGAATTAACAGAGTGGCACAGTAACAGAGACTCACAGTGCATTGGATGCAGTGAAGAATGTCTACTGTACCATTTTAGCCATTTAGCAGACGCTCTTATCCAGAGGTACTTACAGGAGCAATTAGAGTTAAGTACCTTGCTCAAGGGCACATCGACAGATTGTTCACCTAGTCAGCTCAGGGATTCGAATCAGCAACCTTTCGGTTACTGGCCCAAAGCTCTTAACCGCTCGGCTACCTGCCACCTGCTTTATCATTCTGCATTTTTTTTGACTACATTAGAAAGAGGGTGCTGCATGAGTTCTACCTATGCAGGTTTGGTTGAATTGAGCCCACAGCCATCCAGAAGCTCAGTTGGGTATAGGAGCTGAGCAGTATCACAGATAGTAGCCTAGTGTTGTATTCACTAACCTCTCCTGCTCTGGGTTACAGGTACAGGTGGAAGTAGTTCCCCCAGGAGCTAAGGCAGCCAAAGGGGTAAAACATCTCTCGCTTTTCTCTCTATTATTCGTTATTAAATTTACCAATTTTATTACATTAAACATCTATATTTATTACATTCAGATAAGTTATTACATTAACCAGTGTTATTTCATTAACCGTTGTTGCAGGGTGTCAATACATTGAATTTGCTCTTTCTCTGTTGTGTACATTGAGTATTAACTCATCCTTGATTGTAGCCAGCACCCATGCACCCAGCCAAAGCTACACCTCTTACCACGGGAGGAGGCAATATTGTAGGGGAGGTTACAACGCCATGGAAAGCTGAAGTACCGAAGCTTCAAGAATCTCCGGAACAGACAGCCAAGGTAGATGGCAGACAGTCGAGGAGTGTGGGGCCTCTCTTTGGATCTTTATTCTTTACCTGACCTGGCTCTCTTTACGCTCACTTCCCCATTCAACACACTCTTCCTGGGTCATTATTCCATGTGTTATGTCTTCCTCATCTCTCCCGTGATCTTGAGGTTTTAGTCGTTCTTCCACCCCTTTATATGGTATTCTATCTTCCTCTTCTCTCTGCCGATATATTTCAAAACATATCTCTGCTTTGGACTTCCTTACTTCTGGTCTAGAAGGTGTCTGTGTCTAAGTGGGAAGTGGACAGACACTCTTATGCTTACTTTTAAGAGTCTTCCCAGCATGCCCACATTTGTGGTACGGTCAACAGGTCAAGACAACCCATGTCTGTCACATCTGTTGTCACCACAGAAAAGCCACAATACATTTCCACTTTTTCTTCTGGTTGCATCACACCAGATATAGTATTGCTTCTGGGATTGTTTACCTGGTTTAGGTTGATGGGATTTGTTTACCTGGTTTTGGTTGATGGGGTTTGTTTCCCTTCCTTTTACTCTGCTAAACTGTGACTACAAATTCTGGTCAGGTACTTCTCTTCTCACGGCGCCTTTCCTTTACATTACCAATAACAGACAAGCTGCTAACAATCATCCTATCACTCCAGTAAACTGACTGTGAGATTATGCGCAGCACTCTGAACTCTTCTCTGCACCTCGTCTAATGGCTTGAACCATATGCGTTTATAGAGTGTGCCCACCACATCAAGCAAAGTTGACATGGCTAAAAAGGATCCTGCTAAGTTGGTTACGGCTGTTGCTGCACCAGCTGCCGCGGCTGGAGATGCCTCTCTGAAGGGGCCACAGACTAAGGTAGACTCCAGTTTACTTTGGTGTATTAACCACGCTACAGTACAAGCCTCTTGAGGGTGGGGCTATCCCTGGGGTTAGGGGGCTATCATTGATGACTTGTTCGTTTCCTTGTCATTCTTTCGCTGTTTTCACACAATGTAGCCAAGATCATGAATTAACAGTGACACAGTAACAGAGACTCACAGTGCATTGGATGCAGTGAAGGATGTCTACTGAACCATTTTAGCCATTTAGCAGACGCTCTTATCCAGAGGGACTTACAGGAGCAATTAGAGTTAAGTACCTTGCTCAAGGGCACATCGACAGATTGTTCACCTAGTCGGCTCAGGGATTCGAATCAGCAACCTTTCGGTTACTTGCCCAAAGCTCTTAACCGCTCAGCTACCTGCTACCTGATTTACCATTCTGCAATTCTTTTTGACTACATTAGAAAGAGGTTGCTCTTGTTCCTGCATGAGTTCTACCTATGTAGGTTTGGTTGAATTGAGCCCACAGCCATCCAGAAGCTCGGTTGGGTATAGGAGCTGAGTAGTATCACAGATAGTAGCCTAGTGTTATATTCACTAACCTCTCCTGCTCTGGGTTACAGGTACAGGTGGAAGTAGTTCCCCAAGGAGCTAAGGCAGCCAAAAAGGTAAATCATCCATGTATCTTTTCTCTATGTGGGTTTGATTTTTCACTAAATTGATTGGCATGGAGTTGCATTGCTTGTGTTTGAGTTTTGTTGCATCATGTGTAGGAGCTTGCTGTGGACCCGTTCGATGCCCTGGCTGATTCCTTACCCTCATCAGAGTCTTTCGCCCCTGCAGCCCATGTATACACCGGGCCAGAGGTGATAGAGGTACAGAACCTTCACAGAGTGTGTGTGTGCACAGTGCAATTTAGAATGGGTTGTGTGTGTGCACCCGGTCACCATGTAAAACAGTGTGTGTTGTTGTATATGTCTCACAGCATGGATTATCCTCAAAGAAGGGAGTGATCTGTGGGGGGAACGACTGCCCACTGCCCCCAGGATACCGATTTGAAGACATGGTCAGTCTTTAAATCACCCTCCCCCTCCAGTGTTCTTCTTCCTCATCATCATCATCACTTCTGCATCTTAATCCAACCCTCAGCCTTCTGCTGTTAGAGAGCTTTGAGTTTGCATGCATCTTTAGCTTTGTACTGCAGTACTCCCTTTGACATGAGACATTTGACTGGAACCCCTTGGTTATCAGGTCTTCCAACAGAGAGATACCGTGCATTTGGAAAGTATTCAGAATCCTTGACTTTTTCCACATTTTGATACATTACATCATATTTCTAAAATTGATTAAATTGTTTTTCCCCCTCATCAATCTACACACAATACTCCATAATGAGAAAGCAAAAACAGGTTTTTAGACATGTCTGAACATTTAAAAAAATGAAATATTACATTTACATAAGTATTCAGACCCTTTACTCTGTACTTTGTTGATGCCCCTTTGACAGCGATTACAGTCTTGACCATCTTCTTGGGTATGATGCTACAAGCTTGGCACACCTGTATTTTGGGTGTTTCTCCCACTCTCTGCAGATTCTCTCGAGCTCTCTCAGGTTGGATGGGGAGCGTCGCTGCACAGCTATTTTCAGGTCTCTCCAGACATGTTTGATCGGGTAGAAGTCCATGCTCTGGCAGGGCCACTTAGAGACTTGTCCCAAAGCCACTCCTGCATTGTCTTGGCTGTGTCCTTAGGGTCATTGTTCTATTTGAAGGTGAACCTTTGCCCCAGTCTGAGGTCCTGAGTGCTCTGGAGCAGGTTTTCATCAAGAATCTCTCTGTACTTGGCTCCGTTTATCTTTCCCTCGATCCTGACTAGTCTCTCAGTCCCTGCAGCTGAGAAGCATCTCCACAGCATGCTGCCTCCACCATGCTTCACCATAGGAATGGTGCCAGGTTTCCTCCAGGCGTGATTCTTGGCATTCAGGCCAAAGAGTTCAGTCTTGGTTTCATCAGACCGGAGAATGTTGTTTCTCATGGTTTGAGAGTCCTTTAGATTCCTTTTGTCAAACTCCAAGCGGGCTGTCATGTGCCTTGTACTGAGGAGTAGCTTCTGTCTGGCCACTACCATAAAGGCCTGATTAGTGGAGCGCTGCAGAGATGCTTGTCCTTCTGGAAAGTTCTCCCTTCTCCACAGAGGAACTCTGGATCCCTGTTAGAGTGACCATTGGGTTCTTGGTCACCTCCCTGACCAAGGCCCTTCTCACCCCGATTGCTCAGTTTGGCACGGCGGCCAGCTCTAGGAAGGGTCTTGGTGGTTCCAAACTTCTTCCATTTTAAGAATGATGGCGGTCACTGTGTTCTTGGCGACCTTCAATGCTGCAGAAATGTTTTGGTACCCTTCTTCAGATCTGTGTCTCGACACAATCCTGTCTCGGAGCTCTACAGACAATTCCTTCGACTTCATAGCTTGGTTTTTGCTCTGACATGCACTGTCAACTGTGGGACCTTATATAGAAAGGTGTGTGCCTTTCCAAATCATGTCCAATCAATTGAATTTACCACAGGTGGACTCCAATCAAGTTGTAGAAACATCTCAAGGAGGATCAATGGAAATAGGATGTACCTGTGCTCAATTTCGGGTCTTAAAGCAAATTGTCTGAATACTTTTGTAAATAAGGTACTTCTGGGTTTTTTTCATTCGCAAAAAAATCTAAAAACATCTTCACTTTGTCATTATGGGGTATTGTGTGTAGATTGATGAGGGAAAAAAATAATTTAATCAATTTCCGAATAAGGCTTTAACCCTAGAGGGTTTGGACTAGTGTTTATTTCTGGACTAGGCCTGTATATAGTTACCACTCTTTAATATTATTTTGAGAAAATTATCAGCTTTTACTTAAATCTAGGCTTACTCAATTAAAATGTCATTAATGAACTTTTATTATATTGAATTAAAATGTATATTTTACTTTTAATAGTCCCCAGTTGCAGATGTCAAGCCAAAAGATGTCCCGGTAAGTCATTGTATTTACTGCTAGGGAATACACTGTATGCTGGGGAGAAATATTGAGATATTGACTTTCTCCTCTCAATCTTTCTCACATACCCACATACTAATGCATGTGCGTACACACACACACACACACACACACACACACTAAACAAACCATAGGCCATCCCATGGTCTCTGCTGACAGTTTTGGGTACCTCCTACAGTGTGGAATGTTGCATTGCTCTGTGGGATGTTGGATTTGCAAACTACATTAGACCCACCTCAACCAGCTGGCTCTAGTTCTGCTAAACCCATCCTTTATAAACACACCCACACACTAACAACAGATAAATAGTCAACACACAATCACTCATTACTCCACACCTATTCACTTATACACACTTGCACACACATTCACCCTCTGGGCCACACCTTGTTTTGTACTGCAGTTCTCTGTGTAGTATACCTCTGCTTCTAAGCGCTTGTTAGGACAGAAGGCAAACTCTTTTACCCCTGAAGTATGTTGTGTGAGTTGTCAAAAAAAATAAGTGAGTTAACCAAACGGGCAACTTTAGACATAAAGCGTTTTTTTTAAATTACAGTTACATTTTAGTCCACTTCAGGGATTTGAACCAGCAACCTACTAGCCCAATGCTCTTAACCACTAGGCTTCCTGCCAAATCTGATGTTTTGTAAAGAGATTCTGCTCGGAGTCCTTTGCGGAGTGCTTTGTTGTGATTTAGATTCTAGGAAATGTGATTGGTGGGTGTGTCGGTTATTTTGCTCCTGGTCTCTTTTAAATGGTTGGAGTTATTTTGACTCACCCTCTAGTGGTGCAGTTGAAGACAAAACTGTTACTGTAAGGCTTTGTGTATAACTGAGGTTATTTGTTTGCTTGTTTGTTTACTTGTATCAGAAACCCATGAGCACCGATGAGGCTCTGGACTCCCTGTCCTTTGGGTTCACAAGCTCTATGGCTCCCATCCCTCAGAAACAGGAGAAGGTGAGACTTTGCACTATTAACAGGTTATAATCACTTATAAATCAATTAGAGCCCTGTTCCCTAAATCATGCATAAGGTTACAGAATGATTATTAGTCCCATAGTCTTTTGGGTGAGACTGAGGTCCCGACCAGTGATACTGTAAAGAAGAAGTGAGGTGTCATTATAACCCAATGATATTTCATCTGTTGACAGAAAGTGGAAGACTTGGCTGCCATTGATGCCTTGTCTGCTGGCTTCTCAAACTTTGCTCCGCCTCCACCCGCTCCCATCAAGGTAAACAAAGACTGATAATATTTTTCTTCAACCCTTCATTGGAAAACTGTTATTAGCATGAGATGGTAAACTGTTATGAGAACCAATATCAAGTTGTGTCAACTGACATAACACAGTCATAATGACAAGCACAATGTAGGCTACCTTGTTGGACAGCTAACTTCCTAGCCACCTACTGCTGATCATGTCATGACATATTAATGATGCTTACAAGATGACTATGTCATATCATTTTGACAGTGTCAGCTGTAATAGTTTATCACAACTGTGATGTCATTTTAAATTTCTGTAAAGACAGCTTTCTAGTGAAGGCTTTAAATTAACGTTCCCCTGTTCCTCTTAACTAGAACCTAAGAAACAGTATTTAACAAACCAAATAATCTTTCTTCTTCTTCCAGAAAGCTGAAGAGTTTAAGTCTGCACCTGTGACCAAGTCTCCTGCTCCCCCCGTTGACAAGAAAGCTAAGGTGGAAAAGGTAAATAACACCAAAGAAAGCAGGTCCTACATCCTGCATGACTACATAACATAAGCCATGCATAACACACAATAAACAGTGACAAACGCTTATGTCCAGTGTTAAACTGGGATGTCCTATGTTGCAGCTGACGCTGTGCTACTGTTGTGTTGAGTACTTTGTCATCAAAAATGCTATATTCATGCAAATAGACAACAAACTCTTCAACTATTCTATGTTATACTTATGTCGGGTTGTGAAGCTGTTATCTATTGACTTGTGTTTGTGTTTCAGTTTGCTGATGACTTCTCTCTGATGTCAGGATTGGACTCCCCACTGGCTACCAAGCCCAAGACAGATGAGGTTTGTCATATGAGGGCTACAGTTTCTAGTTTGATGGTTTAAGTTGGTTTAGGTTGACAGGTTTAGGTTGACAGGGTTTGTTTATCTGGTTTAGGTTGACATGGTTTTTTAAAACCTGGTTTAGGTTGACAGGGTTTGTTTACCTGGTTTAGGTTGATGCGGTTTGTTTACCTTCCTATTACTCAACTAAACTGTGAAAACAAATTCTGGTCAGATACTTCTCTTCTCATGGCTCCTTTCCTTTACATTACCAGTAACAGACAAGCTGCTAACAATCATCCTATCACTCCAGTAAACTGACTGTGAGATTATGCGCAGCACTCTGAACTCTTCTCTGCACCTCGTCTAATGGCTTGAACCATATGCGTTTATAGAGTGTGCCCACCACATCAAGCAAAGTTGACATGGCTAAAAAGGATCCTGCTAAGTTGGTCACGGCTGTTGCTGCACCAGCTGCCGTGGCTGGAGATGCCTCTCTGAAGGGGCCACAGACTAAGGTAGACTCCAGTTTACTTTGGTGTATTAACCACACTACAGTACAAGCCTCTTGAGGGTGGGGCTATCCCTGGGGTTAGTGGGCTATCATTGATCACTTGTTCGTTTCCTTGTCATTCTTTCGCTGTTTTCACACAATGTAGCCAAGATCATGAATTAACAGTGACACAGTAACAGAGACTCACAGTGCATTGGATGCAGTGAAGGATGTCTACTGTACCATTTTAGCCATTTAGCAGACGCTCTTATCCAGAGGGACTTACAGGAGCAATTAGAGTTAAGTACCTTGCTCAAGGGCACATCGACAGATTGTTCACCTAGTCAGCTCAGGGATTCGAATCAGCAACCTTTCGGTTACTTGCCCAAAGCTCTTAACCGCTCGGCTACCTGCCACCTGATTTACCATTCTGCATTTTTTTTTGACTACATTAGAAAGAGGGTGCTGCATGAGTTCTACCTATGCAGGTTTGGTTGAATTGAGCCCACAGCCATCCAGAAGCTCAGTTGGGTATAGGAGCTGAGCAGTATCACAGATAGTAGCCTAGTGTTGTATTCACTAACCTCTCCTGCTCTGGGTTACAGGTACAGGTGGAAGTAGTTCCCCCAGGAGCTAAGGCAGCCAAAGAGATAAAACATCTCTCGCTTTTCTCTCTATTATTCGTTATTAAATTTACCAATTTTATTATATTAAACATCTATATTTATTACATTCAGATAAGTTATTACATTAACCAGTGTTATTGCATTAACCGTTGTTGCAGGGTGTCAATACATTGAATTTGCTCTTTCTCTGTTGTATACATTGAGTATTAACTCATCCTTGATTGTAGCCAGCACCCATGCACCCAGCCAAAGCTACACCTCTTACCACGGGAGGAGGCAATATTGTAGGGGAGGTTACAACGCCATGGAAAGCTGAAGTACCAAAGCTTCAAGAATCTCCGGAACAGACAGCCAAGGTAGATGGCTGACAGTCGAGGAGTGTGGGGCCTCTCTTTGGATCTTTATTCTTTACCTGACCTGGCTCTCTTTACGCTCACTTCCCCATTCAACACACTCTTCCTGGGTCATTATTCCATGTGTTATGTCTTCCTCATCTCTCCCGTGATCTTGAGGTTTTAGTCGTTCTTCCACCCCTTTATATGGTATTCTATCTTCCTCTTCTCTCTGCCGATATATTTCAAAACATATCTCTGCTTTGGACTTCCTTACTTCTGGTCTAGAAGGTGTCTGTGTCTAAGTGGGAAGTGGACAGACACTCTTATGCTTACTTTTAAGAGTCTTCCCAGCATGCCCACATTTGTGGTACGCTCAACAGGTCTAGACAACCCATGTCTGTCACATCTGTTGTCACCACAGAAAAGCCACAATACATTTCCACTTTTTCTTCTGGTTGCATCACACCAGATATAGTATTGCTTCTGGGATTGTTTAACTGGTTTAGGTTGATGGGATTTGTTTACCTGGTTTTGGTTGATGGGGTTTGTTTCCCTTCCTTTTACTCTGCTAAACTGTGACTACAAATTCTGGTCAGGTACTTCTCTTCTCACGGCGCCTTTCCTTTACATTACCAGTAACAGACAAGCTGCTAACAATCATCCTATCACTCCAGTGAACTGACTGTGAGATTATGCGCAGCACTCTGAACTCTTCTCTGCACCTCGTCTAATGGCTTGAACCATATGCGTTTATAGAGTGTGCCCACCACATCAAGCAAAGTTGACATGGCTAAAAAGGATCCTGCTAAGTTGGTTACGGCTGTTGCTGCACCAGCTGCCGCGGCTGGAGATGCCTCTCTGAAGGGGCCACAGACTAAGGTAGACTCCAGTTTACTTTGGTGTATTAACCACGCTACAGTACAAGCCTCTTGAGGGTGGGGCTATCCCTGGGGTTAGGGGGCTATCATTGATGACTTATTCGTTTCCTTGTCATTCTTTCGCTGTTTTCACACAATGTAGCCAAGATCATGAATTAACAGTGACACAGTAACAGAGACTCACAGTGCATTGGATGCAGTGAAGGATGTCTACTGAACCATTTTAGCCATTTAGCAGACGCTCTTATCCAGAGGGACTTACAGGACAAATTAGAGTTAAGTACCTTGCTCAAGGGCACATCGACAGATTGTTCACCTAGTCGGCTCAGGGATTCGAATCAGCAACCTTTCGGTTACTTGCCCAAAGCTCTTAACCGCTCAGCTACCTGCCACCTGATTTACCATTCTGCAATTCTTTTTGACTACATTAGAAAGAGGGTGCTCTTGTTCCTGCATGAGTTCTACCTATGTAGGTTTGGTTGAATTGAGCCCACAGCCATCCAGAAGCTCAGTTGGGTATAGGAGCTGAGCAGTATCACAGATAGTAGCCTAGTGTTATATTCACTAACCTCTCTTGCTCTGGGTTACAGGTACAGGTGGAAGTAGTTCCCCCAGGAGCTAAGGCAGCCAAAGAGGTAAAACATCTCTTGCTTTTTCTCTCTATTATTAGTTATTAAGTTTACCAATTTTATTACATTAAACATCTATATTTATTACATTTAGATAAGTTATTACATTAACCAGTGTTATTGCATTAACCGTTGTTACAGGGTGTCAATACATTGAATTTGTTATTTTTCTGTTGTATACATTGAGTATTAACTCATCCTTGATTGTAGCCAGCACCCATGCACCCAGCCAAAGCTACACCTCTTACCACAGGAGGAGGCAATATTGTAGGGGAGGTGACAACGCCATGGAAAGCTGAAGTACCAAAGCTTCAAGAGTGTCCGGAACAGACAGCCAAGGTAGATGGCTGACAGTCGAGGAGTGTGGGGCCTCTCTTTGGATCTTTATTCTTTACCCGACCTGGCTCTCTTTACGCTCACTTCCCCATTCAACACACTCTTCCTGGGTCATTATTCCATGTGTTATGTCTTCCTCATCTCTCCCGTGATCTTGAGGTTTTAGTCTTTCTTCCACCCCTTTATATGGTATTCTATCTTCCTCTTCTCTCTGCCGATATATTTCAAAACATATCTCTGCTTTGGACTTCCTTACTTCTGGCCTAGAGGTGTCTGTGTGTCTAAGTGGGAAGTGAACAGGCACTTTTACTTTTAAGCTCAATGACTGAGTCTTCCCAGCATGCCCACACTTTGTTGCGCTCAACACGTCAAGACAAACCATGTCTGTCACATCTGTTGTCACCACAGAGAAGCCACAATATATTTCCACTTTTACTTTTTCTTCTGGTTGCAGCACACCATATCTAGTATTACTTCTGGGTTTGTTTTCCTGGTTTAGGTTGACAGGGTTTGTTTACCTGGTTTAGGTTGATGCGGTTTGTTTACCTTCCTATTACTCAACTAAACTGTGAAAACAAATTCTGGTCAGGTACTTCTCTTCTCATGGCTCCTTTCCTTTACATTACCAATAACAGACAAGCTGCTAACAATCATCCTATCACTCCAGTAAACTGACTGTGAGATTATGCGCAGCACTCTGAACTCTTCTCTGCACCTCGTCTAATGGCTTGAACCATATGCGTTTATAGAGTGTGCCCACCACATCAAGCAAAGTTGACATGGCTAAAAAGGATCCTGCTAAGTTGGTTGCGGCTGTTGCTGCACCAGCTGCCGCAGCTGGAGATGCCTTTCTGAAGGGGCCACAGACTAAGGTAGACTCCAGTTTACTTAGGTGTATTAACCACGCTACAGTACAAGGCTCTTGAGGGTGGGGCTATCCCTGGGGTTAGGGGGCTATCATTGATCACTTGTTTGTGTCATTGTAATTTTTTCGCTGTTTTCACACAATGTATCCAAGATCATGAATTAACAGATGGGCACAGTAACAGAGACTCAAAGTGCATTGGACGCAGTGAAGGATGTCTACTGTACCATTTTACATTTTTATGTAAATACGGTATTTATTTTTTAGAAATTAGCAACAAAAAAACCAACCTGTTTTCACTTTGTCATTATGGAGTATTGTGTGTAGATTAATAAGGGGAGAAATTATGTAATCCATTTTAGAATAAGGCTGTAACGTAACAAAATGTGGAAGAAGGCAAAGGGTCTGAATTCTTCCCGAATGCACTGTATATAGTGTATAAGCCTTCCACAACCATAAGACCAACTAATAATTTAATTATTTTATCAAAATAGTTTAACCTGCTTTTTTTGCTATAATTACTGATCTGACTTTCAAGTCTGTCTGTGAAAATGCCCTTTTTTGTTACAAATGTAAGTAGAACCAAGCATAATGCACATTCACTAATAATGACTAACTTCTTGTAGTAGGCATTAGGCTAAATAAAATGAGCACAGGTCTCAATATCTAATCTTTAGCTAATCTTTTTATATTTCAAGTTTAGCCAGCTTGGATCTATTTGCTAGGTAACAAGGTTGAACAGTTTAACTGTTATGAACACACCCTTTTGTCTGTCTCCAACCTTTTTTTAAAGCATGTTAGCCTGTCCACTTTGTTCAGATGTTGAATTCAAATGGTCTACCTTATTTCTCAGAATGAGAACGAATTGCCAATTCCGTATATAATAGTTTGTTATGCTTATTGTACATTTATAAAACACTGGCGAGACCGCGAGTACAACAGAATGTGGCTAAATGCTGCTAGCGGTACCCAATGCGTGAGCTCAATCAATTTCTTTCATAGTCTAGTTTTAGACGTGTCGGCTCTGCGCGCAATTTGAGTAGTTGAGACATAAAAAGGATATCATTAGAAAAGTTAACTTATCCCCTATTACAGTAAAATAATGTTTCAATGTGTTTTGGTGTCCATATGACGATTCTGTTGCACCAAAACTAAAATGCAAATGGCGAGTTGAAACCGCTTGTCAGAGAGGAAGATGTGATCTCTCAACTTTGTTGGCGTGAGAGGACAGGTGTGTAAATCATAGAGAGAGAGGCAAAGCGAAAGGGTTCGCTCTCGATCAAATCTGTCCAAAATAAGCCCAATCAATGCGTTTCTATGGGTTTATTTTGGACCTAAGCTTGTTAAGGCAGAGACGTGCATCTCTTCATTATATATAGACCTCTGGTGTAAATGGGGAGATGCACACCGCACAGAAGGAGCGAAAGAGACCAAAAATACAACACGAGAACAAGCGGAAGTAAACGCTCTTAAAAAAGATAAATAACAACCTCGATTCTTGCGGTACAGGCATTTGGAATATCGCGCAAGAACAAAAAATCGAATTAATCGAATGACTTCAATGTATCGCCAAGCCCTAAAGTGAGAGGTCATTATAACTTGATAATATTTCATCTGTTGACAGAAAGTTGAGGATTTGGCTGCCGTTGATGCCTTGTCTGCTGGCTTTTCCAACTTTGCTCCACCTCCACCTGCTCCCATCAAGGTAAAGAAAGACTGATAATTATTGTTCTTCAACCCTTCATCGTAGAACTGTCATTAGCATGAGATGGTAAACTGTTATGAGAACCAATGTCAACTGACATAGCACAATGTAGCCTAGCTTGTTGGACAGCTAACTTGCTAGCCACCTACTGCTAATGCTAATGCCATGTTGTATTTATGATACATACAAGATGACCATGACATATAATTTTAACACAGTGTCAGCTGTAATAGCTTATGACAACTGATATGTCATGCTAACGTTCTGTAAAGACAGCTTTCTAGTGAAAGCTTGAAATTAGCTGGACCCTGTTCCTCTCAACTAGAACCTAAGAAACAGTATTTAACAAACCAAATAATCTTTCTCTTTTTCTAGAAAGCTGAAGAGTTTAAGTCTGCACCTGTGACCAAGTCTCCTGCTCCCCCCGTTGACAAGAAAGCTAAGGTGGAAAAGGTAAATAACACCAAAGAAAGTAGGTCCTACATCCTGCATGACTACATAACATAAGCCATGCATAACACACAATAAACAGTGACAAACGCTTATGTCCAGTGTTAAACTGGGATGTCCTATGTTGCAGCTGACGCTGTGCTACTGTTGTGTTGAGTACTTTGTCATCAAAAATGCTACATTCATGCAAATAGACAACAAACTCTTCAACTATTCTATGTTATACTTATGTCGGGTTGTGAAGCTGTTATCTATTGACTTGTGTTTGTGTTTCAGTTTGCTGATGACTTCTCTCTGATGTCAGGATTGGACTCCCCACTGGCCACCAAGCCCAAGACAGATGAGGTTTGTCATTTGAGGGCTAAAGTTTCTATCTAACAACCAATGAAATACTAGTATTTTACGGAAGACCAGTAGAGATGTATTGCAGTTGTTCATGTTCTATGCACCACCAGTGTACTGTTGATCACATGATCTAATCTCCCTCCTTATGTCCCACTTCCCCCCTCTCTGCCTCTGTGTTCCTTTCTCTGTCTGTGTGTCTCTCTCTCTGTCCCCTCTGTCTGTGTGTCTCCAGGGTGGCTCCATGTCCCTGGATGCTCTCAGTGCTCTGGGACACTCTCTGCCTGCTCCAGAACCAGCACCTGAACCTCCCAAGATCAGACATGAGGACATAGTCACGGTATACTCACACGGACTTGTATTCCCTTTCTTTATTCTTTATTTATGGGGCTCATAGCTGAATTGTTTAGCCTGAAGATGACAGAAACTCCTGCTGTGATGGATAGAGTTAATGTGGTATTTCGTATGGCCACAGGTGCGAAACTTGTGTGTGACATTATTTTGTGTTAATTTCTGCTCTTCAGGAGGGCAAACTCACATCGAAGAAGGGAGTTTTTGTGGGTGAGCGAGATGACACACTCCCACCAAAGTACAGGTTCACAGAAAACAAAGTCAAAGACCTGCCTCCTCTGAAGCCAGAGGTGAGTCTCATATTGGCAGAATGCAAGTCATTGGGAGATAAGAGGACAAATTCTGTATCACTTTTAGAAGAACCAGAAGGAACCAGCACTAAAGAGAACCAGGAATTATTGAAGCGAGGGAATCTCTCTCTCTCTCTCCCCCCAGCCCTCCCTGGACTCTGGTGAGGCTCTGGATATCTTGTCAGGTGACTTCATGTCTTCCTGTGTGGCTCCAGCTGTCCATGCTCCTGTCCTCTGCCCCCCAGCTCTTCCCACACAGGTGAACAACACTCTCTACGATTGATCGTTCACTTATCAAACCATCCGCTGATTGGTCTGCTCTGTATAGATCTATGATCATCCAATATGTGTTTTTATGTCTAGCTGCTTACGTCTCTTCGTTTTTTCATTATCAGTAGTATAACAGCTTAATTAACATGTACATGCTGTGTTCTTGTTTTTTCATTTCTCTCTCTTTTGACTCCAGGCCTCAGATGACTTTGCCTTGGATGCCCTGGCAGGGGACTTTGTAGCCCCAGCTGTTGCTCCTGCAGTCAAATCTGCTGTTGACCGCCAGGTACTGAGACACACTTCATGTGATATCATTGTTGTTTTATGCTTCATTCACGTCCAAGATATCGGGTCAGTCAGATTCCCATTGTAACTTGTCAGTGTATGTGTGTGTAGCTATCTAGAGGGACAGTAGATGCTCTGGATACCTTGTCAGACTCCCTGATGGACAAGGCTCCTATCCCAGAGCCTGCTCCTGTCTCAGTCAGAGACATCGTCAAGGTACTTAGGTTTTATAAAGGGTTTATGCATGCTTCATTAAGCCTACATAAGATATACTTAGTTTAAAGTGTGACGGAAAATTGCCTTAGGCAGTTTTGTTGCACAAAGGCTAAATAATCTGCATTTTCGAGATTATTCCTTGGTCAAAATAGAAGCTTTACCGCAATGCAACTAAACCTGTAACAGATAGCATTAGCTCATATTGGCTATTTGACATCAGTCTGCTCTCTGCTCATCCTAGGAGAAAAAGGTTATAGAGGAGAAGCTTACCAAAGTGGGGGAGAGGGATGACAGCCTTCCAGCTGAGTACCGGCCCACAGAGAAAGACCGAAAGGTAACATGTCCATAGTTGTAGTAGGAAATAAAATGGAGAATCCTGAACATGCTAATCTAATGTGCTAATGTTAACATAAATGCTGTGGTGTGCAAATAAATGGGTAAACAACCTTTGTGTATTTACACTCCACTACACACCCAGAACATTTTGCAATAAACCATAAATAGTACTGTACCATTCAGATCACTTTTGGACTAAATAATAAGACACAATTTATTCCCTGTGCCAATAAGTTATGTGAGGTGGATATAAGGTGTAAACAAGGCTGAATAAGGTTATGTTTCTTTTATTCTCAAAGGCAATGGCAGAGGCCAAAGTCCAGGCTGATGTTAGACCCAAGCAGGTGAGGTTTCTGTCCAATTGTATCTATAAACGCACAGATAAGTCATATTCAATGTCATACTGTGTTGCAACTCATAAAGGTCATGTTTAAGTCATGTAAACCAGATGTACAGTACATAAGTGACCTTCTTCCTCTCTCTTTACAGCCGTCAATGGATGACAGCAAGGCCCTTGACCTCTTGTCTAGAGACTTGTCTTCATCCGCTGGTCCAGCTGCAGCCTCCGTAGCCGTGACAGCAGAGCAGAGACAGCCCAGACTGGAGGTACTTACCTACTGCACACTAACAACCTAACAGACCACTAAAGTGAGTCTCAGAGTAGGAGGGCTGATTTAGGATCAGTTTAGCCTTTTAGATCATAATGAATAAGATTATATAGACAGGGGTGAGACCTAATCCTAAATCAGTACTCCTACGCTGAGACGCTTTTTGAATACAGGCCCTGAGATGTTCTGTTGGTTGGCAGGTTAATGAATTGACTGGCTGTTTGTGTTTCTCTGTCCAGCCCATGTCTGCCCCTGTCCTGGATGACCTGGCAGGCACCTTGCTCCCAGACACCCCCGAGTTCAAATCCAAGGGAGACAAGCCAAAGGTGAGGAGGGTATCTAGCAGCAACATGGTCTCATTAGAATAATTATGTCAAAATAGTAACATTTTACCATTGTAGTTGTATGTCTCCGTGGCTTTCATATTAGTTATGTCTCAAAACATTCACACACTTTTCTAATGCAGACTTCTAGTTTAGGAAAAGCAAACGAAGGCCGAGATTTAATCCAATTGCGGGTTATAGGCAATTCAGCTTTAAAAGGCAATGTTCCTGCGGTCGCGGAGATTGCATTCACGGTAAAAGCTGCTTATGTCAGCTCAATCAGACATTGCATTTAAAATACATCGCTTATAACCCTCGATTTAATTGAAACCTAGTCTAACCATTGATTATTTGGTTATAGAGACAGTCGTTGTTGATTGTCTTACAGCGCCCTCTAGTGTTAACCAGACTTCTTACAAGTCTCCCATATCACATATGACCATGGTGCCCCCTGAAGTTAAATCCACTCTGACCAAGGTCTCAACTTTGTTTGTTGCAGAACAAGTCAAGGTCAAAGTCAAAGGTAAGGATACTATAGAAAACATGAATGAAATTAGATCCTAATAATAATTTGAGATACATGCCCATGCTCAATTCATGTGATTTGATATCAATGTCCTCTAATTGACTTGAACTTTTGCCTCAGAAACAAAGGAAGGAGGATCCGTCATCCATAGACCATCTGCCTGGACAGCTGAGTTCAGACGTAGTGTCAGCATCCACAAATAAGGATGGCAAGAGCTAGACATCTATGTAAGGACTACAAGTCTCAACCATCTTTATTGAAACAGTTTTTATTTATTTTTTAACCTGTATTTAACTAGGCAAGTCAGTTAAGAACACATTCTTATTTACAATGACGGCCTACACCGGCCAAACTCAGACGACGCTGGGTCAATTGTGCGCTGCCCTATGGGACTCTCAATCACGGCCGGTTGTGATACAGTCTGTATTCGAACCAGGTTGTCTGTAGTGACGCATCTAGCGGAGATGCAGTGCCTTAGACCGCTGCGCCACTTGGGAGACAATGTGACTGTAATGCATGCTTGCATGTCTCTTATTCCCTAAATTACTAGCATACATACTTTTTAGTCTGAATCTACTGGCCTGGCATACTTATTATGACAGGTTTTTGATTCTTCTCCTGTGACATTGACTGATGTACGTTTCTGATATATTGCAGGTTTCTAGCGCACTACATGTCCCCTGCCACATGGTGGCGCCACTCGAGGGAGCTGCTGTGAATGATTCTATTTTTCTAAATGGTGGAGAACATATACTGGATAAAAAAACAAACATGACCACACACTTACACACATGCGCATGTACACACACACACACACACACACACCACAGTGTGCAACGCCTTTCCTGCTTGGTTTCGCACATGACAGAAGATTGTACTAGTTTTGGTTTCTTTCATTTGAGACGAGGAGAGCAAAATAAAGAGAGGGAACGAGAGCGAGCGAGGGAGGGAGTTTGTCCTGACTTATTTCCCAGGATTGAACAGAGAATCTGTCCAATCCTGTAAGGAATATTAAATCTGGGCTTTGCCTTTCAAGTGGCTGACTGTCCATCCTAGCTAACTGTCTGCATTGCCCCAACGTTGTAGTGATGTTGCTGCAACATTGCTACAGCGTTGGGGGTAATAGTGAGTGTCATGTGTTTAGGAACAGTATATAGGGGTTATGTAGGATTGGGATGTCTGTCCAATATTGTTGTACACAGAAGAGTGAGTTTTCTCTTAAGTGGACACCCACCATATAATACACTAGTGTACAGCACAGTCTGCTCAATATTGAAACGTATAAAAGGATTTACAGGAAATGATCTGTGAGCAATTCTATATATTTACTTTCTGTAAAGCAATATATTAAGAAGGGTTTATATATGTGTGTACTTTGCCTTATAAAAACATTTATTGGTTTCAGAAAGTGGACACAGAAGTTAACTTATGCAGTCACTATGTCTGTAAACTGTCTTTGTTTGTATACTGTAAAGACTTGCTCTAGATATGAGGACACTGTCATTTACACAGTCTAAAGGGCTATCACTTCTAGTCAAAAAGTCCAAAGCTTTGTGGATTATTTCCCCAAGATGGTATCACAGAATTCTACATATTTAGGTGCAGGTCTCAAACTTTAAACTTGAGAGATATTTTGGAAATGGGAATTTTAATTAAATAAATACAAATAATATTTATAATAATTGTGTTGTGTGTATTCAGCATTCATGTGTCTGGAGTAACTCCTTGTGTCACCCTCAACAATCGAAAACAGAAACACAATACTTTTTGTAGCTAACATGGGGTAACCTAAAATGTACATTGTCAATAAATAAATGAATGCCTATAACAAGACATGACAGTATTATAATACATTTGTGTAAGAGGGTCTTTCGGTATAGGGAACTTACTGTATATCTGTGTTGCAGTTAAAGGGAAGAAAGTTATACTATTTTAGAAACATTTTCACATGTAATATTAGGACCATCTTTCGCTTGTACAAAGCAGCGCAGGTGTTTTTAATTTTTAATTTGACAAAGCTCCTTCCACCTCTTGAGTTTTGGAACGTGTGTTCAACCTCGACTCAAGTCTTCTTTTTTTGTCTTTTGTTTGTGCAACGGCCTTCGGCGCTTGAGGAGTAGAATTTGAGTGTCGTAAATAAAACATAATAAAAATCGATGTGGTTTCACCATTTCTGTCTTTTCATTCAGATTTGTAAGAGGTTACTAATCGAGAGTAACGGAGATAGAGGTTCACTCTAACATGGTCCTACAGTAACAAGAACACACACAATTACGTACACTATGGTTCAATCATTCAAGTATTCCAAAATATTGCTTTATATGGCACATTTCTACCAAACATTCATAGAAGTCTAGGAAGAAAGTAAATATGAGTATCGGGAAGAATTCCAACAATTTGAGTTAGAAAATGTTACCTTGGTTTTATTGAAGTTTCACAGCAGAGCTTTTGTCTTTGGTTTAATTTACAGGCCATGAAAGTCATAAGGAGAAAAGTATCTCATAACATCATTTTAAACTAAGCTATAAGCAATACATATCTCGTCATTAGACTGAGTAACGACATGAAACATCTACACAAACCTGCCATAAAGCTATTATGTTGATTAAATGAAGAGAGCGAGAATTCTACTATTTCAATGATGTTACGGAACAAATGTCTCAGTAAAAACGTATGTAATAGAACAAACTAAATGGTTGATAGTAGAGACGTCGCACCGTCTTCCGTCTCTCTGTGTCTGTGAGAAGAATAGACCAACGTAGTAAGCTACATAAATCACCTGTGTTATAAGCATCACTAACTACATTGTGAATGTCATATGTTCAATTGTTTTGTTTTTTTAATGTAATCACTCAAACAATGGGGGGGGCTGTCTTGTAATTACTTTATAATAAACACTAACCAGGATTATAAAAGTCTATTATTGGCTATAGGATGTTGTTGCCATTCTCGGCCTGAATACATGAGAAAAATAAGAGAAACTTGTCTTTCTTAACCACAAACTCAGTTGGACTTTTAGGGGAGAAAACTCCCAAAAGTGTGGACCTTCTCTTTTTTCAACTACTAATTTTCTAGGCTGCATACATCATAATAGGACTCATGTTTGACATATTAAAGAAGGAAAATGTCCTGTCTTTTGTCATGTGGGCATTGCTTCGTTCTAAATTAAAATAATTGTAACGTTTTAAATGAACAAATAAAAATATTGATTTAATATTTTTTATAATTAATTTAAAATATATATATGGAAATGTATATGAAAATGTTAATACACTATATATACAACGGTATGTGAACACCCCTTCAAATTAGTGGATTTGGCTATTTCAGCCACACCCGTTGATGACAGGTGTATAGCCATGCAATCTCATTTGACCAACATTGGCAGTAGAATGGCGTTAAGAGCTCAGTGACTTTCACCGTGGCACTGTCATCGGATGCTACCTTTCCAAAAAGTAAGTTTGTCACATTTCTGCAACACTTCTGTGAGTGTTGCAACATTTCAACATTTCTCCAAACGGCCTCTGGAAGCAACGTCAGCACAATAAATGTTCGTGGGGAGCTTCCAAAAATGGGTTTCCATGGCCGAGCAGCCCCACACAAGCCTAAGATCACCATGCCCAATGCCAAGCATCGGCTGGAGTGGTGGAAATTATATGAAAGCTCGCCACCGCTGGACTTTGGAGCAGTGGAAACGGATGAATCACGTTTAATCATCTGGCAGTCCACCGGACTAAACTGGGTTTGTCAGATGCCAGGAGAACGCTACCTGCCCCAATGCATAGTGCCAACTGTAATGTTTGGTGTTGGAGAAATTATGATCTGGGGCTGTTTTTCATGGTTCGGACTAGGCCACTTAGTTCCAGTGAAGGGAAATCTTAACGCTACAGCCAGGCCTAATCGCACAACATCAGTGCCCGACCTCACTAAGGCTCTTGTGGCTGAATGGAAGCAAGTCCCCGCAGCAATGTTCCAACATCTAGCGGAAAGCTTTCCCAGAAGAGTAGCAGCAAAGGGGGGGACCGACTCCATATTAATCCCCATGATTTTGGAATGAGATGTTCAACGAGCAGCTGTCCACATTCTTTTGGTCATAGAGTGTACATTCTAACAGAAAAATGAAGGCAGCATATTTACATCAGTTGGTTCAATACTCTTGTTTTGTTTGGTGGGTGTGTGTTTCATGGGTACATGGGGCTATATTGGTGAGTGAATGCAGGACTCAGGGTTGCAATGGGATATGGTGATGTTGAAGAGGAGGCCACAGCCAGCAGCCAAATGGGGCCCAAACAATCAAATCACAGGAGCACTAGGTTCCACCTTTCCCACTGCAAAAACACAAGTCAAACACGGAAGACATTTGGGATAAATGATTTACAATGTTCAACCCCATTCAATAATGGAAAATTCAACTTTGATTATCCAAATCAAATCAACACTAGCAAAGATATGAGGGCATTTATATAATGATTAAGAATAATTGTGATGTTGACAATGTCAAATATTCTACCTTTGCACGACTTGGCAGTTGTAGTTGGTTAGCTCTATGGTTGTGGTCATTGGTGTAGTTGTTGTCATAGGGGCTAAAAAGTGAATGTGTTAGCATGGATAACTTTCAGACTGTTAATAGGCTATAAAGAACCTCTGATTTAAAAAAACATTGATGTTTAGAACTTTATTATTCTGATACAGTTGATTTATGTAATGTAGCCTAGCTAGCCTACTCACCTGGCCAAGCAAGGTGCATGGTCACCATCCCTTTTCTCTGTTAGATAATTCCGTTGGAGAGTTTCTGATATCGTTTGTGATTTTTTTTTTGAAGGGAAGAAAGTACAAATTAGAGATTCAACAAATTACTAACTACTTTATTTCTTATTGAAGATGTCTTATTCATTTATATTTGCATACAGTGGGGCAAAAAAAGTATTTAGTCAGCCACCAATTGTGCAAGTTCTCCCACTTAAAAAGATGAGAGAGGCCTGTAATTTTCATGATAGGTACTCTTCAACTATGACTGACAAAATGTGAGAAAAAAATCCAGAAAATCACATTGTAGGATTTTTAATTAATTTATTTGCAAATTATGGTGGAAAATAAGTATTTGGTCAATAACAAAACTTTATCTCAATAGTTTGTTATATACCCTTTGTTGGCAATGACAGAGGTCAAACGTTTTCTGTAAGTCTTCACAAGGTTTTCCACACTGTTGCTGGTATTTTGGCCCATTCCTCCATGCAGATCTCCTCTAGAGCAGTAATGTTTTGGGGCTGTTGCTGGGCAACACAGACTTTCAACTCCCTCCAAAGATTTTCTATGGGGTTGAGATCTGGAGACTGGCTAGGCCACTCCAGGACCTTGAAATGCTTCTTACGAAGCCACTCCTTCGTTGCCCGGGCGGTGTGTTTGGGAGCATTGTCATGCTGAAAGACCCAACCACGTTTCATCTTCAATGCCCTTGCTGATGGAAGGAGGTTTTCACTCAAAATCTCACGATACATGGCCCCATTCATTCTTTCCTTTACACGGATCAGTCGTCCTGGTCCCTTCGCAGAAAAACAGCCCCAAAGCATGATGTTTCCACCCCCATGCTTCACAGTAGGTATGGTGTTCTTTGGATGCAACTCAGCATTCTTTGTCCTCCAAACACGACGAGTTGAGTTTTTACCAAAAAGTTATATTTTGGTTTGATCTGACCATATGACATTTTCCCAATCTTCTTCTGGATCATCCAAATGCTCTCTAGCAAACTTCAGACGGGCCTGGACATGTACTGGCTTAAGCAGGGGGACACGTCTAGCACTGCAGGATTTGAGTCCCTGGCGGCGTAGTGTGTTACTGATGGTAGGCTTTTTTACTTTGGTCCCAGCTCTCTGCAGGTCATTCACTAGGTCCCCCCGTGTGGTTCCTTGGATTTTTGCTCACCGTTCTTGTGATCATTTTGACCCCACGGGGTGAGATCTTGCGTGGAGCCCCAGATCAAGGGAGATTATCAGTGGTCTTGTATGTCTTCTATTTCCTAATAATTGCTCCCACAGTTGATTTCTTCAAACCAAGCTGCTTACCTATTGCAGATTCAGTCTTCCCAGCCTGGTGCAGGTCTACAATTTTGTTTCTGGTGTCCTTTGACAGCTCTTTGGTCTTGGCCACAGTGGAGTTTGGAGTGTGACTGTTTGAGGTTGTGGACAGGTGTCTTTTATACTGATAACAAGTTCAAACAGGTGCCATTAATACAGGTAATGAGTGGAGGACAGAGGAGCCTCTTAAAGAAGAAGTTACAGGTCTGTGAGAGCCATAAATCTTGCTTGTTTGTAGGTGAACAAATACTTATTTTCCACCATAATTTGCAAATAAATTCATTAAAAATCCTACAATGTGATTTTCTGCATTTTTTTCCCTCATTTTGTCTGTCATAGTTGAAGTGTACCTATGATGAAAATTACAGGCCTCTCATCTTTTTAAGTGGGAGAACTTGCACAATTGGTGGCTGACTAAATACTTTTTGCCCCACTGTATATTATGGATCCCCATTAGCTGCTGCCACTCTTCCTGGGGTCCAGCAAAATTAAGGCAGTTTATACCATTTTAAAAACATTACAATACATTCACAGACTGTGTGCCCTCAGGCCCCTACTCCACCGCTACCACATATATACAGTACCAAATCTACCTGTACATGTGTATGTTATCGTGTGTATACATGTGTCTGTGCCTATATGTGTTGCTTCCCTGTGTCATTAATTAAAAGTGCAATTGCTGAACGTGATATATTTTATGATGGTTTACCAGGCTATAGCCTAAACAATAACTTTTACTTTAAAAATACACTCCAGACAAAACTACAACACTGAATTAATTTGGACACAAATGACCATTCAAATGGAAATTAAACTGGAATATAAAATGCTATATGGCAAGCCTATATAATGACACTGTATGAACTAGGCCTGTGAGAGTTCAAGTATTCTGGCAACATCAAATCGATGACTTAAAAAAGATCATCTGAAGGGAATGAACGTACTACAGGATAGTAATATGAAAAAGTCTGATTTATCTTGACAAAAGAACAGTAAAACAAGTGTCTGCATCCACTTTTGGACCATTTTCATGTATTTTTGCACAGCTACACGTTCAAGCTCTTCTTCGTGGGATGTAGAAACAGGTGTGATGAGGAGCTCAACACGACCCTAAACCCGCCCAAAGTCTTCTTTCATCACTGGTAAAAAAGAAGTCATTGCAGGAGTCTTGCACAGAGCTCGTGCACTCAAAGGTGGTCTGCAAGGCTGCTCGAGCAGAGCCCACCAATCCGCGCTGCGCTTCGCGACCGACTGGTTTTGCGTGCAAACCGTACGCGCTCTGAGCACTCACACAGCACAATGTGGCGACATAAACTAGGTGATGAAGGTAAATACGAATGCAGTCAACATTTCAATGGGGGAATTTAATCCAAGAGCAACAGATCATTACAGACACTTTTGAGGACTTGACTCTGTGCTGACCTGTTGAGAAACATCATATTGCAAGAATAACCGAATATTATCAATAGGCCTGTAATTATTAAGGCTATTGGATACTTGGAAATACATTTTTCCCCCAAAATACACAAAAATACACAAAATAAATAGTATATTTTATTTATTTGTTTTATTACTATTATTTTTGCAGCATAATGTACTCATGATGTAGTAGCCTACGCCTATATCATGCCAAACGTAGGCTGTGATTCACTAATCTACAGCCTATGTCAGTAATGTTATGTCAAAGTTTAATAGATAGGCTATAGCAGATTAGAAATATCTCTGGAATCGTTTCACACAGCCATAGTTGTTCCCAATAAAGGTTTAAATATTGACTTGAACCTGGGTGTTTGAAAAAGAGACAGGTATGGCTGGTTTGAAACAAATCTATTTCCTGTTTTTTTTTTACAATAGAAAAAACAGCAGCACCATATTCCTTATCACAAATTGTGAGTAGGCTTTGTATTAGTCGAGGATTCTCAAGAATTTTGTTTAGCAGATGGTCAAGAAATAATAGATAGAATATTATGACATGATTTGAGACAACATGCAAATACATGTTTGAGTTTGTTTTAAAGGGTGAGGCTCTGCTCATAAGATCATTTAGGGTTTCATCCCTTGTGCAAATAAAATATAATAAATATTCATTTTGATAACATTTCAATCAAAAACTATAAAGGCAAAAAAATAACGAGGAGATATTGAATGATGTGAATACATGTTTTGTTATATTGCCCCCTAAATGTAAGAAATAGTATAATCTAATTTTGCGAAAATAGCCAACAGTCTACTTCCATTTATGATTCAAATCGAGAAAATGAAAATGGCTGCACTTCTTGTCAATGACTCAGTGGGGACCTAGGTTTCGACGAGGAAGCGAGTCAAAATAACAAGGAAACTCGCCTGCAGAAGCCAATATTTTGTTTTGAGGCATTTACATTTTTCAAAAAAACAACTAAATTGTAGCCTAGACTCATTGTAGACACATTGACCACCTTATACGCATGCGACTAGATGCCTATCAACATAGATATTACGTCAGTCTTACTGGCCTACAGGCTATAGTTATAATGACCTGTCTTTTGCCAATTTGTTGGCATAGTCGAATTTGTCGGCCGCATTAATTTAGCAGTTTGGCCAACATCTCCAAATGTAAGCAAGGACATTACACTAGCACATAACATTCTGAAAACCATGTTTCTTAGAGATTGGTGAGAGCGTGGTTGTCCTAAAGTTATTTTGCATACAACCTTTCCGTGCAGGATAGTTGCGTTGGAACATTTTCAGCACATTTAAGAACTTGACAACAAAAACACAATTTCTTGGAATTTCATTACTTGAACAAAACATTTTCCTAAAGGTTCAAACGTGGTTACATTTCATTTAAATGTTTGGTATTGTTCTAGGAATGTTATACAACTGGTTTGACATTGGGACTTTTCTCAAATAATTCAGAGAATGTTAAGAAACAACATTCTTCTGTGGGAATTTCAGTACTTCAACTTTTTTACAGGTTTTCTACAGGTTTTGTGATGGTTCTATTTAAAGTAATGTTCTCAAATTGTTCAGAGAACGTTATGAAAACTTTTCATAAAAAAAACACAAGAAAACTTTAGTAATGTTCAGAGGACATTCTAAGAATGTTATTTAAAAAATTCCCTCTACAAAACTCTCTCTATCCTCTATCTTGTTCAGTGTGTTGGGCTCTGTTAAAATAGTTAAAATAGACTAAAATGATCAGCTTCTTAAGCGTAAAAAAAATGGCCTGCTAGCTCCATCCTGGTGCAGTGGACTAATTCCATAAATTCCATGGATAAAGAACCGAAAATTACAAGTTCCAATCTCACTGATGCCTTGTCACAATTTTTTTTTAAAGATGCGTTTATATGATTAATGCCTAAGGAAGTGAATTTCTGTGTCCTGTCTGTGCTTGGAGTAAAAATGTTTGTTTGTTTTTTTACCCCAAATAAGCTAGCAGTGTTATTAAAATACTCATTGAAACATTCAGTGAAAGTCTTAAGGAAGTTATTGAAAAACCTCAAAATAACATAATTTCTGTTCTCAGAGCATAAAACCTCACAGGAAAACTTTCAAGGAACCAGAGTAAAACGGTCTCAGAGCCTACCTGCAACCTAAAAATAAACATTCCCAGAACAGGCGAAATTGTAATTTCTCAGGACTTTTAAAAAACGCTCCGTTTTACCGGTACTTAAGTAAAAATACTTTAAAGTACTACTTAAGTAGTTTTTTGGGGTATCTGTACTTGACTATTTATATTCTTGACAACTTTTACTTCACTACATTCCTGAATTAAATGATGTACTTTTAGCTCCATACATTTTCTCTGACACCCAAAAAGTACTCGTTACATTTTGAATGCGTAGCAGGACAGGAAAATGGTCCAATTCACTCACTTATCAAGAGAACATCCCTGGTCATCCCTACTGCCTATGATCTGGTGGACTCACTAAACACAAATGCTTCATTTGCAAATTACGTCTGAGTGTTGGAGTGTTCCCCTAGCTATCCGTAAATTTAAAAAAAAACAAGAAAATGTTTCCGTCTGGTTTGCTTAATATAAGGAATTTTAAATGATTTATACTTTTACAATTGATACATTTTAGCAATTACATTTATTACATTTAAATTTATTTGTGATACTTAAGTATATTTAAATCCAAATACTTTCAGACTTTTACTCAAGTAGTGTTTTACTAGGTGACTTTCACTTTAGTCATTTTCTATGAAGGTATCTTTACTTTTACTCAAGTATGACACGTGGGTATTTTTACACCACTGAGGCTTTGTTCCCTCAACCAATGTGAAACCAAGAACATATGTTCCCACAACTTCCAAGGAACCAAATTTGCTAGCTGGGGTGGCTGTGGGCATAACAACTGTTCCATTTGAGTTTCCATTTGAGAGATGTAATTAAGTGCTCCTCTCACCTTGTTCATGTTGCAATAATGTCTTGTGTCACCTCATGCTCTTCCTTGACATTGGAAAAGGAAAGAGCACTTTTACTTGCTTTAATGTAGCCTAAAGTAACAAAAGATCTGAATGTCATGTTGAATGTCATTGCCTAATACTGTAGGACTATAAGTGACACAATAACTCATAACCACAGGGAGATTGCGCAATGTGTTGGTGGGTCATGTAGTTAGAAGGTGGGTATCTAGGAAGAACCAGTCAGACAGTTTCTATTCCTTTGTATCTGTGTTGACTCACCTAACCGTCCATAGTGCTTTCTCTCTACCCCTACCTGGGCTTCCCTGTCTCACTCACAACGAGGGCTCTCCGACCCCAAACAGTGTGTGTGTGTGTGCGTGCGTGCGTGTGTTGTTTGTGTCTGGAGGGATGACCGGGGGATGCCTGTGAGAGAGAGTTCCTTGAACATTTAGCACTACATTAGACAGAGTGTGTGAGTAACTTGCCATTCAAATGTAGTTAGAAGAAGGCTCCTCTCATTTGAGATGCAACAGCAGCAGTATAAGGATAATTTCCCCTGCCCTTATAGGGGCTCTATGCATTGTGGGAAGGAAAGAGACAGAAGCTACAGTTGGGTGAACTTGTTCTCAACTAGCCTACCTGGTTAAATAAAGGTGAAATAAAAAAATATACAAAAATAAGCATACATTAAGTAGCAATGGCTGACTAGCTGTGATATAGCTTGCCTTGTCTGTCATCATTAGAGCTAGATAAATCAGCACAGACAGACAGACACAGAACACACACACACACACACACACACACACACACACACACACACACACACACACACACACACACACACACACACACACACACACACACACACACACACACACACACACACACACACACACACACACACACACACACACACACACACACACACACACACATGTTCCATCTAGCATTGTTTAATGAATCATAGCAAGTAGCCTAGTGGTTAAGAGTGTTGGGCCTTAACATTTGGTTATTTGAAAACAATATATCTTTTTTTTTTAAACAAGCCTTAGAAAGTTGGTTGCAATCTCAGTTTAATCAACCTGAAAAGACTCAAATATGCTAATTGCTAAAATGTTTAAAAAGGTATAGTTTTTGTAAATGATCATCAAGTTGGACTGGTGGAGTTATGTCACACATGCGACATATGGAAATGTATGCTCTACCCAAAATTACAACCAACTAATTGCAGCATTACCACAAAAATGAAATATGCAAGTGGAAGGGGGGAAAAGCAACTTGTCTGTCGGCCCTGCATTAAATACTAAAAATGGTTAAAGAAAATTGTGATGAATAAAAATATATACCAATTTAATTTAAGGACCAAAACATTTACAGATGTGCCATATAAATTGCAAAATAGTTGGGAAGAGATTTTCGATGAACCGACTCCACGGACCACGGTTTATGAATTCACACGCAAAACGACGCCGGATTCAAAACTTCTAATTTTTAAATTTAGATGATTTTACAAAATTCTTGCAACAAATATAATGTTACAGGTCCAGGAATGGCTGATGAATTGCAACATTTTCCTAGAACCAAAGCTGCAGATAACAATACTGGGTGATTTGAAAAGGCACAGTCAATCGATCAATAATATAATCATTATTTTAGCAAAAATGTTTCTTTAATTTACAATCTGTAGTAGCTATGAGAATAGAACGGTTCAGTACTTTTGTGAAGCATCACAGCACAGTTGAAAAAGATATAGCAAATAGAAGTCCAAAATGGATGGTGTTGAGATAGATGGGACGGGTTGAATGGAGCTGAAGGGTGGGACTAACAACAACAATATAACCAATGTAAAGCATACTGACTGTAAAATGTATATAGGTTCCGAAATTTGGTGAAATAGCACAGTTAAAAATAGAAATTATTTTTAGAATATCAGGATTATTAAAACAGGATTATTTTTAGAATATCTTCAGATTCTATGAAATGTTCAGCACATCTCTCTTCAGGATAACCACTTACCATTCCAGATAGATGCAATGTCTTAGGACTGTTGTGAACGTGTACACTAAACCAGAACATGTTGATAAAAAGAGTACATAGAATGCTTGATTTAAGTGAACTGAGTAATTCTTTATTTGACAGTCCTGTTTCTACTGGTGTTTAGGGGACTGTAAAATAATATGATAGCAATGCCAAAGAAACAGTTTGTCAGCTACTATATCAAATACGTAGTGATGATTTTTTTCAATTAATTCCAAAGAAACCAAATTGTAATTATTACAAAGTGATTAGGTAATAACCACTGTAAAATAAAGTCTAACTATGAACAAAAATTACATGTTGTCACGTCCTGACCATATAGAGCCCTTATTTTCTATGGTAGAGTAGGTCAGGACGTGACTGGGGGGGTTTTCTAGTTATTCTTTTCTATGTGGGGTTCTAGTTTAGTTTTTCTATGTTGGTGTTTGGTATGATTCCCAATTAGAGGCAGCTGTCTATCGTTGTCTCTAATTGGGGATCATATTTAAGGAGCATTTTTCCCACCTGTGTTTTACGGGATATTGTTTTGAGTTGGTGTATGGTACAACTCTTAGTTACGGTTCGTTGTTTGTTTCGTTCTTTGTTGTTTTGTGCGTTTGTTGCACATCGTTTTGTGCGATATGTGGAAACCATATCGCGCTGCAGCTTGGTCCGGTAATTATTCCAGCGAACGTGACACAAGTACACTTTTCTGATGCCCAATTCCACCATCAACGACTGCAGTCAACTTTTGTCAATTTATTTTGTTAGGACACACAAAAAATAATGTGACATACATTCAATGCAATGCCAGGAGTTGAAATAAAGTTGAGGGTTTTGTAATGTCTGACAAATGTACACATGCCTTTTCACTTTATTTTCCTCTCCATCTCGCGCTCTCTGCCTGTGGCGTGGTCTGTGGTCGCGCTGCGGTTGTTTTGTTTCAGCGTCAAGATGGACTCAAAGTTTAAAGAACGAGAGAGATAGCAATAGCATCTCAATGTGCGCAGCGCGCGCTCTCGGTCACATAGGAAATGGTCTTGTTCACTCGTCGAGAACCGAAGAACCAACAAAGATATGTTTTTATCACCCCATTCAAATGATAAAGGTGTGCATGCTGTTTTATACAGTCGTTATCTTTGTGTGTTTCTTGTAGACTAATATTGTGGTTATCAATACATACTTTTTATACACAGTGTTACAGAATGTCCCTGCTCTCCGCAATGTGAAGTGAAATAGTGGAGAGCAGGCTTGATTATGTTTGTGTTTAAACAGAGATTAAGTCTCCAACTCAACAGCTAAACAGCCAAATTATGGTGGAAAATAAGTATTTGGTCAATAACAAAACTTTATCTCAATAGTTTGTTATATACCCTTTGTTGGCAATGACAGAGGTCAAACGTTTTCTGTAAGTCTTCACAAGGTTTTCCACACTGTTGCTGGTATTTTGGCCCATTCCTCCATGCAGATCTCCTCTAGAGCAGTAATGTTTTGGGGCTGTTGCTGGGCAACACAGACTTTCAACTCCCTCCAAAGATTTTCTATGGGGTTGAGATCTGGAGACTGGCTAGGCCACTCCAGGACCTTGAAATGCTTCTTACGAAGCCACTCCTTCGTTGCCCGGGCGGTGTGTTTGGGAGCATTGTCATGCTGAAAGACCCAACCACGTTTCATCTTCAATGCCCTTGCTGATGGAAGGAGGTTTTCACTCAAAATCTCACGATACATGGCCCCATTCATTCTTTCCTTTACACGGATCAGTCGTCCTGGTCCCTTCGCAGAAAAACAGCCCCAAAGCATGATGTTTCCACCCCCATGCTTCACAGTAGGTATGGTGTTCTTTGGATGCAACTCAGCATTCTTTGTCCTCCAAACACGACGAGTTGAGTTTTTACCAAAAAGTTATATTTTGGTTTGATCTGACCATATGACATTTTCCCAATCTTCTTCTGGATCATCCAAATGCTCTCTAGCAAACTTCAGACGGGCCTGGACATGTACTGGCTTAAGCAGGGGGACACGTCTAGCACTGCAGGATTTGAGTCCCTGGCGGCGTAGTGTGTTACTGATGGTAGGCTTTTTTACTTTGGTCCCAGCTCTCTGCAGGTCATTCACTAGGTCCCCCCGTGTGGTTCCTTGGATTTTTGCTCACCGTTCTTGTGATCATTTTGACCCCACGGGGTGAGATCTTGCGTGGAGCCCCAGATCAAGGGAGATTATCAGTGGTCTTGTATGTCTTCTATTTCCTAATAATTGCTCCCACAGTTGATTTCTTCAAACCAAGCTGCTTACCTATTGCAGATTCAGTCTTCCCAGCCTGGTGCAGGTCTACAATTTTGTTTCTGGTGTCCTTTGACAGCTCTTTGGTCTTGGCCACAGTGGAGTTTGGAGTGTGACTGTTTGAGGTTGTGGACAGGTGTCTTTTATACTGATAACAAGTTCAAACAGGTGCCATTAATACAGGTAATGAGTGGAGGACAGAGGAGCCTCTTAAAGAAGAAGTTACAGGTCTGTGAGAGCCATAAATCTTGCTTGTTTGTAGGTGAACAAATACTTATTTTCCACCATAATTTGCAAATAAATTCATTAAAAATCCTACAATGTGATTTTCTGGATTTTTTTCCCTCATTTTGTCTGTCATAGTTGAAGTGTACCTATGATGAAAATTACAGGCCTCTCATCTTTTTAAGTGGGAGAACTTGCACAATTGGTGGCTGACTAAATACTTTTTTGCCCCACTGTATATTATGGATCCCCATTAGCTGCTGCCACTCTTCCTGGGGTCCAGCAAAATTAAGGCAGTTTATACCATTTTAAAAACATTACAATACATTCACAGACTGTGTGCCCTCAGGCCCCTACTCCACCGCTACCACATATATACAGTACCAAATCTACCTGTACATGTGTATGTTATCGTGTGTATACATGTGTCTGTGCCTATATGTGTTGCTTCCCTGTGTCATTAATTAAAAGTGCAATTGCTGAACGTGATATATTTTATGATGGTTTACCAGGCTATAGCCTAAACAATAACTTTTACTTTAAAAATACACTCCAGACAAAACTACAACACTGAATTAATTTGGACACAAATGACCATTCAAATGGAAATTAAACTGGAATATAAAATGCTATATGGCAAGCCTATATAATGACACTGTATGAACTAGGCCTGTGAGAGTTCAAGTATTCTGGCAACATCAAATCGATGACTTAAAAAAGATCATCTGAAGGGAATGAACGTACTACAGGATAGTAATATGAAAAAGTCTGATTTATCTTGACAAAAGAACAGTAAAACAAGTGTCTGCATCCACTTTTGGACCATTTTCATGTATTTTTGCACAGCTACACGTTCAAGCTCTTCTTCGTGGGATGTAGAAACAAGTGTGATGAGGAGCTCAACAAGACCCTAAACCCGCCCAAAGTCTTCTTTCATCACTGGTAAAAAAGAAGTCATTGCAGGAGTCTTGCACAGAGCTCGTGCACTCAAAGGTGGTCTGCAAGGCTGCTCGAGCAGAGCCCACCAATCCGCGCTGCGCTTCGCGACCGACTGGTTTTGCGTGCAAACCGTACGCGCTCTGAGCACTCACACAGCACAATGTGGCGACATAAACTAGGTGATGAAGGTAAATACGAATGCAGTCAACATTTCAATGGGGGAATTTAATCCAAGAGCAACAGATCATTACAGACACTTTTGAGGACTTGACTCTGTGCTGACCTGTTGAGAAACATCATATTGCAAGAATAACCGAATATTATCAATAGGCCTGTAATTATTAAGGCTATTGGATACTTGGAAATACATCCCCCCCCCCCCAAAAATACACAAAAATACACAAAATAAATAGTATATTTTATTTATTTGTTTTATTACTATTATTTTTGCAGCATAATGTACTCATGATGTAGTAGCCTACGCCTATATCATGCCAAACGTAGGCTGTGATTCACTAATCTACAGCCTATGTCAGTAATGTTATGTCAAAGTTTAATAGATAGGCTATAGCAGATTAGAAATATCCCTGGAATCGTTTCACACAGCCATAGTTGTTCCCAATAAAGGTTTAAATATTGACTTGAACCTGGGTGTTTGAAAAAGAGACAGGTATGGCTGGTTTGAAACAAATCTATTTCCTGTTTTTTTTTTACAATAGAAAAAACAGCAGCACCATATTCCTTATCACAAATTGTGAGTAGGCTTTGTATTAGTCGAGGATTCTCAAGAATTTTGTTTAGCAGATGGTCAAGAAATAATAGATAGAATATTATGACATGATTTGAGACAACATGCAAATACATGTTTGAGTTTGTTTTAAAGGGTGAGGCTCTGCTCATAAGATCATTTAGGGTTTTCATCCCTTGTGCAAATAAAATATAATAAATATTCATTTTGATAACATTTCAATCAAAAACTATAAAGGCAAAAAAATAACGAGGAGATATTGAATGATGTGAATACATGTTTTGTTATATTGCCCCCTAAATGTAAGAAATAGTATAATCTAATTTTGCGAAAATAGCCAACAGTCTACTTCCATTTATGATTCAAATCGAGAAAATGAAAATGGCTGCACTTCTTGTCAATGACTCAGTGGGGACCTAGGTTTCGACGAGGAAGCGAGTCAAAATAACAAGGAAACTCGCCTGCAGAAGCCAATATTTTGTTTTGAGGCATTTACATTTTTCAAAAAAACAACTAAATTGTAGCCTAGACTCATTGTAGACACATTGACCACCTTATACGCATGCGACTAGATGCCTATCAACATAGATATTACGTCAGTCTTACTGGCCTACAGGCTATAGTTATAATGACCTGTCTTTTGCCAATTTGTTGGCATAGTCGAATTTGTCGGCCGCATTAATTTAGCAGTTTGGCCAACATCTCCAAATGTAAGCAAGGACATTACACTAGCACATAACATTCTGAAAACCATGTTTCTTAGAGATTGGTGAGAGCGTGGTTGTCCTAAAGTTATTTTGCATACAACCTTTCCGTGCAGGATAGTTGCGTTGGAACATTTTCAGCACATTTAAGAACTTGACAACAAAAATACAATTTCTTGGTATTTCATTACTTGAACAAAACATTTTCCTAAAGGTTCAAACGTGGTTACATTTCATTTAAATGTTTGGTATTGTTCTAGGAATGTTATACAACTGGTTTGACATTGGGACTTTTCTCAAATAATTCAGAGAATGTTAAGAAACAACATTCTTCTGTGGGAATTTCAGTACTTCAACTTTTTTACAGGTTTTCTACAGGTTTTGTGATGGTTCTATTTAAAGTAATGTTCTCAAATTGTTCAGAGAACGTTATGAAAACTTTTCATAAAAAAAACACAAGAAAACTTTAGTAATGTTCAGAGGACATTCTAAGAATGTTATTTAAAAAATTCCCTCTACAAAACTCTCTCTATCCTCTATCTTGTTCAGTGTGTTGGGCTCTGTTAAAATAGTTAAAATAGACTAAAATGATCAGCTTCTTAAGCGTAAAAAAAATGGCCTGCTAGCTCCATCCTGGTGCAGTGGACTAATTCCATAAATTCCATGGATAAAGAACCGAAAATTACAAGTTCCAATCTCACTGATGCCTTGTCACAATTTTTTTTTAAAGATGCGTTTATATGATTAATGCCTAAGGAAGTGAATTTCTGTGTCCTGTCTGTGCTTGGAGTAAAAATGTTTGTTTGTTTTTTTACCCCAAATAAGCTAGCAGTGTTATTAAAATACTCATTGAAACATTCAGTGAAAGTCTTAAGGAAGTTATTGAAAAACCTCAAAATAACATAATTTCTGTTCTCAGAGCATAAAACCTCACAGGAAAACTTTCAAGGAACCAGAGTAAAACGGTCTCAGAGCCTACCTGCAACCTAAAAATAAACATTCCCAGAACAGGCGAAATTGTAATTTCTCAGGACTTTTAAAAAAACGCTCCGTTTTACCGGTACTTAAGTAAAAATACTTTAAAGTACTACTTAAGTAGTTTTTTGGGGTATCTGTACTTGACTATTTATATTCTTGACAACTTTTACTTCACTACATTCCTGAATTAAATGATGTACTTTTAGCTCCATACATTTTCTCTGACACCCAAAAAGTACTCGTTACATTTTGAATGCGTAGCAGGACAGGAAAATGGTCCAATTCACTCACTTATCAAGAGAACATCCCTGGTCATCCCTACTGCCTATGATCTGGTGGACTCACTAAACACAAATGCTTCATTTGCAAATTACGTCTGAGTGTTGGAGTGTTCCCCTAGCTATCCGTAAATTTAAAAAAAAACAAGAAAATGTTTCCGTCTGGTTTGCTTAATATAAGGAATTTTAAATGATTTATACTTTTACAATTGATACATTTTAGCAATTACATTTATTACATTTAAATTTATTTGTGATACTTAAGTATATTTAAATCCAAATACTTTCAGACTTTTACTCAAGTAGTGTTTTACTAGGTGACTTTCACTTTAGTCATTTTCTATGAAGGTATCTTTACTTTTACTCAAGTATGACACGTGGGTATTTTTTACACCACTGAGGCTTTGTTCCCTCAACCAATGTGAAACCAAGAACATATGTTCCCACAACTTCCAAGGAACCAAATTTGCTAGCTGGGGTGGCTGTGGGCATAACAACTGTTCCATTTGAGTTTCCATTTGAGAGATGTAATTAAGTGCTCCTCTCACCTTGTTCATGTTGCAATAATGTCTTGTGTCACCTCATGCTCTTCCTTGACATTGGAAAAGGAAAGAGCACTTTTACTTGCTTTAATGTAGCCTAAAGTAACAAAAGATCTGAATGTCATGTTGAATGTCATTGCCTAATACTGTAGGACTATAAGTGACACAATAACTCATAACCACAGGGAGATTGCGCAATGTGTTGGTGGGTCATGTAGTTAGAAGGTGGGTATCTAGGAAGAACCAGTCAGACAGTTTCTATTCCTTTGTATCTGTGTTGACTCACCTAACCGTCCATAGTGCTTTCTCTCTACCCCTACCTGGGCTTCCCTGTCTCACTCACAACGAGGGCTCTCCGACCCCAAACAGTGTGTGTGTGTGTGTGCGTGCGTGCGTGTGTTGTTTGTGTCTGGAGGGATGACCGGGGATGCCTGTGAGAGAGAGTTCCTTGAACATTTAGCACTACATTAGACAGAGTGTGTGAGTAACTTGCCATTCAAATGTAGTTAGAAGAAGGCTCCTCTCATTTGAGATGCAACAGCAGCAGTATAAGGATAATTTCCCCTGCCCTTATAGGGGCTCTATGCATTGTGGGAAGGAAAGAGACAGAAGCTACAGTTGGGTGAACTTGTTCTCAACTAGCCTACCTGGTTAAATAAAGGTGAAATAAAAAAATATACAAAAATAAGCATACATTAAGTAGCAATGGCTGACTAGCTGTGATATAGCTTGCCTTGTCTGTCATCATTAGAGCTAGATAAATCAGCACAGACAGACAGACACAGAACACACACACACACACACGCACACGCACACACACACACACACACACACACACACACACACACACACACACACACACACACACACACACACACACACACACACACACACACACACACACACACACACACACACACACACACACACACACATGTTCCACACATGTTCCATCTAGCATTGTTTAATGAATCATAGCAAGTAGCCTAGTGGTTAAGAGTGTTGGGCCTTAACATTTGGTTATTTGAAAACAATATATCGTTTTTTTTTTAAACAAGCCTTAGAAAGTTGGTTGCAATCTCAGTTTAATCAACCTGAAAAGACTCAAATATGCTAATTGCTAAAATGTTTAAAAAGGTATAGTTTTTGTAAATGATATCATAAGTTGGACTGGTGGAGTTATGTCACACATGCGACATATGGAAATGTCTGCTCTACCCAAAATTACAACCAACTAATTGCAGCATTACCACAAAAATGAAATATGCAAGTGGAAGGGGGGAAAAGCAACTTGTCTGTCGGCCCTGCATTAAATACTAAAAATGGTTAAAGAAAATTGTGATGAATAAAAATATATACCAATTTAATTTAAGGACCAAAACATTTACAGATGTGCCATATAAATTGCAAAATAGTTGGGAAGAGATTTTCGATGAACCGACTCCACGGACCACGGTTTATGAATTCACACGCAAAACGACGCCGGATTCAAAACTTCTAATTTTTAAATTTAGATGATTTTACAAAATTCTTGCAACAAATATAATGTTACAGGTCCAGGAATGGCTGATGAATTGCAACATTTTCCTAGAACCAAAGCTGCAGATAACAATACTGGGTGATTTGAAAAGGCACAGTCAATCGATCAATAATATAATCATTATTTTAGCAAAAATGTTTCTTTAATTTACAATCTGTAGTAGCTATGAGAATAGAACGGTTCAGTACTTTTGTGAAGCATCACAGCACAGTTGAAAAAGATATAGCAAATAGAAGTCCAAAATGGATGGTGTTGAGATAGATGGGACGGGTTGAATGGAGCTGAAGGGTGGGACTAACAACAACAATATAACCAATGTAAAGCATACTGACTGTAAAATGTATATAGGTTCCGAAATTTGGTGAAATAGCACAGTTAAAAATAGAAATCAAACTGGATGGACATCAGAAATAGAGGAAGGACTAAAAACAAACAAAATATAACTATTGTAAAATGGATTAATGTCTGTAAAGTGTGTATAATATGCATGAGCTGAAGGTAGAAGCCTAAGTGTTATTGTTTATTAGTTTACTCCAATTGGGGAGAGGTGGTAGGGTTTGCTGGGAATAGGTATATTCCCCCCCAAAAAGAGTGTATATGTATGTATGTATTTATGTGTATATGTATGAATATTTATATATATATATTTACCCCCAAAATATATGGGGGATTGGAAATGATGCAGACAATTACATTGATGGAAGCAACAATCTATCTGCATATTAAAGCTGGTCCACCCCCTAAAATAAAATAGTGTTGGGGCATTAACTGAAATGTCACTGGTTTGAATCCCTGAGCCCGACTACGTGAAAAATCTGTCGATGTGTCGTCCTTAAGCAACTTGCTCCTGTAAGTCACTTTGTATTAGAGTGTCTGCTAAATGTTTTAAAAAAAATGTTTGGTAAAGTATTTAACCAAATGTTTGATATAGGGGACTTTTGTGTACAGTACTATGATTGGCTTTTAATAATTGTTATTTTTCAAAAAGCTATTTGTATGGATTTTAAGCTTGTGGAAAATGAAAGAATGACAAATGTAAATAAAAGTGGTTCTTGAAACTGCTGTTGATTGCTTTTTGGTGTAACAATAGTAACATAAATGGATGAGCCCAAGTTAACAATTATATTGTCAGAAGGAAATATAAATAAATACAGTTATGAGATTACAAATGCTACAAATTATGAGAATAGCAGAAATATAAAAAATAATATCTTCAACCATAGTTACATTAGATTTTGTACACAGGATTAACTATATATTATATATGTGTTTAACTAAATATACTACTATTGTTCTGATCACAATATCATTGTTTCATTCTCTTTTCAAATATCTTTCAAATCAAATAAAAGAGAAACATTTTAGGAGCGCTGTTGTGTTTCATGTGATCCTAATATTACATTGATAGATATTACATTGTTTGTTCAAGTGTATATATATGAGTGATATACATTATTTGTACTATGCTCAAACAGAAATCATGGATTAAATGACAGGATTACTTTTCAGTTATAGTTTTCAATGTCAAGTTTTATTATGCTCCGGCAACAAGCATTAATATTTCTTGTAAATGTATTGGTATTTTTAGAATATCTTCAGATTCTATGCAATGTTCAGCACATCTCTCTTCAGGATAACCACTTACCATTCCAGATAGATGCAATGTCTTAGGACTGTTGTGAACGTGTACACTAAACCAGAACATGTTGATAAAAAGAGTACATAGAATGCTTGATTTAAGTGAACTGAGTAATTCTTTATTTGACAGTCCTGTTTCTACTGGTGTTTAGGGGACTGTAAAATAATATGATAGCAATGCCAAAGAAACAGTTTGTCAGCTACTATATCAAATACGTAGTGATGATTTTTTTCAATTAATTCCAAAGAAACCAAATTGTAATTATTACAAAGTGATTAGGTAATAACCACTGTAAAATAAAGTCTAACTATGAACAAAAATTACATGTTGTCACGTCCTGACCATATAGAGCCCTTATTTTCTATGGTAGAGTAGGTCAGGACGTGACTGGGGGGGTTTTCTAGTTATTCTTTTCTATGTGGGGTTCTAGTTTAGTTTTTCTATGTTGGTGTTTGGTATGATTCCCAATTAGAGGCAGCTGTCTATCGTTGTCTCTAATTGGGGATCATATTTAAGGAGCATTTTTCCCACCTGTGTTTTACGGGATATTGTTTTGAGTTGGTGTATGGTACAACTCTTAGTTACGGTTCGTTGTTTGTTTCGTTCTTTGTTGTTTTGTGCGTTTGTTGCACATCGTTTTGTGCGATATGTGGAAACCATATCGCGCTGCAGCTTGGTCCGGTAATTATTCCATCGAACGTGACACAAGTACACTTTTACTGATGCCCAATTCCACCATCAACGACTGCAGTCAACTTTTGTCAATTTATTTTGTTAGGACACACAAAAAATAAACAATGTGACATACATTCAATGCAATGCCAGGAGTTGAAATAAAGTTGAGGGTTTTGTAATGTCTGACAAATGTACACATGCCTTTTCACTTTATTTTCCTCTCCATCTCGCGCTCTCTGCCTGTGGCGTGGTCTGTGGTCGCGCTGCGGTTGTTTTGTTTCAGCGTCAAGATGGACTCAAAGTTTAAAGAACGAGAGAGATAGCAATAGCATCTCAATGTGCGCAGCGCGCGCTCTCGGTCACATAGGAAATGGTCTTGTTCACTCGTCGAGAACCGAAGAACCAACAAAGATATGTTTTTATCACCCCATTCAAATGATAAAGGTGTGCATGCTGTTTTATACAGTCGTTATCTTTGTGTGTTTCTTGTAGACTAATATTGTGGTTATCAATACATACTTTTTATACACAGTGTTACAGAATGTCCCTGCTCTCCGCAATGTGAAGTGAAATAGTGGAGAGCAGGCTTGATTATGTTTGTGTTTAAACAGAGATTAAGTCTCCAACTCAACAGCTAAACAAGGAAATACCACACACACTATGCTGTAGACACACTTTTCTCTGGTCCCTGTGATAAGATGACAGTACGTAGACATGAAGTAATTCTATTTTTTACAGCTTTTATTTATCATCAATACATGTTGCACACATCCAATAATCATAACATTAGGCTACCGCAGCAGAATGCATAGCATTGGTGCAATACTAGCACATATGAGAGTAATACCTGCTCAGTATAAATGTTTTATATATGATACATTCCCTTTATTACAAATCCATAGCCAGAGACATTAACATTGTGAACAGAATCCTAAAGGTTTTCTTTTAGACAGTTGGAACTTCAGTCTGTTTCTTCGTTGTAATGAACAAAGAATAGAAAAGTAAGATGCTAATAAAACAGTCTTCAGATTCATAAAGTGGAAGGAGATCCCTGTAAGGACACATACAGTAAATATAGCACTGTCTCTGAGTCTGCAGTCTGGGTGCTCTGAATTACTCCATTGGTCCTTTCCTGTGAGGCAGATACAAACAGTCAAAGAAAGTCAAATACACAGAGATGAATACAGGGACAAAGACACTGTCAAATAGAGAAAGTGATCAATCACATGTAATCGTATTCATTGTGATCTAAAAGGCCAAACTGATCTTATTCTGAGACACTTTATGAATACAGGCTCAGATCTACTTCTGAGAAAAAGAGTAAGTCCCGGAGATTGATACAGCAGCAGGAAGATAGATTTTATTGTGTTGTGAGAAAAGGGGAGGAGAAGTGGAAGATGTCACAGATTTGTGAAGTTTACATGGGAACTTATTTGGCATACTGATGTCGACACTTTTTGGGTAGTCCGGTAGCACATACAATAAACGAATTCAGAACAGCAGAGTAACTATAATATATTTTCTTTTTTATGTGCTACATACAAAAACTGTCCTAAACAAGAATACATTACTGCCTCCATGTATATCGATATCCCATACAGAATGCATACATTTGGATATTGTTGTTTACGCCCAAGTGAACTTTATTGCCTTTGCTTTGTCAAACATGTGAAATGTTGTTTTTGTCTGTTAAGGCCTCTGAGCCTGGGTTCCTAATTTGTTATCCATACTTGTAACTCAAATATTCCTTTGACAACAATGCACATTTTATACAAAAGTCCAAGTTAAGCATCCGCATCTCAAGTATGTCTTTGGCCCTGTATGACCAGCATCTTTGATAATTGACAATGCTAATTACAAACAGCACTGGAGCTCATTCCTTGTTGGTTATTCTATATTACTTTTTCGGCAGGTAAGGAAGGAGAGAAGACACTCACGGCTGAAGTAGTACAGTGTGAAGATCAAAGCCACAGCCAGGGCCAGCAGCACTCCATCCAACGGCCAGAGAACCTTGGAGCCACAGCCAGGGCCAGCAGCACTCCAACCAACGGCCAGAGAACCTTGGAGGCACAGCCTGAAACACAACAGAAAACCTGTTAAATAATGTTTCAACTGCTGGGACGTATATCGTGTCAACGTAACTAGTTACATAACATTGGGGTTACAGACATAGCCCTGGTTCTCCAAAAGAGAGAGTGAGACCACTAATTAATGGGATAATATTTGTGGATTTAGCTTAAAACATTCAACCTGTTACAATAAAACAACTTATTGGACAGACTTGTTAAACTTATGAATCTTACCTTTTGAGGTTTGATAGTTGCTTTTGGTGCAGCGGCCGTTTGGGATGCTGTTTAGGATGCTGTAACGGCTGCCGTCGGTGGAAGAAGGTGAGGACTAAGGTGCAGCGTGGTAAGTGCTCATGATTTTTAATAATAATAATAATCAAAACTGAACACTGAATAACAAAACAACCGGAACAGTTCTGTCTGGTGCAAACACACAAAGACTGAAAACAACCACCCACAAAACAATGGAAAACAGGCTACCTAAATATGGTTCTCAATCAGGGACAACAATTGACAGCTGCCTCTGATTGAGAACCATACCAGGCCAAAACACAGAAATAGAAAATCATAGACAAACGAACATAGACAACCCACTCAACTCACGCCATGGCCATACTAAAACAAAAGACAAAACAAAAGGAACTAAGGTCAGAACGTGACAGTACCCCCCCGCAAAGGTGCGGACTCCAGCCGCAAAACCTGAACCCATAGGGGAGGGTCTGGGTGGGTGTCTTTCCACGGTGGCGGCTCTGGCGCGGGACGTGGACCCCACTCCACCATAGTCCTTGTCCGCCTCTTAGCCCGCCTCCGTGGCCTCTTTAGAGCGGCGACCCTCGCTGCCGACCTCGGACCGGGGACCCCAGCCACGGGAGACCCCGGCAGCACCGGACAGACTGGGAGACCCCGGCAGCTCAGGGCAGACGGGAGACTCCCCGGCAGCTCAGGGCAGACGGGAGACTCCCCGGCAGCTCAGGGCAGACGGGAGACTCCCCGGCAGCTCAGGGCAGACGGGAGACTCCCCGGCAGCTCAGGGCAGACGGGAGACTCCCCGGCAGCTCAGGGCAGACGGGAGACTCCCCGGCAGCTCAGGGCAGACGGGAGACTCCCCGGCAGCTCAGGGCAGACGGGAGACTCCCCGGCAGCTCAGGGCAGACGGGAGACTCCCCGGCAGCTCAGGGCAGACGGGAGACTCCCTGGCAGCTCAGGGCAGACGGGAGACTCCCTGGCAGCAACTCTGCCATGTACACCGGCCCGAGGAGACGCACTGGAGACCAGATGCGCTGAGCCGGCTTCATGGCACCTGGCTCGATGCCCACTCTAGCCCGGCCGATACGAGGCACTGCAATGTACCGCACCGGGCTATGCACACGCACCGGGGACACCGTGCACCTCACGGCATAACACGGTGCCTGCCCGGTCTCTCTCTCTCCACGGTAAGCATGGGGAGTTGGCGCAGGTCTCCTACCTGACTTCGCCAAACTCCCTGTGTGCCACCCCCCCAATTCGCTGCCTCCAGCTCAGCCTTGGGGCGGCAATATTCTCCAGCCTGTGCCCATGGTCCCTTGCCGTCCAGAATCTCCTCCCATGTCCAAGAGTCCTGCGATTCCGGCCGCTGCTGCTGCTGCCCGTTACCACGCTGCTTGGTGGGTGGTTCTGTAACGGCTGTCGTCAGTGGAAGAAGGTGAGGACCAAAGCGCAGCATGGTAAGTGCTCATGATTTTTAATAATAATCAAAACTGAACAACAAAGAAACAACCGAAACAGTTCTGTCTGGTACAAAGACTGAAAACAACCACCCACAAAACACAATGGAAAACAGGCTACCTAAATATGGTTCTCAATCAGGGACAATGATTGACAGCTGCCTCTGATTGAGAACCATACCAGGCCAAACACAGAAATAGAAAATCATAGACAAACTAACATAGACAACCCACCCAACTCTCGCCCTGACCATACTAAAACAAAAGACAAAACAAAGGAACTAAGGTCAGAACGTGACAGATGCCTTGGGGCTGAGGCTTTGTGACGGGGGTAATGTTGGCCGAGTTTCTGGTGGGTCACAAAATTACACAATGTGATGGATATAAGAAACACTGTGAGAGAGACAAAATGCACAAAAGATCATGGAGAGAGATTTGGACAGATGAAGAAACTTAGACGTTAACTCAACTGGCACAGAGGAATATTCACTTCTAATTGATTTTTCTTTTCGATAACAAGGCTGAATTGCCCACTGGTGTCCTGACTTCACTAGAAATTAAATGAATTCCAACCCAATTCTGTGAAGAGATACAAAGCGAAATCTGAATGAAACTGTTTCGGGAGAATATTGAAAATCAAGAAATTGGTCTGTTCTCGGGCCATTAAAATAATAATAAAGTAGTATAGTGTAAGAGAGTGCATTCCATTGTTGTGTAACTAGTTCTAGGTCAGAAATGTAGGAATTCTGGATTCATCTCATCTTCTCATCTCTAATCAGCCATAAGAAGAATGGGAAGCATCAGTGCCATGCAGGGGAATGGGTTCCTCTCACCTCCAGGTCTGAGAAGAACTCCTGGCCTCCACAGCTCATTCTCTTTCTGGTTCTGGAGCATACAGGTGTACAGCCCTGCGTCCTCTGAACTTATGTTAATGAGGCGCAGTGTGAAAGTCATCTTGCTTCCCCCGTCCCGCTTACTGGCCTGGAACCGGTGTTTGTCCACACTGGCTTCGTGGTTGGTCCGGCCAGCATTGTTGAGGCTGAGAAGGAACTGGAAGTCGAGGTTGTTGTGGAGAGTGGGGAACCAGAAGACCGTCTGGCAGGAGCGGCTGGAACACTCACAGGTGAGGACCTCTGTGTCGTTTATCTGGGGGAAGTGGACGAAGTCGGACTCTGAACGTGTCTGGCGGGACACTGGGATAGGAGAAGTGAATGGAGGTTTAGTTCGGCTAAACAAACTGCCACCACATCAAAGGAGACATACAGTATATAAACAATACTGATGGAATGAGGTCCTATTGCCATTTGTGTGAGAACTTGTTCTCAACTAGCCTACCTGGTGAAATAAAGGTGAAATAAAATTAAAATAAAAGTGTATGCTGGACAGAGATCAAAATAATAAGACATGATGGATGTCCGTAACACATACGCTGTCCTACAATATTTTCACCTGACAAAGATCCGTAAAAGATTGAAACATTATCTGCTTATAATGTAATTAAATAAATATGCTTTCACCAGTGTTTTGAAGCAAATAACCTGAACAGGCACGAACCAACACTATCATCAAACAAGTAGTTTTGCAATAGTGGAAATGTTAAATGACAGCGCCTTGAAACCATGAAGAAACACAAATGAAAGGTTAGTGGAGAGACTTATCTATAAAGGCGATATTATGAAGCAAACATTGTGCGAGACACTGCTGATGTCACGCCCTGGCCATAGAGAGGCTTTTATTCTCTGTTTTGGTTAGGCCAGGGTGTGACTAGGGTGTGCATTCTAGTATCTTTATTTCTATGTTCTCTATTTCTATGTTTTGGCCTGGTATGGTCCTCAATCTTGGACCGCTGTCTATGGTTGTCTCTGATTGGGAATCATACTTAGGCAGCCTGTTTTGCCACGTTAGGTGTGGGTAGTTGTCTTTGTTAGTGACCTGCATAGCACTGGTAAGTGGCATGTTCGTTGGTTCTTGTTGGCTACATTCAAAATAAAAAAGAAATGTATGCTCACCACGCTGCACCTTGGTCCGGTCATTTCCCTGATGACGTTCGTGACAGCTGAACTGTTTCACGTGGCTTCTCCATATGTAATGAATCACAGAAATATGTATAAATATCTTAACTGCAGAGCTCTCGTTGGATTTAAGAATAGCTCTTGGTCGTTTTTGAATTTCCGTCATGCCTTGGAGACAATATTGAGGGTCTGTGAATTTTGATCCAGCATACTGTTTATTTACTGTTATTTAATCATCGCAGACTAAAACATCATATCACTTAAATATTTTAAAGAACTTTATATAAAGAAACTTAAAGAAAACACAGGGGCCTCTTCAACACTCCATTAAGCAAATAAATAACACAAATTTAACATTCTGACTTGCACTAGTTGTCAAGGTGGGTCTAACGCTGTTCCTGAGGACTCAACAGAGAAGAACTTGATGACAGTGGGTAGACAGAATATTGCGGTCCTACCTGTTGTCATCAAACACACCATTGTCCATACCAGTCCCAATGGGGTCATCTTGAGTGGTTGTGGACTTGTGGTGTATGTTAGTTGAGGGTCGGCAAAAGTCCTTTCTTTTCCCTTCAAGCATCTGCCAGAGAACGGGAGGAACTGAAGTAACATGGCCGAGTGTTGCCTGATCAACACCCCTATGTGACAACACACAGCCACACACCAGGCCTATCAGAGAGTGAGCCACACACACACACTTGTAATGTAGAGATGATATTCAATGTATATGTAATTTTTCCCCAAATAAGAAATACTCTTTATATCCTCTTGTTGATTGTTTGGAAGTTGTTGTCTGTATTTGTCACTTGTATATGGTAACTTTATACTCCTAACACAACCTGCATTGCGGTATGTCTAACTATTCTTCTATATTCCTCTATTCCTCTTTAACCAAATCTCTACTGTTGATGTAAAAGGCATGCTGTAGAAATGTTCAGACACTTTTTTCTTTACATTTCACTTGGTTTTGAGAAACTTACTCTACCAACGATAGCCCTCATCAGGGATATAGCCTAGTGCTATTGCTTTGCAATATACTGGATGCTACACAAATATGTATCTATTCTGAATAAGGTATAACTCATGGACCAACAGAAAGTGAACAATTTCATAATATCAACAATGACTTTATGTCTCAACCAACCTCTGGACTTCTAGAACCACCGGCATAGAAATTTCAGTCAAGGTCGAAAGTATTTAGAGTCCGTATAAATAGTACTTGTCAACACTATTTTAGCACTATATTGTATTGTTTTATACCAACACATTTAAAATCAAGACCTCATTTTTTTCTGGTGTAACTAGTTTGCACAATTGCCAAGTGTGGATCACCTCTCCTAACCCGAACCGCTCTGCCCAGGTGTGTGACCTAGACCAGCTGCAGCAGCACTGAGTACTGGAGCACAGCTGCAGATCCAGCTACCTTAACTCCAGTTCATGTTAAAGCAATACACAGCCAACCAACAACGATGCTTAATGAGTACTTCTGTCATTGCTAAAACAGATAAAGATATCTGAGAAAATCTAAATGAATTGACTCTGTCAATAAAGTACTAAGGCTTGACCATTTCATCAGAGCATGAACTCTACCGTATGATGTAATGAAGCAGCTTTTTAGGTCACTGTTCCTACAATAAAGTGATGTTAAAATGAATGACCAATATTGCTGTTTGATAGAAAATATAGTAGTTCACATTTGTGTTCACAACCTTAAAGCAACATTTTCAGAATATTGTGGGAAAGCTTTTTTGAGTCACGGTCACGCTGGTGTGATTTAGTGCTTGTAACCCCTCTTAAATATTGTGTGTTTGAGCTACAGACTCCTGTTTTTACATTGGATTTGTCCATTTCTTTTGCATCCACCAATCCTAACCATTGGCATGTGCGATTGACGGGGCTGAACTAGAACAGTGTTTGTGAGACAAGGGCGAATCCCAAAAATGGCTATTCTTACAAAAACTTCTGTAACATCTGAAAGGTTTGAGCTGAGACTTTCACAAACACGCACATGTTTTCTGTTTTGCTCTATGACGCAACATAGAAGATCATAGTAAATCCCAGGACAAGGAGACCTAAGAATGTTCAAGTCTTCTTCCCATCTGTATGATTTGTATTGCTGTTTGCAAAACAATTCTGAATGAAAGGTTAAAAGTCTATATGTTTACTTGATAACAATGATCCAATAGACATTGATCAAATATACACCAGATGTAACTGCTGTATATGAACTTTCATTCATTCTACAATAAACCGTAGTATGCCAAGTGTCCTCATTTTTACCTCCTGCACCTGTTTGACCCGACACAAATGCAAGCTCACACACATGCACGCACAGACACATTTTCTGCAGACGTCGCTCTCTCGTTTCTAGAGTCTAGACACTCAAAATGAGATCCATATAGATAGAGGTATCAGGCCTCCTCTATATTTAACCAGATTCACTAGTTCTATTACCTCCTTCAACTGGTTTTTATTACACTGAGATTAACAGTCGTACAGTATTGTAGCTACGGTAACTAGCGGTAATAGTACTCTATTTGTAGCCCTGATTCCTGAGAAGGATCTGATGTTTTTTAGCCAACATAACAGATTTACATTGTAATTTACAAACTAGAATAGGACTTTTTGTGAAGACAACATGTGTGTGTTTGCTCTTCTTGAAGTATTTTTCATGGTAGTGAAAGAGGCCCTGAGATTACAGAGTTGGATCGACCAGCTGCTCCCCCCTATGGTACATCTTGGCCATAGCACAGCAAAGAGGTGAGCTCTCCTTTCCAAACCTGCCTTACCATTACATTTATTTAATTTTATGTGACGTTGGAGATCCAGTCCGCCCACATCAGTTGCAGGTCAACTCCACCATGGAGTTGAGTTTAATTGGCTTATACTGACTAAGAGTGGCCCAACGAAAAAGCACTAATGGGAGTCTAGTAACGACCAACAAAAAAGAGCTTTCCTTTGCCCAGCATCCCATTATGTCAACAGAAGAGTAGGGAGAACATGTATAACCAATGTGGACAAATATTCTGTGTACTAATCCACTGATGTTTCTGGACAGGATATGATTTGTAGGTTTCATAAAGATTTTTTGGCCTCCTTCTGCCTGAAGAGCTAGCTGACGCAGCCCTTGTTGAGCTTCACATGGAGAGGCTAAGAGGCTGGTTCAATCTGCGTGAGGTGTTGAACTGGGCCTTTGTGGACTGCAGGACTATCGCTGGCCTAGGATGTCCACAAACACATATCTGCTCTGTGGGTCAGTGACAAGTAGGACAAAACCTCCTCTCTGCTAAGTACAGGCCACTAGTATGATGAAAGCTTCAGCCTCAATAAAATGACACTATTCCTGTTAGTTACTCTCACTTTTACTCAAAAGTCACACAGACCTCTAGGCTCACTGTTGAAAGATTATATTTTTCACTCACCTTTTCTCTTTGTATAACAAGTTGGGGCAGGTATTGGAGGACCACAGAGATTCCCTTGCCACCGTGGTGTGATAAAGGGAGATGGTGGTGATGATGGAGGAGGATAGTTCTGTAATACAAAATAACACTTTGCATCAATAATATGACAATTATCACGTTTTCAATAACAGTGGTGTGACAAGAATGAAGGATATAAAGTGCCTGGTGAAAATCACACCCTTTGCACAGTCTTAACATTTTGCTGCCTTCAAAATAAATTTAAAAATGGGTTTAATTAGATTTTATTCTGACCAATGTACACAATCTACTCCACATTTCCAAACTGAAAGAATAATGAGAGAAAATGTTCCAAATAAATAAAAAATACAAAACAAAGATGTCTTGATTGCGTATGCTTTACACCCCAAAGTTAAATCTGTGTGGAAGCAACTTTGGCAGCCATTACAGAGGGGTGAAACATTTTGAATAAAATTCTACCAAATTCTTAGAGAAACACGTTATGTACAGAATATATCCATTGCTTTTATTATGGTAGCAGCATGATGTTATGGGTATGCTTATCACCGGCCGGTACTAGTGAGTTTGTCAGGATCAAAATAAATATTAAAGGTGCAAAGCCCAGGTAAAACATTTGAAGAAAACCTGCCTCAGTCTTCTGAAAACCTAATCCTGGGATAGCGGTACATTTTTCAGCGGGACAATGACACAATTTTGTATGCCAAAAACGCACCAGGATGGCTCTTCCAAGAGGTGTGGAGTGTTCCTGAGTGGTCCAGCCTCAGTCCTGACTTGAAATTGATTGACAATCAGAGACAATGTTTGAATATAGTTGTCCATCAATGACTCCTCAACAAATTTGACGGCATCAGTCAAAGCAGTGATTTATGACCTATTTTATGGGTCACGTGGTTACGCACATATATGTACATCCTGTCCATCCATTCTCACGGTATGAGTGAGTGCTTATGCCCATATATGCACATCCGGTCCTTCCGTTCTCACGCTCTCGAGTGAGTGTTTATTTAACCAGATAGTGCATCTGTTTATGTTAAAGCTTAAAGCCATCATGATGATTGATGTGTAGTGACCTCGTTGAACTGTGGAATGTGTTTGAACATTTCAAAGAGTATGGCCCCCCCTGTTGTAGTGAACTTAGGGCCGGGCTTGTTGTATATGAAACAGTAATGTCCAGGAGTATTGGACAGCCGTAGTATAAGTAAGATCTGTAAGATAAGATAAGATCTGTGAACACTGCGAGCGACCTCCATAAACCGCAGAACACTAAAGAAGAAATTAAACATGGATTTTGTGATCACTGACACACACGTGATGACCGTAACAACGGAAGCAGGACCCCTGTTAAAACATAGAGAAAGGGAAGAGTATAAAGCATCAATATATGATGCGCCAAAAAAGCGTTTTCTAAATATGTATATACCCCAAATACTGCCCCCAACTGTGTTGAAAGATCAAGTGTTGATGTCTAATGGGCAGCTATGGGGTTATCTGTTTGATTACCCTGCTTGTAGAGTGAAACTCTATACTGTAGCCGAAGGAGAAGAATTTACAGACCAGACTTTAGGAGTGGACTACAGGCTTGAAGACTGCCATGTGTTTTCGCAAGGTGGTGTGTCCCGAACTGAGAGATATCACAAAGGGGTATAGCTTGTTCACGGGCTATGAGACCCGTTGGGACAGTGCCCCTGACTCCTCAGGAAGAATATTTCATAGGGTGAAAATACAAAGAAAGAATGGACTTCCATGTGGCTGCGTGGAGTTCTATATCAGCAACGAGGAAACTTGCAACGATAACATCCGTGAAGGTGGCCTCACTGGGGATCTTAGGTTGTATATGCTTATTCCTTTTAAAAATTGGGATATAATGGAATTGAAAATGCTAGAGCTAGTGGATGATCTTTTTGTACAGAGCCAACAACGGCAGAGTATTGTTCAACTAAGGAAGCGCATGATATGTACGAATCCTAAGAATTATTATTCAAAGGAACCCCCAGAAGGGTCATCCTCAGAAGGGTCATCCCCTGAAAAGAACTAAGAACGTGGCTGTTACGTTAACCACGCCCCGATACCAAAGGAATGGTTCAACAATAAAAGGGGTGACCATAAAGCCCCTGGTTCTTAATTTCAGCATATACCATGGATATTCATATACCATATCAGGACTCCGATACGTCATGGGTACCAGACCCTAAGGACTCTATGCCTCACAGACCTCCTTTCTACTCCCTCCAGGCAAGCCCCCTGACATCCCCTACATGTACACAGCCTGAGGATGTGTTTGATGGGGTGGTCAGTACTATTTTTCTGGGCACCATCAAGGCCTCTGTAGCCACACTTTTAGACGTGGTGATTGGAGAGTATTTAAGAGTATTTATACCATTGATAGTCAGAGCCCTGGAGTCTATGGGTCTTGAGCCATCTATTCCAAGGTTTTATGGTGTAACCGAGGCTTTCCTAAATGAACTGAAGGAGGTGATCTACATCCATGAGAAACTCAAAGAAATCAGGCTTTGGTGGCTGATGTGGTGACTTTCTGGCTCAATAAACCAAGAGAATGAGGAACAATATATATTTTTTATTTAGATGTAAAGCAATGGGTAACTATATGCATACAATGCTAGAGAGAATAAATACATTTTTAATTCATACATTTACAAATGTTATGCAGCAAATTATTGAAAATAAAGTGAACAATATATTGCTCTACACAACCCACAATACAGGGGTTAATGCAGAGCGTGTGCTAAAAATGGAGCAAATCATGAGTCAGGTAAGACATACGGGGGAGACTCTACAATGGACACAACTGGTATCCCATCTTGTGGATGATTCTGAAGAACTAGAAACATCATTGTCTAAGATTTTAGTTTATTTGTTTGAAACATAATTTAATTGTAACATGTATGATATTTGTTGTTTATATACTTATATAACGGATGTATGTGTTTTAAAAATTCAGCGATTTAAGCCTGTAAATGTAAACTAAGTATACAAGGTGTTGCATGGGTTATTGAGAAAATGGGGACTAGTATCTTGCTATGTATCCTGAATTGTATGGATGTGTAATACTTTAAAAAAATGTTTGCAATAATAAAATGCAAAATGAAATCTTTATTTGAAAGGGGCTCAATAATGTTATTGAAAATCAGAGAGGAAAGACGGACTCTGAAGCAGATGTTGAAAAACATTTATTATACCCCCTCTAACCCAGGGTCTTATGAGGGGAAGGAGAGGTTCCAGAGAGCTATAGCCGAAGAAACAGGTAGCAGGTTAGGCGCTGCTCAAGTGAATAAATGGTTTGCAGAGCAGGTTGCTTACACTCTGCATAAATCTGTGTGAAAATTTTTCACTAATTTTTTTTTTCAATTTTTTTTCTACTCATCCCTTGTCCCAGTTTCAGGCGGATCTATGTGACATGCAGGCCCGTGCAGATAAAAATGATGGAAATCACTACATGCTAACGGATATATATATTTTCTTTAAAATAGCATTTGTAAGGGTCTTAAAAAATAAGAGTGGGGCAGAGGTGACCCGGGCCTTTGACTCTATCTTGAAGGAAGGAGATGCACCCAAGAAAGTGCAGACGGACGGCGGAAAATAATTTTTTAATAATACTTTTCAGAAACTCATGAAGAAGCACAATATCGTACATTTTGGATTTGAAAGCTTCAGTTGTTGAACGCTTTAACAGAACTTTGAAGGAGAGGATGTGGAAATACTTTACGGCTCACAACACTCATTAGATACAGTATGTGGATATAGTTCAAGATTTAGTACAGGGTTATAACCACAGCTACTATAAGAGTATACGGATGAAGCCCTTCGAGGTCTCTTCTGAAAACTCTTTCCAAGTCTTTAAAAATCTGTATGGTTTGTCCCCCCTTCGCCGTAAGAAAAAAAATTGATTTTAAATTCATAGTGGGGGACTTGGTACGTATATCCAAGTTGAGGGGTTTAAAAAATATATATATGAGCAAGGTTACAGCGATGAGTTGTTCACAGTTGCCGAATGTCTACCACGTATACCCCCTGTCTACAAGTTAAAATATTATGAAGGGGAGCTTATTAAGGGTTCCTTTTATGAGAAGGAACTCCAGAAGGTACAGCTTGGTAAAGACAAAGTCTTTTATGTGGAGGAGATTCTGGATCAAAAGAGAGAAAAGTGTAAAAAATGGGTGTTGGTCCGTTGGAAAAACTGGCACCAAAAGTTCACCAGTTGGGTATTAGAGCACGATGTGGTGGAGGCATTGGGGGTTAACTTAAACCCTCATGCATGATAAAAACACCATCATTCGCGTGTACACAGGAGTGCATATGGAGCACAATGGATTTTACCTGACTCTCCCCAGTAATGCATCTGCACATATATATATGAACAACCAAAGTTTGAATTATACAACCAATTTTTACAAAGCCTATAGAGTTATCAGAGGCCTGGGAAGTAGGCCTCAGCGAGATTACATACCTCCATAGTTAGTATAATATCAAGGATAAGGACCGTGATTTTTATTGCAAAAGGATATCGGAATCCCCAAAGGTAATAAAGCTTAAAAAAGGGTTCTATAGAACTGTAGAGAGGATCATCTCTGAGTTGAATGACCTCGTAACCCCGAACAATATGGAAATATTCTTGAACTACAACCCTATTCATAAACTTACAACGTACAAATCTCAGGGGATGCTGATGGGGTATAAAGACCAGTGGTAATTTAGCCTACATGTTGGGGATGAGTTACAATAAATGGACATGTGTGAGAGATACATTATTCCCATTCCCTGCGTATATACATGCAGGGTTTTACAACATATTTGTGTATACTGACATCATATCCTATCAAAGGGTAGGAGACAGTTACAGTGGGGAGAACAAGTATTTGATACACTGCCGATTTTGCAGGTTTTCCTACTTACAAAGCATGTAGAGGTGTGTAATTTTTCATCATAGGTACACCTCAACTGTGGGAGACAGAATCTAAAAAAAAAAAATCCAGAAAATCACATTGTATGATTTTTAAGTAATTAATTTGCATTTTATTGCATGACATAAGTATTTGTTCACCTAACAACCAGTAAGAATTCTGGCTCTCACAGACCTGTTAGTTTTTCTTTAAGAAGCCCTCCTGTTCTCCACTGCACTACCCTCCTGTATTAACTGCACCTGTTTGAACTCGTTACCTGTATAAAAGACACCTGTCCACACATCAATCAAACAGACTCCAACCTCTCCACAATGGCCAAGACCAGAGAGCTGTGTAAGGACATCAGGGATAAAATTGTAGACCTGCACAAGGCTGGGTCATCTGCACAAGATGACCCAGCCCTCCAACCTCTACATGCTTTGTAAGTAGGAAAACCTGCAAAATCGGCAGTGTATCAAATACTTGTTCTCCCCACTGTATGTGCCCCTCCTGAGAACAGTGCATATACAGGGAAAGGATGGTGATGTAGTCACTGTTAACTATGACAAGCCGCACTATGTACCTGTAAGCAAGAAATATATTGAAAACATTCTGGTTGAGCTTAAAACTGATCAGAACGAAAATATCAAATTTACTTATGGTAAAACGATTGTAAAACTCCACTTTAGACCCACCAAAACCTCTCTACATATCTAATATATTATTAGTATTATATATAAATATATATATTTTATAAACATAATACAAATAAATTAACATGGTTATGGAACACAACCACCATCTCGACCCTAACCAATATGTCTCTATGTTGATCAAGCGGGTAATGGATTACCCAGCTATCATGGATTCCGTACGGTTCGGGGGTATAGAAAGTACATGTATATTTCGTAACCTCTTTAGGATGGTTTTACCGTTTATGAAGAGAGGCCTCAGCATAGCCAAACCACATTTAAAATCAGCGGCCAAAATTGTGAGGTTGTATCCAATGCTATGACCAGACGGGCTTCATCAGATCCCGAGCATAAAGAAGGCTCGGGTCTTATGCTGTTATCACGAAGACCAAAAAAGAGACCTCCAAGATGCAGGCCAGCCCTTAAAAAGTGCAGGTTAACCGTTAAAAGAAACTCAGTAAGTCGAAGGCGACGTAAAGTCAGTAGGTCTGGACCAAAAACGACAAAAAGAATACTCAGAAGTATTTTCTAAAAGAACAAGCAACATGTCTCTTTTGCACCGCATGTCCTCTGAAGCTATAAAGACAGAGCTCGATCTTTTCACGGCCCCCTTAACCCAACATTCAATAGATAGCCCCATTCTTGGCCATTACAGACAACGGTCCTACAGAATTTTTCATACCAGGCCACGGTGACAACTACCTGGACCTCAACAACACCTTGGTGCATTTACAAATCAAATCAAATCAAATTGTATTTGTCACATACACATGGTTAACAGATGTTAATGCGAGTGTAGCGAAATGCTTGTGCTTCTAGTTCCGACAATGCAGTAATAACCAACAAGTAATCTATCTAACAATTCCAAAACTACTGTCTTATACACACAAGTGTAAGGGGATAAAGAATATGTACATAAAGATATATGAATGAGTGATGGTACAGAGCGGCATAGGCAAGATACAGTAGATGGTATCGAGTACAGTATATACATATGAGATGAGTATGTAAACAAAGTGGCATAGTTAAAGTGGCTAGTGATACATGTATTACATAAAGATGCAGTAGATTATATAGAGTACAGTATATACGTATACATATGAGATTAATAATGTAGGGTATGTAAACATTATATTAGGTAGCATTGTTTAAAGTGGCTAGTGATATATTTTACATCATTTCCCATCAATTCCCATTATTAAATTGGCTGGAGTTGAGTCAGTGTGTTGGCAGCAGCCACTCAATGTTAGTGGTGGCTGTTTAACAGTCTGATGTTCTTGAGATAGAAGCTGTTTTTCAGTCCCTCGGTCCCAGCTTTGATGCACCTGTACTGACCTCGCCTTCTGGATGATAGCGGGGTGAACAGGCAGTGGCTCGGGTGGTTATTGTCCTTGATGATCTTTATGGCCTTCCTGTAACATCGGGTGGTGTAGGTGTCCTGGAGGGCAGGTAGTTTACCCCCGGTGATGCGTTGTGCAGACCTCACTACCCTCTGGAGAGCCTTACGGTTGTGGGCGGAGCAGTTGCCTTACCAGGCGGTGATACAGCCCGCCAGGATGCTCTCGATTGTGCATCTGTAGAAGTTTGTGAGTGCTTTTGGTGACAAGCCGAATTTCTTCAGCCTCCTGAGGTTGAAGAGGCGCTGCTCCGCCTTCTTCACGATGCTGTCTGTGTGGGTGGACCAATTCAGTTTGTCTGTGATGTGTATGCCGAGGAACTTAAAACTTGCTACCCTCTCCACTACTGTTCCATCGATGTGGATAGGGGGTGTTCCCTCTGCTGTTTCCTGAAGTCCACAATCATCTCCTTAGTTTTGTTGAAGTTGAGTGTGAGGTTATTTTCCTGACACCACACTCCGAGGGCCCTCACCTCCTCCCTGTAGGCCGTCTCGTCGTTGTTGGTAATCAAGCCCACCACTGTTGTGTCGTCTGCAAACTTGATGATTGAGTTGGAGGTGTGCGTGGCCACGCAGTCGTGGGTGAACAGGGAGTACAGGAGAGGGCTCAGAACGCACCCTTGTGGGGCCCCAGTGTTGAGGATCAGCAGGGTGGAGATGTTGTTGCCTACCCTCACCACCTGGGGACGGCCCGTCAGGAAGTCCAGTACCCAGTTGCACAGGGCGGGGTCGAGACCCAGGGTCTCGAGCTTGATGACGAGCTTGGAGGGTACTATGGTGTTAAATGCCGAGCTGTAGTCGATGAACAGCATTCTCACATAGGTATTCCTCTTGTCCAGATGGGTTAGGGCAGTGTGCAGTGTGGTTGAGATTGCATCGTCTGTGGACCTATTTGGGTGGTAAGCAAATTGGAGTGGGTCTAGGGTGTCAGGTAGGGTGGAGGTGATATGGTCCTTGACTAGTCTCTCAAAGCACTTCATGATGACGGAAGTGAGTGCTACGGGGCAGTAGTCGTTTAGCTCAGTTACCTTAGCTTTCTTGGGAACAGGAACAATGGTGGCCCTCTTGAAGCATGTGGGAACAGCAGACTGGGATAGGGATTGATTGAATATGTCCGTAAACACACCAGCCAGCTGGTCTGCGCATGCTCTGAGGGCGCGGCTGGGGATGCCGTCTGGGCCTGCAGCCTTGCGAGGCTTAACACGTTTAAATGTTTTACTCACCTCGGCTGCAGTGAAGGAGAGGCCGCATGTTTTGGTTGCCGGCCGTGTCAGTGGCACTGTATTGTCCTCAAAGTGGGCAAAAAAGTTATTTAGTCTGCCTGGGAGCAAGACATCCTGGTCCGTGACGGGGCTGGTTTTCTTTTTGTAATCCGTGATTGACTGTAGACCCTGCCACATACCTCTTGTGTCTGAGCCGTTGAATTGAGATTCTACTTTGTCTCTATACTGACGCTTAGCTTGTTTGATTGCCTTGCGGAGGGAATAGCTACACTGTTTGTATTCGGTCATGTTACCAGTCACCTTGCCCTGATTAAAAGCAGTGGTTCGCGCTTTCAATTTCACACGAATGCTGCCATCAATCCACGGTTTCTGGTTTGGGAATGTTTTAATCGTTGCTATGGGAACGACATCTTCAACGCACGTTCTAATGAACTCGCACACCGAATCAGCGTATTCGTCAATGTTGTTGTCTGACGCAATACGAAACATATCCCAGTCCACGTGATGGAAGCAGTCTTGGAGCGTGGAATCAGATTGGTCGGACCAGCGTTGAACAGACCTCAGCGTGGGAGCTTCTTGTTTTAGTTTCTGTCTGTAGGCAGGGATCAACAAAATGGAGTCGTGGTCAGCTTTTCCGAAAGGCGGGCGGGGCAGGGCCTTATATGCGTCGCGGAAGTTAGAATAGCAGTGATCCAAGGTTTTGCCAGCCCTGGTTGCGCAATCGATATGCTAATACAATTTAGGGAGTCTTGTTTTCAGATTAGCCTTGTTAAAATCCCCAGCTACAATGAATGCAGCCTCAGGATGTATGGATTCCAGTTTGCAAAGAGTTTAAATAAAGTTTGTTCAGAGCCATCGATGTGTCTGCTTGGGGGTGAATATATACAGCTGTGATTATAATCAAAGAGAATTCCCTTGGTAGATAATGCGGTCGACATTTGTTTGTGAGGAATTCTAAATCAAGTGAACAGAAGGACTTGAGTTCCTGTATGCTTTCGTGACCACACCACGTCTCGTTAGCCATAAGGCATACACACCCGCCCCTCTTCTTACCAGAAAGATGTTTGTTTCTGTCGGCGCGATGCGTGGAGAAACCAGCTGGCTGCACCGACTCCGATAGCGTCTCTCCAGTGAGCCATGTTTCCGTGAAGCAAAGAACGTTACAGTCTCTGATGTCCCTCTGGAATGCTACCCTTGCTCGGATTTCATCAACCTTGTTGTCAAGAGACTGGACATTGGCGAGAAGTATACTGGGGAGTGGTGCACGATGTGCCCGTCTCCGGAGTCTGACCAGAAGACCGCTACGTTTCCCTCTTTTACGAAGTCGTTTTTTTTGGGTCGACGGCTGGGATCCATTCCGTTGTCCTGGGTGAAAGGCAGAACACAGGATCCGCTTCGGGAAAGTCATATTCTTGGTCGTACTGATGGTGAGTTGACGCTGCTCTTATATTCAGTAGTTCTTCTCGACTGTATGTAATGAAACCTAAGATGACCTGGGGTACTAATGTAGGAAATAACACGTAAAAAAAAAAAAAAAAAAAAAAACTGCATAGTTTTCTAGGAACGCGAAGCGAGGCGGCCATCTCTGTCGGCGCCGGTCTCAAAGTCACCAAAAGAGATGGTACTAATATTGCAAACGATGCCAAAGTGTGTCTCATTAATTACCCCTTGGCGCCCATCTTCTCCCAAGTGGATGTGACTTTGGGTGAACGCCTAATCAGTCAAATCAGTGCCACCTATCCTTATAGGGCTATCCTGGAATGTTTACTAAACTACTCCGAAGACACTCTGAAGACACAGTTCAGCCCCGGGCTGTTTAGCAAGGATACTGCAGGAGCATCTATGGAAGACATAGACCCCAGCACAGGTGAAAACAAAGGACTGGAGGCATGTGCTCGCTACTGTGCTGAATCTCGAGAGTTTCATCTGAACGTTTACTCTTAAATTCGGTTGATTTAATGCTAAAATTAACCAGGGCCAAGGATGAGTTTTGTCTGATGTCTGCCCAAGACGGTAACTTTAGAGTAAAAGTGTTGGGGGCTACGCTTTTTATTAAAAAAGTGTCTGTATCTCTGGCCGTTCGTCTGGGTCATTCACAGGCTTTGATGAAAGGAAATTCCCTTTCCCCTCTCCAGAGAATTACCATGAAAATATTTAGCATACCAGTGGGAAGTAGAATCTGTAGTCAAGAATCTGTTTCTAGGCCCTTTACCCCACTACATCGTTATAGGCTTGATTGATCATGACTCTAATACGGGCAGCTTACATAAAAAAAACTTTTCATTTTCAACATTTCAATGCAGAGTATGTAGGTCTCTGTCAGGACGGTCGGCAGGTCCCTGCTAAGGGACATATCATGTGAGAATTTTACAATCTATTCCTGGCTACCGCGAGGCATCTAAAAGATCTCTCTTTACCTATTGTCAGAAATTATTTTGCAGAGGGTTACACATTGTATGTGTTCAATTTCTCACCTGATGACACCTCAGGATATCTGTCTGTGGTGTCCCAAGGTAACCTCAGGCTGGAAATAAGTTTCTGTACACCTTTAGCTTGTACAGTTAGTATGATTGTTTATGCATGCTCTGATTCAATCTTGGAAGTGAATACCCAAATACAAGTCTTAGTGGATTATTATTAAGGATTGTTGAGCAAAGACATGAATACCCAAGAGTTAGAAGGTCTAATGAGCCGCTTGATTGGAAAACAATTTTGTGGAGTATGGGCTTGTGATGAACTACCTATTGAGAAATGGAAGGAGCGACCCGGCCATGTTTATTGTCAGTACCCATCCTAAACACATGCCGGGTGAACATTGGCTAGCTGTGACATTGGAAGACGAAGGAGGAAGACAAATCTAAACTTTTTTTGATTCCTACGGCTTTCCCCCCGGTTTTTCACATTTCCCCAAATCTATTAAACAGTTTTTGACCAAAAACGGCTCAAAGATCTACTACAGCATCAAACAAGTACAAGATAACCTTTCCACTACATGTGGTCAACACTGTGTTTTCTTCCTATGCCATTGAGCCCGTGGAGTTTTGAAGATGATATGTCTCTTTATAATGATAATTTATGAAGTAATGATAGCGTCGTAGATTGTTTTGTTAGAAAATATCAAGTATGTTCAAGTATGTGTCCTTTAAGACCCTGTAATCAAGGCGTATGCTCACGTCAAATGTTTCAAGAATGTCACAAATGTTAAATTCAACTAAAATGTATTGAATTTGATCAAAAGTCATTCAAAAGTCATTCAAAAGTCTAACCACCCTGAGAGATCAGGAAAAGGTCCGGAGACGTTCAGGGGTGAGGACTCATCCATAAATGAGTTATCATCAGTCCTTTCAAAGGGGGGAGGGGTTGCTAGAACATCATTAGGGGTGCTGTAGCTCTTTGAAGGGTTTTGTTTTAACCTCTTATGGCTGCGATCAACATCAGGGGAAATTTCATTGTGACAACTAAAAATACAACGTTGTAACATTAAACATTCTTGAAAATGCAAGTGTCTTACATCCTTCAAAAGATTAGGATCTTGGTAATCAAACTACATTTTCCGATTTAACATAGCTATTACAGAGAACAAATACCATGCTTTTGTTTGAGAAGAGCAATCAACAACAAATACATTTTCCACCATGACAGTTTTTACACATTCACATCTGAAGGTAAAATTATGACTTACATTCTGATATCTTGCTCTTATTTCTCTTCCTGAGGGTCCCAGTGATCAAATTAAGTGCCGTTTTCTTTGATAGAATCCATTTTTATAGCCTAAATCGAAACATTTTGTAACCCTTTTGTGCCGTGATGGGTTAGATGGAATGATATATGTGTAAATGTATCTGTAGCAGGAGGCGAGGTACACAAGGCCTGTGGTTGAGACAGAATGTTTAGATAAGGCTGTTAAGTGGTATGGAATGTGACTGGGGTGGAGATCTGTGGGGGCTCATAAATTAAGGTTGTGGTGAATGAGTGGTATCATTCCCAGAGACTATGTATATTGTTACAGGAGTAGGAGAGGGAGGACAGCTAACTGTGCACAATATAGGGACAATTATGATATTGGGGCGGCAGGGTAGCCTAGTGGTTAGAGCGTTGGACTAGTAACCGAAAGGTTGCAAGTTCTAATCCCCGAGCTGACAAGGTACAAATCTGTCGTTCTGCCCCTGAACAGGCAGTTAACCCACTGTTCCTAGGCTGTCATTGAAAATAAGAATTTGTTCTTAACTGACTTGCCTAGTAAAATAAATTAAAAAAATTAAATTGAATGTTACACATGCCCAGACCATGGTGAAAGTAGCAGAGATAGTGTTGGCATTTCAGACACTATTGTCAACTTTCAAGAAACCTGTGACTCAGAGTTTTGTTAGGTTGGATATTATTTCAATGTCATTAATCTTTCCCAATTTCAAACAGCCAGTGAACCCTTTGACAGATTCCATACAGTAGTTAGTCACGGCAGTCGCTGTAGGGACAGTAATTAAAGGAGGCTATGGTAATAGCATGGAATTGGACTACGGCACAAATGAGGGAGTTTGAGGTATGTGTCATGGGCAGTGTCAGTGGTAGCAGGGGTTAATTTAGTGCCATTGTTGGGAAATCATTTTATGAGGACTTGTGCCACATGGCTTGGTAGCTGGTAATTAGGAGACCGATGGGAGTACAAGGGGCTGTTATTCACGTCACAAATTAGTAATCTGGCCATACTGGGAGTTTTTGTTGTACTGTTGTCAGGAAATGACCCATGCGTTGCAGTGTGTGTATATACCCAGGTGGAAGCAGCACATGAGGAGCAGGAGATAACTGAGGGCACAGGCTGAATTCTGGAGATTGAGTGTACATCCAGATACACCAGGCCGGGGTGTTGGGACAGCGTTGGTCTGGTCCACACACCGTACTCCTTACAGCACCTGCAGAGGTAAAGATCGTCATGTCTCTCCTTGGTGGGTTCACAGTTCTCACGTGAAGTGAGGTCCAGCTGCATAATGGGTGAGCTTGAAGACGCCATGACAGAGGAAGCAGAGCTAAAGAGTGAAAGGAAGACTAGATTCCACTGTAGACATGCAGATGGGGTTGGGTCTAGGAGCTACTTTAACCACCATAGTTGTGTTGGGTTAGCTGCTTTATTGGTTAATGCATCATATGAAAGGATAGATGTTGGGGTAATTGTGCTCTAAACATTTTGGTGGCATTGATGTGAAAGTCTATACCTTGCTGGGTTACCTCATGAGTATGTAGCGTTGATTAGGGATATGCACTTGCTTATCAGGTGACGTGCCTAACAGGTGACAAAGAAGGAGATGTGGAGCAAAGTGATAATGCCATGGCTTGGGAACACCTCTTGGATCCTGTGGTCTGACGGGGAACTGGGCGAAAGCATGAGGAGGCTTTTTAGGGCTTCCATCTTTACCAAACTCAGTAGAAAAGTGTCCTGAAGGCATAGTAACGTGAATAGAGTGGGAATTGTCATGTTATCAAACTTTGGGTTTTCATGCATATATAATTATGCATAGCTTACCACATTGTTAATACTGTTATGTTTTGTGTTTCTCGTTGCTTTTCAAGTCTTGTGCTATCACTCTCTTAGGAACCAGAAGGAGAAAGGTGAAATGAAAGGAGTCAACGGCTCCAGCGGACATAATATCAGTGTTCTATGAGAAATGGAAATAAGATTGTGTGTGGTGTGATCATATAACAGAGGCCATAAGTCTCTGAGTTTGTAAACCTCATGGTGAAGGTTAATCATGTTTAGGTTAATTTTGTGTTTATATATTATAATCATTGTTTGTCCATTTTTAAGTACTTTCCAAGTGTATGTAACGTTGAACAGTATGATATCAGGTGTTCAAAAAGGGGGGACTGATAGGTTTGGATCTGAGGGGTGCCATAGCCGAGGGGCTACACCAGAGGTTAATGGTTATCTGTAGGAAGAAGGTATATGGGGGGTGCAATTAAGCTTGGAATGTACTGAGTGTAGAGAAAGCGATCACATGTGGCAGGCATTGATATGGGGGGAAGAGAGCCATGGATTAGTGATGAAGGGGGTCGAGGACAGGTCAGGTCACGTTAAGGGAGAAGAAAAGTTTATTACCAGTATCACTTAGTTTCCTGCCTACCAATAAAGATACAATGTTTAGTGAGGAGACTCCACCCAAAGTGGGGTACATATACCACAACTATTGTAAACATGTTTTTGTCTAATGTAGCTGTATTGACCCTTTGGGAAGAATAAACTTAGTTTAAAACCTCTCTGGGATATGTGGGACGCTAGTGTCCCACCTGGCCAAAAGCCAGAGAAAATGCAGAGCACCAAATTCAAATAAATTACTATAAAAATCAAACTTTCATGAAATCACACATGTAAGATACCAAATTAAAGCTACACGTGTTGTGAATCCAGCCAACATGTCAGATTTCAAAAAGGCTTTTCGTCGAAAGCAAACAAGGCTATTATCTGAGGATAGCACCATAGTAAACCAAGAGAGAAAACATATTTCAACCCTGCAGGCGTGACACAAAACGCAGAAATAAAAATATAAATCATGCCTTACCTTTGATGAGCTTCTTCTGTTGGCACTCCAATATGTCCCATAAACATCACAAATGGTCCTTTTGTTCGATTAATTCCGTCGATATATATCCAAAATGTCCTTTATTTGGCGCGTTTGATCCAGAAAAACACTGGTTCCAACTTGCGCAACTTGACTACAAAATATCTCAAAAGTTATCTGTAAACTTTGCCAAAACATTTCAAACTACTTTTGTAATACAACTTTAGGTATTTTTTAAAGTAAATAATTGATAAAATTGAAGACGGAATGATCTGTGTTCAATACAGGAAAAAAACAAACTGTAGCTAGCTTTCTGGGCATGCGCCTCTATCTAACAGTACACTTGAAGTAACCCTCGTTTTGAACAGGGCTACTTCTTCATTACACAAAGGAAAAAGCTCAACCAATTTCTAAAGACTGGTGACATCCAGTGGAAGTGGTAGGAACTGCAAGAAGGTCCCTTAGAAATCTGGATTCCCAATGAAAACCCATTGAAAAGAGAGTGACCTCAAAAAAACAAAAAAATCGGAATGGTTTTTCCTTGGGGTTTCGCCTGCTACATTCATTCTGTTATACTCACAGACATGATTCAAACAGTTTAAGAAACTTCAGTGTTTTCTATCCAAATCTACTAATAATATGCATATCTTATCTTCTAGGGATGAGTAGCAGGCAGTTGAATTTGGGCATGTATTTCATCCGGACGTGAAAATACTGCCCCATCACCAAGAAGTTATTAAGTTTTCATGGTTCTAATTCTCAGAGTAAAAACTTAACAGTTTTAAATTGGTTTATATGTAGGATAATGTTTTAATGGTTTGTCAGTCTATTTTTAAATCATATTTAATGATTTCATATATTTGACATGTGTTAAGGCCACACAGAGGGCCAGAGATGATTACAGACACCTGTGATAATCTGAAGTTCCAAAATGGGCCACTAGATGTTTTGTGACAGATTACATAAAACCCTTGAAAGATACAGTACCAAAACTATGGTATTCAAAAGGTAAACTTAAAAAGTTTCTAGTAATATACCCTCCCTTTGTAACCTTATATAAAACACAGGAAATCACATTTTTGACTGCACTGGGCCTTTAATGTCATTGCAACATTATATTATTTTGCGCCGTGAAGTGTGCTGTTACTTCAAAATGGATGTGCAATAGAGTTGCGTGTCGAGGTTGCCGACAACATGACATATTTCTTGTACACCCATCATCTCGCTGTCAGAAGCACGTTACAGCAGACGTAATAAACAGTCATGGCAGCTGATGTGAATAAACTATATTACATTCATGACACAAACCCTTATTTTACACTAAGCATATGGCTAGCCAGCTAGCATTACTACACTACTGCTTGTGTCATGACTGTGTAACGTCAGTCGTCGTAAGCCAATGCTGTTGTCGTTGTTGACGTCTGTAATGTCCGGCTTGACAGCTGTAAAACTTGGAACATACTTAACGCGTTAAGACGTCTAGTGACATCATCAAGAGCTGACAGTTGGTGAACCTAAAAAAACAAGAACATGGGAGCTTGTTTGCTGCAAATTGTGATGCCAAATGGATCGGTAACATTTCTTCACGTGAGCCTATGCTTAACAAAGTTCGGGAAGCACGTAGAACTTGGTTGCTTTTGTTCATGTTCACCAACTGTATACTTTTTATCATGTCACTAGACATATTTGCATTGAGTATGTTCCTGGCTTTAGCCTTCAGATGGTGGGTTCCAGGAGGTTCTCTGCATCACAAGCCTATGATGGACTCATCCCATAGCTTTTCCTCCTCTGTCCTGGTGTCCACTTTCTCCTTGGTCTTCTTCTTGTCTTTCCTGTGTTTGGCCTTGGTCTCCTTGGCCTGCTCCCTCTCTTCTATCTCTTCCTGAATCTCAGCCTGAATATGCACCTCCTTCTCCTCTCCTCTTCCCACCCTTTCCTCTGTACTCTCTTCTTTCTCCTCCTTCCTTCCTTCTTTTTCTTCATCCTCTTCCCGGCGTTTCTTTGCTCTGTGTCCCTCCCTGTGACTCCTGCTACTATAGTGCAGTCTTTTTCTCTTCCTCTTACTCTCTTCCTCCGCTTCTTCGTCATGCTCTCTTCCTCTTCTCCCTTCTGTGTCATCATCTCTTAGACTCTTCCCCCTCCTCCTCCTCTTCCTCTCCTCTGAGTCCTCCTCTCTCGCCCTCCTCCCTCTCTCCTTCCTCATCTTCCTCTTCCTCCTCTTCCTCTCTCTGTGCCTGTAGTCACTGTCACTGCTGTCACTGCTGCTGCTGTAGGAAGAGGAGGAGCTTGTGTAGGAAGAGGAGGAGCTTGAACATTCATTGTCCCTCCCCCTGGCTTTAGGCCAGCCAATAAAGCCTGCCGGAGCAGATCCTGGGGGGAAGGGCTGAGGGAAAGTGTGGCCCCAGGCCGTTTGCTCATAGGTGCCTCCCTTGAACCCAAAGTGAGTGGGAGGAGCCTGATAGGGCGGGCACCAAAGTGGAGGAGGATAAAAGGCAGCAGCAGGATGCAGAGGAAGAGAGGTGAGAGGAAGAGGAGGGCGGGAAGAAGGAGGAAGGCCCAAGGTGGTTTTATTTTGGCCGTCAACCTTGCTGAGGTTCGCTTCTCCTTCTCCCTCTTCCTCCTCCTCTTCCCCGGTAGCCCCGAAGCTGGTTTTTGGGGCTATACCACGGGCCTTCTGCACGTGGATGTAGTCGGCCAATTCATCTGCGAACGAATCATACACCTTCTTCTGAGACTTGCATAGGTCAACAACCTTCTTCTCTCTGATGGGACACAGGGTGAGAGCCAAAGGGTTACATACTTTGACATAGTGCAGAGCTGGGAACTTAGTGAAAATGATCTGTTTTGGGGAAACAAAGTGTGTTCTTCATGAAATGTATGAGGTCAAAATGAATGTGGCTGTCCTCTTACTTGATCTGGTGCTTGTTTCCTTGCATGTGAGCGTGGTACATTTCCACAGAGTCAAGCTTAATGTTACACACCGGACATGTGAAGGAGTTGGCTGCAAACAGGAATAGTGGACAGAATATTATAATTACTCCTCAGAGGAGACAGAAACCTTGTTTTTGCATTTTGGGAGAAGATGGAGCTATTTGAGGGATTAAAAACCTTGGCCAATTACTTCCTTTCCTCTCCAGGCATGCTTTCCTTTCCACCCATTTCACTGACCGGTCTATTACCACAGACAGACAGACAGCGTAGGGCATGGGTACCTTGTGCAGGGTCCTCTCCTAGGTCTTTGAGCAGCTGCTGGCGGGAGTGGTTCCTCTGGTGCTTGCGGCCGGCGTAGTGCTGCTGGGCCATGTGGGGGTTGTTGAAGGAGGCGGCACACAGGCGGCATTGCTTGTTAGGGTCACTCAGGTCCACAGTCTCTGAGGTGTTCTGGGGTCCCTTCCCCCCCTCCTCGACCATTCCCTGGTCAATGCCAGAGGCCTGGAGTGGGCCTGGTATGGCCAACCCGGGGCCCCTTTGAGGGAGAATGTCTGATAGCGAAAGAGAGATGTGTGGGTTCAGTTTTAACCACTGACTATAATAGTATTAGATTAATTGTATTAACCTGCCTTTAGGCAGAGTGAAATAAACTTAAACACAATGAACACACTACAGTCATATAAGCAGTACTTACCTGTCTATTAAACAGAGTGAAATAGGCTGTAATTACCTGTCTATTAGACAGTGTGATATAGGCTCAACCAACCTGTCAATTAGACAGAGTGATATAGGCAGTACTAACATGTCTATTAGACACGAGTGATATAGGCAGTACTAACCTATCTATTAGACAGTGTGATATTAGCTGTACTAACCTGGCTATTACAGTGTGATATAGGCTGTACTAACCTGTCTATTACAGTGTGATATAGGCAGTACTAACCTGTCTATAAGACAGAGTGATATAGGCTGTACTAACCTGGCTATTACAGTGTGATATAGGCTGTACTAACCTGTCTATTACAGTGTGATATAGGCTGTACTAACCAGCCTATTAGAAAGTGTGATTAGGCAGCACTAACCTGTCTATTACATTGTCATATAGGCTGTAATTACCTGTCTATTAGACAGAGTGATATAGGCTGTACTAACCTGTCTATTAGACAGTGATATAGGCTGTACTAACCTGTCTATTAGACAGTGTGATATAGGCTTTACTAACTTTCCTATTAGACAGTGTGATTAGGCTGTACTAACCTGTCTATTACAGTGTGATATAGGCTGTACTAACCTGTCTATTAGACATAATGATATAGTCTGTACTAACCTGTCTATTACAGTGTGATATAGGCTGTACTAAACTGTCTATTAGACAGTGTGATATAGGCAGTACTAACCTGTCTATTAGACAAAGGGAAATAGGCAGTACTAACATTTATATTAGACAGTGTGATATAGGCTTTACTAACTTTCCTATTAGACAGTGTGCTGTACTAACCTGTCTATTACAGTGTGATAGGCTGTACTAACCTGTCAATAAGACAGTGTGATAGGCTGTACTAACCTGTCTATTCCAGTGTCATATAGGCTGTACTAACCTGTCTATTAGACAGTGTGATATAGGCAGTACTAACCTGTGTATTAGACAGTGTGATATAGGCAGTACTAACCTGTCTATTAGACAGAGTGATATAGGCTGTACTAACCAGTCTATTAGACAGTGTGATTAGGCTATACTAACCTGTCTATTAGACAGTGTGATTAGGCTATACTAACCTATCAATAAGACAGTGTGATATAGGCAGTACTAACCTGTCTATTAGACAAGAGTGATATAGGCCGTACTAACCTGTCTATTAGACAGTGTGATTAGGCTGTACTAACCTGTCTATTACAGTGTTATTTTGGCTGTACTAACCTGTCTATTAGACAGTGCGATATAGGCTGTACTAACCTGTCTATTAGACAGAGTGATATAGGCTATACTAACCTGTCTATTAGACAGTGTGATTTAGGCTATACTAACCTGTCTATTAGACAGAGTGATATAGGCTATATTAACCTGTCTATTAGACAGAGTGATATAGGCTATACTAACCTGTCTATTAGACAGTGTGATATAGGCTATAGTAACCTGTGTATAAGACAGTGTGATATAGGCTGTACTAACCTGTCTATTACAGTGTGATATAGGCTGTGCTAACCTGTCTATTAGACAGAGTGATACAGGCAGTACTAACCTGTCTATTAGACAGAGGGAACTAGGCCGTACTAACATGTCTATTAGACAGTGTGATACAGGCAGTACTAACCTGTCTATTAGACAGTGTGATATAGGCTGTACTAACCTGTCTATTAGACAGTGTGATATAGGCAGTACTAGAGTGTCTATTAGACAGAGTGATATAGGCTGTACTAACCTGTCTATTAGACAGTGTGATATAGGCAGTACTAACCTGTCTATTAGACAGAGGGAAATAGGCAGTACTAACCTGTCTATTAGACAGTGTGATACAGGCCGTACTAACCTGTGTATTACACAGTGTGATAGGCTGTACTAACCTGTCTATTAGACAGTGTGATATAGGCTATACTAACCTGTCTATTAGACAGTGTGATTAGGCTGTACTAACCTGTCTATTACAGTGTGATATTGGCTGTACTAACCTGTCTATTAGACAGTGCGATATAGGCTGTACTAACCTGTCTATTAGACAGTGTGATATAGGCTGTACTAACCTGTCTATTAGACAGTGTGATATAGGCTATAGTAACCTGTGTATAAGACAGTGTGATATAGGCTGTACTAACCTGTCTATTAGACAGTGTGATATAGGCTGTACTAACCTGTATATTACAGTGTGATATAGGCTGTACTAACCTGTCAGACAGTGTGATATAGACCGTACTAACCTGCTGGCTGGGTGGTGGGATAGAGGGCCTGTTTTCTCAGGTTCTTGGCATGGACCTTGCCGTCGTAGTGGGAGCGGGCCACCACCGGAGAACTGAACACCATGCTGCACAGCTCACAGAAGCGGTCCTTGTCCATAGTGATTCCTCTCTGCTCAACACAACATCAGACACCCATACTCATAACGGTAACAATAACATGATAGTCTACAACCTTTCAGAGGTTAATGCTCTCTAGAAGCTTATTGATTTCACCTGGATCGGGTTGGAACGCATTGGACCATGTCGGACCCATTACAACAACACTTTAGGGATGTGATCATGGCATTCACTGCAGGTAGCCTAGTGTTTAGAGCGTTGGGCAAGTAACCGAAAGGTTGCTGGATCAAATCCCCGAGCTGACAAGGTAAAAATCTGTCGTTCTGCCCTTGAGCAAGCCAGTTAACCCACTGTTCCCTGGGCGCCGAAGACGTGGATGTTGATTAAGGCAGCCCTCCGCCCCTCTCTGACTCAGAGGGGTTGGGTTAAATGCGGAAGACACATTTCAGTTGAAGGCATTCAGTTGTACAACAGACTAGGTATCCCCCCTTTCCCCTTCTGATGGTTGGAATGTCAACACGTCTAATTTTGATTTCATCGGGATTGGGTTCATACAATTGCTACAGAAGCTGGATTTACACACACACACACACACACACACACACACACACACACACACACACACACACACACACACACACACACACACACACACACACACACACACACACACACACACACACACACACACACACACACACACACACACACACACACACACACACACACACACACACAACTTGCCTAGTTAAATAAAAATAAATAAATAAATGCAAATAACATTTTGTCCAGGCATCTGTTCCATCAAAGTCTTACCTGGAAGTCTTTACTTCGTTTCTCATCTTTCTTGGTCTGCACGTAGAGTCTCACTTTCTGAGCATGCTTCTTTCCCTGCAGTCAGAGGGCATTATCAGTTTTTTTCTCTAGCTTCTTTGCAGAGCTCAAACTGTACAGTTGGCTAACATTAAGACATTCAGCTCGTAAAATGAACACACTAAAATATGATGAGGAAGATGGTATCTGTTGAATTAAACTTGGGTTGGTGGGTAGACAGACACATTGGTGGTGGGTGGAGCGAGTTACCCCCAAACAATGTCAAGTGCGTTGAGACCTAAAGGAATGTACTGTTTAAATGTTATTGGTTATCATAATTACAACACAAGTGTTGAGACGTGGAAGACGGACACACACTCACATACCTCGTAGTGTGCGATCCTCTGGGACTCGAACAGCAGAGAAGCCTCACACACATGGCAGTGGCTGTCTGTGAAGAGACCCTTCAGGTCACTTTCTCCCAAGTCTGCTGGGAACAGGGAACGCTCCTTTAACATTTTTGAATGTTCAGAGAACGTTCTGAACAAAAGACTGCCTGGATGAAAGACAAAATACACAATACAAATGAAATCCTCAAAACAGAAGATAAATACTTGCACCATGCTGTGAAAAATAGAGTACATCTGTTGTTGTTGTGATTGCATGAATCCCTGTGTGAAATGGATAATAAAGTTGAAAGAAAACACAAAAGAGAGAACCTGGGACATCGACCCACATGTGTACTGTACATAACCAAGACAAAAATAAAATAACTATGAAACATTGAGCTTATTGAAAGCAGCATCTGAGTTAAGAGCGACCATAGGTCTTCACTCAAGTCAACATCTTAGTCCACGTGTGCAGATGAATGAGAAAATGTTTGGACATTTGACAAAATGGAGAGGGCAAGTTGTAAGAGTAAGGAAATGTGACCATTTCGTTGGAAGAAACAATATGAAGTACAACTATAAAGAACCAACCTCACTACTCAGATTCAATTTTCTCGACCCAATGACTGCCAAACCTGAGTCTTGCAATAAATCAATGTCAGTCTTTGTTGCAAGTGAATTTCCCCACTGATGTTTAAAATGTTTATATGTGATCTACAGTAACACTAATGCACTATTTTGATTCATATTAGATTGATAAGATGTAATCTAATTTGGGGGTCATTAGGACCTTTTCTACTGATCATTTTGACAACAGAACAGACAAATCACTGTTCGCACATAATGTAGACACTGATATGATGCTGGAGATCATGAATGTGAGGTTAGAAAGTGCCCCTTTAATGTGATAAACTGGTATGAAAATCACTGATTCTAACCTACTGTGTCGATTGTGTAGGGTGAAAGCTCAGTTCATTACATGTACACTATCTACTTCACTACATAATGTATTCCAAGTATCAGATGTCTGAAGCCATAACACACTTACTATCACTTTTACTGAATTGATCATTCCAAATACTGTCAAGGCTCATTCTGAAATATAATAACAGAAAGCAACACATACTGTAATCTCTTGCATGCAGACGGTGTATCATGTACACTACCATCTTTCTGTAGAAGGAAGGACTAAAATTGAATTCACAGATGTGGCTGAAACTTTGGGTGAGGACAATGCACTGCTCCTCTGCCTAATCACAAATACTTTTAACTGCACCCCAATCATAAACCGTAAAGTAGGCCTTAAAAACACTACTCAATGTTACTGATAACTTATCTGTCTTGATTATAAAGTGCCCATATTTTGCCTTGACTACACCCTGTAATATTAATTTAGAAATCAACTGTTTCCTTTCCCACTTGTTTGCTCTCGTAATTTTGAGAGGACTCCATGGAGAATAATTCACCGGCAGGCTACATACTAGGTTCATTGATGCATGCCCATGCTTGAATCTTGGGTGTTATAAATCATTGTTTCAAAACCATCTACAATTGAGAATGCACTTCGTGCTATTGCTAGAACTCAAAATGGCTATTGCTTCCACCTTTACTTTCAAAATGTCCCATAAAGAAACTGGATTTCTACACACATATACTACTTTAAAGTACAGTACTTACCAAATGTTAACCGCACCCTTTAGTGATGGTAAACAAGATAGCAGAAATAGAACTGAACTTGATGTTCAGAAGGTTTGAACACCAGTGTGTGGGCATTTTCAATATGGCTGATGTGAATTGACAGAATTGGCATACAAGTCCCTTACTACTACACAAGTTATAGTTATATTAAGTATAGCAATGAACTGAAAACAACTGTTTGTTGATGTTGACAACCTATTGGTATTGCATACTCTCTCCAGACAGTCATGTTGAGCACTGTGTAGAGATAGCCTATGCCTAATAATGGAATTGAATGTAATACTAGACAAGTCAAAAAGTTTCACAAGAGGTAACACACTGTAACAATGTTTAGCTAGTTAGGCAGCAGTTTTGAATAAATTAGCAAAGACCCTATTTCAAGACTGGTGACCCAGGTAAGACAAAAACAATGTGCCTTGCTGTGTATAGCTAGTTTCTTAACCCAGGCACCGGTTCTGATTGAATAGGAGTTGAATAACTAGTCAATAATTTCGTGCTAACCCATCCAATGTGACAGCAACTGTAGTGGGGGGATTGTGCTAGCAAATTGGCTTCAATGCAATGGCAGCTACTTTAGGGCCTCCCAGTCAAGTGTTTATACGTATTAGCTAACGTATAGCTAATAGTTAGCTAGCTGGCAGTGATTACAAGGATATGCGAAAACGACGTTCACATGGGAAAGACACGATTGTTAACCGACAGAAAGTGGTCATATCGGATAACTAGCTCGCTAAAGTTGATCCTATCATAGGCAAAAGTGCCTAATTCGACATTTAACAGTTAGCTAACTTGCTAACTTTGAGAACGCCCTTGGCTAACGTCAGCATTGCTAGCTAGCTTGCTACGAACTGGGCATCCATTCACCAGACGCTGTAATTTCGCGTTCTTAATGAACTCACCTTCAATCTGTGAACTATTGGTATTATTAGTGTTTATTACTGTGTCAGCATCTGATACAGAAGCCACGTTATGAGTAGAAATAATGTTATTTTCAGTATCTGACTCCGCTAGCAGCGGAGCACAGATACTTCCCTTCTCCATCTTTCTTCCTATCTGAGCAACGCAGGCGCAATGTGTCGACACATGTTAGCAGAACATGATTACTAAGATTACGTATTTAACCACGGTTATGTGAGCTATATCGATCACTCCAATCCAATATAGTGAAACATAACAAAATTTACTCTCTGTAAAGTTAAAGTTTTGTTTTGACTTGGTTGGGAATTCTGTGTGCTCAACTTGCATATAATAACGGAGAACCTTTTACTGTATTGTTTATGTTTTTCTGCTCAATTGTATTTTCAAATCTGAACAAAAATATAAAGGCAACATGCAACAATTTCCAAATGTTTACTGAGTTATAGTTCATATAAGGAAATCGGTCAATTTAAATAAATTGGATTTCACGGTGGCGCAGCCATGGATGGGCCTGGGAGGGCATAGGCCCACCCACTTGGCAGCCAGGTCGATCCACGGGGAGCCAGGCCCAGCCAATCAGGATGAGTTTGTCCCCACAAAAGGGCTTTATTACAGACAGAAATACTCCTCAGCACCTCAAAATAGTGGAGATATGAACATGACATTTTCTGGGAACAGCTCTGGTGGACCTTCAGCATGCCAATTACATGTCTAGCATTGTGTTGTGTAACAAAACGGCACATTTTGGAGTGGACTTTTATTTTTCCAAGCACAAGGTGCACCTGTGTAACACTGTTTAATCAGCTTCATGATATGCCACACCTGTCAGGTGGATGGATTATGTTGGCAAAGGAGAAACTCTCACGAACAGGGATGTAAACAAATGTGTGCACAACATTTTAGAGAAATAACATTTTTGTGCGTGTGGAAAATGTATGGTATTTCAGCTCATGAAACATGGGACCAACACTTTGCATTATACGTTTATATTTTTGTTCAGTATATTTCTATACCTATTCTTTCTTTGGATCAAATTAAATGAAGAGGACAAAGATGAAGACATGAATAACAAAATAGATACTTTATTACAGGAAATGGCATGTGCATGATGCTACATCTGTAATTGAGTCTAAAGGGACAATAAAGGGGGTGCAAGGGTGAGTGATGGAGGGATGTGACATATTATCAAAATTGATAAACAATCAAATTGGATCAAAGGACACAAGATTAGAATAGCGGTCATTTGAAATAAACAGATAGACAAGGAAGGATTTAAGTCAGCTTCAGTTGTAAGGTTACTTTATCTTCTCGAATTCTTTGGCCAGGGCATCCAACTGCAAAGAGAGTAACACCATATGAATTACAGGTGCAATCCCCCCCCAGTGCTGCATTCAGCAGGGCACAACAATAAAGGGTGGCAGGTAGCCTATCGGTTAGTTAGAGCATTGGACCAGTAACTGTAAGTTCACTGGTTAAAATACCTGAGCAGTTAAGGTGAAAATATGTCCATATGCCCTTGAAAACAACACATTTAACTGCACCTATCTGGTGTATGTGACAATGAAACATTATTATGGAACGTTCATATAAAAATACATTATGTACAACAAACAATCCTCTCTGACACATTGAATGAGGATTAGAATATGCAATGTTCCACAACGGTTGGCTACGGAATATGGCTCTCAGGCTCTGAGTGGCCAATCAGTGAAAATTAAACTAGCAGTATTCCAGCCTCCCAGGCTCAGATTTGAGGTACTGAATCCCTGGCCTATGTGAATGCCACCTGATACATTGACTGTGTTATTTTGGATGCAGCATAACTGCAGTATTATATTGCACTCTAACTGCAGTTACACTGCAAATTTACTGCTGTTATTTACAGTTATTTTGGATGTAGTATTTGCTGCATAAGGCAGTTATACTGCACTCTGACTGCAATATTTTTCATAAGGGTGCCCCTGCACTCACAAGAATGTTCCTAAGGATGTTCCTTCGCTGTGGTCTCAGGTAGCTGCATTCTCCTGCCTCACAGAGTTTAATCTCCTCTGAAATCTGAGAGAGAGAGAGAGAGATAGATAGATAGATAGATAGATAGATAGATAGATAGATAGATAGATAGATAGATAGATAGATAGATAGATAGATAGATAGATAGATAGATAGATAGATAGATAGATAATAGAATGATGGTGACACAAATGGCTACTGTGTATTTTACACATGCATCATATCCATTTGAGTCATTGTGATTGTAGTACTGTGACCCACCTCAGAGGTGGTAAATGAGTCCAGTTCCCGCTTGCCTCCTGGGTACCAGCCATGGGACCAGTGTTGGGAGGAGGACAGCTGGGCTCCCAGACACAGCAGCAGCCCCAGCATCAACACCAGCCTAGCCACACTCACCATCACTGGAGCTGGAGAGATGTAAGGAGAGGGAGGGTGTGGGTAAGAGAGCATGAGACACCTGTCAGGCTTGCACACCTTTCACAAGGAAAGAAAGGGTGGGATGGGGGATCGTTATACAATTCACGCCACGGGAATGAGAGAAAGTGCGAGAAGGGGGAGAATACTGTGATGACCCTAGAGCTCTCAAGGGAGTACATTCTCTTGGGATTGCATGCTTGCCTTAGTCTCGTAAACCCGACCCTAGGCAACAGTAGCATTGGATACATTGTGGGAGGCAACCGACTGCCTAGGAAGACTATGCTTGCCTTGGGGTTAGACAACTGGGGTTGAACATCCCCATGTGGCCATACCTACTGCTACATGGTCGCTACATTGGTGTTAGAAGTGTGATGGCGGCGTCTGATCTGCCAGGCAAATGAAGGTAATTATTCAAATATTGGTGAGGAGGCACAATTGGAGAAACAAAAAGCTATAAGCCTGAAAGTTTTTTTGTGTTCAGCTCATAACTTAATTTTATGCAGGATAAATATTTAATACAATACATTAATAATATTTATACACAGGGAAAAATCTCCACAAACAGAAACAGTACGTTTACAGTGGGTTTCAAAGATCCGTTTCTCATAGGCAATTGTTGTGGAAATTTCTTCTCAAGATTCCACTTAGAAAGGCAGGATTGAAAATAAAGAGCATATTAAACGTAATTTTAGGTTGTTAATTCCAAAATATATACTGGTACTGCCACCATTGATTCACCATACAATGGAACCAAAAAATGTAGCTATCTATGGGTTTAATGTATACTTCATAGAAAGCATAAAACCTAAAGCAAATGCAAAAATTCTCTCAGAGCTCACTTTTTAACCCATTGATATCCAATAGCAAAAATCATAGCAATTCTTACCTTAGATCCTTAGTCTGATAATACTTGTTGTATGGAATCGGTTATCACTGTTGATGTCCACCAAGTCAGTCTATGTGCGCTGCTCACTTCTATTACTTTCAAACCTGTTGGTATACAGCAACTCAGTGTCAAATCACTTTCCCAAGGCGACGATGAGTGTTGTAGAGCTGCTTTCTGATGATATCTCTGAAGCCTCCTCTATTTATGTCCCCACCTCAAATGCCCCCCGCCACCTCCCTCCCTCACCCTACCCCACCTCGTCCTCATTGCTCCTTTCCCTCCCAGCGGTCAGCTCAGAGGTGTTTAGGGACGCGGGGTGTGCGTAAGATCCACTCAATTCCAATTATCATCTCTAAATAGTCCTGACCTCCCCTGGGATGTTCATCCTGTCTGTACCTAATACCCACCCCCTTCCATTACACTCCCCAGCCACCCTGCTCCCAGCCACCAAAATCAATAGGTTGACATGGTTTACTATAAACATCCTGTGGCTGGATGAATCCAGTTCTGTCACTTCATGATGTTCTTACATTTCTTCACACATCACGTTCATGGAAAAATGTACTGGACGGGTTCAGATTTTGTCAGTTGCGTTGAGATTTCAGAACTGTGGAGGACACATAGACAACCTGACAAAACCTGAAACTAACAAAGATTGAACACATTGAATCTTCAATGTTTCTCAACCTTGTAATATCAGGGACCGGCATGCTACGGTCCTTACTTTACCAAGGACTGGCAACCGGTTGTCCTTCCCGCTTAGACACCTACAACTAGCACTTGAGAACTGTAATTTCGCTAACAGTCTGTGGGTCAACAACATTCCAGGATCCTGTGTTGGTCTTCAGACCGGGGTTGAGGATCACTGACCTAGGCAAAATCTAATTTCCTCTGTATTTTCCCCTGCTTAAAGTGGTGCAGTGGCCTGTCTCAAACCCTCCATCACACCCGAGTGACCGCCAGAACACTTTGACCATGGGGACACTGGATGACAAGCAAACACGAGCACGGGCAAACACACCAGCTGCCAACATCTCTCTTAATTCCAGTCTGACAGGCCTTTTGGCTTGGGTGAGGGGGTATCAATTGGGGACTGGCAAATGTTCATGTTTAAAATGCATAGGGGGAGTTCCTATCTGGCGGTTGATTGACAGCATGTCTTCTCGCTGTTGACTTAGTTAATCTGCTGACTGACACGGGGCTACCAGCGCGAGGAGGGCGCAGGAAGCAGGAGGACATGACGGAACGCTGCATGAGTCACCGAGGAGAATTCATCTCGCCTGCCAAACCTTCCTGAGACACGGCCCGCGAACGGAAGCAGAGAACTTGGGCCGTATCCACAAAACGTCTTAGAGTAGAATGTAGGATCAGTTCATCTAGGATCAATTTAGCCTTTTAAACCATAATGAAGAGGTGGGACCTGATCCTAGATCAGCACTCCTACTCTTAGACGATGTGAATAGGGGCCTTGGATCTTATCAAGGGTGTGGGACCGTCGATTTGGATCTCGCAGAGATGGAAAATTGCAGTCCTGGAGAGAGCTATAGCAGATTGTGCAGGCTTTTGTTCCAGCCCAGCACTAACACACCTGATTTAGCTAATCACTAATCCTGATCTTCAGATTAGACCATGATTAGTTGGATCAGGTGTGTTAGTGCCGGAACAAAATCCTGCACTGAGTGGACTTCCCAGGAAGGGGCGTCATGAACCCCAAATAATGTATGGGTGTACAAAGTACGTTCGGATAGCTGGGTGGTGGAAGTTGGACAATTTGGAAATTTTCTAACACCTGAATTTTTTTCTTCTTCCTGCAACCTAGAGCCATAATCATTATGCTTATGTTTATTTTTCTGCATATCTAGGCATATCTCATGCTGTCTATCTTACTGACTGGTTATTTTTTTAAGGAAAAGAAAAATGATTCTTTGCATCTCTGCTAAAATCTGGGTAAGAGATGGAAAGGAATGCATGTCTTATTCAATACATGTAACAATTGCTTGCCAGCAGGCATGCCAGCTAAAATAGACAAGCTAGCTACTCTAACTTGATAGCATGAAATGGCTGCTTGGTAGCTAGTTATGAGGTTATAAGATTGGGAACCTATCTGGGCTCGCTAAAGCCAACATCATAAAATTGCTAGGTGGCTAGTAGTATTAAAGAGAAACAAAATCAAAACATAGATTTGTCCTGTTTAAAAATATGATGGGGCACCTGCCCCTGTGGGCATGACACTCTGCTTCCAGGTCCAGAATCCTCCCATTCCTGCAGGAGTAGCTTCAATCAAGTGCTTACTCCAAGCTGTAGATTCTAGATAATGTATTATCTGGTTATGGACCACAGGAGGTTGGTGGAATCTTCATTTGGGAGGATGGGCTCGTGGTAATGGCTTGAGCGGAATTAGTGGAATGGTATCAAATACATCAAACACATGGTTTCCATGTGTTTGGTGCCATTCCATTCACTCTGTTCCAGCCATTATTAGGTGAAGTCTTCCCCTCAGCAGCCTCAACTATTATGGACTACTATAATGTTCAAATACAAATAAACATATTGCTTCACACACATTTCACCACAACCCCTGCTGCAGTGTGTAATGTAATGTGTGTTTTGTCCTATATTTTTAATCCCAGCCCCCGTCCCTGCAGGAGGCCTTTTGCCTTTTGGTAGGCCGTCATTGTAAATAAGAATTTGTTCTTAACTGACTTGCCTAGTTAAATAAAGGTTAAATAAAAACATATATAAAAAAAGAAAAATTTGAACTCTTTTAAACTCTTAACTGAAAAGCCAGTCCAGACAAACTCAATAACAGTGCATGACCTGGATGTGCATTGGGGCACATAATCATCATCATGCAGTGTAAATAGTCTCAGAAGAGGGTTATGTTCAGTGGGGAGAAAACGTTTCGAAATGGAATTAAAAAGGAGAGGCCTGTAATGTTACTTATCAAAACACAGATTTCCATTTTCCATTATAAAAAGTTTAGCTGTGGATTGCCCTACTGAACAGAATGCAGGTTAGAGAACTTGGTTCAATTCCAGTATTGAAGATTATAGTATTGATGTTGGGATTGGTGTTAACACTGAACATTTGTAACAATTGCAAATTTCATCAGATAATGCTGTAGCTAACAAACAAATAACACAAAATCTCAAGCCTTTTATTAGGTTTAAACATCTTGCTTAGAAAGGCCATTTGGCATTATATAATTATATATCATTTTATCATATATATATAATTATATATACATATATTCAACATTTTAATAAAACACTAGAAAACAAAACAGATGCAAATAAAAAATATGATTTTCTTAAGACAATAATAATAACAAATAAAAACAATAGCAAGAAAAACCAAATATCTAATATATTTCTAAATTGTCCCAGTACAGCTCATGTACATTTTCTTAAAAAAGGCAAAGAAAAAAAAGCAAGGCAGCAGACAGGAATTAAATATAAATAACCCTACATTATGTACAGAAGGGAATGGGGCAGTGACCGGTTATCGATGAGACAAATCCAGCCCAAGGGGCAAATTGAACAAGAAAGGAAGGAAATATGAGTTAATTAAGGGAAGGAAGGAAAGAAAGAAAGAAAGGAGAGAGAGGAGAGAGAAAGTGACAGACCTACAGAGTGAAATAGACAGACCGACAGAGAGAGAGACAGACATCCAAGGGACAGCTAAACAGGATCAGGAGGAGAGAGACAGGTTAAAGAGGTGGGATCGCTAGAGAGAGACAGGTTAAAGAGGTGGGGTCGCCAGAGAGAGACAGGTTTAAGAGGTGGGGTCGCTAGAGAGAGACAGGTTAAAGAGGTGGGGTCGCCAGAGAGAGACAGGTTAAAGAGGTGGGGTCGCCAGAGAGAGAGGTGGGGTCGCCAGAGAGACAGGTTAAAGAGGTGGGGTCGCTAGAGAGAGACAGGTTAAAGAGGTGGGGTTCGCCAGAGAGAGAGACAGGTTTAAGAGGTGGGGTCGCCAGAGAGAGACAGGTTTAAGAGGTGGGGTCGCCAGAGAGAGACAGGTTTAGGGGTGAGAGAGTTTTAGGCGTGGGCAAGAGAGACTTGTTTAAGGCTGGGAGAGACAGGTTTAGAGGTGGGAGAGACAGAGAGACTGGTTGAACCCTAAGAAGCCCCACTCTGTCTAGCTCTCTTTCTCCATCTCTGAAGGAAGGTGTGCCCTGTTGCTCAGACAGGGACATTACATTACTGGGATGTTGCATCACATTTCTATCGGCAGCCAGCAGGGGTGTGGAACAAGGGCCCGGATGCACCTGGCTGTCCTCTGTAATAATCAGTAAACAATGTCATTGTGATTTGTGGTTGGAATAACTCAGGGCAATGTATTTTACCCACTATAGTAGGTGAAGGTTAGGTAGAGGACCTGCCTAGGGGACATAATGAAGGAATAGTCAAGGGTCCAGCACTTCAGTGGAATGGAATGAAGACATGGAGCCAAGACAAAGCTAGTTCAAAACAAAGCATGGAGTTTGATTGGAATGGAACCCGGCGTTACAGCATGAAATGGAAAGGAGGCTGGTGGATTATGAACTTGAACAGGATAATAAAAGGCCCTGATCTTGGTCTCAGTGTTACAAAGCCAAGGGTCAGCTACAGCTTTGGGGCTTTGTACAGAGGTGCTTTGTCGATAAAGTTATCTACAATGGCTCAAAAATAGTAGTGGGAAGGGGCCAAATAGATGTACTAATCTGTAGGATGATACTGGTTTACCAAGAGTCTATACACCTACACTCAATCAACTCACTGAGGGAGAGGTGCAGTGAACATATTTTCTATATAAATCAACCTGTGAGGCACTTTCTAGAGTAAAGCCTTAAGTCACTAGGGTTGGGGGTTGGCACAGTGTTGTTGGGGACAGGTGATTACATTCAGCAAACCTTCTGGCTCAAAAGAAGACTTAAAGCCTCTCCTCACCAACGCCCACCCTGACGATTACTAAGATCCAACACAACCAAACATCCGTAAGGAAAATAAAATGGCACCAATTGTAACACACAGGCCTTTGAGATGCTTTGGAATGGAACACGGTCTGAAATGACATTGACAGTATTTTTTAAAGTGACTGGTCTAAGTGAGACATCCGGTTTGAAGATCTCTACCTAGCTATCTATGTCCTGTGGTTTAACCTAATAGAACTAGTCAGAACTAGAGGCCATAACCAGTCTTTAAAAAGGCCTCTTCAATGCTGACATCAGGGTTGCAAAATATTTTTTTTAAAGACTAAAATCTTTTTTTCCCACCAGAAATCCTGTAATCAGAAGGGAATAAACTGTGAGGGAAGCCTCACATTTACTATCTCAGGGTCATGTTACTCATCTGGCCTTTGCATCACCGGTTCTGATTTTTATTTTGGCGCAATTTTTTAAAATTTAAAATTTGATTTGATTTTCAAATAGTACAAGCATTCGAACAATCAACGATAGCAACAATTTGTCAATACTGGTGCTTTTTTTGGTAGAGTTTCAGATACTATTTCTAATTTCCTGATCCCATATGATTCAATCATGACGGAGTTGAATTGTGCTCCTTCCTTTCGACCTATAAAAATATAGAAAAGGGAGAAGCTAAAGCAATCCATTCTAACTCCTAAACAGTATAGGTTGTGCAGGTATTTTTCTACAGACTGTGGGCTTTCCTTATATCCTAATGACAAAACAACGGTTCACCTTTATGACCGGACAAATAGGGCCATCTGTGTATAAGAGAATGCGTTTGGCATCAACTAGGCTTGGCAGATCTTCATGGCTGTCTAGCATACACATCAACCACAGGAGGTTGGTGGCACCTAAATTGGGAGGGACGGGCTCGTGGGAATGGCTGGAGCGGAATTGGGGGAATGCTATTTAATACATGGTTTCCAGGTGTTTGATGCCATTCCATTTGCTCCATTCCGGCCATTATTATGAGCCATCCTCCCATCAGCAGCCCCCTGTGCTGTCAACTCCACAGACCAATGAAGAAACTGGGATCAAAATGGCAGCTCTTATAATTGACCAATAATCCCCGATCACAATTGACAGCTAAAACCTCATGTCAGTTACCCCTCATACACTCAAACCTTGCAGATATCAAGTGAGTGGGGTGGTTGGGTTTGTGGCGAAGTGGGTGAGAATCTCTTACGCACACGCTGTTTATTATAATCCTTTGAGGGCAATTAGTAGCTGTGATTGGCTATCGGACCAGGGGTGGGGTCAATTCCATTTGCACTCAACCAACTAAGTAGACAAACTGAAATTAACTGTATATACATTGAAAGAACCCGTACAGGACCCCCCCAAACTTTAAGTCATTTCCTGAGTTGACCAAGCAGAGATGGAATTGACCTCAACCTTGTTGCTAGCTAACTGACATCATTTATCTTGCATTACAATCTCTATTGAAGACTGAGGTACGCCCGAGGGTGGCCTCATCCACAAACCCATAGCGTGTGTTTCTAGACAAACTGTCCTTATAGGCAGCCATTCTGAAGAGAGAAAAAAATCACTGCAAACATTCCATCATGTCACACATTTCAACATTAAAATGAACAATTTATCCATTTGAGGGTGGGAGTATCAAAGCAACAGCATTAAAGTATAACAAATTCTCAGTATGTGACATCGGAGTTGAATTCTATTTCAATAAAACAGAAAGACATTCTAAATGGTGCAGATAGAAATATAATGAAGAGCTGACAATTTCTATTCTATATGACAACCATATATGTTCTACACAATACATTTCTATCTGAACATTCTGTAATGTTTCATCACCCTGAACAGGCCACAGTTGAAAAACAGAGAGGGATCTTCACATTTTGACGCCATCTTCTCAACCAACCTATACCGAAAAAAAATATACAAACAAGTAAATGGACAAACAAGTAAATGGAATGACACGTAAATAATAGATAGGAAATGTTTTCCCCCATTCCAACTGTAAGCAATTAAATATGAAAACAAACATAAGAATTGGTTCATTTCCATGATGCAACAAAGTATAGGAAATGCACAGTAATTGCATGGTTACTATATGTTGAGATATATGGACATACACCCAAAATCAACTGTTTTATACAGGGTAATTCTGAAATAATCATTATATTGTGGCAACATATCGACCTCATACTCATCATTATTATGCAAAGGCTATTTTGAATGCATTGCTGGCCAAATCTTCAACACGCTCCTTACATTTCAATATATTTGACGTTTGATATTTGATTTATTTTCAGTATGGGAAACTTCCCTAAACGTTCTACACACATATAATCCACTGTGACACCCAGCATGTGCAAGACCACCTAAATTACAGCGTTTCCTAGGTCCTTAAACACAAACACAGCAAAGCCACAATATGTTGGAGATATGTGGCTAGCTACGCCCTTAGTTCTGCCATGATTCATTGACCTCTGTGTGAACTGTGAACTCAATGGGAAACTAGTCAAAAGAGTTTGGACCATGTGATTAGCAAAGCCATCGTGGCCAATTCTGGATGTGCTCCTGGCCAGCTGTAGCGTGTGTGCGTTCGTGTGAACAGAAGAATTCTGATTGGCTGTGTAAATCTATTCCTCTGAGGTCGACCTATCAGCTTTAAGCTGCAGCCTGAATCAGATGAAGCCATCAACCACGTAAGTCTCAGTCACTGAACCGTAAAAAACAAAAGACAAGAGAAATAAAAAAACACCAACATCATTCCCTCAATTCTCAACTTTTGACATAAGCCTCTAAAGTGTCCGATTTATATTCATATATATTTATATAAACCAATAAAATACATTATAAATGTCACCCTAAAATTGCAGCAAAAAAGGTCTTAAAAACAAAACAACAAAATGTGACAGGCTAAGTATATGTACATGATTGGGGGATGTCTGGATGGGGCAAGATTGGGACAAAGGGGCCGTATTAACAAGATCAATATTACAAAATATTCAAGAAGGCATCTCTGATATTCACTCCCTCCCTCCGGTACACTGCAGCGCTGCACTTTGCTCTGTCACAAGACTTCCCTTCCATTTTCCTTCTTGCACACAGGCTGTCCAGTCATCTAAGCCGTGACCAGTTTCTTTGCTTCCGTCAGGTACACGTGTGTTTGCTTTGTTTTTATGACTGTATATGGATGTCCGTCCCCTGTGTGGGTCTGTCCCTACTTGAAGTTGGCATAGTCAGAAAAGGCATCAATATACTCCTGGACCACTTTGTAGCAGAACTCGTACTGCTCCTAAAACAGAGAGGAGAACATCACAATAATGATTCAAAAGGATACTACTAAATACACAACCAAGATCAATTCATTTGCACACAAATGGAATTGCAAAACTATTCTGAGTCACTGAATAAGTTGTGTTTTAAATGCTGTCCAAAAAGACAGTAGAGAAAATTGTGTATGTGAAGTATCTTATATGGCGGCGGTCACATAAAGAGGAAAGAAGTATGGGGGAAAAAGAAAACGTGGACAGAGGTGAGTTTCTGACGTGGTGAGTCAAGAGCTCGTTGATGAGCTCATATAATCTTGTTTGTGTTTACATTTGTTGTTGACAACAAAGCTGGTATGGTAGAAATGGAGTCAAACCTATATTGTTGGTCGATATTGGCCGTTTACTGCTATATCGGTATCGGCCCATAATTCAACCGATATTCAATGAATAAGATGAATAAAGGGAATCTCATGCTTATCTGAACATTTGCGACATTCATGATGTGTCATTATTGGGCTCCCGAGTGCTAGAGGTGTGCTAGAGGCGTCACTACAGATCCTGGTTCGATTCCAGGCTGTATCACAACCGGCCGTGATTTGGAGTCTCATAGGGCGGCGCACAATTGGCCCAGTGTCATCCGGGTTTGGCCGGGGGTAGGCCACCCTTTTAATTAAGAATTGCCTAGTTAAATAAAAGGTTAAATAAAAAATATTGCAGGTAGCCTAGCACTTAAGAGCGTTGGGCCAGTAACTGAAAGGCCGCTGGTTCGAATCCCCAAGGCGACTAGGTGAAAAAACTGCCGATATCGCTCTGGATAAGAGTGTCTGCCAATTTTTTTTATAAACACCACAATGTATGAAATCAACATTTGAAGCATAGTTATTGGACAATTGCTCTTTTCAAATCAAATGTTATTTGTTACATGCGCCGAATACAACCTTACCGTTAAATGCTTACTTACAATCCTGTAACCAACAATGCAGTTCAAGAAAGGGAAAATATTTACTAAATAAACTAAAGTAAAAAAAAGTAACAATAAAATAAGGCTTTTTACAGGGGGTACCAGTACCAAGTCAATGTGTGGGGGTAGAGGTTAGTCGAGATAATATGTACATGTAGGTAGGGTTAAAGTGATTGTGCATAGATAATAAACAGCGAGTCCAAAAACAAAGGGGAGGGGGGTAGGGGGGGCAATTTAAATAGTCCAGGTCGCCATTTGATTAATTGTTCTGCAGTCTTATGACTTGGGGCTAGAAGCTGTTAAGGTGCCTTTTGGACCTAGACTTGGCAGTCTAGAACCGCTTGCTGTGCGGTAGCAGAGAGATGTCTGACATTTTTTGGGGCCTTCCTCTGACACCGCCTAGTATATAGGTCCTAGATGGCAGGTAGCTTGGCCCCAGTGATGTACTAGGTCATATGCACTGCCCTCTGTAGCGCCTTATGGTCGGATGCCGAGGAGTTGCCATACCAGGTGGTGATGCAACCAGTTAGGATGCTCTCGATGGTGCAGCTGTAGAACTTGAGGATCTGGGGACCCATGCCAAATCTTTTCAGTCTCCTAAGGGGGAAAAGATGTTGTTGTGCCCTCTTCACGACTGTCTTGGTGTGTTTGAACAATCATAGTTTGTTGGTGATGTGGACACCAAGGATCTTGAACTCTCGACCCGCTCCACTACAGCCCCGTCGATGTGAATGGGGGTGTGTTCGGCCCTCTTTTTCCTGTAGGGCATGATCAGCTCCTTTGTCTTGCTCACGTTGAGGGAGAGGTTGTTGTCCTGGCACCACACTGCCAGTTATGGGTGAACAGGGAGTACAGGAGGGGACTAAGAACGCACCCCTGAGGGGCCCCTGTCTTGAGGATCAGCATGGCAGATGTGTTGTAGCCTACCCTTACCACCTGGGGGTGGCCCGTCAGGAAGTCCAGGATCCAGTTGCAGAGGGAAGTGTTAAGTCCCAAGGTCCTCAGCTTAGTGATGAGCTTTTTGGGCACTATGGTGCTGAACGCTGAGCTGTAGTCAATGAACAGCATTCTCACATAGGTGTTCCTTTTGTCCAGGTGGGAAGGTGATTGAGTCATTGTGGATCTGTTGGGGTGCTATGCGAATTGGAGTGGGTCTAGGGTTTCCAGGATGATGGTGTTGATGTGAGCCATGAACAGCCTTTCAAAGCACTTCATGGTTACCAAATTTCCAAAATACAGGAAGGCATATTTATTCAATGCAAGTTCTTAAGCTTGCAACTCGCAATTGCATCACGTGCATCCCATGCATTGTACAGTTGGCTAAACTCAGGTTGAATAATTGCATTATTATAAAGCATATCATTAAAGCTGGAATCCTTAAATGGTGAAACTGCAACATCCATTTGAGATAGTGTAACAAACAGTCTGCATCATGTATGTCGGTGTCGTGTAACATAGCATGTCCTCACCAGTGTCTGCACCATGTGGGGTCTCTGCAGCCGGAGGCTCTTGACGGTCTGGAAGACGTCAAGGATGGCCTCAGCTTTCACCCGCTCCAGGACCGTGCTCAGGGCACAGAAGGTCCCCGTCCGCCCCGCGCCCGCACTGACACACACACACACACACACACAGGTTAGCTGTGGTTAGGCACACACACAAGATATGATAAATTGTTAAAACATTAGATGTAGGTTACCTGCAGTGGACAGTGATTGGGTGGTTGCCAGATTGTTGCTGCTGTTTCTGGACAGCAGCAATGATGTTGATCATTCCCTTCCCGTCACTGGGAATGCCCACTTCTGGCCAGCCATGGAAATGAAACTGTCTCACCGTACGAGCCTTGTTCTCCTAAAGAGTGAGAAAGGAAAGAGTAAGACAGGAAGAGACACGCCCAACACCAGTGTTTCCCAAAGGGATATTTTCAGCAGCGGTGGCAAAGTTAGCCTAGCGGGGTAGTGGCAGTCTTATGCTATCTGAGTGACTCAAATATTATTAGAAATCTATGACGGCCCCATGCCATGCTGAACATTTTTCCAATTCTCCCGGTCTGTCTAGTTTTTATTTTGGCAGTATTGGTTCTTAAAGATGATGTAAAATTATGATTTTTGGGTGAAGGGGTAAACACTGCCCACACATACAAACACACACTGAAGACCCATAGACGTGACTAATCAAATCTTGTTGACATTTGCTTGGGGTGTGCGTGTGCGTGTAGATTTTTGAATGGGTTATGTTGACTGCTAGTGTTTTTTGAGGCGGCCTCTGTCCTCACCCTGTTGTTGGTGACCAGGAGGTCTCTAACAGTGTAGCTCTCACTCTCCTCCTCCTTCTTCAGCTCGATGGAGATGTCCCCACACACCATCACCCCATCACTGGGCCAGTACTGGGCACACTTCTCCTACAGAGAGAGGGGGGAAGAAAGCGAGAGAGAGGTAGATAGAGGGAGATATTAGCAAGAGACAGACACTCACAGACAGACAGACAAAGGTAGCCTGGCGGGTTGGAGTGTTGGGCCAGTATCAAAGGCTGATGGATCGAATCCCTGAGCTGACAAGGTAAATATCTGTCCTTCTGCCCCTGAGCAAAGCAGTTAACCCACTGTTCCCTGGGTGCCGAAGACGGGGATGTCGATTAAGGCAGCCCACCGCACCTCTCTGATTCAGAGGTATTGGGTAAAATGCGGAAGACACATTTCAGTTGAATGCATTCAGTTGTACAACTGACTAGGTATCCCCTTTCCCAAAGATAAACAAAGAGAGAGAGAGAGAGAGAGAGGCAGACAAAGATCTGATGGCACTCTGCAATCAGCTCCAGGAAGTATTTAAACTAACAGAGAACGATCCTCTAATCACGAGACAGAACCAGGAAACAGACCAATAAGGAGACATTTCTCTTCCAATCATTGTTCTCAGTAATAACATACTTTACTGGAATGACTGAGCTTAGCGAACACACTGTCATCAGATTAGTTCAATGGCCCCCATCCTTCACTGTGCTCTCTCCTTTCTGCCCATCTCCTCCTTCCTATGGCCTCCATGCTCCCTCTCACACTGCTCCATCCCTCTCTACATGTTGTCTCTCTGTTGTGTCCTCCCTCCATACCTGTCCTCTCTCCTCCAGCTCAGTGAGCATGACTATGGAGCAGCTCCTCCACTCCCAGATCATCCTCCAGAAGTCTTCGATGGTGTGCTGCAGCGGGCCCTGGCTGGCCATGTACGAGTCCTTCTGACGGTACCCCTGGGCCAGACACAGGTAGAGATACGCAGAAGTTAGATGTGTACGCACACGCACACACACACACACACGGGTTTGTCTTTATTTGTACTATTATTTTCTACATTGTACAATACTAGTGAAGACATCAAAACTATTAAATAACACATATGGAATATTGTAGTTACCAAAAAAACGTTAAACAAATCAAAATGTATTTTATATTTGAGATACTTCAAAGTAGCCACCCTTTGCCTCGATGACAGCTTTGCACATGGCATTCTCTCAAACAGCTTTGTGAGGTAGTCACCTGGAATGCATTTCAATTAACAATTAAATGTTACTTTGTGGAATTTTTTTCCTTCTCAATGCGTTTGAGCCAATCTGTTGTGTTGTGAGATGGTAGGGGTGATATACAGAAGATATCCATATCATGGCAAGAACAGCTCAAATAAGCAAAGAAAAACAACAGTTTATCATTAATTTAAGAACTTTGAAAGTTTCTTCAAGTGCAGTTGAAAAATCATCAAGTGCTATGATGAAACTGACTCTCATGAGGACCGCCACAGGAAAGGAAGACCCAGAGTTACCTCTGCTGCAGAGGATAAGTTCATTAGAGTTACTAGCCTCAGAAATTGCAGCCCAAATAAATGCTTCAGAGTTCAGGTAACATACACATCTCAACATCAACCGTTCAGAGGAGTGAATCAGGCCTTCAGAGTCAAATTGCTGCAAATAAATTACTAATAAAGGACACCAATAATAATAAGAGACTTGCTTGGGCCAAGAAACACGAGCAATGGACATTAGACCGGTGGAAATCTCACCTTTGGTCTGAGGAGTCCAAATGTGAGATTTTTGGTTCCAACCGCAGTGTTTTTGTGAGATGCATAGTAGGTGAATGGATAATCTCCGCATGTGTGGTTCCCACCGTGAAGTGTGGAGGAGGTGGTGTGATGGTGACACTGTCAGTGATTTATTTAGAATTCAAGGCATACTTAACCAGCATGGCTACCACAGCATTCTGCAGCGATACGCCATCCCATCTGGTTTGCGCTTAGTGGGACTATCATTTGTTTTTCAACAGGACAATGCCCCGAAACACCTCCTTGCTGTGTAAGGGCTATTTGACCAAGAAGGAGAGTGATGGTGTGCTGCATCAGATGACCTGGCCTCCACAACCATCCGACATCAACCCAATTGAGATGATTTGGGATGAGTTGGACCGAAGAGTGAAGGAAAAGCAGCCAACAAGTGCTCAGCATATGTGGGAACTCCTTCAAGACTGTTGAGAAAGCATTCCAGGTGATGCTGGTTGATAGAATGCCAAGCATTTCTCTACACCCGCAACAACATCTGCTAAACACATTTTTGGTCACTACATGATTCCATGTGTTATTTCATAGTTATGATATCTTCACTATTATTCTACAATGTAGAAAATAGTAAAATGAAGATAAACCCTTGAATAAGTAGGTGTGTCCAAACTTTTGACTGGGACTGTACATAGGCACACACACACGGCAGCTTAGACATACACACAACAACCACTATAGGATCCATTTCTGCCCGTCTTAGACTAATCTCCTGTGTTGTGTAGATGTCTGTATTTGGATGTTTCTGTACACTAGGGGTCTACCCTTCCCAAAGGTCTCTACTGTATCATCACTATCATATCTCTTGATAGGCATCTCCTTACATTCACATTTGAGTTATTTAGCAGACACTCTTATCCAGAGCAACTTACAATAGTGAGTGCATACATCTTCGTACTGGTCCCCCATGGGAATCAAACCCACAACCCTGGCATTGCAAGCGCCACGCTGTACCAACTGAGACACACGGGACCATCTTGTCACCTTTTATGTGAAGACGAACTTGTATCTGTGCTAATGTTTTGTTAATTTGTCTCATTTTAAAAACACTCGTAACACAGGTGAAGTGAGCCATAATATGGTGTCGGTTTCACAGTTGTTTCGTCTACTCACGTCAATGAAGGAGGCGTTGACATAGTCCGTGTTCTCCTCCCCTCTCTTGACTGGGATGATCACTCTGTTGAACTCATCTACGAGACACCAACAAACAGGTTACATTACATGGAGTTATGTGACCGACGAGGTTTGAATACCAGACTGCATTAATCTGTGGAGCTAAAGCCTAGGAATTAGCTCAGGGAGGTTTGGAGCCATGACTCACATGGGATGATCTGGAGAACTCGGTTCTTCTTCATGTTAGCTGGCAGGTTGCCTGTTCTCATCTTGTCGTTCTGGATCTTGATGGAAGTCAGCTTCTGTGTGGGGAGACAAAACCACTGGCTTGGCTCTCATACTCAGGGGAAAAAACACAACTAACAATTTAGCTCTCAGAGTGCTACTTCAATGGTTTAGATCTGGGTCATATTCATTGGTCAACACCAAAGCAAAACATGTGGCAAGGAAAACAAAAACAAGCATTTTCAGGTAGTCCCTCCCTGTTTCAATTTCAATGTATCAATTTCTTCCGCTTGGTGCTAAATAAATATGATCCAGAGTCAAACGGATAGGCTGTCAAACATTTAAGCGTAGCTGAAGTGAGCTTGCTTAAGCTTTGTACTTTTGGGACTATTCCATTAGTTCCATTGTACCAGGCAAACTAAATCACCTTGAACTCCGCTTCCATGCCCCCACAGCCGGCGGCGGAGGGGGCGTAGAGCTTGGCCAGGTGGGACTCCAGGGAGGTCACCTCCAGCTCGGTGTCCCCATACAGATAGTGCTCCAGCATGGCCTGGAAGATGAACACGTACTGCATCTGTGGAGAGGGAGGGGGAATAGAGAGAGGGTGGAGAAGAGATAAAGAGAGAGGGGGAGGAGAGAGGGGGTGGGAGAGAAAGGGGGGGGTAGGGGGGATAGAGAGTGGGTGAAAGAGAAATCGCTAAGACTTTTAGTGCACTTGTTATGCCCATATCATACATCCAGAAGAGGAGTCAGATGACAACACAACATAAATGGGAAATAACCACATACCCTGAACACTGCCAGTATTGAGATTTGAATGGAAACCTGTTCATATGGTATATTGATATGAGTGTGTGATCTATTTCAGGTCAAGGTAATGTGGTCTTAGTCAGGTCAGGGTAATCATGTTATGTGATCTTGTTGTGATCTTGTGTTAGTCAGGGTTATAATGTTATGCGATTTTGTTGCAGTCTGAGTACTTTGTGGTCTTGTGTTGGTCAGGGTACTAATGAGTAATGGTTTGGGTCAAGGGTAAAAATGTGTACTGATTTGAGTCAGGGTACTAATGAGTACTGGTTTGGGTCAGGATAATAATGAGTACTGGTTTGGGTCAGGATAATAATGAGTACTGGTTTGGGTCATGATAATAATGAGTACTGGTTTGGGTCATGATAATAATGAGTACTGGTTTGGGTCATGATAATAATGAGTACTGGTTTGGGTCAGGGTAATAATGAGTACTGGTTTGGGTCAGGGTAATAATGAGTACTGGTTTGGGTCAGGGTAATAATGAGTACTGGTTTGGGTCAGGGTAATAATGAGTACTGGTGTGGGTCAGGGTAATAATGAGTACTGGTGTGGGTCAGGGTAATAATGAATACTGGTTTGGGTCAGGGTAATAATGAGTACTGGTTTGGGTCAGGGTAATAATGAGTACTGGTTTGGGTCAGGGTAATAATGAGTACTGGTTTGGGTCAGGGTAATAATGAGTACTGGTTTGGGTCAGGGTAATAATGAGTACTGGTTTGGGTCAGGGTAATGCTGTGGTTAGTGCTTGTTGCGGTCAGTTCAACTTACGTCTGTCTGGACCATTTGGCAGCGCTGGGCTCTGATACGTGTGACAAAGCCAAAGACGTCCACCTTTCTCTCGGTGTTCATCATGTCCAACATGGCATCTATCACTATGAAGGTACCTGTCCTCCCCACCCCCGCACTGAGAGAGAGGGAGAGACAGACAGGCAGACGGAGAGAGAGAGAGAGAGAGAGAGAGAGAGAGAGAGAGAGAGAGAGTCAGAAAAGAGCACGCACTTAAAGATAGTATGTGGTATGGGACTGAACCTAGGGCGTGTTAGCCCACCAAGCTTAAGCCTAGGCATTAGCTTGGCATCTAAGCATCACAGAACCACCTACACCAATAACACACTCACCTGCAGTGGACCACGATGGGGCCAGCGTACTGGGGGTTGCAGGTTTTGACCTTCTTGAGGAACTTGAGCATGCCGATGGGCGTGAAGGGGACGCCAAAGTCTGGCCAGCTGGTGAAGTGGAACTGGGTCACCAGCCGCTGAGGCTTCTTACCCCCCACATCCCCCACCTAGAGAGAGCGAGAGGTAGAGAAGGAGGGGTGTAGATGTAGAGACAGAGACACCATTAGTTTAACTGTTTTGGAGCATTATTCAAGACTAATGTTATCTTCAAATAATTTTTTGTTTTTACATTTTCACATGCTTTGCCATCAGTGTACCTGCTTGGTGTACATCCATATCACATGGGTTTGATAGATGGTGTTGTGAGAGGAGAAAACAAAACAAGAAAAAGAGAGGGGAAAGAGAACAGTCCCCGAGGAGAAAGAGGTGAGAAGACAAGTCCAGAGAAGACAGGAGAAGGAGAGAGGAAAAGGGAAGAGCAGGGTACCTGTTGGATGCAGAACTTGCGGATGGTGTAGTCCACCAGCACCATCATGTCCTCCACAGAGACCCGGATGTTGCCGTAGGTCCAGCAGCCCTGGTCTGGCCAGTACTGGGCACACTTACACTGAGACACACAGAGAGATTGCCGCTGTATGGATTTCTTTCAAATGAAAAGAAACAAACACTCATAGTCGTACATTCATATGCCTTTTCACATTGCAAATTTGACATGCTTAACATACCCAATCTTTGTCATATAGCAAGGTCTGTTCAGAAGGGTGGAACATTACACAACAGTTCCAATAGATTTTGTACTGTGAAGAACATATTTTAAATGCATTTCATGTTGAGTAGGCAGTTTTGTCAATTGTTTTAATGAACTTTCTATCTGCAAAATTCTGAACCTTCCACCTTCCTGAACACACCTGTTGTCACCCCTCCCCCGCTCTTCCCTCCTTCTCCCCTACCTCTTTTCTTTCCTTCAGGTTGGTCACCATGACAATGGTGGCTGTGTTCTGTTCCCAGATCATTCTCCAGAAGTCGTTCACCGTCTCCTCCTTTGGCCCTGAGAGAGAGGGAGACAGAAGATATTATAATCCACTGTTTATTATCATCATTGATTTAATAAGTTCCTATATGTTTGCACAGGCAATGATATATGTGGTAATATTAACATGGCAATCACCACATTAGACTATCCCAGTGGCTAGAGTAGCCTCTTTACCTTGAGCTGCAATGAACTTGTTCTTCTCTTGGTAACCCTGTGAACAAGAGGAAGGCAGAAGAGGAAGAGTGTGAGAAAAATGTTTGATCGCTGAATAGGTGTAATGACTGTGTCTGTAATGTTAGGTAATGTTCTGCTGTATCATCGATGTTTAATGACCAGGTCTTGCATTGTTAGGTAATGTTCTGCTGTATCATCGATGTTTAATGACCAGGTCTTGCATTGTTAGGTAATGTTCTGCTGTATCATCGATGTTTAATGACCAGGTCTTGCATTGTTAGGTAATGTTCTGCTGTATCATCGATGTTTAATGACCTTGTCTTGCATTGTTAGGTAATGTTCTGATGTATCATCAATGTTTAATGACCAGGTCTTGCATTGTTAGGTAATGTTCTGCTGTATCATCGATGTTTAATGACCTTGTCTTGCATTGTTAGGTAATGTTCTGCTGTATCATCGATGTTTAATGACCAGGTCTTGCATTGTTAGGTAATGTTCTGCTGTATCATCGATGTTTAATGACCAGGTCTTGCATTGTTAGGTAATGTTCTGCTGTATCATCGATGTTTAATGACCTTGTCTTGCATTGTTAGGTAATGTTCTGCTGTATCATCGATGTTTAATGACCAGGTCTTGCATTGTTAGGTAATGTTCTGCTGTATCATCAATGTTTAATGACCAGGTCTTGCATTGTTATTGTTAGGTAATGTTCTGCTGTAGGTAATGTTCTGCTGTATCATCGATGTTTAATGACCAGGTCTTGCATTGTTAGGTAATGTTCTGCTGTATCATCGATGTTTAATGACCAGGTCTTGCATTGTTAGGTAATGTTCTGCTGTATCATCGATGTTTAATGACCAGGTCTTGCATTGTTAGGTAATGTTCTGCTGTATCATCGATGTTTAATGACCAGGTCTTGCATTGTTAGGTAATGTTCTGCTGTATCATCGATGTTTAATGACCTTGTCTTGCATTGTTAGGTAATGTTCTGCTGTATCATCGATGTTTAATGACCAGGTCTTGCATTGTTAGGTAATGTTCTGCTGTATCATCGATGTTTAATGACCAGGTCTTGCATTGTTAGGTAATGTTCTGCTGTATCATCGATGTTTAATGACCAGGTCTTGCATTGTTAGGTAATGTTCTGCTGTATCATCGATGTTTAATGACCAGGTCTTGCATTGTTAGGTAATGTTCTGCTGTATCATCGATGTTTAATGACCAGGTCTTGCATTGTTAGGTAATGTTCTGCTGTATCATCGATGTTTAATGACCAGGTCTTGCATTGTTAGGTAATGTTCTGCTGTATCATCAATGTTTAATGACCAGGTCTTGCATTGTTAGGTAATGTTCTTGCTGTATCATCATCGATGTTTAATGACCAGGTCTTGCATTGTTAGGTAATGTTCTGCTGTATCATCGATGTTTAATGACCAGGTCTTGCATTGTTAGGTAATGTTCTGCTGTATCATCGATGTTTAATGACCAGGTCTTGCATTGTTAGGTAATGTTCTGCTGTATCATCGATGTTTAATGACCAGGTCTTGCATTGTTAGGTAATGTTCTGCTGTATCATCGATGTTTAATGACCAGGTCTTGCATTGTTAGGTAATGTTCTGCTGTATCATCGATGTTTAATGACCAGGTCTTGCATTGTTAGGTAATGTTCTGCTGTATCATCGATGTTAGTCTACTTTTTGATGTATTGATGTTGTTTCTACTTCATGTGCATTTAGCGTGGGACCTGCGTTCTACAAATGAATTATTTTTATTTTGTAAAAAAAGAGAGAAAGAACAAAGGAGAGAGAGGGACGGAGAGCGAGAGTGATGAAAAAGACTATTCTAAGGCAACCTTTTATTTATTTATTTTACCAGGAAGTTAAATTAAGGTCAAAATACCTCTTTTACAAGGGAGACCTGGCCAAGGAGTAGCTAAAAAAAACAATTCAGAGCCTGTCATTGATGCCAATGGCTTGTGGCGTCACTCACGTTGATGAAGGATGCGTTAATGAAGTCGGAGTCTGGAACTCCCTCTAGTGATGACAAATGCACCCTGGAGTGATCATCTGAAACAACAGAATCTTGATTAGCTGAATGGCCAGCATGTTTTAAAGGAGCTACATGTAACATTTACACTACCGTTCAAAAGTTTGGGGTCACTTAGAAATGTCCTTGTTTTTTTAAAAGAAAAGCACATTTTTTGTCCATTAAAATAACATCAAATTGATCAGAAATACAGTGTAGACATTGCTAATGTCCATTAGAAGCCCATTATCAGCAACCGTCACTCCTGTGTTCCAATGGCACGTTGTGTTAGCTCATCCAAGTTTAGCATTTTAAAAAGGCTAATTGATCATTCGAAAACCCTTTAGCAATTATGTTAGCTTAGCTGAACACTGTTGTTCTGATTAAAGAATAAATAAAACTGGCCTTCTTTAGACTAGTTGAGTATCTGGAGCATCAGCATTTGTGGGTTCGATTACAGGCTCAAAATGGACAGAAACAAATAACTTTCTTCTGAAAGTATTACGTCTTTGCAAATGGTAAGAAGCCACCATGAGATGTTAGGCATTATTAAGCAGTGTCCTTAAAAAAAAGAATTATGGCTAAAACATTAAATGTAGCTCATTTAAAGTCTGTTCCAGGAAGAGTAATATGACAGACTAGTGCCCGATTCAGACTATTGGGCCGAACTGATCCAAGCTATACTGGCGGTGTTACGCATCCGCCATAGATGCTGGAACAGTGCTGGAAAGGAAACATACAAGCCAGCACAGTACGCTTCCAAAGGTTGAATCAGGCTTTAGCGCCATGTTGAGGACTCACATGGCAGGATGTTGACGTAGCGGTTTTTATCCTTGTTCTCCTCTTTAGAGGCCGCGTCGCACGACGCCTGAATGGGACACACCGGCAACGCCTGGACACAGAGCATTAGACACACAGACAGGTAACAGTGATATTAGCTGAATTCCCAGTGATGCGTTTCTATGGGTGATATTCTTATTCCCAAAACCAGCCCTGCTGGACACCAAAATAAAGCAAACAAGGGAAGAACGGGAAAGGGAATTAGGAAGTATTGGAACACAGCCATAGGCTCTGTGTAAGTTAGTACCTCTCCAATCTGAGTCAGTAGCTAGAATCACAAACATAGAGGGTTCTAGTTGCAAGTACGATCTGCCCATTGTCCTGATATGGCCCATAGACGACTAAAATGTGTGTGTATAAATGTAAATGTGTGAGTATGTGTGAGAGTATGAGAATATGTATATATGTGTGTGCGTGCATAAGGACTTCATACGTTGAACTCCTCCCGGAAGAGCTTGTTGTCGTCAGCCATGCGACGATTCATCTCCTCCTCCAGCTTGTCGACAACAAGGGGAGGGTACTTCCTGTTGGTGCTGGGTGAACGGGCCAATAGTGGCACACTCTGGAGCTCTGCGAGAGCAGGAAGCAGGAAGGGAGGGAAGAGGGAGAGGAAAGAGAGGAGGGAAGGAATGGGTTGAGAGAGTTCCACAGGAGATAGACAGAGACAGAAAGATAGAGACATAAACCCTTTGTTGTGACACTGCCAACAATAAATTATACAAATACAATTAATTATATACACTATACATAGTATTTCAATAACTTTTACAGTAAAATACAATAACAAAAACCTGTTGTAAGAGCCAGATAGTGACACATTCACCAACCAATGATTATAAACTAAATCAATACACTGTAGAAAAATATATTATATATTACATGTCCTAAACATTACATTCCAATCTGCACACGCAATGTCTCCAAACTGACTGTCTGTTCTGTAACAAAAGCCCACAAGGGGGCGCTGTAAACCAATCCAACGCTGCTACTGAACCACAAGTGGAACAACAGCATAGGCCGAGAACCAGTAAATGACTACAAAACCAATGTGATCTTATCCAAACAGAGAACAATGCAGAAAGTTGGCGATGATATAGATTACAAGTCCCTGTATTTGTGCTACCACAGGTAAAACGTGTGTTCACACAACTACAGTGATTTTACCTGTATCGTCTGATCTACCGTTGGTCAGCCTGAAGGAGTTGGAATGGCTGCCGGCCTGCTTGTACTTCTTAAACCTGTCAATCACACGACATGCATGAATAGATATATCCAGAATGACACACACTGCCATTGCCATGGTAACGTCTGTAACACTTAGTTCATCAATAGTCCTCAATAGGGTGTGAGTGTATGAAAGGTGACAAGAAAGCCATTTCCTGCTCTGCCCTTTAAAAACGGTAATGAATTGTGTGAGTAGGTTTGTGTGTACAAGACAGTTAGCGTTTTACGTGGGTCTCATGTCTCAATATTGTAATGCTCTACACACTTTTCTTTTCAGTTTAAATATGCCAGCCTAAGATGAGGCTGAAGACACTTCTGTCAGGCAGAAAACCAGGGATGTATTCATTATGGCGCACCATAGCAAAACATAGTACTTGTTTATTTTTGGACAAAACAAGCATTTTTTATTGGACAAGTTCGGGGAGCCCTCCTGGTGTTAGTACGTTTTTTTCTCTTTGGCGCCTCATGAACAGGACCCAGGGGCAAGTCCCCGTAAAGCTTCGTAGCTAATGCGGCACTATTTTCACCCTGACTTAGAGTATAGACCCAGGCCCCTTGCAGAACAGCAAAAGGCTTAATTTTGAGAACTTTGCTCGCTTCAAACGAAGAAGATGGATTGTCAAACATAAGATTGAACCATTCTGACTCTCTCACTGCTGTGGGGCATGGTCGTCATTTTAGCCACAAAGCTTTCAGGGAACCCACCCCATGGTTGTGTTCAGCATGGAGACAACATTTGAAAAGGACAGGTACAAGCTGAACTCAGCCAAGGTACAAGCTGAACTCAGCCAAGGTACAAGCTGAACTCAGCCAAGGTACTAGCTGAACTCAGCCAAGGTACTAGCTGAACTCAGCCAAGGTACTAGCTGAACTCAGCCAAGGTACTAGCTGAACTCAGCCAAGGTACTAGCTGAACTCAGCCAAGGTACTAGCTGAACTCAGCCAAGGTACTAGCTGAACTCAGCCAAGGTACAAGCTGAACTCAGCCAAGGTACAAGCTGAACTCAGCCAAGGTACTAGCTGAACTCAGCCAAGGTACTAGCTGAACTCAGCCAAGGTACTAGCTGAACTCAGCCAAGGTACTAGCTGAACTCAGCCAAGGTACTAGCTGAACTCAGCCAAGGTACTAGCTGAACTCTCTCTCACTTTGTTGAAAATTGTTTTGTTACCGTGTGCTCTAATGAACAGGAACCAGGTGAGCAGTGTGGGTCCGAGTTAGCGGTGTGTGTCAGGGTTAGCAGCGTGGGTGGTTTTTACCTGAGTGAGTGACTGACCTGAGCATGTAGAGGATGATGATGATGAAGACAATGACGAGCAGGGACGACAGAGCCACCATCACCGCAATGATGGGTGTGTCATCTGAGAGAGACAGGAGAGAGATAATTCACAACATATTTTTAAAAAGTGTATCTATCCATTGTACAATGACTACTTGTCTTATGTTGGTCACATTACAAGACTCAACACACAAACACACGACAGGCTGGGAGCAGCACAGGGTCAGCCTCAGAGCAGCGCCCCTGGAGCACATTGCCTCGCACAAGGGCACAACGGTAGTAGGTGGCGGCCCGGGCACAAGAGACACCAGAAACCCCCTGGTTGCCGGTTCACTAGCCTACATTTTCATGTCAGCACTGGGATTCCCTTTGGCAAGGCAACTTCTTTCATTCCCAGTACCTACAAAAGCAAGATGGTGAAGGTGGCTGGTGTGGTAATATTTGGTTTGCTCTCTATGAAAAATAACCGTGCTGAGCGTACACGTGGACACTGTCCTTGAGAGTGTAGATACATCACTATTTAATTGGCAGGCAGAGTAAACCTTTCACATGATAGGCTACAAAACAGGAGGCTGGCGTCAGGCTTGTGTTCAAACTGTATTTGACTGATTTGACAAATGATTGAGCCTGTCTGGAGTGACAAATTGGGTTTGGGTTGGCACTTTGCGCTAAGCAAGCTTGATCAAGTGCACAAATTAAGTATTTGAAAAGAAAAACAATTATGTTTAATATGGTTAATGGTAAACATGTTAGACAGGCTATATGCAACTCTGGCTGCTTTGTGACTTCTACACTGATTACAGGAGCTCCTAACTAAGGACATCATGGTGACAGTTAAACTGGGCAGCTTCGTTATGTCTTACGTAAAATTTTCATCCCAGTGACATGAGAGGTCCTTAACCGTCATTACAGAGACGTCATTAACCATCGTTATAGAGACGTCATTAACCGTTGTTATAGAGACGTTATTAACTATTAAGAGTCTAAGCCAGGGGGAAGGGGGATCTACTAAGCTATATTAAATTGTATGAATAAGGTCATACTAAGGATCATTTAGCTATTTGATTTTGAATTTCAAGACCCCTTGAAGGATACATTTTCTAAATAATAATTTAAAGAAATTATTTTTGGCCTTACTGCTATTAGCCAATACAAACGCATAGAATAACAGATTCACTACCAAAAGACAAGTCATGTGAGGTCTGTGGGTGTCCTAGAGCAAAAAACAACCAACATTTACATTTTATTGTCCATTAAAATAACATCAAATTGATCAGAAATACAGTGTAGATATTGCTAATGTTGTAAATGACTATTGTAGCTGGAAACGGCAGATTTTTAATGGAATATCTACATAGGCGTACAGAGGAGAACTTTGCTTGCTTACAGAGGCCAATTATCAGCAACCATAACTCCTGTGTTCCAATGACACGTTGTGTTAGCTAATCCAAGTTTATCATTTTAAAAAGGCTAATTGATCATTTGAAAACCCTTTTGCAATTATGTTAGCACAGCTGAAAACTGTGGTGCTGATTAAAGAAGCAATAAAACTGACCTTCTTTAGACTAGTTGAGTATCTGGAGCATCAGCATTTGTGAGTTTGATTACAGGCTCAAAATGGCCAGAAACAAAGGACTTTCTTCTGAAACTCATCAGTTTATTCCTGTTCTGCGAAATTAAGGCTATTCCATGTAACCAGAATAGGAAGAGGAGTGGGAGGCCCCAGTGCACAACTGAGCAAGAGGACAAGTACATTAGTGTCTTGTTTGAGAAACAGATGCCTCACAAGTCCTCAACTGGCAGTTTCACTGGCAGACTCAACGTCAACAGCGAAGAGGCGACTCCGGGATGCTGGCCTTCTAGGCAGAGTTCCTCTGTCCAGTGTCTGTGTTATTTTTCCCATCTTAATCTTTTTTTTGGGCCAGTCTGAGACATGGCTTTTTCTTTGCAATTCTGCCTAGAAGGCCAGCATCCCGGAGTCGCCTCTTCACTGTTGAAGTTGAGACTGGTGTTTTGCAGGTTGGATAAAATCAACAGTAAGTGATAGTGATCCCAGTGGGAATCGAACCCAAAACCCTGGCATTGCTAGCACTAAGCTACTCTTACCAACTGAGCCACACGGGCCACATTTGATTTCATGTGGTTCAAACTGCCATCTTGGCTATTTCAGCTAATTGTTGTTCATTTTTCATTATTCTGTGGAATTTTCAGTGTTCTCTGAGGGACAATGTACACATTGAATGGTGCTGCACCACGTTGTTAGGAAGGTAATTGAAACTGAGAAGAGGGACTATTCGGTCCATTTAATTTCAATGTCTCATACCATGGGCATAGAGGATGGACAGAAACCACAGACAGAGGAGAGATACTGGAGGGCTTGAATACTGCGTGTGTTCGACAGGCCAGTTAAATTATTGGCACATCGCTACCACGACTGCCTATGACATCTGTCATGCTATCATAAATTGTCAGCGCGGTTGTATGACCGCTTGGCATGCCATTGTAATGAGACATCAAAACCTCACACACAGTCTTACCGGTGTCTTCTTCTCCACCACCTGAGGAGGATAAAACAAGAGTCATTATTATCAAACCTAAAAAAACCATACAACAACCCCCCCCGCACTTAAATTCTCGACTTTCACTCTCACACACTCCACTATCAATCAAATGTCAATCAAATGTAATTATAAAGCCCTTATTACATCAGCAGATGTCACAAAGTGCTGCAACCAACATACAGTTAACACACAGACACACACCTGGAACAGTAGCACCGCTAGTGGCCGACGTGGCTTCCACCGTTGGTTTTGTGTCTGTGTTGGTGGCGGTGTCTGGTGACTGAGTCTCTGGAACAGAGGTCCCATTCTCCCCACCCCCTACCTGACTGATTGTGGTTGGAGCAGGGGGTGGCTGCGGAGTGGAGTTCACCCCTGTGGGGATTTTGGGGGCTTCAGTTGGGCCAGGGGGTGGTGGAGGGGGGACGGGTGCAGGGGTGGCACCACTGGGGCCTGCAGTCAATATGACACCATCCACGGTTGTGGTAGTTGTCATTGTTGTCACGGCAACCTTCGGGGCTGTGGTTGTTTGAGGGGGAGGAGGGGGGGCGATGGTTGTTGTCAAGGGAACATTGGGGAGGGTGGTGGCGGGAGGGTCCTTGGATTTGGCAGTGGGGACTGGACCTCCTAGGGATGAAAGGTAAGGTGTGAGAGAGGAGAGAGAAGAAAGACAGAGAGAGAGGAGCGAGAGAGAGCGAGATATTCAGTTTATTTAGGCTATTTCTGTTGAGTCAATTTGCAGCTTCATGAGAGGTGCAGTAAACAATAGCGTTGAATATGTCAAATGGTGTCAGAGGTGGGATCCGGCTGTTCAGGTGATGATGTCATGTGGGTCCTTCTTACCTGTGGGGGTGGGAGGTGGTACCTGGGCCGAGATGGAGACCCCGAGGGCCACACTGAGCAACAGGAGCAGGACACACACACCCATACTGCCCTGGGAGAATCGGGGCACATGCCTTATTACCCTTTCACAGTGCAAACAGATGATTGGATTATTAATCCAGATGTGTTGTAGTTGTAACTGGAGGCTAATCCTGGGTGATTACTTTTACATAATAATCCAACTAAATGTAGGTACTTACAATTTTTTTTTTTTGGGGGTGGGGGGTGATATATATATATTTTTACAAGTGAATATAAAACTTCTTAAATGCATTTATTATCATGATTTGAGTGGAACAAGGAGTTGACCTCTTACCTTAAGAAGCGAAGTTGGCATCAATCACTCATTCGCACAGTGTGGTCCTGGATCCAAACAGAAAGGAACTGTTAGAACCGCACACTGCTCTTGATAGTATCACTGATCTTTAATAAGCTTACGTATCGGCCTCACGGCCTTCGTCAGAGCATTTGCGAGTTTAAAAAAAATGAGCACCCTTATGTAGACCTAGCCCCACCCACATCCGTTCCACTTATCGAAATGGGTTGGAGGCAAAGGAAAAATAAATAAGTGCTACCAAATATAACAATATGCATTTCATAAATATTAGAATAAAGTGTGTAAATAAGACATATAAAACACACCTGTAAAACCACAATGAGACCAATGAGACCTATCATTAATCATTGGGTACATTGCACGAAAAACATCAGAGTGATCTTAAATGGGGGTATAATTCATGTTCAAATTCACAACATAACATACATAGGCATTTCATCCTTAAGACCGTTAGGAAATAATGTCTGTAGGGTGAAAATCCCAAAACATTCTCTTTTACTCAGAGTATTATTAATATCACCTCCCCTGTCTGATATCTTAACTTTCTCTATGCCACAAAATCTAAAAGGTAGAAATGTTATGCTTTAGGTCATTAAAATGTACTGCGACTGGATAATCCCTGTCGTTTCTCCTGATTGAACTTTTATGTTCCCTGATTCTCTGTTTGAGAGAACGTGAGGTTTTATCTACACAGCACAGCCCAAAGTGGACATGATATAATGAAGATAACATGGGTGGTGGAACACGTAATAATGTCATTTATTTGGAACCGTTTTCCTGTATGTGGGTGGCAGAAATATTCACACTTCATCACATTGTTGTACTGTGCGCATCCTCTGCCTTTTTAATTAGGGACGGTCAAGGTCAAATATTTTTCCCAGGAGGATTGACTGATCCCAAACTTGCTAGGTGTGATTTATCCCCAAAATATCTGACCATCTCCTCAGTTTAAAAAAAACAATACTGAATGCACTACATATTCTGCAGTTAGGTTATCAAACAATGCCTGCATAATTTATTTGATCTGCTTACTTAGCAGCAGCTTTTAAATGATGTGATTTACAGTTAGTTTAACACATACAAGCTCACAGAACGGGACCGCCGAGTACTGAAGCACGTAAAAATCGTCTGTCCTGGGTTGCAACACTCACTACCGACTTCCGAACTGCCTCTGGAAGCAACATCAGCACAAGAACTGTTAGTTGGGAGCTTCATGAAATGTGTTTCTATGGCCGCGCAGCCGCACACATGCCTAAGATCACCAGTCGCAATGCTAAGCGTTAGCTGGAGTGGCGTGAAGCTCGCCGCCATTAGACTCTGGAGCAGTGGAAATGGGTTCTCTGGAGTGATAAATCATGCTTCACCATCTGGCAGTCCGACGGACGAATCTGGGTTTGGTGGATGTCAGGAGAACGCTACCTGCCCGAATGCATAGTGCCAACTGAGAAGTTTGGTGGAGGAGGAATAATGGTCTGGGGCTGTTTGTCATGGTTCGGGCTAGACCCCTTAGTTCCAGTGAAGGGAAATCTTAATGCTACAGCATACAATGACATTCTAGACAATTCTGTGCTTCCAACTTTGTGGCAACAGTTTGATGAAGCCCCTTCCCTGCTTCAGCATGACAATGCCCCCGTGCACAAAGTGAGGTACATACAGAAATAGTTTGTTGGGATAGGTGTGGAAGAAGTTGACTGGCCTGCAGAGCCCTGACCTCAATCCTATGGAACACCTTTGGGCTGAATAGGGACGCCGACTGCGAGCCAGTCCTAATCGCCCAACATCAGTGCCCGACCTCACTAATGCTCGTGGCTGAATGGAAGCAAGTTCTCGCTGCTGTGTTCCAGCATCAGGTGGAAAGCCTTTTCCAGAAGAGTGGAGGCTGTTACAGCAGCAAAGGGGGGACCAACTCCATATTAATTTTGGAATGAGATGTTCGACGAGCAGCACATACTTATGCCATGTCGTGTATATATCGTAAATAGCCCACCAATAAATAAATACATTAAAAATATGATTTTTTTTAGGCCATATCGCCCAAACCTACTATGACCCATGCGGGCATCGAACCCACAACCCCATTTTTGCAAGCTCCGTGCTCCAACCAACTGAGCCATCGGACGCACATAGAAGCCCACCATTCTGTGTGCTAAATCCCCGTCACTCTCTCCCTCTTGTTCTGGATGTGTCTTGTATCCAGGTGGTGCATCGTAACATGAATAATAAACGACCACATAGTGGGACACGGTGAAGGAAACGGAATCTGGGAAAAAAGCATGTTATGTATGCATTTCAGCTTGGGCCTAGCCCTATGTGCAAGATGGGACATAGTTAACCTACTTTTGGAAATAAATCGAGAAGTTAGGGACTGCGAAGGACCCACGAGTCGGGATTGAGACAATTTTTTCAGATTTTGAATTTGGACATGGCAAAATTGCTTGTATTGTGTAATAGCTTTCTGCATTGACTGCAGTGGGGCTCACCTCAAACAACAATGAAGGGGATTCAGTTGAAATGTGTGTGTAGGGAAGGGCCTAGAGAGCGCCGGCATGGTGGGCTGACTGTCTAATGTTATCCCACCAGTCCTCTGGGTGCGGTTTTACTGACTGAGCTGTGATAATCCCTGGCCTAATCCCATGGTTCTGACCCAGGAATAATCCAGCCCGTCTGGCTCTCTTTATTGCAATCTAGCCACACACACACGCACAGGGATGACTGCAGACAGACACACAAATCCTGGTTATCAGGAATTTGCTGCTAGAACCTCCGAATTGGGTGCAAAAAACAGCTACTGTGCCACTTCTATCTAGGGGGAAAGGCTGTGATTCTTACAGTTTAGAGCAGTATTTCCCAGCCCTGGTCTTCAATCAGTTGGACACTTCCAAATGGGGACCTGTTGGCCTACTCATCCACTATCAAATGTATGATATTAAATGCCCACACCGGTAGAAATGCACTTTTTTGAGCTGATAGACGACGGCCAGAGCTTACCCATTATGTTGCACATCGACGCAAGTCAATAAATCATCATCAGTAAGTCAAAGTATGATATTTGGGCTTGAAGTGCCAGATCCGAATGTGTGACTTCGGATGTTACCATGAGTCTTAAATGTCTTTTCCTATGAGATGACAAGCACATTTATTTCAGCCTACGTTTTGTTTCAGGGTGGGTTTTATTTAAAATGGTACCAGCCACCAGCAAGGCAATGTTTATTAATCAGAAACACCTGCTGCAAATGTCTTCCTATTCGTGAGTAGTCTGAGCCAAACAGCTTTTCTCTGTAGCCTACACTTGGATTTCCACTAGATAAAAACAGCCACAAAGTCAAAATTGGCTATATCATACAAATTGAACAAAAATTAGCGCGTTGGTCTTAATTAAAAGGTTAGGGTAGGGCTAAGGCTAGCGGTGTGGTTAAGGTGACAGTAAGGTTTAAAATATGATTTTAAGAAGAGAAAATGTATTAATAGTTGCCCTTACAAAAAATATGACAGTTTTGAAACTGCAGTAAATGTGCAGTAACTGCAGTCGACTGGTATTTTGGACGCAGTATTTGCAGCATACTGTAGTTATACTGCACTCTGACTGCTATCTTTTTCAAATGGGTGGTTTTATGACTTTGCGGCAGGTAGCCTAGCGGTTAAGAGTGTTGGGCCAGTAACCAAAAGGTTGCTAGTTCGAATCCCTGAGACGACTAGGTGAATAATATGCCGATGTGCCCTTAACTTCTTATGGCTGCAGGGGCAGTATTGAGTAGCTTGGATGAAAGGTGCCCAGAGTAAACTGCCTGCTCCTCAGTCCCAGTTGCTAATATATGCATATTATTAGTAGTATTGGATAGAAAACACTCTGACATTTCTAAAACTGTTTGAATAATGGCTGTGAATATAACAGAACTCGTATGGCAGGCAAAAACCTGAGAAGAAATCCAAACACAAGAAGTGGGAAATCTGAGTTTGGTTGATTTTCAACCCAGCCCCTATTGAATACACAGTGTGATATTGGTTATGTTGCACTTCCTAAGGCTTCCACTAGATGTCAACCGTCTTTAGAAACTTGTTTGAGGATTCTACTGTGAAGTGAGACCAAATGAGAGAGGAATGAGTCAGAGGTCTGCCAGCAGTCACGCGCTGGTCACGCGCATTTCACATGAGAGGTAGCCGCATTCCTTTGCTTTTCTGAAGACAAAGGAATTCTCCGGGTGGAATATTATTGAAGTTATGTTAAAAACATCCTAAAGATTGATTCCATACATCGTTTGACATGTTTCTACGGACAATAACAGAATTTTTGGACATTTCGTCTGCAACTAGGGAACACGCTTCATGACTTTGGATTTGTTTACCAAATGTGCTAACAAAAGTAGCTCTTTGGACAAAAATTATGGACATTATCGAACAAATCAAACATTTAATGTGGAACTGGTATTCCTGGGAGTGTATTCTGATGAAGATCATTAAAAGGTAAGTGAATATTTATAATGCTATTTATGACTAATGTTGACTACCCAATATGGCGGATATCTTTTTGGCTGCTTTGGTGTCAAAGCTGTACTCAGATTATTGCATGTTTGCTTCCGTAAAGCTTTTTTAAATCTGACACAGTGGTTGCATTAAGGAGAAGTGTATCTATATTTTCATGTCTAACACTTGTATTTTCATCGCCATTTATAATGAGTATTTCTGTAAAATGATGGGGCTCTCTGCAATATCACCGGATGTTTTTGGAACTAGTGAACATAACGCGCCAATGTATACTGAGATTTTTTTATATAAATATGCACTTTATCGAACAAAACATATACAGTGGGGCAAAAAAGTATTTAGTCAGCCACCAATTGTGCAAGTTCTCTCACTTAAAAAGATGAGAGGTCTGTAATTTTCATCATAGGTACACTTCAACTATGACAGACAAAATGAGAAGAAAAAAAATCCAGAAAATCACATGGTAGGATTTTTAATGAATTTATTTGCAAATTATGGTGGAAAATAAGTATTTGGTCACCTACAAACAAGCAAGATTTCTGGCTCTCACAGACCTGTAACTTCTTCTTTAAGAGGCTCCTCTGTCCTCCACTCTTTACCTGTATTAATGGCACCTGTTTGAACTTGTTATCAGTATAAAAGACACCTGTCCACAACTTCAAACAGTCACACTCCAAATTCCACTATGGCCAAGACCAAAGAGCTGACAAAGGACACCAGAAACAAAATTGTAGACCTGCACCAGGCTGGGAAGACTGAATCTGCAATAGGTAAGCAGCTTGGTTTGAAGAAATCAACTGTGGGAGTAATTATTAGGAAATGGAAGACATACAAGACCACTGATAATCTCCCTCGATCTGGGGCTCCACGCAAGATCTCACCTCGTGGGGTCAAAATGATCACAAGAACGGTGAGCAAAAATCCCAGAACCACACGGGGGGACCTAGTGAATGACCTGCAGAGAGCTGGGACCAAGCTGGGACCAAAGTAACAAAGCCTACCATCAGTAACACACTACACCGCCAGGGACTCAAATACTGCAGTGCCAGTACATGTCCAGGCCCGTCTGAAGTTTGCTAGAGAGCATTTGGATGATCCAGAAGAAGATTGCGAGAATGTCATATGGTCAGATCAAACCAAAATATACGTTTTTGGTAAAAACGCAACTCGTCGTGTTTGGAGGACAAAGAATGCTGAGTTGCATCCAAAGAACACCATACCTACTGTGAAGCATGGGGGTGGAAACATCATGCTTTGGGGCTGTTTTTCTGCAAAGGGACCAGGACGACTGATCCGTGTAAAGGAAAGAATGAATGGGGCCATGTATCGTGAGATTTTGAGTGAAAACCTCCTTCCATCAGCAAGGGCATTGAAGATGAAACATGGCTGGGTCTTTCAGCATGACACTGATCCCAAACACACCGCCCGGGCAACGAAGGAGTGGCTTCGTAAGAAGCATTTCAAGGTCCTGGAGTGGCCTAGCCAGTCTCCAGATCTCAACCCCATAGAAAATCTTTGGAGGGAGTTGAAAGTCCGTGTTGCCCAGCAACAGCCCCAAAACATCACTGCTCTAGAGGAGATCTGCATGGAGGAATGGGCCAAAATACCAGCAACAGTGTGTGAAAACCTTGTGAAGACTTACAGTTAACGTTTGACCTCTGTTATATACCTTTGTTGGCAATGACAAAGTGTTGAGATAAACTTTTGTTATTGACCAAATACTTATTTTCCACCATAATTTGAAAATAAATTCATTAAAAATCCTACAATGTGATTTTCTGGATTTTTTTTCTCATTTTGTATGTCATAGTTGAAGTGTACCTATGATGAAAATTACAGGCCTCTCTCATCTTTTAAGTGGGAGAACTTGCACAATTGGTGGCTGACTAAATACTTTTTTGCCCCACTGTATTTATTGTGTAACATGAAGTCCTACGAGTGTCATCTGACGAAGATCATCAAAGGTCAGTGATTAATTTTCTCTATTTGTGCTTTTTGTGACTCCTCTCTTTGGCTGGAAAAATGGCAGAGTTTTTCTGTGGCTTGGCTCTGACCTAACATAATCATTTGTGGTGCTTTCGCTGTAAAGCCTATTTGAAAACAGACACTTTAGGTGGGATTAACAACAATATTACCTTTTAAATGGTAAAAGATACATGTATGTTTGAGGAATCTTAATTCTGAGATTTCTGTTGTTTGAATTTGGCGCTCTGCACTTTCACTGGCTGTTGTCATATCAATCCCGTTAACGGGATTGCAGCCCTAAGAAGTTTTAAGGAAGGCACTTAACCCTAACCGTTCCTAAAATGTAAACATAAATGTTTGACTTTGCCGTTTTCTATCCCTAAACAAGTACAGAGAATGAGGGTTCATCCCTGTGCTAAATTTAGAAGAGGTGTTTCTAAATTTAAATAGTGGCCTTGTGCATTGTGAGTGTTTCACTTGACTTTGCTCTTAAAGCAGACTAATCACTGCAGAGCTGAATCCAGGATAGAACTAAAAGGAAAACAAGCAACATACCGACAAAGAGGCCTACACACTAAACACACTTAATATAGTAGATTATGCATTTCATACTAAAATTTTATTGAGCAAATTTCCTTCCTTCTTAAAATGGCGTTTTGCTTCATTTAAAAGTTGCCACAATAACTTAACGAGCAGAAACAAAGCATGGAAAGCAGACAAAAAAATGTATCGCCTTTTATCTGCTTTTCTCCCTCCCAGGTAGACCATCTCTCTTGCTGATTCAGACTCCAGGAAAGTCGTAAAACAGCAAGAGCCTAGACCATTGCTTCCTTCCCCTGCAGTCTGTCTGCCTGCTAGTCCCCTAAACCCCATGCTCATCCAAAACCAGCCTCTGACCCTTTAACTCTTCCTGTCGAATGCCCCAGCCTCCCCTCACCTGACCCACAGAACAACCATCCTCACAACCAATGATTTAGCTATGACACCACCATCCCCATTAACATTAGCGACTATAAATTAATGTTAGACCGATTGAAAGAGCAGCATCCTCTTTAAATTTGGCATGGTTGCATCAGCTGTCTTGTATGAATCAGCCTTTGCACTTGAAATCGGCTTGCAACACTGGGAGCCTAAATGACCTTTTTGGACACCATATGATTGGGCGTGTTTATGGTGGTGAGGTGAAGCACACCGATGCTAACCGGAGCTAGTAGCTCCGTAACTGATAGTAAACTGATGCAGTTAGTGAGTGTAGTGTACAAGTGTAGCCTACCAGTCTGATCTATAGGTCTGAGTGCATTAGTCTATGGGGATCCAGATAGATGTATTTTGTCCACCTAAGCAGTCCCCAAACCCTTTCTCTGAGTGTGTGTGTGTGTCCACAGAGAGGTGTGGGTGCTGTGAGAGGCATGTCCCAGTGACTTAAGTGTAGAGAGGAAATTATTAATTCAAGAGGCACTAGTCAAGTGTTTCTACTTCATAGGCCTACCTAGGCTACACTCACTCAACACAACAACAAAGTGCTTTCTTTGCTCTCTTTTATAGTCAAGTAAGAGAACAAAACACCCTTTGGAGTGATGGCTCTTATAGGCCTATTTGTAGCAGAGACCGTAGAGAAAGCTTACTGAACAATCTCTGGTTGTAGTAGCAGTAGAATGTGAGGGACTCGGAATCATGCACATCCATCCATATGAGAATATTCAGCCTCATCACTCAAAGCTTATAGTAAATATAGCCTAGCACCCCCCATAAAATCTATGTTTGACAACACAAACATCTTCTAACCCTAGTATGCCATGATACTCTGTACTATACAGCAAACGTACAATGTTCTCCTCTTGCTCAGTTTCCTGTTGCGAAAGCTTTGTTGACAGCTATACCTGATCAAGATATTCTGCTACCCCAGAGAACAAAGACGTGGTCCAGTGGCTTCCTCTCAATGCTTCATTTCGGATCGCAATCTTCCGATATCTAATGCTTAGTTCCAAACAGGCAAATCCAATTGATTAAGGCCATGTCTATAATGTTCTAGCCAGCTCATGAGAACTAAAAACATTTTTATCAATGTTAGTCCACCTGGTTCTGCTTGGCCCAGAACGTGCATAACTTTTCCAAAAGTGCCCCATTTCTCACTTCCTATGTTTTGATATCTTGCTGCATTATCCTCCATTTTCATCACAGCAACCCCCTGAGATGAGCTGTCTCATCAAACGCCCTATTTCCAGGGAGATAAACAATTCAGGCAGAGATATGTTGTTGTTCTACTACAGGACTGACTAATAAGGTGTTCAACAGGGCTAATGTTTTATTGTTTTGACTCCGAACCACAAATCAGGGACGAACCACAAACGTGGTAATAGTAAGTATTGTGGCAAGGAAACAAAATACAAAAGAGGATTTCTCTTCTTTAGGATAACAGTCCTAATATCGGAAACAAACATCATTATGTTATCATCGAGTGACATTTATTTATTTTCCAAGCACACAATATTTTCCATATATCAGGTTAACGGACCGACGAGTTAAGTCTACATCGTGTTTTCATTTTTGCCTTGGGGGAAAATAAAAGTGATACTGGGATCATCCCGGCCCTAACATGACTGGAACCAATTGCAAAAATCGCTGAAGTTGGAGACTTATCTCCCTCACCAACTTTAAACATCTGCTATCTGAGCAGCTAACCGATCGCTGCAGCTGTACATAGTCCATCGGTAAATAGCCCACCCAATTTACCTACCTCATCCCCATTCTGTTTTTATTTATTTACTTTTCTGCTCTTTTGCACACCAGTATCTCTACCTGCACATGACCATCTGATCATTTATCACTCCAGTCTTAATCTGCTAAATTGTAATTATTCGCCTACCTCCTCATGCCTTTTGCACACAATGTATATAGACTCTCTTTTTCTACTGTGTTATTGACTTGTTTATTGTTTACTCCATGTGTAACTCTGTGTTGTTGTCTGTTCACACTGCTATGCTTTATCTTGGCCAGGTCGCAGTTGTAAATGAGAACTTGTTCTCAACTAGCCTACCTGGTTAAATAAAGGTGAAATAAAAAATACAAATAAAACATAAGTGTAGACTTAGACGACATTGGAGAAAATGTTTTATAACTAGCCTAACCTTCATGTCACTGCATTAATAGCCACACAGGGCTCTGCATGCGACCATTATACTCACGTATGCACCCAAACATTTCGCTGTGTGACCTGGTTTCTCTTTTTTTTTTAGCACTAGTGCACCTAGAAAAATAAATAAGGATTCTAGCTTTAATATCTCAATTATTTCTCATTGTGCTCCTAAATTTCTTTGTGTACGCCTACATTTTTCAACTTATGCACACGTGCTCCTTATAAAAAAGGTCTTCGTTAAAGCCCCTTCACAATTGCTATAATGCAGCAGTTCACAAAACACATTCAGTTCGATACTGCGAAGGCCTGTTTTTCAGTATTTTTCCTCACGCTTTGTTTAGTTGCCATCTGATCTCAAATGGATCAAAATAGGTGAACAATTTAAAAGAAAGGCCTTAATTTCAACGTCGCCATTTGTCGGTAAGACAGGTAAGGTATTTAAGTGCAGAAGGGCGCGGGCTCAAACGTCATAATGTTCATGTGCCTCCTTATAAACAGCAACAGTGGTGCATACATACACAACCTATTCAGAACAGCGAATCCAGTGCAAACGCTGCATTCTATCTGATTGCCAAGATATTCCAAAAGCATCATGCATGTTAGTCACTGGTGTTGACTGTTGCCTCATGAACAATACACTCCTGTCCAACACAAGGCTCAATCTTACAGGGAAAATGTCTTCCAAGCCTGAACTCAAATCGGCAAAAGTCTTGCTGGATTTAGGCTTCTTGAGATCAGGACGCTGCAGGATAACGATGCCAATGTGCATTAGGCCTAACCGTATAAGCAAAGACCCAAAAAGCACACAAGATCCTGTCCAAGTGTGACAGTGGTTCAGTTCATTATAAAAGATACATTCCTCACACACGATTACCTTTGCATGTTGTTTAGCCTATTGTAATTGTGTGTGATGGATATTTTATAATCCGTTACATTTTGGGTTTATAATTCCCTGCGCCACATAGGCCTATATAAAACAGTGGTGGCGTTAACGTTCATATTTAAAAGCATGAAGTGTGACAGAACATAGGTTAACCACTGCACTTACGCTGCTTTTTTTGTGCAAAACAGTGAGTTTTCTACCTGACCCCTTAGCTGTGGCTGGTGGTTTATCAAGCCTCTGATCCTTTTCTTTCGCACCAACTATGCCTAGGCTAATACTTATTATAAAACAACAACACAGAGTTACACATGGCATAAACAAATGTACAGTCAATAACACAATAGAAGAAGTCTATATACAGTGTGTGCAAATGAAGTAAAATTAGGGAGGTAAGGCAATAAATAGGCTGTAGTGGCGAAATAATTACAATTTAGCATTAACACTGGAGTGATAGATGTGCAGAAGATGAATGTGCAAGTAGAGATGAAAAGTAGAGATGAAAAATGGTAATTTAACAAATTTGTCACACATAATATGCACGCAGGTCTCGCTCCTATACTCTCCTTTTTTCTTGATCTCCTTCTTATTGTTATTACAATTATTATTATGATCATTATAAAAAGTAATGTCATTATCATTATCATGCTTTGTATAGTGTCCTATAACCACCTTTGAGCTGTAGGCCTAAGAGCGTATCCTGTTTAGTCTTAATACCATAACTTACATTAGCCTGTATATTGAAATATAGAGCTAAGTTGCATCATTCCTTCATGCCATTACACGAGACATGCATGCTCTGAAATTCAAACAAGCATTTTAGTTTTAAAATTAAATAACAAAAGGGAGCTTTGAATAGTTAGGCCCAAAAAATAAATAAACCACTATTCACCAATGCATGCAACTGTTTAAGTCTTATACACACACACAACCAGTCAAAAGTTTGGACACCTACTCATGCAAGGCTTTTCCTTTATTTTTTACCATTTGTATAAAGAAATATATATAATATTTGTACGATAATAGTGAAGACCTGTAGTAACCAAATTTGTTAAGCAAATCAAAATATATTTTATATTTGAGATTCTTCAAAGTAGCCACCCTTTGCCTTGATGACAGCTTTGCATACTCTTGGCATTCTCTCAACCAGCTTCATGAGGTAGTCACCTGGAATGCTTTCCCAACCATCTTGAAGGAATTGCCAGATATGCTGAGCACTTGTTGGCTGCTTTTCCTTCACTCTGCGGTCCAACTCATCCCAATTGGGTTGAGGTCGGGTGATTGTGGAGGCCAGGTCATCTGATGCAGCACTCCATTACTCTCCTTCTTGGTCAGCCTGGAGGTGTGTTTTGGGTCATTGTCCTGTTGAAAAACAAATGATAGTCAGACTAAGCGCAAACCAGATGGGATGGCATATCACTGCAGAATGCTGTGGTAGTCATGCTGGTTAAGTGTGCCTTGAATTAAAAATAAAAATCTCAGACCATCACACCTCCTCCATGCTTCACATGGGAACTACACATGTGGGGATCAGCCGTTGACCTACTCGGCGGTTGGAACCAATAATCTCAAATTTGAACTCATCAGACCAAAGGACAGATTTCACTGGTCTAATGTCCATTGCTCGTATTTCTTGGCCAAAGCAAGTCTCTTCTTCTTATTGGTGTCATTTAGTAGTGGTTTCTTCGCAGCAATTCGACCATGAAGGCCTGATTCACGCAGTCTGCTGATGTTGAGATGTGTCTGTTACTTGAACTCTGAAGCATTTATTTGGGCTGCAATTTCTGAGGCTGGTAACTCTAATGAACTTATCCTCTGCAGCAGAGGTAACTCTGGGTCTTACTTTCCGGTGGCAGATTTCATGAGAGCCAGTTTCATCATAGCGCTTGGTGGTTTTTGTGACTGCACTTGAAGAAACTTTAAAAGTTCTTGAAATGTTACGCATTGACTGACCTTCATGTCTTAAGGTAATGATGTAATGTCGTTTCTCTGCATATATGAGCTGTTCTTGCCATTATATGGACTTGTTCTTTTACCAAATAGGGTTATCTTTTGGATACCACCCCTACCTTGTCACAACACAACTGATTGGCTCAAACACATTAAGGAAAGAAGTTAAACAAATTAACTTTTAACAAGGCACACCTGTTATTTGAAACGCATTCCAGGTGACTACCTGATGAAGCTGGTTGGGAGAATGTCAAGCGTATGCAAAACTGTCATTAAGGCAAAGTGTGGCTACGTCGAAGAATCTCAAATATATATTTTGATGTGTTGAACACTTTTGTGGTTACTACATAATTCCATATGTGTAATTTCATAGTTGATGACTTCACGATTATTCTAATAGTAAAAATAAAGAAAAACCCTTGAATGAGTAGGTGTGTCCAAACTTGACTGGTACTGAGTGTGTGTATATATATATATATATATATATATATATATATATATATAGACGTATGTACAGTTGAAGTCAGAAGTTTACATACACCTTAGCCAAATACATTTAAACTCAGTTTTTCACAATTCCTGACATTTAATACTAGTAAAAATGTCCTGTCTTAGGTCAGTTAGGATCACCACTTTATTGTAAGGATGTGAAATACCAGACTAATAGTAGAGAGAATGATTTATTTCAGCTTTTATTTCTTTCATCACATTCCCTGTGGGTCAGAAGAATACATACACTCAATTAGTATTTGGTAGCATTGCATTTAAAATGGTTTAAAACTTCTTGCGTCTAGCCATCCCGGATCCAGGATCGTGAATACAGCCTCAAGCTCATTACCATAACGCAACGTTAACTATTCACGAAAATTGCAAATGAAATGAAATAAATATGCTAGCTCTCAAGCTTAGCCTTTTGTTAACAACACTGTCATCTCAGATTTTCAAAATATGCTTCTCAACCATAGGAAAACAAGCATTTGTGTAACAGTATTCATAGCTATTCATAGCTAGCGTAGCATTTAGCGTTAGCAATTCGGCAGGCAACATTTTCACAAAAACCAGAAAAGCATTCAAATAAAATCATTTACCTTTGAAGAACTTCAGATGTTTTCAATGAGGAGACTCTGTTAGATAGCAAATGTTCAGTTTTTCCAAAAATATTATTTGTTTAGGAGAAATCACTCCGTTTGGTGCGTCACGTTTGGCTACCAAAAACCCCCGAAAATTCAGTCATCTAAACGTCAAACTTTTTTCCAAATTAACTCCATAATATCGACTGAAACATGGCAAACGTTGTTTAGAACCAATCTTCCAATGATATGCCTACAAATACGTCACAATGCTGCAGACACCTTGGACAAATGGCACAAAGCTTAAGCTCGTTCATGGCACATTCACAGCCATATAAGGAGACAATGGAAAACATAGCCTCAGAAATTCTGCTCATTTCCTGTTTGAGGTTTCATCTTGGTTTCGCCTGTAACATGAGTTCTGTGGCACTCACAGATAATATCTTTGCAGTTCTGGAAACGTAAGAGTGTTTTCTTTCCAAAGCTGTCAATTATATGCATAGTCGAGCATCTTTTTGTGACAAAATATTGCGCTTAAAACGGGCACGTTTTTTCATCCAATAATGAAATAGCACCCCCATAGATTCAAGAGGTTAACGTGGGTCAAATGTTTCAGGTAGCCTTCCACAAGCTTCCCACAATAAGTTGGGTTAATTTTGGCCCATTCCTCCTGACAGAGCTGGTGTAACTGGGTCAGGTTTGTAGGCCTCCTTGCTCACACACACGTTTTCAGTTTTGCCCACATTTTCTATAGGATTGAGGTCAGGGCTTTGTGAGGGCCACTCCAAGACCTTGACGTTGTTGTCCATTTGGAAGACCCATTTGCGACCAAGCTTTAACTTCCTGACTGATGTCTTGAGATGTTGCTTCAACATATCCACAATTTTCTCACCTCATGATGCCATCTAATTTGTGAAGTGCACCAGTCTCTCATGCAGCAAAGCACCCCAACAACATGATGCTGCCACCCCCATTCTTCACAGTTGGGATGGTGTTCTTTGGCTTGCAAGCCTCCCCCTTTTCCCTACAAACATAACAATGGTCATTATGGCCAAACAGATCTATTTTTGTTTCATCAGACCAGAGGACGTGTCTCCAAAATGTACGATTTTTGTCCCCATGTGCAGTTGCAAACCATAGTCTGGCTTTTTTATGGCGGTTTTGAAGCAGTGGCTTCTTCCTTGCTGAGCGGCCTTTCAGGTTATGTCGATATAGGACTCGTTTTACTGTGGATATAGTTACTTTTGTACCTGTTTCCTCCAGCATCTACACAAGGTCCTTTGCTGTTGTTCTGGGATTGATTTGAACTTTTCACACCAAAGTACATTCATCTCTAGGAGACAGAACGTGTCTCTTTCCTGAGCGGTATGACAGCAGCGTAGTCCTATGGTGTTTATACTTGCGTACTATTGTTTGTACAGATGAGCGTGCTAACTTCAGGCGTTTGGAAATTGCTCCCAAGGATGAACCAGACTTGTGGAGGTCTACAATTTATTTTCTGGGGTCATGACTGATTCCTTTTGATTTTCCAATGATGTCAAGCAAAGAGGCCCTGAGTTTGAAGGTAGGCCTTGAAATACATCCACAGGTACTCCTCCATTTGACAAAAATTACATCAATTAGCCTATAAGAAGCTTCTAAAGCCATAACATCACTTTCTGGAATTTTCCAAGCTGTTTAAAGGCAGAGTCAACTTAGTGTATGTAAACTTCTGACTCACTGGAATTGTGATACAGTGAATTAAAATCAGTCTGTAAACAATTGTTGGAAAAATTACTTAGGACATCTACTTTGTGCATGACACAACAGACTTGTCAAAATTATAGTTTGTTAACAAGACATTTGTGGAGTGGTTGAAAAACGAGTCTTAATGACTCCAACTGAAGTGTATGTAAACTTACGACTTCAACTGTATGTATGTATGTATGCATGTATGCATGTACAGTGGGGAGAACAAGTATTTGATACACTGCCGATTTTGCAAGTTTTCCTACTTACAAAGCATGTAGAGGTCTGTCATTTTAATCATAGGTACACTTCAACTGTGAGAGACGGAATCTAAAACCAAAATCCAGATAATCACATTGTGTGATTTTTAAATAATTTATTTGCATTTTATTGCATGACATAAGTATTTGATACATCAGAAAAGCAGAACTTAATATTTGGTACAGAAACCTTTGTTTGCAATTACAGAGATCATAGGTTTCCTGTAGTTCTTGACCAGGTTTGCACCTACTGCAGCAGGGATTTTGGCCCACTCCTCCATACAGACCTTCTCCAGATCCTTCAGGTTTCGGGGCTGTCGCTGGGCAATACGGACTTTCAGCTCCCTCCAAAGATTTTCTATTGGGTTCAGGTCTGGAGACTGGCTAGGCCACTCCAGGACCTTGAGATGCTTCTTACGGAGCCACTCCTTAGTAGCCCTGGCTGTGTGTTTCGGGTCGTTGTCATGCTGGAAGACCCAGCCACAACCCATCTTCAATGCTCTTACTGAGGGAAGGAGGTTGTTGGCCAAGATCTCGCGATACATGGCCCCATCCATCCTCCCCTCAATACAGTGCAGTCGTCCTGTCCCCTTTGCAGAAAAGCATCCCCAAAGAATGATGATCCCACCTCCATGCTTCACGGTTGGGATGGTGTTCTTGGGGTTCTACTCATCCTTCTTCTTCCTCCAAACACGGCGAGTGGAGTTTAGACCAACAAGCTCTATTTTTGTCTCATCAGCCTACATGACCTTCTCCCATTCCTCCTCTGGATCATCCAGATGGTCATCGGCAAACTTCAGACGGGCCTGGACATGCGCTGGCTTGAGCAGGGGGACCTTGCGTGGCCTGCAGGATTTTAATCCATGACGGCATAGTGTGTTACTAATGGTTTTCTTTGAGACTGTGGTCCCAGATCTCTTCAGGTCATTGACCAGGTCCTGCCGTGTAGTTCTGAGCTGATCCCACAACTTCTTCATGATCATTGATGCCCCACGAGGTGAGATCTTGCATGGAGCCCCAGACCGAGGGTGATTGACCGTCATCTTGAACTTCTTCCATTTTCTAATAATTGCACCAACAGTTGCCTTCTCACCAAGCTGCTTACCTATTGTCCTGTAGCCCATCTCAGCCTTGTGCACGTCTACAATTTTATCCCTGATGTCCTTACACAGGTCTCTGGTCTTGGCCATTGTGGAGAGGTTGGAGTCTGTTTGATTGAGTGTGTGGACAGGTGTCTTTTATACAGGTAACGAGTTCAAACAGGTGCAGTTAATACAGGTAATGAGTGGAGAACAGGAGGGCTTCTTTACGAAAAATGAACAGGTCTGTGAGAGCCGGAATTCTTACTGGTTGGTAGGTGATCAAATACTTATGTCATGCAATAAAATGCAAATTAATTACTTAAAAATCATACAATGTGATTTTCTCAATTTTTGTTTTAGATTCCGTCTCTCACAGTTGAAGTGTACCTATGATAAAAAAATTACAGACCTCTACATGCTTTGTAAGTAGGAAAACCTGCAAAATCGACAGTGTATCAAATACTTGTTCTCCCCACTGTATATAGTTAGAACAGACTGTCTGGTAAACATATTTATTCAGTGTTGTTTACACTGTTCCAAATGGTCAGAAAAAGTAATAAATATTGTAATCTAACAGCAACTGTTTGGCACACACAATACTTACGCAATGCTTGCTCCTATACCCTCTTTTTCTTGAGCTTTAGTAGTTTCCACAACTAAGTCAAATGTTTTCCACAGATCTGACTTCCCCTTTCCCTCCTGAGCAACCAGTAAACATTTGCCTGTTTCAAGGTTATTTTTCACATCCTACGCATCCATTTTGCTTTCACGAGTTACTGTGTCCGGAGTTTGTAATAACCAATTTATTGATATGATTATGATGGGCTGTATATCAGGCCCTATTGGTCACATGCATGCTACGTGTTACACGTAAAGAGAGCAAGGGTTGAGGGAAAGGGGAATATTTTTCCTTAACAAATGAGGGATTTTGGTAACAGAACTACTCAGTCAGAAGAAAGTAAGAAACTAAATGGCTGAAATGATGTTGCAGCTTTAGCACAGGGATGCAAACTGGTGAGGGCCCAAAAAGATGACACTTTTTTTGTTGCACTGAAACAATATTTGGGCTACACTGCACATTATTACATTGTACATGTTCTAGCTGTGGACATCTGTTCTACAATATGCCAGCAAAAGTGACGAAGAGGGAAAGCGTGTGGTGTTCCTTTCACCTCTATAGTGGCATCCAGCTTAAGGCAGGCCCAGCTCCAGCAACACTTGATCCCTGAATTCACTTGTTTAAGAAGCAACGTTTCATTTTCCCTTAATTCTCATACTGTAGAGGGATAACATTAGTTAGTGGTTAGTTTGTTAGCTAGTTAACATTTCACACAGATTGCCAGGGTCCAGTAAGCAACTAACGAGTTATAACTTGAGGAACGGCAAGGAGTCGTACACCAGTTAATATTATAGTGAATTGGTGAGGTTGCTAATGTCAGCTCATCTGATGTTGTAACGTTAGTTAGCTAACGTTGGCTGTCTGACTTTATTAGCAAGCTAATTTTCACACCATAAACTCAATTATTTGATCAGATGAGTTGGTCAATGTTGCTCAACATTTCTCTAGCTAGCTAACAGAGAATTTTATCCAGCTAGCAAGATACTTAACAATGCTAACAATTCTTGTTCCACCACACTTGCTCCCTCACCTCAAACTTTCCAAATGCCAGTTGTTTTTCGTTTACAACTCATGAAGTACAGTTCTTCACCTTCTCACCCGTCTCCATGGTCAGGCTTCTCACCTACCTCTTCATTATCATTCAGGGGACGTGCCGCTGTAACTGGTAAGCTGCCTTTCCAGAGCACGCGCTGAGGCTGGAACTAGTAAATTGGTTGTCTCTTCTTTCCTCAGTCGCGTACTGCGCTGCATTCTGTTTTGTGAACGATTGACTGAGCCTTGGATAGAGCCAGCAGTGGTTTGTGGTGGTAAATAGACAGTTACAAAAAATATGAAAACTCTTGGTAAATAAAATAGCTCATGATAAACTGTAGACCACACTAACTCAGGCAAGCAGAACCTTGAGACTTCCTCAATATTAGAGATCACTCACCAGTTGTTGTTAACAAAGAGAAACCACCCCCCCTCAGCTTCCATGACACAGATGTTTTGTCCTGCCGGTCGGTGTATAGAAAAACCAGCTAGATTTATATCTACCAATATAACACAGGATATTACAGTTATTCAGAAAAGCTTAATAGGATAATCTCAAACAGCGCTCATCCAGTTTATTCTCCAGTGGTTGTACATTTGCCAATAGAACGGTGGGTAAAAGAGATTTATCCACTCTCCGACGTAGTCTCTTTAGGTGGATATCCCACACACAGGCCTCTATAGCGGCCTCTGTCCCTCCTCGTGGTATTTGATTCATAGTGTGAGAGATTTAGGCTACTTAAAGCTGCAATATGTAACTTTTTGGTACGACCTGACAAAATCCTATAGAAATGTGAGTTATGGATCTGTCATCTCATTGAAAGCAAGTCTAAGAAGTGGTAGATCTAGAAATCCAAAATGGATGGTGTTAAGAGATGAAAAAATATATATTTTACACACACACACACACACACACACACACACACACACACACACACACACATACACACACACACATACACACATACACACACACACACACACACACACACATACACACACACACATACATACACTAACACACGTGTATGTATGGAAGTTGTTTTGTCTGAAACGTTGTTCCCCCGTGGCTATTGGACCAGGTCTCTCTTGGAAAAGAGATTAAATCTCAATGAGAAAAAACCTGTATAAATAAAAGGTAAAATATATATATATTTTTGAAATGTATGCATATGGAAATAGATATTTACCCCAAAAATATATAGGGGATTGGAAATGATGCAGACAATTACATTGATGGAAGCAAGAATCTTTCCGCAATATTAAAGCTGACACACACCTTAAAAAAAGTGGTAGATCTGTTATATGTGCGTAATTTCTACGCTTCACATTAAGTCTTGTTTTTGTGTCTTTTACTCTTTGAACTATTAGAATTTTAGTCAACAGTGCATCTTTAAAGGGGCATTTTACAATTGGTTTCATATTTGTCCATCCACCCTCAAAATATCATCATAAAATTAAAGCAGCTAAACCACAATGCATTTTAGTGGTGCGCTAGATCCTCCCACTTGTTCCCATCGGCTTTGGGTTTAATCTATGCTCATAACAAGCAGGCCCACATTGATCGCCGATTGCCGATCCTCTTCTTCCTGTCACGTTTGCACCTTATAACATCAATCTGAGCAGAGCTGTCATTCTCAGTGGATTTCACCTAATTCTCTAACGTCATGTTTCATTCTCTGCAGTTGTAAAAGATACCGAATTACAATTACATTTGACTGAGTCACCCTCTACAGCTCCAGCAAACCAGCTCATAAGGGTACATGCGCGCCAAATGCCATCAACTCTACTTCATCAAGGGTGGGTAGCTCAGACTGTCGGAACAACTTGCCAGGAGCCTCAGTGATAAGAAGCCCAACGTCCTTGATGGAATGACGCCAGCAAGGCAAGCAAATACGTGAGGAGGATGTCTGGGTATTCTCCCATTCCACAGATTGAGTAAGGAGAAGTTTGCGCTCTCACTTGAGGGTGCACTGCTTCACGAGTCATCGCGGGGAGAGATAAGGACAGTCTGTCTGTCCCCATTCATGGAATATTAATACTCTGCCTGTGTCCTGAGGGAGTCCGCTGTGACAAGAATACTCTGAATGCCCCTCTTCATGGTGGCTAAAGTAGGCCATGCCAAGGGCTGAGAGGACTACTCTCCCTCACCCCCAACACAGACCACGGATTATACATCCTCAACACCACATGCGTCACCCACAATCCTCTGGATTTCCCTTTGTAGGGCTAATACGGCTCCTAGTATGCTCTGTGACTGTGTTCACTCACCTCATTCACATGAGACAGTAAATCGCCCAAATGGAGGGGAGGATCCAGGACTAGCGCCAAGGCAAAATGTGCAGAGCAACCTTAGTGTCCGTCAGCCGAAGCTTGCGTGAGCTCGATCATGTCCGGTTCGAAGGATCAAGCACAAACTCATCCCAGTGAGTGAATGAACATGTTGACTCAGTCAGGCTGTGTAGGCAGGCTGCTCCTTCTTTGTTGTGAGGTTTCACACAAAGCTCACCAGGGGCCAACACAGTCTGCCCACATCACACAGAGGAGAGGATGTGGTGGCACTAGGCAGCGGCCTTCCTCCAAAGCCACTGTGACCCATGAGTGTGGTGTAGGGCCAAGAGGAGAGCTGAAGGCCGCACAACCCACACTCACTCACTCTACCAGCCCAATGTAGAGGCAGCGGGCTGCCATGCATTGCCCTGCACACAAAACTATAACAGAAGGTTCAGTAGAGTAGAGTGAACTTGGCTGCTGTTGTGTTTGGCTTTGAAACAAGATTCCAACAACCATGTTTTCCACTCAGTTTAAACCTGTGTGATGTGGGCAGACTAGAGGCCCCTGGTGAGCTCTGTGAGAAGCCTCACAACAAAGAAGGAGCAGCCTGCCTGCACAGCCTGATAGTCAACATGTTGTCGAACTTCTTTAAATTGATTGATCACAGTGACGTAAAACAATGTAACGGTGAGTTTTAAAAGTATGATACTTCCGACATTGATTTAAAAAAAAAAAGACAATCCCAATTATCCTCATCATTCAGATGAGAAACCCACTGTTCCCTGAAGACGTGGATGTCGATTATGGCAGCCCTCCGCACCTATCTGATTCAGAGGGGTTGGGTTAAATGCAGAAGACACATTTCAGTTGAATGCATTAGCGACCTGAGTGCCGTTAGCAAGTTGGAAATATTTTTGAAATATTTCACCTGTCTACCCAGTGCGCCAAATCAAGTATTCATTATATTTTCAAAGAACTAGCCCCAACCCGTAAGCTCCAGGCCTATGTGACTGGGAAAACTGACCAACCTCTGCTAAGACCATGACACTCCCTTAGCTATGCAAGATAAGAAACCCATCCCAGGCTCATTAAAGAACCAGAGCTGCTCTACACCCTCTCTGTTACATCAGTTTTTTTGTATTTTCACTGAAGAGATGACACCAAATAACTTTTCCACTGAAATCATGAGGCCTAGCCTAACTTGGCGGCAATCAACTGACCTAGGTGAGATGGGCGACCCACCATAAATAATGGTTGAAGAACACTGTAGACATAAACCTACATACCATACTAGAACCCCTCCCCCCCCCTAGTCAGTTATTGTGTGACTTAAGACTCAACATGCTTCAGTTCGGGCTTGCGCTTAGCTGAACACGGCTAGCCGAACGAGCATGCTCACATCATTAGTACCAGTTGTCAATTTTGAACACCTTTAGTCCATAAGCGAGTTCATGTCAGTGATTTGGGTCCCCAGAAAAAAAAGTGCTACTGTCAATGAGACCATCACTATTTCATAACCTTTAAATAGGCCTCAATTCTGGAGCAAACATGCAAGTTGACAGTACATGTTGGAGCAGTGAAGATGGGCCTAATGAATGAAAATAGCTCCACTGTAGTGTCAAACTGTCACTCAAGGTGCACTTTTTTAATTAGCTGCTACGGGCAATTCCACGATAACGGAACTCTGCTAAGAACAGGTATTTGACAAACGGACATTTTTTTTTTAGGTTTTCCGTTAAAACGATGAGTAAAATGAATAAAATTCCACATTAATTCACAATGCCGCTGCAAGCAACGGTTTGGGTGTCATAGTACATCCCTTTCAGATAGTTAAGCATTGCACATGTACTACCATTACTGTACCTCAATTCCACCTCCCAAAGTTTGCATTTCCTTCTCACTAGGCTTGGGAGGTATACCGTAGACCGTCGTATTTGGAAAAAGCCTTGGGACCGTTGAAACGATTTCTTTTAATTTGTTTTATTTATACATTTAAGTAAATACCTGCAGTCAACTTGTGCAATACATTAGGATATAAAGAAAATGTATATCCTAATGTATTGCACAAGTTGGTCCCCAGTCACATGGTGTTTGTTTACAAGCACACAAAGATGACAGGAGCCTTGTGAATCACTCACTGTCGTGCAGCAGGTACACCTTACAGTGAAATGTTTGTTTACTTAAACAACACAGGTAAGAAAAAAGTAGAGAAGTAAAAAATCTAAATAACAAATAGTTAAAGAGCAGCAGTAAAATAAAAAATAAAAATGTTTTCCCTTTATTTAACAAGTCAGTCAAGAACAAATTCTTATTTACAATGATGGCCTAGGAACAGTGTGTTAACTGCCTTGTTCAGGGGCAGAACAACAGATTTTTACCTTCTCAGCTCAGGGATTCGATCTAGTAACCTTCCGGTTACTGGCCCAACGCTCTAACCACTAGGCTACCTGCCGTATACAGGGGGGGGTACCGGTACAGAGTCAATGTGCGGGGGCACTGGTTAGTCGAGATAATATGTACATGTAGGTAGAGTTAAAGTGACTATGCATAGATAATAGCCAGAGAGTAGTGTAAAAGAGGGAGTGGGGGACGACGACGACAATGCAAATAGTCTGGGTAGCCATTTGATGAGCTGTTCAGGAGTCTTATGGCTTGGGGGTAGAAGCTGTTAAGAAGCCTTTTGGACCTAGACTTGGCGCCCCGGTACCACTCGCCGTGTGGCAGCAGAGAGAACAGTCTATGACTAAGGTGGCTGGAGTCTGACAATTTTTAGGGCCTCCCTCTGACACCGCCTTGTATAGGAGGTCCTGGATGGCAGGAAGCCTGGCCCCGGTGATGCCAAATCTAAGTACAGTATGGAACTAACAATTAATAGTTATAAGATATCTAGCTGGCAAACATTTAAGTTAAAAATCTGCAGTTGTGCATTTGGTTTGCTAATTTAGTAGCTAGTTCGCTGTCTAGCTAAGGTTCTTCCAAAATCAAGCATTCGCTTGGTAACAGCAGAGAATATCAGCAAACTGTGAGTATCATTTTTTTTTGTTACTTTTATACTTGTATAGTTTAGTTCAGAAACTGTACAAGATGTTCACAATGCGTTCATTAGCATTCTCTATGAGGATTCCTTAGTACTTGTTAACATTTGGTTGGCAATCTGGTAAGTGACGTTTTTTGGGGCTTTGAATATTAGTACATTTTAAATAAATACCTGCAGTCAACTTGTGCAATAGATAAATCGATAAAGCAGATCGTGTTCATCATTTCGCCCATTAGATCATTTGTAATAATGAAGCTTATTGGTACTAGTTTCCCAAAACAATGGTTTGAGAGCAAGTCACGTGTGTTTGTTTACAAAAGAAGCACAACGAGCTAAATGGGAGGTAGTCATCTCTGCAGCACAATTTAAGTGAGGTGATCAAGTTACACTTGTATGAAATTCATTACTAAATGTTTATCAGCTATTTATACACAGTTGAAGTCAGAAGTTTACATACACCTTAGCCAAATACATTTAAACTCAGTTTTTCACAATTCCTGACATTTAATCCTAGTAAAAATTCCCTGTCTTAGGTCAGTTAGGATCACCACTTTATTTTAAGAATGTGATATGTCAGAATAATAGTAGAGAATGATTTATTTCAGCTTTTATTTTTCATTACATTCCCAGTGGGTCAGAAGTGTACATACACTCAAATTAGTATTTGGTAGAATTGCCTTTAAATTGTTTAACTTGGGTGTCACGTTCTGACCTTTATTTCCGTTGTGTTGTCATTATTTAGTATGGTCAGGGCGTGAGTTAGGGTGGGCAGTCTGTTTGTTTTTCTATGATTTGGGGATTTCTATGTTTCGGCCTAGTATGGTTCTCAATCAGAGGCAGGTGTCATTAGTTGTCTCTGATTGAGAATCATACTTAGGTAGCCTGGGTTTCACTGCTTGTTTGTGGGTGTTTGTGTTTTTCACCACACGGTACTGTTTTGGGTTTCGTTTGTTGCACGTTTATTGTTTTTGTATTCAGTTGTGTTCATGTTAAGTATTTCTTATTAAAAGAACCATGGACACTTACCAAGCCGGATATTGGTCCTCCGATCCTTCTCACCTCTCCTCTTCAGACGAAGAGGAGAAAATCCCTTATGTTTCAGGTAGCCTTCCACAAGCTTCCCACAATAAGTTGGGTGCATTTTGGCCCATTCCTCCTGACAGAGCTGGTGTAACTGAGTCAGGTTTGTAGGCCTCCTTACTCACACACACTTTTTCAGTTCTGCCCACACATTTTCTATAGGATTGAGGTCAGGACTTTGTGAGGGCCATTCCAACACCTTGACTTTGTTGTCCTTAAGCCATTTTGCCACAACTTCAGAAGTATGCTTGGGGTTATTGTCCATTTGGAAGACCCATTTGAAACCAAGTTTGAACTTCCTGACTGATGTCTTGAGATGTTGCTTCAATATATCCACATAATTTTCCAACCTCATGATGTCATCTATTTTGTGAAGTGCACCAGTCTCTCATGCAGCAAAGCACCCCCACAACATGATGCTGCCACCCCCGTGCTTCACGGCTGGGATGGTGTTCTTCGGCTTGCAAGCCTCCCCCTTTTCCCTACAAACATAACAATGGTCATTATGGCCAAACAGTTCTATTTTTGTTTCATCAGACCAGAGGACGTGTCTCCAAAAAGTACGATCTTTGTCCCCATGTGCAGTTGCAAACCATAGTCTGGCTTTATGGCAGTTTTGAAGGAGTGGCTTCTTCCTTGCTGAGCGACCTTTCAGGTTATGCCGATATAGGACTCGTTTTGGTGTGTTTATAGATACTTTTGTACCTGTTTCCTCCAGCATCTACACAAGGTCCTTTGCTGTTGTTCTGGGATTTATTTGCACTTTTCACACCAAAGTACGTTCATCTCTAGGAGACAGAACTAGTCTCCTTCCTGAGCGGTATGGCGGCTGTGTGGTCCCATGGTATTTATACTTGCGTGCTATTGTTTGTACAGATGAACGTGGTACCTTTAGACGTTTGGAAATTGCTCCCAAGGATGAACCAGACAGGCCTACATTTTTTTTTAGGTTATGGCTGATTTCTTTTGATTTTCCTATGATGTCAAGCAAAGAGGAACTGAGTTTGAAGGTAGGCCTTGAAATACATCCACAGGTACACCTCCAATTGACTCCAATGATGTCAGGGTAGCCTAGTGGTTAGTGTTGGACTAGTAATCGGAAGGTTGCAAGTTCAAACCCCCGAGCTGACAAATCTGTTTTTCTGCCCCTGAACAGGCAGTTAATTAACCCACTGATCCTAGGCTGTCATTGACAGCCTAAAGCCATGACATAATTTTCTGGATTTTTCCAAGCTGTTTAAAAGGCACAGTCAACTTAGTGTATGTACACTTCTGACCCACTGGAATTGTGATACAGTGAATTATAAGTGAAATAATCTGTCTGTAAATAATTGTTGGGAAAATTACTTGTGTCATGTACAAAGTAGATAACCTAGCCGACTTGCCAAAACTATAGTTTGTTAACAAGAAATTTGTGGAGTGGTTGAAAAACAAGTTTTAATGACCCCAACCTAAGTGTATCTAAACTTCTGACTTCAACTGTAAAATATATATATATATATCTATTACGCTAACTATATATCTAAGATGTGCCAACTAAACTCTTTCCACCTATGTTTTGCTAACTTTAGCTTGCAAGCTCAAACTCATTGGTAACAGCAGACAATCCCCTCCTGGATAGTATTTGTTTTGTGCGTGCTGCAAACTGCGTTTTGAGATAGTTGCCTAACTTCATGAGCTGGGTTGTCTGTCCTAGTAGTAAATGTTTGCATGCACTTGTTAGCATTTACCTATAGCCGCTATGAGAATTGTGCACTACCAGTAATACCGTATATACCCGGGATGGCACAGGCACGATATGAAGGTATGGAAATCTGGATATCGCCCAACCCTACTTCTCACTCTAGACACAATTACTACTTTTATCAATTTACACTGAACATTTTACAAAAACACATTTACTGGAAGAACTATGCCGATGCAAAGTATGGTAATATAATTTCTGTAAAATCTCACAATTTTTTGTGTGAACATCTGCTTCAAAAGATGTCTGCAGAAAGAATGAGGTTTCAATCATGGAAAAAAAAGCTTGATTGTTGAACTACATTAAGTTAATTGTATTCACACTAACAGAATTGCTGTAATGGAATTTCATCATGGGTCCCTGATCTGTACTACACAGAAATGCATAATTACGGATATAAATGTCATTCTCGTCATGGTTATGTATCCTAAATAGGTACACAAAGGTAGGAAAATACAATATGCTCCTTCGCAAATTGTGGTACAATTTACTTTATTTTACCCCCCCCCCTTTTCGTGATATCCAATTACGATCGTCTCATTGCTGCAACTCCCCAACGGGCTCGGAGAGGTGAAGGTCGAGTCATGACTCCGAAACATGACCCGCCAAACTGTGCTTCTTAACACCCGCCAGCTTAACCTGGAAGCCAGCTGCACCAACGTGTCAGAGGAAACACTATTCAACTGACGACCGTAGTCAGCCTGCAGGCTCCCGGCCTGCCACAAGGAGTCGCTAGAGCGCGATGAGGAAAAGTAAAGCCCCACGGCCAAACCCTGTTGTTTGGACATAAAGTACAGCACAGTAGAGCTCAGTGGAGGACAGTAGAGTACATTACAGAACAGTAGAGTATAGTTCAATACAATAGAGTATAGTTCAGTACATTATAGTGTATTCTAATGTGCTCTGTGTATTGTATTGAACTCAATGTACTATACTCTAGTTGTATTTACTGTACTCTACTGTGCTGTCCAAACTTGTGAAACATAGAAGTCTATGACTGGTTAAGATTTGGTTCGTTCCAGGACAAATCTTAACCAATCATGGACGTCTATGTTTGGGCCAAAGGAAGGTCAGGCCAGACGTCTGTGGTCGTTGAAATCACGGCTGGTCCGGACAGAACAAAAAACAACGTCTATGGACGTTGAAATTTAGGCCAGGGCGGACTGACCAAATGTTAACTTTTTATCAACGTCCATGGTTGTCAGGTGTCGGTCGGTGCTTAGTGGGTGAGGATGCTGGTTACAGTAAATGGAAAGACGTGGCTCATTGGTAGGTGTCAGTTAGAGCTGGGAAAGGTGACATTAATTGGAGAGAGAGGGGGGGGTTATCTAGACTTTACACACTAGCTTAAAACCACCAGATGATAGAAAGAAAACAGTTATCAGCTGATCCTAACAGTATGCAGGTGGAAGGGAGGACAGTAGCTGGTGACCCAACTGTGGTTTGTGACTACTATGATTTCTCATTGTAGCCAATTCAATTGCAGAAATTCAGTTACAGATTTTTGGGAAATTCTGTTACCGATTTGGAAACAGAATTTTGGGCTTTAATCAATTAATAATTCAAACAAAATGTATATCAGTAAAAACAAACTAATTGATAGGTCTACCTTTACTTGTTACTTCTGTGAACTTGTATTATCCTCCCTCATGAGGGAGAGAAATGTGAAAATATCTTAAATATTTTTGGTGACGGAATTTCAAGGCTCAAGGCAACATTTTCTTAAACTTACAGAAGGCAGAAAACATTATTCCAAACGAAATATAAGTATTGGTATTAGCCGGCAGAGGTCTTAGATTTCAACATTATTGTGTTTTGATGCATTTCTAACACCTTTCAAGACTTTTCTGCTAGATGTTTTCTAAGACCCCTTTTCCATCCGTTAAATCAAAGCTTTTGCTATTCTTCATTTTTAGGATGGAAAATGGTTGAATAATGTATACACTGAGTATACATTAGGAACACTTTCCTAATATTGAGTTTCTACAAAATATAGCCTCTTCACGTGTTGGTGCTCATGGGTCCTTTCACATGGAAATGAACCTACTCCTGTGTCTACACTCTGGGGCAATAGAAATGGTCCTAGGACTGTAAAGACAACACTCATCCCAAGTTGTTAGATAAAGATTTACTGAAGGATCTGATGTTATTTGCTTCACTAGCTAGGCCTATGCCAGCATACCGTGTTATCCTACACATATTTAGGGGAAAGTGGGAGGCAAGAAAGATTCTCTTGTTTCTCCAAGTAGGCAATTGTTTATCTTTCCACCACTTTCAATCACTATAGTACTGAAATATAGGCCACAACTGCACTGACAAAAGAACATAAAAAGAATACATTAGCCTACATCTACAGTATAGCACAACTTCTTAAAACATCTCTGAACACGTTTGCTGCAGCATTCAGCAATGCAGTAACACTGAGAAATTGTATTCCATGTGTTACATTGGTGGAAACAGATTATCGGTCTGTCTGCCTCCCACCCCGCCAATGCCCACCCCGCCAATGCCCACCCCACCAATGCCCACCCCACCAAACCTACCAATGCCCAGCCCCAACCTAAAGTATTTTTTTTTTTTTTAAACTGTATTGTGTCAGGATTGTGAAATTTCACAGCATACTATATCCGATAGTTTCTAACACCCACCAAACAAAACATTGTACAGGCTGTCCTTTATAAAGTAGCCTAGCCTACATCTTCAGTGTTCTCATGGAAATACTAAGCTAAATTAACAAAGTTATGAGAGCCACCTCTAATACATTCAGACATGGTAGAACCAAATTGCTTTCCCTAAATATTGACATGAATCTCCCAACTGTTGCAAAGACTCTAGATGAGGCCCAGTTACTCTTACACCTAGACACCACTTTGTGAGGAGCAGTGACAAGCCCAGACATGACCACCTGATGTCAGGGCAGGCCTGTTGGCAAGTCCAGGTATGACGAGTCAATGTCAGAGCGAAGTGAGCAGCTTCTGCTTTGCACTTGAATAATCAAAAAAACATGACAAGCTGAACTTGGTGAAGAGGTGAGACCGGTGCAACCACTAACTAGGGATAGGCATGAGTAATCAAGTACTCGAACGGACGTCAAAACTCGATCTTTAACCAGAGATCTTTTTTTATTTGGTCACTAGAATCAAATTTGCTCTGATTCTAGTGTTCCATTTGTACATGTGTATTTGTGGGGCACAACAAAAAGGAAACCAAGCCAACAATCAAACAGTTCTTCTCCATAAATTCCCTTTCCCCTACGTCTCATACTCAAATTGCATTCCGACTTCTTTCTCTACACATGCTTGCTGAGCTCCCGTTAAAGTCTACAGAAATGAATGCCTATAAAAACGTATCTACAGTGCCTTCAGAAAGTATTCACACCCCTTGACGTTTCCACATTTTTATTGTGTTACAGCCATTTAATATGGATTAAATTTTGATTTTGTGTCACTGGCCTACACACAACAGCCCATAACTTCAAAGTGGAATGATTTTTCCGATTAATGTTTACCAATTAATTATAAGTTAAAAGCTGAAATGTCTTATGTCAAAAAGTATTCAACCCCTTTGTTATGGCAAGCCTAAATAAGTTCCGGAGTAAAAAGTCTCATAATAAGTTGCATGTGTGCAATAAGTGTTTAACCTGTCTCGGAACCCCTCGCCAACAGCCAATGAAATTACAAGGCGCCAAATTCAATCAACAGAAATCTCATAATTCAAATTTCTCAAACATACAAGTATTAGACACCATTTTAAAGATTAAATTAATGTTAATCCAACCACAGTGTCTGATTTCAAATAAGCTTTTCGGCGAAAGCAGAACATATCATTATGTTAGGTCAGCAACTAGTCACAGAAAGCATACAGCGATTTTCCAACCAAAGAGAGGAGTCACAAAAAGCAGAAAGAGATAAAATGAATCACTAACCTTTGATATTCTTCATCAGATGACACTCCCGGGACATGTTACACAAACATGTTACACAATACATGTATGTTTTGTTTGATCAAGTTCATATTTATATCCAAAAACCTCAGTTTACATTTGGCTTTGCCTACAAAACATCCCATGAATTTGCACAGAGACACATCAATTTACAGAAATACTAATAATAAACATTGATAAGACAAGTGTTATTCACAGATTTAAAGATAAGCTTCTCCTTAATGCAACAGCTGTGTCAGATTTCAAAAACAATTTACGGAAAAAGCAAACCATGCAATAATCTGAGTACGGCGCTCAGAGACCAACACAATCCCAAAAGATATCCGTCATGTTGGAATCAACAGAAGTCAGAAATAGCATTATAAATATTCACTTACGTTTGATGAGCTTCATCCGAATACACTCCCAGGAATCCCAGTTCCACAATAAATTATGGACTTTATGGAACAAATTTATGTCCAAATAACTCCTTTTGGTTCGCGCGTTCAGTACACAATCTAAACTCACGACACGCGGGCAGGTCCAGGCAAATATTCAGCCGAAAAGTCATATTACAGTTCGTAGAAACATGTCAAACGAAGTATACAATCAATCTTTAGGATGTTTTTAACATAAATCTTCAATAATGTTCCAACCGGAGAATTCCTTTGTCTTCAGAAATGCAATGGAACGCAAGCTACCTCTCATGTGAATGCGCATGACCAGCTCGTGGCACTCTGCCAGACCTCTGACTCAATCCTCTCTCATTCCCCCCTCCTTTAAAGTAGAAGCATCAAACAAGGTTCTAAAGACTGTTGACATCTAGTGGAAGCCGTAGGAAGTGCAAAATGACCCCATAGACACTGTGTATTCGATATGCCAAGAGTTGAAAAACTACAAATCTCAGATTTCCCACTTCCTGGTTGGATTTTTCTCAGGTTTTCTCCTGCCATATGAGTTATGTTATTACTCACAGACATCATTCAAACAGTTTTAGAAATTCCAGAGTGTTTTCTATCCAAATCTACTAATGATATGCATATATTGGATGCATAAACTAGCAGGCAGTTTACTTTGGGCACGCTTTTCATCCAAATGTGAAAATGCTGCCCCCTAGCCATAAGAAGTTAACGTGATTTTTGAATGACTACCTCATCTCTGTATCTCATAAATACAGATAAATTGTAAGGTCCCTCAGTTGAGCAGTGAATTTCAAAACACAGATTCAACCACAAAGATTTCCCAATGCCTCGCAAATTGGTAGATCGGTAAAAAATAAAAACAGATATTGAATATCCCTTTGAACATGGTGACGTTATGAATTACACTTTGGATGGTGTACCAATACAACCAGGCACTACAGGCCCCCTTCCTAATTAAGTTACCAGAGAGGAAGGAAACCTCTCAGGGATTTCACTATGAGGTAAATGGTGGAACAGTTAAGAGTTCAATGGCTCTGATAGGAGAAAACAAAGGATGAATCAACATTGTAGTTACTCCACAATACTAACCTAAATGACAGAGTGAAAAGAAAGAAGCCCATACATAATTAAAATATTGTTTCATTAAGGCACTAAAGTCAAACTGCAAAAAATGTGGCAAAGAAATTAACTTTGTTCTGAACACAAAGTGTTATGTTTGGGCAAATCCAACAACATATTACTGAGTACCACTCTTCATATTTTCAAGCATGGTGGTGGCTGCATGTTATGGGTATGCTTGTCATCGGCAAGAGTTTTTTGTTGTTGATAAAAAGAAACTGAATAGAGCTAAGCACAGGCTAAATCCTAGAGAAAAACTTGGTTCAGTCTGCTTTCCAACAAACACTGAGACAAATTCACCTTTCAGCAGGACAATACCCTAAAACACAAGGCCAAATCTACACGAGTTGATTACCAAGACAACATTAAATGTTCCTGAGTGGTCTTATTAACCCAGGGGTATGAATACTTATGTAAATGAGATTGTATTGAAAATGAAATACTTTTGCAAACATTTCTACAAACATTTTCATTTTGTCATTATGGGGTATAGTGTGGAGATGGGTGAAAAATGTTTTTTTTTAATCAATTCTGAATTCAGGCTGTAACAACAAAATGTGGAATAAGTCAAGGGGTATGAATACTTTCTGAAGGCACTGTAACTGATCGGACACACAAGTGACATTCTTTGCCAAATGACGACAGCTTTATCACAAATTCAAAATGGACTGGTTGATTGAAGTAGGGAAATATGTATTCCAACAAAGAGCTGCACGTTTGGAATAATTGTGTCCGTTTACTTTCAGCTTATGCTACTTTACGGTTGTAACTAGTTACCACAAACACAAAGTCAAAATTGCCAGTGTGGTTAGTGTGTGTTAGGTTTAAAATCTGATTTTAAGATGATAAATTGTAGGAATAGACAGGGTTTATGACTTTGTGCAAACTAGTGACGACCCTACTATGCAAACTGCCATTTAGAATTGGTTAGCATAGGTTATAACCCCCTAAACAGACAAGTTCAAACTGAAAATATACAAAAAGACAAAAAGACAAAGAGCGTATTTTCCTCAATCATTAAGCCTAGTCCTACTCACCAAATTGGTGTCATGGATGTAATTCATCCCCATACAGTGTTCAATGTGGAATTGTTAACCCATTTAGAAAATTCCAAAGAACAGGCAGAAGGAACTAAATCAAACATCTGTATATCGAAAACATGACAGATTTAGGTTTATAACCCTGAAGAAAATTGCAATTCAACTCACTAAATTGACCCAAGTTTCAAATGATAACAATGAGAATAACTGTTCCAGATGCAAGATGCGCTTCACTTCGCACTGTTACATTTTATTCTGTTCTATTATAGCATGTTTTTAAACTTTAAAATAGATGTGTCTTGACTGTGATAAGGGCTTGGGAAATAAGAGCATCTTGTCTATTAAATTAACAAAACAAGGCGATGCAATTGCACAGCCATAGTAGGGCTTTCCAGTGCGTGGGGGGGAATAATGGATTCTGGCTCTAATGCCTCAAAAAGTTAGGAGTTCAACGATTTAAAAAAAATCTTAGGCACACACATGCTCCATGTAAAAAAGGTTAGCGCAGAGCCCTGAGCCATAGGCTTCTTCTACGAGAAAGTGCCACTGCTGAGGTTCCACAAAATATATTATAACCAGTTTGATATTACGATTTCAATAAATTAAATCTTAAAATGGAACTTATTTTTTTATTGCCATACAAGGGGCAATTTAGCTATTTGGATTTGTTAAGATAAATTAGGCATTGTTTCACACCCCCTGTATATAGCCTCATTATTGTGTTAATTTATTATTTTTTACTTTAGTTTATTTGGTAAATATTTTCTTAACTCTTATTGAACTGCACTGTTGGTTAAGGGCTTGTAAGTAAGCATTTTACGGTAGTCTACACATGTTGTATTCAGTACATGTGACAAATAAAGTTTGATTTGGCATATCGATAAATGTGCAGAGAATTATTTTCTAATATGGGCCTTATTCTAAATAAAAATAGTTTTTGGAGGGTGTGTTCCTCTGCCCAGGTGTTGCTAATGCATGCCAGATCTTCCAATGTCTGGATAGGTATTTTAAGGATTAGCTAACCACGTCATGTTATAGCAAACTGTCAGTCGATGATGTGGCACGCAACCATTGGTTGATGGACGAAACCTCTGAGCAGGGGAATGCAACCTGAAGCAGTCCAGAGACATGACGAGTCACGCTCCAGGTGGACACAGCTGCACACGCCAAACACTGCCATAGGCCTACTTCCATCTTGACCCAAATACTAGTTTCTTCCCTTGTGCAAGCTGTTGAGAATGTTATCCATGTTCCCGGCTGAGGCTGACAGTGAGCATACATGTAGCTTTGATAATAAAAGGTCCAGGCTAGGCTATGTGCAGCAGGCCATATTTTATGTGTCGGACATAGGCCTATACATAGAATGTGCCTCTACTTGAAAATACATGATCTAAGTGACTGATAGTTGGTATTCAGCAGTCATAAAAGTATGCCTTATTTACTTTGAAGAACTACTAAAATAGTGATTTGTCAGACAGCATAGGCAGCAGCTCTATAGGGATGAGATGATGACTAGGAATTAAATAAAGTTAACAAATAAAGCAAAAGTAATATACACAACAAAACATTAATAAAACCTTCCTAATATTTAGTTGCCCTCAGGACAGCCTCAATTTGTTGGGGCAAGGACTCTATAAGGTGTCAAAAGCATTCCACAAGGATGCTGGTTCATGTTGACTCCAATGCTTCCCACAGTTGTCAAGTTGGCTGGATGTCCTTTGGGTGGTGGACCATTCTTGATACACATGGGAAACGGTTGAGCATAAAACCCCAGCTGCATTGCAGTTCTTGACACGAACCGGTGTGACTTACTACCATAACACGTTTAAAGGCACATGCATTTTTTGTCTTTCCCATTCACCCTTTGTATGGCATACATACACAATCCATGTCTCAATTGTCTCAAGGCTTAGAAATCCTTCTTTAACACGTCTCATACCCTTCATCTAAACTGATTGAAGTGTATTTAACAAGTGACATCAATAAGGGATCATCACTTTCACCTGGCCAGTCTATGTCATGGAAGAGCAGGTGTTCTTAATGTTTTATACACTCAGTGTATTATATTAAAGTGAATAAATTATGGTTAATAAGTGATAAGCATAATGGGCAGTCACTACCGTCACATGGCACTACAGAGGGGGGTGCGGACAGCCCAGTACATCATTGGGGCCGAGCTCCTCGCCATCCAGGACCTTGCACGGTCTCTATGCACACGCACAGGACTCTACAAACTCACGCACACTCCAACACAAACAATTATACTGACTCTACACACATACAATCTTCATTTACACTGCCGCTACTCTGGTTATCGTACATCATGATGCCTAGTCACCTTACCCCAATACATATCTACCTCTATCACTCCAGTATCCCTGCAAATTGTAAATATGGTATTGGAACTGACCCTGTACATAGCTTACTTTCTCGTGTTCTTATTTCTTGTGTTTTTGTTCTACCTTATGTTATTTTTTAGTAAAACATTGATTACTGCATCCTTGGGTTTAAAGCTTGCAAGAAAGGCATTCACTGTACTTGTACACATGACATTAAAACTTGAAACTCATGGGACTTTAATTAATTGTGTTATTCTGTGTTACACCATTCAACCCACATAATGCACTTAATGTAATAAAAAATGTGGAACCAAAACCGATCTCAAAAAGTACTCATCGCTCAGCACTACAAGACAATTAAATATACACTCAAGTTGCACTAGGGCCTCAAGCCTTTTTTACAGTCATGCCTAATGATGCATCAAAAACGGCATCAAATGAAAGTGGCCTCCACCTTCATGAAATCAATGGTTTCAAAAGGTCAGCAGACAAAATGTGGAACATATTCCTTGATGACTCCTGCATTGCCAAATGTATTTTTCATGCTAATGAACTTGTATTGATTAGAATCATTGAGGGAGTTGTCACAGCACACCAACTATACAGTGTGCGGCATGTAAACACTGAGGGCTTGCACTGAAACAAACTTTTTTAAACCAGCCTGCCTGGGACACAAGCCATGTTTATACATTACATTATAGTTATTACCAGGGTTAAGGGGGTCACCAGCTGTGACACCAGTGCACAATTAGTTAAGATTCATATTGCGTAACTACATTTAGGCTAGACTAAGTAACCTCAAGGTCCAGTCAAGCCAGAATAATTAGTATCAGAAGAGGAAATGGAGAGCGAGGCAGAGTAAAGCAGTATACTTGATATACAAAAATGTAAATGTGTGCTGTGATTTGAAGGCCTGTCTGTCTAAAGCGACCTAATTCCTGGGCTGTGTTCCCACTAAACTCCCTACCCCCCCCACCCCAGCCCCGGGTTACTCCCCCACCATCTCTAAACATTTAGCAACAAAGCGTTGATCAATATGTACTTTTCAGTTAGAACGCACTGGCCCCCGGATTGTAACAATGCGACATGGAAACAATGTAACGTTATGCGTTCCCAGAACACGCTCACACTCTGGAAATCTAAAATGTATGTTGTGGCATATTCTCCCCCTTCGCAAAATGTTTCCTCCCTTACTCCAAGCTCATTCTGTAAATGTTCGTGTCGCTACAAACATATAATTGGGTGCGCTCCCATGATACCCATGGAACGTTATACAAAAACAACCTCTTCCCTCTCCGCCGTATCTCTCTCATCACCGAAACGATGTTAGCCGTGGAATATACTAAACTGTGATCATGATAAGGGACAATCCAAAAGTGCTTATTTGTGTGACAAGTAGCCAGACATTATTACAACTTAATGAAACACGCTTCACCGTAACTAGTGACAATTTACAGCAGAATAAAAACAAAACTCACCACGACTCCCGTTTGGTGTAATACAATCCTGAATATCTACAGTAGTGAAATTCCTTTCTTCCTTTTCACACGTTCTCAACACCGGCCCGTCTCCACACTCCAGTAACCAAGAGTGTGTGCAGGGGAGGGAGGGGGGGCTGTGTCAGTGATAGGAACGATCTGGGACAGACAATTTGGAGGCAAAAGATCGCAAGTCTGTTTATCCTAACGAGTGACTAGAACGATCCCAAACATTCCTCAATGTTACCGAAGGTCTCTATAACACATTTGTATCTCTCCGTCTTCCTCGAGGCATAGGGGGACGTGAATCCCAGTTTATTCCTTGCATCCAGGGGAGTCGCCGCCTCTTCTAGTCCGCCATGTTGCGTCTGCAATAGGAGGAATGGGAAGCAGAGAATTCCCAGGCCAGGCCAGGCCCCTCCTCCCCCTACCTCCACGGTGCCACTGCGACATCTGGCGGACCATCACGAGACGGAGTAAACAGCATCCCTATCCAGGAGAGCACGAGTCAACCATCTGGTCATTTCTGTCACATACACAAAGTCGAATATTGGACGGGTTTATTAATTTCCCATAGGCTGCCGGGGCACACGATCCAATTTAGTTGGCCCTCTGTCAACATTGGCCAGTGGTGGTCACCAACCCTGGTCCTGGGTTAAAGGCTTTTGTTCCAGCCCACTGAGCCCAGCAGTAGCACACCCGATTCAACTGATCAATGCATATATTTTTTTATTTAACGAGTCAAGTCAGTTAAGAACAAATTGTTATTTACAACGATGGCCTTACACCGGACAAACACGGACGACACTGGGCCAATTGCGCTCCGCCTTATTGGACTCCAAATCACTGCCAGTTGTGATAGTGTTGAGACTTGATGTTTTATTGATTAGTTGAATCAGGTCAGGTATAGTGCTAGAACAAAAGCCTGCACAGTACAGTACACATTGTTTTTGCAGTCCCAGACAGGCACACCCGATTCAACTTGTCACCTACTCATCAGGCCCTCAATGAGTTGAGTCAGTTGGTTGTCCAGCGCTACAACAACAAAAAACATGTGCTGTTGGGGGTACTCGAGGACCGGAGTTAGGAACCACTGGTCTAGGACTCGGGAGGCCCAACCAACCATTGGTTGACCAAACGCTGCAAGAGGCTTTACCAAAGCCACTAGTTACAAATATTTCTCTGCCAAACTTACAAGTTCTAAGATCTAAAAAAAGCAATGTCCCAATCAGCTTTTTCCCTTTCTCTAATAAGGTGTCATTTCTGGAACTCACTTCCAGATCACCAGATTTATATTGATTTTACTAGAGGTTCAGAACTATTTTAAACCCAGCGTCACACTGTTGCAATTCAATATTTATGCAATACAAATTACATTACTGTCTACACTAACATCACTCAAATACAACACTTATGTTAAGACCGATTTTCTATACAGCAGAGTTTCAGATATAGTAATATGTTTATTACAGTTAATGAATTAACAAGTCAATAATGCATGTTGAGAATACATAAAAAAATAAATACTGATATAGTACATGGTCCAGTCATTGAAGAAGTTAAGTAGAAAGAACATTGCTACAGAATATGGAATGTGACTTACAAGTGTTATAGCACTACTGTCACATAGGAAAACATTCTTATTTTGGTACTGCTTATAAGACTGAATGTGTGGTCCCTATATTGGTTTCTCAATTATGTAGCAGTTCCTCTATTTAAACTGTACATATTTTACATATATTTGAGTAAACTCCCATGGGTGTAAGCTGTCATTTCACACGGTCTGGAGAATTTAATTTGTAGTGTGGGTGTCAATACAGCGAGATTAGTTGGACAGAAGGTAAATAAAGTATGTGTTTACAAGCAGCCAGTATGAGGATAGCTCAGATGGCTAGGTTGGCAATGACAGCTCTGGTGAACTCGTCACTTGTAGCATAGCCTCCCAGGTCTCCTGTGTGCACCTGCCAGAAATAATAGTGTCACACACACACACACACACGGTCCATTCACACAGGCAAATGGCCCTCACAAATACATACAAACATTACTAGTGTGTAAGAGAGCTTTATTCACCAAACTCAAACACAATACAGGTGAAGATTAGGTTATTTTGAAGCAACTTAAAGGAAAATTACACCCCAAGAATATATGTTTGTACTTGTTTCATAAATCCATTGTTGAGTCTCAAAATGCTTTGCTTGTCAGCAATCAAGTTTGATATGTAACTTTTAAAATAAGGAAATCATCCCAGTATGATTTAGAACATTACATCTGGGCCACCACTCATCCAAGCCATACATACATATTCACTCTAACCCTTTACAGAAACATAGGCCAACATGCATTTTTCCACATTTTATTCTTCTTTAGTATTTGACCATGATGATCGCTTTAAAAACAACAAAAGGTCCATCAGCCATTGTAACAGTTAGGGAACAATGGCAAGTTAAAAACAAATTATTATTTACAATGACTGCCTATCCCGGCCAATGCTGGGCCAATTGTGCGCCGCCCTATGGGACTCCCAATCACAGCCGGAAGTGATACAGCCTGGTGTTATCAAGTGCTAGTTCAAAGATCCAATATTATAACACCAGTACTATAGCCATAACCATTATAACAAGTTATACATAAACTTTTATGTCCCCAAAACAGCACTTTGAAGCATGCATATACACATATATATACACACACACGTATGTGGACTCCCCTTCAAATTAGTGGATTCGGCTATTTCAGCCACACCCGTTGCTGGCAAGTTTATAAAATCAAGCACACAGCCATGCAATCACAATAGACAAACATTGACAGTAGAATGGCCTTACTGAAGAGCTCAGTGGCTTTCAATGTGGCACCATCATAGGATGCCACCTTTCCAGCAAGTCAGTTCGTCAAATTTCTGCCCTGCTAAAGCTGCCCCGGGCAACTGTAAGTGCTGTTATTGTGAAGTGGAAACGTCTAAGAGGAACAACAGCTCAGCCGCAAAGTGGTAGGCCACAAAAGCTCACAGAGTGGGACCGCCGAGTGCTGAATCGTGCAAAAATTGCCTGTCCTCAGTTGTAACACTCACTACAGAGTTCCAGACTGCCCCTGGAAGCAACATCTGCACAAAAACTGTTAGTCGGGAGCTCCATGAAATGGGTTTCCATGGGCGAGCAGCCGCACCATGCGCAATGCCAAGCGTTGGTTGGAGTGGTGTAAAGCTCGCCGCCATTGGAATCTGGAGTAGCGGAAATGTGTTCTCAGGAGTGATAAATCAATGCTTCAACATCTGGCAGTCCGACAGACAAATCAGGGTTCGGCGAATGTTACCTGCCCCAATGCATAGCACCAACTATAAAGTTTGGTAGAGGAGGAATAATAGTCTGGGGCTGTTTTTCATGGTTCGGGCTAGACCCCTTAGTTCAATGAAGGGAAATCTAAACGCTACAGCATTAAACGCTACAGCATACAATTTAGACAATTCTGTGCTTCCAACTTTGGAAACAGTTTGGGGAAATCCCTTTCCTGTTTCAGCATGCTCGTGGCTGAATGGAAAAAAGTCCCTGCAGAAATGTTCCAAACATCCAGAGTAGAGGTTGTTATACCAGCAAAGGGGGACCAACTCCATATTAATGCCGCTGATTTTGGAATGAGATGTTCGACAAGCAGGTGTCCACATATACTTTTGGTCATGTAGTGTCTTGCCAAAAACCAATATATACCTGTCGAAGTCACCAGTAGCAATGCCACCACTCTGATATCATCATAACCAATATATAATGGAACGGACATATAGCACATACGGTACAAAAACAGAAAAGTCACTAGTCTGACATGATCAAATGGTTTCCCTTGTGAACTCAGGCCAAGCTGGTCATAGGCTCAGGTAACAATGGCTTGTTCGTTTGTGAAATGTAATGATGAAAAAGCTTTGACTGAATAGACAAACACAATGGATCCCCAAGGTCACAACTCCAGCAAAGGGCTCCCAAGATAGTGACCTCTACGATACACAGAATTTTACAGCATACACAGTGGACAGAATATTAAGACATTAGTTTTTAGTAACTCGTGATTATGAATTGAGTATGAGTCAATAGGGTTCAGTGAAGCTAGCCCATTTCACAGTTCAGCTTGTTAGCATCCCTGCTAACGCAACAATGTGAAAACATTGATTGTAAACACTGAAAATGGTCTCCCTTCACAGGAATGACCTCCGCATTCCACTGTTTTTACGAGTGGCGGTGTGTGTTTGTGAGAAACAGTCAGTTTTTTTTTTTTTTTTTTTTTTTTTTTTTTTTTTTAAATATAGTAACTACAGCAGGTTTTCTTGACGTGACTACGGCTGTTATTGCAAAAGGCCAGTTATCCTTTGTCCATGGACACACTGCACGTACAGTTATGAACAAGGCACTTTATAATGCCTGCCACAACTCATTGCTGTGAAATGGAAGACCCGAAGTCCACTTATGCAGTGATAAGATTTCACTTGCTTTGGTGTTGGTAAATTGTCATCGTGGCACAAAACCAGCTTGATCAATACTGCTGAACAACCTCCAGCACAACCAGTGTGAACTGCAAGGCTAGATTAGCAGTGATCAATTTAATATAAAATCACACGCATGTCCACAGCACAAACAAGGAAACAGTGTAGAGAGAAGGCAGAGTAGGAGAGTAAAGGGAAAGAGAGAAAAGGAGAGGTGGTGGTAGCCGACAGATACAGGGAACACTATAGAGGTAGTGGAGCTGATAGAAGACTGCATCCAACAGCAGAGGAACTACAAAAGAACTGGTTGACATGGAGTTGGAGAAAGTGTTCAGCAAGGAAAAGACTGGGAGAAAATAGAGAAGGTCACAGCAGCATAAATGGACAATTTGGTCAAACAATTCATTTAAAAGATGAATGCAGAAAATGAATTGCTTTGGCCAAATCGAGAAACAGAAACCCTCAGAGGATATGCAGAGCGTGTTATGAGGAATGTGAAAAGAGGAGAAGAGGAACAAGAGCTGCCAAGAGTGATGTAAGGAGAATTCATTTCGTGGGACAGGGAGCAAAACAGTTGTGGCTAAGTTATTAGGAGATATGGCGATTATGGGGTTCAATATATCCAGATTATATTTGGTTGGCCGTTCAGTTCAGGGGACCAGGACCTCTTTAGTACGCGGGTCGGTGGCGGAGGTTCCCCACAACAGCTTGCAGAGTCCCTGGTTGTGCTGTAACCGCCCAGGTCTCGGGTCCACATCTGGGACACACACACACACACGGTGCAAGGGAATAGGAGGAAGAGAGGAAAAAGTGGAGGGTACTTCAGACTGGTGCAGGAATAGGAAACTCCAGTTCTCAAGGCCTGATTAGTGTAACACTTTGGCCCCAGCTAAGACACCGCACCCCAATAAGTAGTCCTAATACGGGCTGGAGTGCAGACAACAGTTAGTCCATCTTTGTTACCAGTCAGTTTCTACAGTTACAAGAACAATGTACAGCAGGACACAGAGTGGTGTACAGGATTCCACCCACATCAACATGCACAATCAAAAGGCTCTCTCACACACCAGGATATGGGTTATTGCTTTTTAAGTGTATTTTCATTGACAAATGCAATTTGAGGGTCATTAAACTGTTTGGATCAGTTTGTTTTTCCACTTCATCCATGATTTGACGTACAAAATTCATATACATATTGCAAAGACCCAACCGTGTGCTCTCCCATCCAACTGTAGAATTAATACATGCACACAAACCAACAGGATTTAATAGTGTTGCTACTATATCGTCACACACAATTACCTTGCCTGTTTGATGACAATCCGGACAGCGTATGACAACATGTTGCAGTGGTATTCCAAGCTATCACAAAACAGTCAGTTGAGGTTAGTGCACACACACACCCACGCACAAATACCATTGGAAGCAGTGCCCACTCACTTGAGGTGATGGAGCATGTTGGCAGTGCTGAGCAGCATGGCCGTGGGGTTGCCAATGTTCCTGCCCACAGCCTGGGCAAAGGGGTTTCGAGCTCCCTGAGACGGAGGCCATTACATTTCTCAGGCCATTTTATCTATGCTTGGGTCTGCAATGTAATTAGTGTATGATTGCAGCAGACTGGTTAAGTTGGATCTCAGGCAGACTCCTGGACACTCAGTCTCAAACACGGCGTACTCTACACTATAGCTCTCTCCTGGGACCACTCCTGGCCCATCGACCAGCCCAGCTGCCAGGTTGTCAATGATGTTGCCATAGAGGTTGGGCATCACCAGCACGTCAAACTGGTATGGGTTCTGGACCAGCTAGAGAGAGAGAGAGAGAGAGAAGCAGTAAGTAAGTGAGAGTGAGGTGGGGCGTACCTGCATGCAACAGCTGTCTATAATAAGGTTGTTGTATTTGATCTTGGGATACAGCTCTGCCACCTCGGCACAGCACCTTAGGAACAGGCCATCTGCAAGATTCCTGTAGAAAGGCAGAAGGAGACTAAATCCTTGGCTGTAGTTGGATAGATGTGTAGAAGCCTTTAAAAAAGTTTTTTTCTGGCACCAAGACTCACATGATGTTGACCTTGTGGACTGCCGTGAACCTTCTTGGTGGCGTAGTCAAAGGCAAACTCCCTGGTGATAATCTTCAGACATTCGATCACTCCAGGCACACTCTGAGAGACAGAAAGCACAGAGTTCAGATCAGGTCAAACTTCCATCAGACCATGGTTTGACCATGTTGTTAGAGCGCTAACATATGTGGTCATACGTGGTCGTGTTCTTTCCAGTGTACAATGCCTCATGCATGATTTCAATGTGTATTAGTCATACAACAAACTAATCAAAAACATAGTAAGATTTCCATCAGGACCGGGTCAATCAACTTTAGCTAGCCAGACCCCACAGGGTGAGTGGAGATTTCCCTCGAAGTGCTGACCAATTAATGCTTTTTGAAGTCGGTTTGGTTTCGGGTAAATAATTAAAAAATATCAGTATGCATTATGTGGGTTGACTGCTGTAACACAGAATAAAAGTACAATGATGGTAGTGACTGCCCATTACTGCTTATCACTTATTAACCATTTACTCACATAACTTTAATAAAATATCAGTTGTGTCTATGACATGTTTTATTTGATGACTTATTTCATTCCATGTCATCATCTCCCCTCTATAGTGCTGCTGCCTATGCTGTCTGACAAAATCACAATTTTAGTAGTTCTTCAAAGTAAATAAGGCCCACTTTTATGACAGCTGAATACCAACTATCAAATCACTTAGAGGTATCTACCTGAAAATACATGATCTAAGCAACTGCTCTCTATCCCTCTTAATCGTGCATTCTTCTGTCTCCTCTCTGCATCTGTCCCACACTAACCTAACATAGCAGGCGTAAAAGAAACAGACCGGACAAGTAGGAGCGCAATGGATTATGGTCATTGCAGTTAATGACCATGTTTTCTGTACTAAACCATGTCAAATATTGGCCTGTTGGAAACAACAACTGTTTTGCGCTTGATCTGATTTATCTATAGAGAAACTGTGCAATGTGCACATTGTGCACAATGTGCACAATTATTATTATTATATTATAAAAAAACATTTTTTGGGGGGGGGGGTTAAATAATTTAGTCCATTAGTTGTTTAAAAAACAAAAAATAACAGATTTCAGTTAATCGCTCAGCACTACCAATGAAATGTCCTAAAATTGGAAGAAAAATAAACCCACCTAACTGGCACCCTAGCTGAGCTAAAATAAAAACACACCCATTGTTTGGTTGCATGGCAATATGTGATGCATCTCGTGATCCAGATAGCTGTACTCTCCCTCGGTCTGCTCTCGGATAATGACAAGGTTGTTGTGGCGGGTGCTATAGCCAGGAAGGCTGTTCACATGAACCACATTGGCAAACAGCCACGCTCAAGGTACTAAACGATATCATAACCGCCATCGATAAAAGACAGTACTGTGCAGCCGTCTTCATCGACCTTGCCAAGGCATTTGACTCTGTCAATCACCATATTCTTATCGGCAGACTCAGTAGCCTCGGTTTTTCGGATGACTGCCTTGCCTGGTTCACCAATTACTTTGCAGACAGAGTTCAGTGTGTCAAATCGGAGGGCATGCTGTCCGGTCCTCTGGCAGTCTCTATGGGGGTGCCACAGGGTTCAATCCTCGGGCCGACTCTTTTCTCTGTATATATCAATGATGTTGCTCTTGCTGCGGGCGATTCCCTGATCCACCTCTACGTAGACGACACCATTCTATATACTTCCGGCCCGTCCTTGGACACTGTGCTATCTAACCTCCAAACGAGCTTCAATGCCATACAACACTCCTTCCGTGGCCTCCAACTGCTCTTAAAAGCTAGTAAAACCAAATGCATGCTTTTCAACCGTTCGCTGCCTGCACCCGCACGCCTGACCAGCATCACCACCCTGGATGGTTCCGACCTTGAATATGTGGACATCTATAAGTACCTAGGTGTCTGGCTAGACTGTAAATTCTCCTTCCAGACTCATATTAAACATCTCCAATCGAAAATCAAATCAAGAATCAGCTTTCTATTCCGCAACAAAGCCTCCTTCACTCACGCCGCCAAACATACCCTAGTAAAACTGACTATCCTACCGATCCTCGACTTCGTCGATGTCATCTACAAAATTGCTTCCAACACTCTACTCAGCAAACTGGATGCAGTTTATCACAGTGCCATCCGTTTTGTCACTAAAGCACCTTATACCACCCACCACTGCGACTTGTATGCTCTAGTCGGCTGGCCCTCGCTACATATTCGTCGCCAGACCCACTGGCTCCAGGTCATCTACAAGTCCATGCTAGGTAAAGCTCCGCCTTATCTCAGTTCACTGGTCACGATGGCAACACCCATCCGTAGCACATGCTCCAGCAGGTGTATCTCACTGATCATCCCTAAAGCCAACACCTCATTTGGCCGCCTTTCGTTCCAGTTCTCTGCTGCCTGTGACTGGAACGAATTGCAAAATCGCTGAAGTTGGAGACTTATCTCCCTCACCAACTTCAAACATCTGCTGTCTGAGCAGTTAACCGATCGCTGCAGCTGTACATAGTCTATCGGTAAATAGCCCACCCATTTTTACCTACCTCATCCCCATACTGTTTTTATTTATTTACTTTTCTGCTCTTTTGCACACCAATATCTCTACCTGTACATGACCATCTGATCATTTATCACTCCAGTGTTATTAATCTGCAAAATTGTAATTATTCGCCTACCTCCTCATGCCTTTTGCACACAATGTATATAGACTCCCCTTTTTTTTCTACTGTGTTATTGACTTGTTAATTGTTTACTCCATGTGTAACTCTGTGTTGACTGTTCACACTGCTATGCTTTATCTTGGCCAGGTCGAAGTTGCAAATGAGAACTTGTTCAAAACTAGCCTACCTGGTTAAATAAAGGTGAAATAAAAATAAAATAAAAAACAGGTCCAGTCTACGCCTGAGGAGAGCTTCATTAATGAGATCAGCCAACCAGCCAGCCACAGTCAGGCTTCAAATGAATATGGTTGAAAGATGTAATAGAATGCACAAGATGCAATTTCAAAATGGGTTAGTGCATGGGCAGTTTTCCTCGTGTTATTAACGGAGACCTGGCCGGGTGGTGCCAGAATAACAACCTGTCCCTCAACGTAACTAAGACTAAAGGAGATGATTGTGGACTACAGGAAAAGGAGGACCGAGCACGCCCCCATTCTCATCAACGGGGCTGTAGAGGAGCAGGTTGAGAGCTTCAAGATCCTTGGTGTCCACATCACCAACAAACTAGAATGGTCCAAACACACCAAGACAGTAGTGAAGAGGGCACGACAAAGCCTATTCCCCCTCAGGAAACTAAAAATATTTGGCATGGGTCCTCAGATCCTCAAAAGGTTCTACAGCTGCAACATCTAGAGCATCCTGGCTGGTAATTACTCGGCCTCCGACCGCAAGGCACTACAGAGGGTAGTGCGTACGGCCCAGTACATCACTGGGGCTAAGCTGCCTGCCATCTAGAACCTTTACACCAGGAAGTGTCAGAGGAAGGCCCTAAAAATTGTCAAAGACCCCAGCCATAGACTGTTCTCTCTACTACCGCATGGCAAGCGGTACCAGAGTGCCAAGTCTAGGACAAAAAGGCTTCTCAACAGTTCTTACCCCCAAGCCATAAGACTCCTGACCAGGTAAATCAAATGGCTACCTGGACTATTTGCATTGTGTGCCCCCCCCCAACCCCTCTTTTACACTGTTGCTACTCTGTTTAACATGTATGCATAGTCACTTTAACTATACAGTCATGTACATACTACCTCAATTGGCCCGACCAACCCGCACATTGGCTAACCGAGCTATCTGCATTGTGTCCCGCCGTCTCCCACCAACCCCTCTTTTACACTACTGCTACTCTCTCTGTTCATCATATATGCATAGTCACTTTAACCATATCTACATACTACCTCAATCAGCCTGACTAACCGGTGTCAGTATGTAGCCTCCCAACTGTTTTTCACTGTTGTTTTTATTTCTTTACTTACCTATTGTTCACCTAACACCTTTTTTGCACTTGATTAGAGCCTGTAAGTAAGCATTTCACTGTTGAATTCGGTGCACGTGACAAATAAACTTTGATTTGAACTGACAGACCTTAGAGAGCTATATCCTGTCAGAAACTCCCAGTTGATAAACAAATCCCATGTTACCTAGGTATGCAAGATATCTGTAATATAGTTATCACACCCAGATTATGTGCCCACATTGATTTTGTGTACTCAGGTATCTTATAACACACATAAGACATGGCAAAATGTGTAGAATTGCAGGAAATTCGCTTTGAACTGCACATTTTTCATTCCAACAAAAGGGGGTGTGAACAATTTGGGGTAGCGAAAGGGGGGTTGTTGCTCTGTCAATAAAGACAATATCCATCCGGACCTTTGCCACCTAGGAAATTTGTGTGACTAGACTTTCTCAAATAGTGGTTGAGGACCCCATGCACTAGTTCCCATAACCTTACAATATTCATTGATTGTGTTGGCTTGCTCCAGTAAGAATTGTGGCGGCGTTAGATCTAATATTGCCTTACCCGATTTTCATCTCAAAGCCAGCCAGCTCCCCTTTAAACTCCACGGGGGTGTTAATCTTTCCTACACACAGACACAGAAAATAAAACCCGGTCAGAACACACTGATCTGATAAAAGCATTCAAGTGGAAGCAAATCTCCTGCATAGGAAATGAGAGGAGACAAGTCGGTTACCTTTCATGGCCACCCTGTTGGTCTTCATGGAGGCTAACAGCTGCTGCAGCTTCTCGTTGCTGTCCATGTGCTGCACCTCACTCAGGTGAAACTCCTCAAACTCCACTGGGAGGTCAGCCGCCTGGAGGGGGATGGAAAGGCAGGTTTAAGGCTAGAAACAAGGAGATAAGACAAAGGGATGAGAAACAGGATGGACATATTGCAGATGAATGAATAAAGGAGTGAGCGAATGGGCTACAATAACTGAATATACAAGACTAATTTTTAAGTTACCAATGAACACAGAAAATATTGGATTGAGCTCAGAGCAAGCTTGAAGCATGGTGCAGGCAATATCAAGACAGTGGGCTCCGTTCCCACATGGGCAACATACTGTGTGTGTTTACCGTGTGCAGAAAAGTGACAATCCGGTCTTGAGTGTTTGGGTGGGGGGCACCAAGAGAGGTTCATGAGCTTGGGGGTAAGGTGTGGTGAAAGCAAAGTAATTGGATATTTGGAGTGGAATGTGCCAAGGAGATGAGTTAGTTAGGTAAATGTCAACAGAGGGACCAGACACCCACACCAATGCACTCTTAAGGCGCTTTCACATATCTCTGTGTGATCTCGATTCTGGTACCTTAATACATGCTATAAAGCACATGTGAAACACAAACAAAGCCTGGCTGAAACAAATAATTGACCTGGTGAGTAGCGGGTTCAAGGTCCAGGACCAGAGTACAAGGTATTGTGACACAGCAGCGCAAGTCACGTGGGACTTTTTGCCCATTGTAAACCAGCTAGCTTGATAATGCCATGTAGAATATACATTGTCACTAATGCTGCAGGAAAACAAATTTCATATTTGAAAAACACATCACCTCTCCTGATCAGACTTGAGAAAAGGAGCCACCATAATGTACATACCTTGAAAACCTCCTTGACAGCAGTCATCAGCTCAGGTCCCACTCCATCCCCGGGCACCACGGTGACCGTGAAGGTGGCATCGGCGCCTCGGGCACACCCAGACAGGTGGTCATACTGTGGGGCCGGGCAGCCAGCTGCTGCCACCGCGGGCCAGTGCCAGTCAGGCCCTAGAACAGGACACAATAGTAAATTAGGCCTACCATAGAAAGTATGCATTATCTGAATGTCTCATCTGATGGCATCACCGTGTCAATACAACTTAAAGACAATGGGGGTTGCTTAGACCAGAGGCATGCCTGCCCCCCCATTACACTGCTACTTAATATAATGTTTACATACCCTACATTATTCATCTCATATGTCTACGTATATACTGTACTCTATATCATCTACTGCATCTTTATGTAATACATGTATCACTAGCCACTTTGAACTATGCCACTTTGTTTACATACTAATCTCATATGTATATACTGTACTCGATACCATCTACTGAATCTTGCCTATGCCGCTCTGTACCATCACTCATTCATATATCTTTATGTACATATTCTTTATCCCCTTACACTTGTGTGTGTATAAGGTAGTAGTTTTGGAATTGTTAGTTAGATTACTCGTTGGTTATTACTGCATTGTCGGAACTAGAAGCACAAGCATTTCGCTACACTCGCATTAACATCTGCTAACCATGTGTATGTGACAAATAACATTTGATTTTTTAAAATAAAACTGGACCGTGTTCAGACATGAAGAACATTCTGAATAAGTGTCATGTACCTTGATGATAGGATAAGGGGGACATAATTCAGAACGTTTTACACTATGAAGCGACAGGCTATAATAATCCATTTGAGCTAACTTTACGCCAGTCTCTCGTATCAGAAGACAGCCCAATTGGTTTATCAGGCTGCAAAAATTAGGTTTAGGCTAGCTGACACTGTGTATTTCTGAAGCTGATAACACACAATCACAGATAACGTTAGTGTCAAAGATTTGTATTGTTATATCAGTAGCTACTAGCTAGCCAAGTTAGCTAACGTCAGCTATCTTCATCCTCCTATCGCATTGGTGATTAAATGAATGTATGTCAAGCAGTTTCTAATAAAACGGCTGTCCCCAATAGCAACAACGAAGGGTTTTACACGAAACAATTTGTCCACAATTTGATGGTTGTAAACATTATCTACCGACTAACCTTGATCAAAGTTATAAGGTTCCCTCTTAAGGCAGCAGCCATCGTGATCACCAAACCAAAGAAAATGTGGAGGAAATTAACTTTGTCTTTACAGGCTAGAAACGTTGATTATTCTTTGGTGGAATAGTTGGACTGAGCAACCATGTGAGCGAGATACAGACGCCATCTAGTGGATTGGAGTTGCAGTTCGTCCTAATATTGTCAACTTCAGCAGAGTAGACAGTTCAGTCAAATTAGTAGGGCCAAGGAGACCTCTTTAGAAGGGGCAAATATTTGTCATTTTTCACAGAAATTTGAGACCAAGGTGGATGTGGTTACAGAAACCCTACCACTAATCCCGGAGGGTTGATGATTGCCCCCCATCTATCTTCAGAGCTCGTGCTGCTAGGCGACCTAAACTGGAACATGCTTAACACCCCAGCCATCCTACAATCTAAACTTGATGCCCTCAATCTCACACAAATTATCAATGAACCTACCAGGTACCTCCCCAAAGCCTTAAACACGGGCACCCTCATAGATATCATCCTAACCAACTTGCCCTCTAAATACACCTCTGCTGTCTTCAACCAAGATCTCAGCGATCACTGCCTCATTGCCTGCATCCGTAATGGGTCAGCGGTCAAACGACCTCCACTCATCACTGTAAAACGCTCCCTGAAACACTTCAGCGAGCAGGCCTTTCTAATCGACCTGGCCGGGGTATCCTGGAAGGATATTGATCTCATCCCGTCAGCAGAGGATGCCTGGATATTTTTAAAAAATGCCTTCCTAACCATCTTAAATAAACATGCCCCATTCAAGAAATTTAGAACCAGGAACAGATATAGCCCTTGGTTCTCCCCAGACCTGACTGCCCTTAACCAACACAAAAACATCCTATGGCGTTCTGCATTAGCATCGAACAGCCCCCGTGATATGCAGCTGTTCAGGGAAGCTAGAAACCATTATACACAGGCAGTTAGAAAAGCCAAGGCTAGCTTTTTCAAGCAGAAATTTGCTTCCTGCAACACTCAAAAAAGTTCTGGGACACTGTAAAGTCCATGGAGAATAAGAACACCTCCTCCCAGCTGCCCACTGCACTGAAGATAGGAAACACTGTCACCACTGATAAATTCACCATAATTGAGAATTTCAATAAGCATTTTTTCTACGGCTGGCCATGCTTTCCACCTGGCTACTCCTACCCCGGTCAACAGCACTGCACCCCCCACAGCAACTCGCCCAAGCCTTTCCCACTTCTCCTTCTCCCAAATCCGTTCAGCTGATGTTCTGAAAGAGCTGCAAAATCTGGACCCCTACAAATCAGCCGGGCTAGACAATCTGGACCCTTTCTTTCTAAAATTATCTGCCGAAATTGTTGCCACCCCTATTACTAGCCTGTTCAACCTCTCTTTCGTGTCGTCTGAGATTCCCAAAGATTGGAAAGCAGCTGCGGTCATCCCCCTCTTCAAAGGGGGGGACACTCTTGACCCAAACTGCTACAGACCTATATCTATCCTACCATGCCTTTCTAAGGTCTTCGAAAGCCAAGTCAACAAACAGATTACTGACCATTTTGAATCTCACCATACCTTCTCTGCTATGCAATCTGGTTTCAGAGCTGGTCATGGGTGCACCTCAGCGACGTTCAAGGTCCTAAACGATATCTTAACCGCCATCGATAAGAAACATTACTGTGCAGCCGTATTCATTGACCTGGCCAAGGCTTTCGACTCTGTCAATCACCACATCCTCATCGGCAGACTCGACAGCCTTGGTTTCTCAAATGATTGCCTCGCCTGGTTCACCAACTACTTCTCTGAAAGAGTTCAGTGTGTCAAATCGGAGGGTCTGCTGTGCAGTCTCTATGGGGGTGCCACAGGGTTCAATTCTTGGACCGACTCTCTTCTCTGTATACATCAATGAGGTCGCTCTTGCTGCTGGTGAGTCTCTGATCCACCTCTATGCAGCCAACACCATTCTGTATACTTCTGGCCCTTCTTTGGACACTGTGTTAACAACCCTCCAGGCAAGCTTCAATGCCATACAACTCTCCTTCCGTGGCCTCCAATTGCTCTTAAATACAAGTAAAACTAAATGCATGCTCTTCAACCGATCGCTACCTGCACCTACCCGCCTGTCCAACATCACTACTCTGGACGGCTCTGACTTAGAATACGTGGACAACTACAAATACTTAGGTGTCTGGTTAGACTGTAAGCTCTCCTTCAAGACCCATATCAAACATCTCCAATTCAAAGTTAAATCTAGAATTGGCTTCCTATTTCGCAACAAAGCATCCTTCACTCATGCTGCCAAACATACCCTTGTAAAACTGACCATCCTACCAATCCTCGACTTTGGCGATGTAATTTACAAAATAGCCTCCAATACCCTACTCAACAAATTGGATGCAGTCTATCACAATGCAATCCGTTTTGTCACCAAAGCCCCATATACTACCCACCATTGCGACCTGTACGCTTTCGTTGGCTGGCCCTCGCTTCATACAAGACCCTGCTTGGTAAATTCCCCCCTTATCTCAGCTCGCTGGTCACCATAGCATCTCCCACCTGTAGCACACGCTACAGCAGGTATATCTCTCTAGTCACCCCCAAAACCAATTCCTTCTTTGGCCGCCTCTCCTTCCAGTTCTCTGCTGCCAATGACTGGAACGAACTACAAAAATCTCTGAAACTGGAAACACTTATCTCCCTCACTAGCTTTAAGCACCAACTGTCAGAGCAGCTCACAGATTACTGCACCTGTACATAGCCCACCTATAATTTAGCCCAAACAACTACCCTCTTTCCCTACTGTATTTAATTTATTTATTTTGCTCCTTTGCACCCCATTATTTTTATTTCCTACTTTGCACATTCTTCCATTGCAAATCTACCATTCCAGTGTTTTACTTGCTATAATGTATTTACTTTGCCACCATGGCCTTTTTTGCCTTTACCTCCCTTATCTCACCTCATTTGCTCACATCGTATATAGACTTGTTTATACTGTATTATTGACTGTATGTTTGTTTTACTCCATGTGTAACTCTGTGTCGTTGTATGTGTCGAACTGCTTTGCTTTATCTTGGCCAGGTCGCAATTGTAAATGAGAACTTGTTCTCAACTTGCCTACCTGGTTAAATAAATAAAATGGTTGCAATAATGCATGATGTAGTACCCGTGTAAGATTCTGAGACGGGAGGCGTGATTTGAACCTGCCACATTAGGGTCCAACAGAGCCTGATTTATTGCACAGCTCCAAGAAAGCTAACAAGCAGGAATCTGTTTTTATCGGTCTGCGTGTAAAGAAAGTCACGCTGCTTGCTTGGCTAGAACCACTTCCCCCCGATCCAATCCAGCTCACACCTAGCTCGAACTTCCGACATCTGCCTGGCAAACACATGTGACCGCCCTCCTAAAGTATTACAACACATTGCGCCACCGAACAAAGCCTTCGTCAAAGGTGCAAGGGGCGACATTTCAGGCGGAGGAATGAGTTTTTAAAATCTCCATCGGCTACATTCACCCCCCAAACTCGCGGTTGATCTGAACGCTACTGCAGATCCGGGTCACAGAACAATTGCCAGGGACATCACGCTGCTTGTTTAGCGAGTACCACTTCCCCCAAATCCGGCTCATCATACCTGGCTCGAACTCGGGACATCTGCCTTGCAAACACACGTGACCGCTCTGCACTCCAGCACTTTGGATTTGAAATGATACAATGACTATGAGTTTAAAGCTGTAATTTGAGGGCATTTTCGTCCATATCAGGTGAACCGTTTAGAAATTAAAGCACTCTTTGTACATAGCCCCCCCATTTTAAGGGGACAAATTCACGTATTTAAAGTAGGTCAAAAGTTTAGTATATTCCTAACACGCAATGATTACATCAAACTAAACTCCCGTGTTATTGTAATGGTGCGAGGTTAGCATGTTTTGGGGGTATGATATTTGTGCATCTGTAACTTTCTCACTCAACATGATTCACGATTCATTCAGGACTATCCGTAATCATGGTAGCATCATGGTAGTGTTTATGCAACAGTATAACTTTAGACCGTCCCCTCGCCCATACCCGGGCGCGAACCAGGGACCCTCTACACACATCAACAACAGTCACCCACGAAGCATCGTTCCCCATCGCGATTCAGCGCGCACCACCGCTAACTACGCTAGCCGTTTCACATCCGTTACATTTAGAAACAGGACTCGCGGCCCAGGACTGAGTTTGGGAAACCCTGTGCTAAATGATTCAAATGTAAAACATAGAAACCATGTGTTTGATACGTTTCATTAATTCCGTTCCAGTCATAACAATGAGCCTGTCCTACCCAATTAAGGTGCCACCAGCCGCCTGTGCTGGGGATCCCCCATCCCCACACCCAGTGTTGATGCTTGCATAGCTGTATAAGTGTGTTAGGTTTTAAAATAGTTATTTTTACCTATTTGTCATCACATCGATTCCATAACCTCTGGGGCAAAGTGTCCTTTATTTACCTTGTTGGGTATCTTCTTGAATTACTTGACTATTCAAGGTAACGTCATTTCCTCGACAGGCAAGTAAGCGCAAGTCTAGTGGGTGACAGCTGCTCGCGTCGAAGCTGAGTTTACTATATATGGGCAAAGCCAGGCATACGGAGAGTGCCGTTCGCTTCCGTGTTTGTGCGATTAGCAGAGTCCAGAACTGCCGGTGGATAAGGGAGGTTTGGTGTTTCATTCATCGGAGGAATTAATACAAAATCTGCGAATATGACCTATGATTTGAGTAAGTAGTTTTATTAGTTTCATTTTTGAAATAATATACATTAAAGATGGACCTTTAATCGTTCCCTTAGTACAAATAGTGCTTCACCACATAGAAACAGCTAACGTTAGCTAGCTAGCTACTGTAACTACGTGTGTAAGCACTAACCTCGCCCATTCTGCATTTTCAATCACATTTCTTGTCTTGAGACATCACACCCCTGCCAAAGTTCTTCTGTAACTAGGTAAATAGCCACGTATTCATAATTGAGTTTCCTCTCATTGGATGGATCTTGAAAGGGAACCTACTCTGTTTTGAAATTGTTTGAAGGAAATATGGCACTCGATTTCTGCACGAAATATGCAACGCAGTGTTGACATGTCACTGAGTGTGGGTGATTTTAGTAACACTACACAGTCGTATGCATATTTTACACTTATCTGCTAACGTGTAGTTAATGTATCAGCTAAAAGCAGAGGTACATGAAGACCTATTTATTGTCTTTGTGACAGACGGCTATTACAGGTCGTCTGCTATGCATTTCAGAGGCCTGGCATCATACATAATACAAGCAACAGTGTCATTTAGTTTGTATTAATTGATTGAAGTGTAGTTTTGATTTGTCTGTTTTTACAGCTGCTGTAGGCTGATCTTAATGTGTATGTTTTTTTTACCAACCAAATAGGTCAATGCCTAGACTAACTTAGATGTTGTTGTTATTAATAATACACATTTCCTTGCCGTTCACACAGAGCATGTATTTGCCAGCCTCCCGCAGATGGAGCGAGGAGTTGCCAAAGTCCTTGGTGGAGATCCCAAAGGCAACAACTTCCTCTACACCAATGGGAAGAGTGTCATCATCAGGAACATGGATGTAATTCTTTAAATCTAATGGACATATCACTTGACACATTGTTGGCAGCTGATAACCTGAAACTCACAGACCTATATTTGGGTGTGTTCATGTACAGTAAAACGTGTGAACTGGGCGGGTCAGATTTTATTCAAGGATTTAACCTCTTCCCCAGTCTATATTGTGTGAGAACCTGTACTAATGTTCAATTTTTGCCTTCATCTCTGACAGAACCCTGCCATAGCTGACATCTACACCGAGCACCCTCATCAAGTTACTGTTGCCAAGTATGCTCCCAGTGGCTTCTACATTGCGTCTGGAGGTAGCTAGATAGTTATGACCTACTTGTGTGTATGTACTGACATGTATGTGTAACTGATAGATGCACACACATACACTACATGTTAATGGAGTTTACTCCGGCGCCGACAGATGGCCGCCTCGCTTCGCGTTCCTAGGAAACTATGCCTTTTTAAAAAAAAAATTTACGTGTTATTTCTTACATTAGTACCCCAGGTCATCTTAGGTTTCATTACATACAGTCGAGAAGAACTACTGAATATAAGATCAGCGTCAACTCACCATCAGTACGACCAAGAATATGATTTTCACGAAGCAGATCCTGTGTTCTGCCTTTCAACCAGGACAACGCAATGGATCCCAGCCGGCGACCCCAAAAAACGACTCCGTAAAAGAGGGAAACGAGGCGGTCTTCTGGTCAGACTCCGGAGACGGGCACATCGTGCACCACTCCCTAGCATTCTTCTCGCCAATGTCCAGTCTCTTGACAACAAGGTTGATGAAATCTGAGCAAGGGTAGCATTCCAGAGGGACATCAGAGACTGTAACGTTCTTTGCTTCACGGAAACATGGCTCACTGGAGAGACGCTATCGGAGGCGGTGCAGCCAGCTGGTTTCTCCACGCATCGCGCTGACAGAAACAAACATCTTTCTGGTAAGAAGAGGGGCGGGGGCGTTTGCCTTATGGCTAACGAGACGTGGTGTGATCACAGAAATATACAGGAAGTCAAATCCTTCTGTTCACCTGATTTAGAATTCCTCACAATCAAATGTCGACCTCATTATCTACCAAGAGAATTCTCTTCGATTATAATCACAGCCGTATATATTCCCCCCCAAGCAGACACATCGATGGCTCTGAACGAACTTTATTTGACTCTTTGCAAACTGGAATCCATACATCCTGAGGCTGCATTCATTGTAGCTGGGGATTTTAACAAGGCTAATCTGAAAACAAGACTCCCTAAATTGTATCAGCATATCGATTGCGCAACTAGGGCTGAAAAAACCTTGGATCATTGTTACTCTAACTTCCGCGACGCATATAAGGCCCTGCCCCGCCCTCCTTTCGGAAAAGCTGACCACGACTCCATTTTGCTGATCCCTGCCTACAGACAGAAACTAAAATAAGAAGCTCCCACGCTGAGGTCTGTCCGACCAAGCTGATTCCACACTCCAAGACTGCTTCCATCACGTGGACTGGGATATGTTTCATATTGCGTCAGATAACAACATTGACGAATACGCTGATTCGGTGTGCGAGTTCATTAGAACGTGCGTTGAAGATGTCGTTCCAATAGCAACGATTAAAACATTCCCTAACCAGAAACTGTGGATTGATGGCAGCATTCGCATGAAACTGAAAGCGCGAACCACTGCTTTTAATCAGGGCAAGGTGACTGGTAACATGACCGAATACAAACAGTGCAGCTATTCCCTCCGCAAGGCTATCAAACAAGCTAAGCGTCGGTATAGAGACAAAGTAGAATCTCAATTCAACGGCTCAGACACAAGAGGTATGTGGCAGGGTCTACAGTCAATCACGGACTACAAGAAGAAAACCAGCCCAGTCACGGACCAGGATGTCTTGCTCCCAGGCAGACTAAATCACTTTTTTGCCTGCTTTGAGGACAATACAGTGCCACTGACACGGCCTGCAACGAAAACATGCGGACTCTCCTTCACTGCAGCCGAGGTGAGTAAAACATTTAAACGTGTTAACCCTCGCAAGGCTGCAGGCCCAGACGGCATCCCCAGCCGCGCCCTCAGAGCATGCGCAGACCAGCTGGCCGGTGTGTTCACGGACATATTCAATCAATCCCTATACCAGTCTGCTGTTCCCACATGCTTCAATAGGGCCACCATTGTTCCTGTTCCCAAGAAAGCTAAGGTAACTGAGCTAAACGACTACCGCCCCGTAGCACTCACTTCCGTCATCATGAAGTGCTTTGAGAGACTAGTCAAGGACCATATCACCTCCACCCTACCTGACACCCTAGACCCACTCTAATATGCTTACCGCCCAAATGGGTCCACAGACGATGCAATCTCAACCACACTGCACACTGCCCTAACCCATCTGGACAAGAGGAATACCTATGTGAGAATGCTGTTCATCGACTACAGCTCGGCATTTAACACCATAGTACCCTCCAAGCTCGTCATCAAGCTCGAGACCCTGGGTCTCGACCCCGCCCTGTGCAACTGGGTACTGGACTTCCTGACGGGCTGCCCCCAGGTGGTGAGGGTAGGCAACATCTCCACCCCGCTGATCCTCAACACTGGGGCCCCACAAGGGTGCGTTCTGAGCCCTCCTGTACTCCCTGTTCACCCACGACTGCGTGGCCACGCACGCCTCCAACTCAATCATCAAGTTTGCGGACGACACAACAGTGGTAGGCTTGATTACCAACAACGACGAGACGGCCTACAGGGAGGAGGTGAGGGCCCTCGGAGTGTGGTGTCAGGAAAATAACCTCACACTCAACGTCAACAAAACTAAGGAGATGATTGTGGACTTCAGGAAACAGGAGAGGGAACACCCCCCTATCCACATTGATGGAACAGTAGTGGAGAGGGTAGTAAGTTTTATGTTCCTCGGGATACACATCACAGACAAACTGAATTGGTCCACTCACACAGACCGCATCGTGAAGAAGGCGCAGCAGCGCCTCTTCAACCTCAGGAGGCTGAAGAAATTCGGCTTGTCACCAAAAGCACTCTCAAACTTCTACAGATGCACAATCGAGAGCATCCTGGCGGGCTGTATCACCGCCTGGTACGGCAACTGCTCCGCCCACAACCGTAAGTCTCTCCAGAGGGTAGTGAGGTCTGCACAACGCATCACCGGGGGCAAACTACTGCCCTCCAGGACACCTACACCACCCGATGTTACAGGAAGGCCATAAAGATCATCAAGGACAACAACCACCCGAGCCACTGCCTGTTCACCCCGCTATCATCCAGAAGGTGAGGTCAGTACAGGTGCATCAAAGCTGGGACCGAGAGACTGAAAAACAGCTTCTATCTCAAGGCCATCAGACTGTTAAACAGCCACCACTAACATTGAGTGGCTGCTGCCAACACACTGACTCAACTCCAGCCACTTTAATAATGGGAATTGATGGGAAATGATGTAAAATATATCACTAGCCACTTTAAACAATGCCACCTAATATAATGTTTACATACCCTACATTATTCATCTCATATGCATACGTATATACTGTACTCTATATTATCTACTGCATCCTTATGTAATACATGTATCACTAGCCACTTTAAACTATGCCACTTTGTTTACATACTCATCTCATATGTATATACTGTACTCGATACCATCTACTGTATCTTGCCTAAGCTGCTCTGTACCATCACTCATTCATATATCTTTATGTACATATTCTTTATCCTCTTACACTGTGTATAAGACAGTATTTTTTTTGGGAGTTGTTAGTTAGATTACTTGTTGGATTATTACTGCATTGTCGGAACTAGAAGCACAAGCATTTCGCTACACTCTCATTAACATCTGCTAACCATGTGTATGTGACAAATAAAATTTGATTTAATGTATTTTAATTGTAGTATTTTTGTTTTTTTTGTCCTGACTTTTTTGTTGTAGTCGGACTCCAGTAAGACTAGCTATTGGCGTTGGCTAATGGGATCCTAATAAATCATGTCTTATCATAAAACATACCAAGAAACGTGAATGCTTTTTCAAATTCACTCGGATCTCGTCTGTCAATGGATTTGTCTTATTTGTGAATAGTGACAATACCTGTACCTGGTCTTCTCATGCATGTGGTTTCTGTGGAGAACATCTCTTTTGCACAAAGCCAAATGGACAGAGATCATTTTTATGATAGTGATGCCAAATCTACAACATTCAAATATGTTTCCTACAGATGTGTCTGGTAAGATCCGTATCTGGGACACTACCCAGAAGGAGCACCTTCTGAAGTACGAGTACCAGCCTTTTGGGGGAAAAATCAAGGACATCGCCTGGACTGAGGACAGCAAAAGGATTGCTTGTGTGGGAGAGGGACGTGAGAAGTAAGTCTGTAGGGCCTAGTTCAGACCACATGCAGGACCGGGACATGGTGCCTGTACCGTTATCTTCCAAATAAGAGCTCGGGTCCTGCTAACAGTGCAGCATTTACACTTTGAACAATGGTTGTACGTCATAGAGGATTGCATAAGCTTTATGTCCGCTGTTAACGCGTTATGGGGTGTGCAGGTTTTTGTTCCACATCAGCAATAACATGTCCATGAATTATAGAATCATGATCAGCTGAATCAGGGTTGTGTTCAGTTAGGCATATGCCAAACTCTTTTGAAACTAAAATTAACATCCTTAGTGGGTATGTTCAGGTGATGCCTCCTTTTGTTCAATTGCTTCCTCCCGTTTTGTCTTCTGAACATGTTCCCAGCATGTTGGGGCAACAGCTCTCAACTCTAGTGACTAACCCTGTTGTAAACATTCCAGTATCTGACATGAATTGAATATTAAATTACTAGACATTGCTTGAACCCCTTTAAAATGAGATTTCCGGACGTCAGAAGATGAATTCAAAAACACCCTTCACCCAAGACTTTCATAACTCTCCTAAAACTTGGATAAGGTTTTCTCTTTCATCTATGCACTTATGAATTATGAATGATTTGCTTCTATCTAGTGAATCGCTGCACATTTGGCATTGCATCATGTCTTGTCCCACTTTGTAAATGTGTGTGTTCTTCCTTACAGGTTTGGGGCTGTGTTCCTGTGGGACACTGGCTCCTCAGTGGGTGAGATCTCGGGCCACTCCAAAATCATCAACAGCGTGGACATCAAGCAGACTCGCCCCTACCGCCTCATCACCGGCAGTGATGACAACTGTGGGGCCTTCTTTGAGGGACCCCCTTTCAAGTTCAAGTTCTCAAGCACAGTGAGTGGCTTTTTCTCAATGAGTCTCAACTTGTGTCTCTGGCCTCCCTTTTTAGAAAAAGGTAATCGAGCAGAGGCGGAGAGGGGAAGTGGACAAATGTGCTTGTATGAAATTACTACTCCAATTGTGCATCAGGCAAATTATGTTTACAGGGTGTAATCTCAAAATGTATGAAGTGATATCACATTTTGCTAGTTGCGCAAGACATTTTGTAGATAAAAGGATACATAGCATATCGTTTTTAAATGTTTGCAAGCTTTTCTCCTACAAGAAAGCAATTAGCTGATTCAAGGGGGGTGGGAGATTTCATAACTCTTCGGTAAAAGGACTCTGGTAGGATATACTTGTTTCCTTGCCAAAAGGAGGCTATTGGAGGACAGTTTTCCATTTGCCTACTAACTAATTGACACTCCACTTGACCACTTATCAGTTTGTGAGTTACAGAGAGAGGGCAGAGTACAGACTTTTCCCCAAATTAGAAAAGGCCAATGTGTCTGACATTTCTGAAGAAATTTGGGAATTGGTTCTGGATTTTTACAAAAAAGAAAATGAGTATTTCCTTTTGGTACTATAGACCTTTTCATTCGGTTAGCCCTGTCGTGAGCACGGACGGAAGTCACGGTGGGAAAAGTACTCACTTGTCATACTTGAGTAAAACATGAAAGATACCTTAATAGAAAGTTACTAAAGTAAAAGTGAGTCACCCAGTAAATAACTACTTGAGTAAGTCAAAGTATTTGGTTTATAATATACTTAAGTATATAAACCATTTCAAATTCGCAATATAAACAAACCATACGGCACCATTTTGATTTACGGATAGCCAGGGGACACCCCAGTGCCTTACAAATTAAGCATTTTTGTTTAGTGAGTCCGCCAGATCAAAGGCAGTAGGGATGACCAAAGATCTTGTCTTGATGAGTCTGAATTGGACCATTTTCATGTCTTGCTAAGCTTTCAAAATATAATGTACTTTAGAGTGTCATGGCAAATGTATGGAGTAAAAAGTACCTTTTTTAAAATTTTTTTTTTAAAGAATATAGTAAAGTACAGACCCCCAAAAATGACTTAAGTAGTAATTTACACCACTGGGAAGCCATACATTTGTTGACCATGGAACGTATCAGTGTGTGTAGGAGTCAAGCCAACTTTGGTTTCTTTTAAAGTGCGAAAGGAGATTTTGACATTGTCTCAGTCACTTAGCTCATGGTGCTGAGCTGCTGATGACATTAGTCTGGTTAACATGCTGCTGAATCCCCCCAAAAGCGGAGTATTTCTGATGAGGCTTTAAAGTAGGGCTGGGAATTACCAGGGACCCCATGATATTACCACGATACTTTGGTGCTGATACGATATGTATTGCGGCTCACGATTCTCACAAGTCTATGTATTGCAATTCGATACTGCACACTGACTTGATGTTATTGCTTGATGTTATTGCTCACCATATGTCTGCTGCTGAGTGACGAGCGAGCCATGAGAAAGTGAGTTTTGATTAGTCATGGAAATAAAGTGCTGAAAACAAATTAGCTCACTGTTTAAAAATAAGATGGAGGGCAAACTATCAAGGACAAATACTGGAATTTTGGTGCGGGTACATCCAACTAATATTCTACTGTATGTCCCCCCCCCCCCATCTAATTTAAAGAGGGTTCCAGGACCACAAAGAACACTCTGTAGTGAACATATTGACAATATTGTAGTCAAGGTGAACTACCTCTGCTCTTGGGCCTATGCATTTACAGTTTATTTGGACCACTTGACCTTTTCCATGTTGTATCTTCTAACCTTATTCTAAAAAGGATTCAATGGATTTCTTCCTCATAAATCTATACACAATGACAACTTTTTTAATTTTGCAAAAAAGAAATAAAACTGACACTTTGCTATGAGACTTGAAATTGAGCTCAGGTGCATCCTGTTTCCATTGATCATCCTTGATGTTTCTACAACTTGACTGGAGTCCACCTCTGGTAAATTCAATTGATTTGGACATGGTTTGGTAAGTCTCTATATAAGCTCCACAGTTGACAGTGCATGTCAGAGCAAAAACCAAGCCATGGTAGAGCTCCGAGACAGGATGGTGTCAAGGCACAGATCTGAGGAAGGGTAACAAAAAATGTGTGCAGCATTGACGGTCGTCAAGAACACCGTGACCTCCATCATTCTTAAATGTGAGCAGTTCAGGAACCACCAAGACTCTTCCTAGAGCTGGCTGCTCGGCTAAACTGAGCAGTTCAGGGGAGAACGGCCTTGGTGAGGGAGGTGCCCAAGAACCGGATGGTCACTTTGACAGGGCTCCAGAGTTCCTCTGTGGAGATGGTTGTCCTTCTGGACGGTTCTCCCATCTCTGCCAATCAGGCCTTTCTAGTAGTGGCCAGACGGAAGCCACTCTTCAGTAAAAGGCACATTGCAGCCCGCTTGGATTTTGCCAAAAAGTAATTAAAGTTCTCTCCGACCATGAGAAACAAGATTCTCTGGTCTGATGAAACCAAGATTGATCTCTTTGGCCTGAATGCCAACCATCACGTCTGGAGGAAACCTTGCACCATCCCTATGGTGAAGCATGGTGGTAGTAGCATCATGCTGTGGGGATGTTTTTCAGAGACTGGGAGACTAGTCAGGATTGAGGGAAAGATGAACAGAGCAAAGTAAAGGGAGATACTTGCTGAACCTGCTCAGGACATCAGACTGGGGCGAGGTTCACGTCAAGTCTCGGCCAAGTCTCGGAATGTCCTTGAGTGGCCAAGCCAGAGCCCGGACTTGAACTTGATCGAACAGCTCTTGAGAGACCTGAAAATAGCTGTGCAGCAGTGCTCCCCATCCAACCTGACAGAGCTTGAGAGGATCTGCAGATAAGAATGGGAGGAACTCTCCAAATACAGGTTTGCCAAGCTTGTAGCGTCGTACCCAAGAAGACTCACTGCCAAGGTGCTTCAACAAAGTACTGAGTAAAAGGTCTGAATAGTTATGTAAATGTAATATTTCAGTTAATTTTACATTTGCATACTTTTGATAAAAATCAGTTTTTGCTTTGTCATCTAATTTAGTAAGTCTAATGTAACAAAATGCTTGAAAAGTTGAGGGGTTTGAATACTTTCCAAACGCACTGTACATTCTTGACTACTTTTTTGAGTGGTTCTCAGTTTCTCAGGATCAGTGTTTTATGTACTTTCACATGTTGTCAACTGCAAGTTGAGGTTAGTACAGACCGACCTCAACTTATTCAATAAGTATCCTTTTCAAAAAATGTTTTTGTGCATTATGCTTAGCAAACTACCTGCCTTGGAGCAGTCAGCTTTTTTGCAGTTTTGGGATGATTTGTCTGGACTAGGGTTTGCTACAGGCTGCCACCAGTCACTGTTTGTGGTCTTGGGCCAAGTCCATACACATTTAGTGCTTATAAATTCACATTTTAGGCCCATTAGGCTAATTTAGCAAAATATATTGGGTGGGGGTGGAGAAACAACAATCAATACATTACAGAATTAAAACCTACAATTCAATGTGATCCAGCCTAAAAAGAAAATAATTTGTACTCTTCTGTAACAGATACTTTATTAAGCACATGACCTCACTCCGCAATAATTGAGACTTATGAGATCTACTATATGGGTGTTGAAAAGGGAACCTTCTGTATCGAAACAACTGAAATTCCTCTGAAGAATTTCTGCTCAGGGTCTCCAGAAATAGGTTGTCCCTTCTGTATTTTTAAAGATTATTTTTAAATTGTACCTTTTTATTTAACCAGGTAGGCTAGTTGAGAACAAGTTCTCATTTGCAACTGCGACCTGGCCAAGAAAGCAAAGCAGTGTGACAGTTACACATGGCGTAAAAAATAAACAAGTCAATGACACAGTAGAAAAAATAAAGTCTATATACAGTGTGTGCAAAAGGCATGAGAAGGTAGGCAATAAATAGGCCTTAGGAGGGAATAATTACAATTCAGCAGATTAACACTGGAGTGATAAATGAGCAGATTATGATGTGCAAGTAGAGCTACTACTTGTTATCCGGACAACATTCCCTCCGATTTGACACACTGAACTCTGTCTGCAAAGTAGTTGGTGAACCAGGCAAGGCAGTCATTAGAAAAATCAAGGCTATTGAGTCTGCCGATAAGAATACGGTGATTGACCGAGTCGAAGGCCTTGGCCAGGTCGATGAAGACTGCTGCACAGTACTGTCTTTTATCGATGGCGGTTATGATATCGTTTAGTACCTTGCGCGTGGCTGAGGTGCACCTGTGACCGGCTCAGAAGCCGCATTGCACAGCGTAGAAGGTACGGTGGGATTCGACGTGGTCAGTGATCTGTTTTAACTTGGCTTTCGAAGACTTTAGATAGGCAGGGCATGATGGGTATAGGTCTGTAACAGTTTGGATCTAGGGTGTCACCCCCTTTGAAGAGCGGGATGACCGCGGCAGCTTTCCAGTCTTTATGGATCTTGGACGATATGAAAGAGGTTCAACAGACTGGTAATAGGGGTTGCAACAATGTCGGCGGATAGTTTTAGAAAGAGCGGGTCCAGATTGTCTAGCCCAGCTGATTTGTACGGGTCCAGGTTTTGCAGCTCTTTCAGAACATCTGCTGTCTGGATTTGGGTGAATGAGAAGCTGGGGAGGCTTGGGAGAGTAGCTGCGGGTGAGGCGGAGCTGTTGGCCGGGGTAGAAGTAGCCAGGAGGAAGGCATGGCCAGTCGTTGAAATGCTTATTGAAATGTTTGATTATCATGGATTTATCAGTGGTGACCGTGTTACCTAGACTCAGTGCAGTGGGCAGCTGGGAGGAGGTGCTCTTGTTCTTCATGGACTTTAGTGTCCCAAAACTTTTTGGAGTTAGAGCTTCCAGATGTGAATTTCTGCTTGAAAAAGCTAGCCTTTGCTTTCCTGACTGCGTGTATTGGTTCCTGACTTCCCTGAACAGTTGCATATCGTAGGGACTATTCGATGCTATTGCAGTCCGCCACAGGATGTTTTTGTGCTGGTCAAGGGCAGTCAGGTGTGGAGTGAACCATATCTGTTCTTGGTTCTGCATTTTCTTTTGAATGGGGCATGGTTCTGTATATTCTATTTTTTTTTTTCCAAAGAAGGGGTTTGTAGAAAGCTGGCTAAATGAGTTAGTCAGGTAACTGTCAAATTACTTGCAATATTTTCAAGAGACTTAAACTTGACAGTATAATTGATAGACAACAACCAATATACAAATGTTGCTTTCTTAAATTAACCAGAAAATCAATAGTTAATAGTCCTTTTTGGTAAAGCTCAAGTCTCTAACAATCCCCTACCCCATCCTAGGACCACAGCCGGTTTGTCAACTGCGTGCGTTTCTCTCCAGACGGGAACCGCTTCTGTACGGCTGGCGCTGACGGTCAGGTGAGTCCGCTAGCTACCAGAGCTGTTCCATGGTCAGGGACCCAGCATCACTAAGATGGTCTTAGAACCCACCACAGTTGGTAGAACATTGACAGCCTGTCTTAATTCTTCTAGAATTGTATTTTATACTGAACAAAAATATACATGCAACATGTAAAGTGTTGGTCCCATGTTTCATGAGCTGAATTAAAAGATTTCAGACATTTTCCATACGGTCAAAAAGCTTATTCTATCAAATTTGGTGCGCATTTCTTCTTTTGCCAAGATAATCCATACACCTGACAGGTGTGGCATATCAATAAGCATGATCATTACACAGGTGCACCTTGTGCTGGGGACAAAAGGCCACTCCAAGGTTGTCACACAATGCCACAGATGTCTCAAGTTGAGGGAGTGTGCAATTTGGCATGCTGACTGCAGGAATGTCCAACAGAGCTGTTGCCAGAATTTAATGTTAATTTCTCTACCATAAGCAGTCTCCAACGTCATTTTAGAGATAATGGCAGTACACCTGACCGGCCTCAACCGCAGACCACGTGTAACCACGCAAGCCCAGGACCTCCACATCTGGCTTCTTCACCTGCGGGATCGTCTGAGAACAGCCACCCGGACAGCTGGTGAAACTGAGGAGTACTTTTGTCTGTAATTAAGCCCTTTTGTGGGGAAAACAAATTCTGATTGGCTGTGCCTATGCCCACCCATGGCTGTGCCCCTGTCCAGTCATGAAATCCATAGATTAGGGCCTTATTTATTTCAATTGAGTTCCTTATATAAACTAACTCATAATTTTTTAATGTTGCGTTTATATTTTTGTTCAGTATATTTTAGTGAATGTGTGTGGTGGAGGGGGATTAGAAGTATAGTAGAAAACAGCTGTAACTCAGCACATTAATGTCAGATACTTTCCAGTGAACTGACAATAATTGCTGACTGGAGGGCAGTAGTAGACAGATGGGTGTTTCTACGTGGCTGTTGAAATTCAATTTTACCCTACAGTACTGGTTCTTACTAGAATTGTCAAATTGCCCTGTTTTCCTAGATCTTTCTATACGACGGAAAGACTGGCGAGAAGCTTGGGGCTCTGGGCGGAGCGAAGGCCCACGAAGGAGGAGTCTATGCCGTAAGTATCTCGACGGAGTTTCTCTTATTGTTCAACTTTGCCTGGTGGTTTGAGACATGTAGGCATTGGGTTTTTACTTTAGCCTGCTGAGAATGGAAACGTCAGACTTTTTCCTCTTCAGCATAACTTGTCAGGCTTCACTGCTGAGGGGTGAACACCCAGTCAAGATTAAAGCTGCCATGCAGTTGCTAGAGGGGCTTGAACGTAAACAAACTAAATTAATGCTTTCCTTTTCAAATTAGAAGTGCAATGTGTTCCTATGAAAACAAATTCAAACTTTCTTGTACCCACTGCATTTTAAAACACTTTCACTTTGCATGCCCCCAACAATATTTGATTTCTAGGAATTTGAATTGGTGATTGAGTGTAACAACATTATTAGACTGTATCTAATGTATTCTATCACTGGCATATCTGAACTGGGATTCTAACCCACAACATGACATACACTGCAATGCAGTGTTGGAATGTCTAGTTCCAGTGTGACTACTTCAGGTCTCAGGAAGACTGTAGTGATTAACTTAGCCATCTGCTTAATAAAATGCTTGGGACTGTACATTTTGCATTACCAAAGAGAAACTATAGCGGCACAGGTTTCCTCTGAAAGCATTGTGATAACCGACAGTGATGTGATGCCTATTTGTCACCCTGGGTCCACTCCTTCCCTCTGTTCTCCTTCAGGTAAGCTGGAGCCCTGACAGCTCCCAGCTCATCTCTGCCTCGGGTGACAAGACTGTGAAGCTGTGGGATGTGGGCACCAGCATGGCCCTCACCACCTTCAACATGGGTGCCGACGTCATGGACCAGCAGCTGGGCTGCCTGTGGCAGAAGGACCACCTGCTCAGCATATCCCTGTCGGGCTACATAAACTACCTGGATAAGAGCAACCCCGACCGGCCGCTCCGCACCATCAAGGTAAGCCTAAACCTTCTTTCTCATTACAGGGTTTTCAGAATGCAGTATGGTGTAGTGTGAACACATCTTAGATTTGGGGAATGAGCTTCAGGGCTTGAGGGTGTTTTAATATTTTTTTACAATTTGGACACAACTGGCAGGCTTAATATCCTGATATTGATGCTCTGCCTAGAAACGGTCCCTAGCTGACTTAGCTTGTTTACAAACATTATCTTTATCACAATCTTCCTTTTAAAGTTGTCTTCAAGTCACTTGTTACTCAACACAAGCACATAGTTCAGTAACAGGAAAGGAGATGGCATACAAGTGGTTGTCAGCATTCCTCAAAATTAAATAGTTAATTTTGACAGTTTGCTAGAGTCCCATGAAATTGCACAATGATTGGAAATGCTGAATTCGTGCCAAAACCGAAAGTATCACAACTGCGACACTTGAGTCAAATAGAATGAATGTTCTTAACTGACTGTGCTAAACAATTCTCTCACATTATGTGCCTTACAGGGTCACAGCAAATCCATTCAGTCCTTGACTGTTCACAAAAACAAGGGGAGGGCTTACATCTACTCTGGCAGCCATGACGGGCACATCAATATCCTTTCACTGGGAAAATGAAGGCATGCTGTGTCAACACTGAGGCATATTAATGAACTGTGCTTTCTGCACAGGCCATTTCCCCTGAATGAATGGGGCTTATCTAGGTGGTTGGCATTTGGAACACAAGGAGCCTAATACATTCCCCCAAGTGCTAATAGTCAAGGCTTTGTGTATTCATAATCCAGTAGCAACATTGGCACCTAATGAAGACTCACATAAAATGTAATGGCCATGTCTGCTTATATTCCATTACATAAATGTACTGCACAACTGTTGCGAATGTCCCTGTTAAACTAACAGATGGATACAAGAGGCCCACACCACCAATGTTATGGTCCCTTGTGTTAGTTAAGATCTGCTCTGCTGCCCTCTCCTGGTGTCAGTCAGACAATCCTTAACTGTGGCTTCCACATTACTGGGATGCCGAGACCGGGGAGAACAACTGCTTCTCAGGGAAGGGCCACAGCAACCTTGTCACCAAGATGGTGGTGGACGAGGCCGACCAGCTGGTGACTTGCAGCATGGATGACACGGTCCGCTTCACCAGCGTGACAAAGAAAGAATACAGGTGGGTCCAGAAGTGTTCTATACTGAAGGTAGAAGATGAGATTAAAATACAGATTTCGCTGAAATATTTATCAGTTCTCTCTTATCTCTAGTGAGGGTAGCTTTGTAATAATACTGCTTCCTTATGATGAGATTCACTTTTTGTCATTGGACAAGATAGCTGTTGTGATGTCGTACTTTTGGTGTGTTCATTCATAAACCAATAGTGACGTATATTTGACACCTGTTCACTGGACATGCTACCTTGTCCTGGACCTGCTGTTTCAACCCTCTTGCTCTCACCTGACCTCTGAATGCTCGCCTATGAAAAGCCAACTAACATTTACTCTGGAGGTGCTGACGCGTTGCACCCTCTATAACCACTGATTATTTGAGCTTGCTGATCATCTATGACCGTTTGAATGTCCTTAACGATCTGGCCTTAATGGTTATGTACTGTTATCTCTACCTGGCACAGCCAGAAGAGTGTGGTTCCTGCCTTTCTAGGTATAAATGCTTCAGCTGTGTTACTTTGCTCTTTGGGGTTTTAGACTGGGTTGCTGTGTAGCACTTTTTGACTTCTGATGTAAAAAGTGCTTTATAAATCCATTTGATTGAACACTATTAATGATATTGGAAAGGGCAGATGTGTTAAAGTCGTGTTGCAAGTCATCATATTTGTGACTCGAGCCCACACCTCTGGGAAAGGGTATGTTCAGTTAATAGTGAATCTATTGACATGTTGATTTCTACCCCCCCCCCACCAAACTGAGTTGTTGCAGAGAAAAAACTGCATGATGACGTAGTGCACACAATGTACTTTTTCCCTTAAGTTTTCATGTACTGAATAAAAATCTGAAGTGTGTTTCCATCACATTTTCAACTCTACTATTGCATTAAATAGCAAATGTTCCCACTGATCTTGCCTTGTGCACTCTAGCCAACAGTTTGCAGGTAGACTGTGCTGATAGGCTAGTCTACATAAGATTATGGATCAATTCAATATTTTATTTTGTCCAACGGCAGTCGAGCATTGATCATAATGGCAACAAAATAAGACCCTAGATATTTTTTGGACAGCTGCATCAAGCTCATTACCATGCACTTTCACCACCCTGTGAAGTTCATAACTTATTTCAGCTGTAGCCTAAAACTGCGTGGTTTCCTGAGTCGTAGTGGGAGGACCACACACCATATCGTATGACTCCAAGTTTGCGTTGATATAATGGTTATTATATCAATGTTTGCACATAACGACGTCTACCGCCATTTCACGTGTAATTGCCAACACAAAGTTCTGACCATGTCGAACTAACAAATTCTGTTGGCATTTATAAAATTGCACCGTAACTTCATGTCTTGTTTTTGTAGGGTAGAACTTTACTCGCATACTTGTGACTGGAAATGTGGTTACTAACAGTTTGTTTTTGCAGTGCTTCCAACCTGGTAAAGATGGACGTCCAGCCTAAACATGTTTCCGTAGCAACAGGGGGGCTCACATTGGCCGTGTGCATTGGACAGGTAACAAAATCCTCTCCTAATGTGTGCCAACTCATGTCACTCAGGCATCATAGTATGGTAGACAGTGTTGTCAACACAAATAAGTATTTTGTGTCATTCATATATGGGTGACACCATTAAATTGTCTGTTCTGGATAGTGTTAATATTGACTGAATCTGTGGTTGTCAGGTGGTGTTGCTGAAGGACCAGAAGAAGGTGTTCATGCTGGACAGTCTGGACTACGAGCCTGAAGCAGGAGCCATCCACCCAGGAGGCAGCACTGCGGCAGTGGGCGGCGCAGTAAGTCTACATTAGCAACTTCATTTGAACTGGAACTATTATAGCTTAGCGTTGGATCAGAAGTAGTACGATCTATCTTAGTGTGGGATCAATGACAGTTTTCCTGAATAGGCTGATTATACACATGCACTTCATGTGATACTCAGAAGCTCCAGATCTTTTGGTGCAGCTGACTAAAGATCCCAAGAAGTTGGATCCACAGCCACTCTGCACTATTAACCAGTGCTATGAAACTCTGAGGGAATGACACTGTTGTTCAACTGATTGCTGATTTTATTTAGGTGTGGGTTGGATCTAACTACTCAATATTCCTCCCCTTGTCCATAGTATTTCTTTGACACTTCTCTCCCTCCTCCCGGCAGGATGGGAAGGTCCACTTGTATTCTGTCCAAGGCAACACTCTGAAGGATGAGGGGAAGAGCATGGAGGCCAAAGGGCCAGTCACAGACATGGCCTACTCCAAAGACGGAGCCTACCTGGCCGTCACTGATGAGAAGAAGGTCGTCACAGTTTTCACCGTGGCGGATGATTACGCGGTATGCAGTCTCCCACACATCCATCTCAAGCAAAATTTGCAAAAATAACCTATTAACATGTCCCATATTGATTGTCCTGAATGCTCAAATTATGTACAATAAATATATTCCTAAAGCCCAATGAACAGCAAATGCAATTTGGGTTTGTGAATATCAGTCGGGGGTAGGGTAATGCATACAATCATCCCATCAATTTGAGTGAGTGGAGACTTAATGTTACATGTTGGATTCGGTATCCATTTCTGTTTATCCCCCTCCTACAGGTCAAAAATGATTTTTATGGACACCACGCTAAAGTAGTTACCTTGGCCTGGTCCCCCGACAATGAGCACTTTGCCAGCGGTGGAATGGACATGATTGTCTACGTTTGGACAGTGAATGATGCAGATAAGAGGCTGAAGATCCCAGGTGAGGGCCAAAATAGCTGTCAGAGAAGGTGGCACACACACACCCACAGAGAGAAGTGTCTGGAGTTATTTAAATCCTCTTTGTTATCGTATTCAGATATTTGAAGTCATGGAAACTGAAGATGTTGCTCGGATAATGTGTCGCCACTCTCGACAGGGGTGGGGTTTTAAACTGCTGATCTTTCTGCAGCAACCATTTTGAGCTGGTAGTTTGATTTGTCAGGACAACAAATGTTAACATTACAAAAAATACGGGGGGGGGGGTGTTGGGATAATTTTTTTTTAAATCACATTTTCAGTGTGTGCTAACTGGCGAGGGAGGTATCTTGTAGTACCATTGCTGCAGAATTTCCCCAATGTTCCCAAATGTAATTATTTTCACCACCGCTAGATGGCAGTATCTTCCTTAGACACCATCATTCTAGGGCAGCCTTAAAGTATGTATGTACCTGTTAATGGTGGGTCATGATGTGTCAGAGTAAATTTATAACTATTTCATTAATTATTGGAATTGATTTGGCCAAGTGCAACTACGGTCTCTGCTCAGTTTGGCAGCTGCGCGAGTGTGAGAGGGGGATGCCCGTGTGCTTTGTGGTTTATCACATTTTTTCCCCTGCAGTTTTCTTGATCACTCCGCGACACACACTGCAGCGCCGTCAGCCATGACTTGTCATTCCCACTCGCCATCACTCACCGCTGTTATCAAATGGACTCATGCTAGCCACAAGTTCTGACTGAGCTCAATCGTTATGAAACGGATATACAGCGATGAGTTTCTCTCCCTTTCATACAAACTTAGAACGAGGAGCGCCCACAATGTGTTTTGAGCGGTGAAGTGCTTAGTAATGGCTCTCAAAACGAACAAATGAATAAAACGACACGTCCTGACCAAACATCCACAGCATGATGATAAACCCAGGGAGTTCTTTGTGAACCCGGCAGAATGCTTCAAGAAACAGTGCTTCGACAGTGGAAAATTTAAGTCTGCTAGCAAGGCATTGTTGTAATTTTATAACAGGTGATGATGAGCAGAAATAAGGGAGTACTAACTCATCGTAGCTGTGAGTTTCTCTTTTCAAACAATCCCCTGGCCTTGTACACAGGTAGTAGCTAACATTCACCAAAGCAAGCTAGTTGCTCATAGTGCAACCCTAGTAACAGTACGGAAGAAAAATGATCAGGCCTACTGTACATCTACCGTAGAAATTATTTTCAACTAGTCTAGGTTGGAACTGTTGCTGTTAAAATACAATAATGTGTATTCTTAACTGGAATAAACTGAGGCAAGATGCTTTTTGAGGCAAACACCCAATCGTGGATTGTTCATCTACAGCAGGAAGCAGTCTTCTTGACTAAGAAAGCAGGACATGTTCTGGTCCAGTTTGGCACCACATACCTATGTGAGTCAGGGTTCACAACTCTGACATACTTAAAAACCAGTACAGGAAGAGTATGACCTCAGTGTTGCACTTGCAAAAACAGAGCCCAGAATATACATGCTTTTTGAAAACTTCAACCAGCCACACCTCTCATTAGGACTCAGTGTGTTGTCTATATCTGTGTGATGTGATCAATCAGTTTATTCCAGTTCAGAATAGAAATATGTATTGTATTTTAACAGCAACAGTTCCAACCTAGACTTTCAACATTTTCTACAGTAAGATGTACAAGAGGCCTGGTCATTTTTCATCTGTACTGTTACTTAGTGCAACCCTATCAAACTGAGCCTGTGTGTTCTGTTGTAGATCTGATGTGATCGATCTCTTTATTCCAGTTCAGAATGAAAAGGATTTATTTGAGCAGCAACAGTTCCAACCTAGACAATGTGTAAGAGTGTTTTTAATGGTGGATAATACCTATGTAAATATCTATTCATGTTTATTTAACTTCATTGTTATTTTTGTTTATATTCCATTTGTTTTAGGCATAAGGGCAATGAAATGGACTGACTTTTATTTATAGTTGCATATTTTCCTAAGCTTGGGTCCCAGGAAAACACAAAATTTCTCATTTGGGTCCCAGGCTAAAAAGGTTTAAGAACCCCTGTTCAAGGGATACATTAAAATGCTCACACTTTCCAGTGGAAAACCACATGCTCAAGTTTTTAGCAGCAACACATACTGTATATTCACTCCCAATGTTTTAAATGTTAGCCATATGACATCACTTATGTTCTCTCATCCCTTTCCACAGATGCCCACAGGTTGCACCATGTCAGTGGCCTGGCCTGGATAGATGAACACACGCTAGTGACCACCTCTCATGACGCCAGCATCAAGCAGTGGACTCTTAAATTCTGATCTGTACAAGAATGGATCATTAGGGACAAGGACTACTGTAGACCGCTCTCTTACTCATATAATATTGTATGTATCTAATTGGTCTCTTGTCAGCAACCCCTGAAATTGTCAGTCACTGCAGAGAAAAGCTTATCTAAAGCAAGAATCCCAACGCAGTCTTTTTCTTTGACTCTTTTAAACGGTTCACTAATGCACGAACAAAGAAAAATAACCCAAATATCTGCATTGATAAAGCTTTTCTGGTCAAGGAAACAAATTTGTAAGCTCAACATTCCAGAGGCAACAGCCTTATGTCAGTTCAAACTGAAATGCCTGTGCGTGGTTGGAGAGTTGTTTCATCCGAACTCTGTTAACTGGGAATGACAACATTTATGGGGGAAAAATTATCCTTATTGACAATGGAGGTATATTTCAGTTACATTCCTGAATGGGATTGAGTTGCGAATGAATGGCCCTCCGATTGTGCTTGCCTGTTAGTTCATGTTTTCAGCCGAGGTTGATGTTACCATTTTTATGGGAGTGGGTATTTAGCTTTTTTTGCCTCTTCTTTGACTCCATAACGTCAATGTCTTTCAGAACGATTTCTAGTTGGAACAAATGTGATTGGGGGAGCAATAGTAGGAACTTAAAACAAGAAAGAAATGAATCATGTGTACAATCAAAATGCTGTCTTCAATGAAGCTCCTGTACTGTTGCCATTTTTTTTATTTTTGGCTCACGATGTTCCCATCTCACACTTTTTACTTATTTTTTCTTTTTGTGATGCTTCCACTTTTTCCTAAGGGTGGATATTAATGACAATAAAACAAACGTTACTAATTTCTAGCAACTCATGTCCATTTCGTGCTACTCATGTTTAAATTAATACTGTGAGTTTCTGTCAATTAATTGTTGATACCATTTCTATGTCGCTGCGTACAGCTGACTGAATATTTAGGATTTTTATTTAATTTTCCTCCCCAATTTTGTGGTATCCAATTGGTAGTTAGTCTGGTCCTATCACTGCAACTCCAGTATGGAGGCGAAGGTCGAGAGTCCCGGCCGGTCATACTTTTCCCTAAACCGGACAACGCTGGGCCAATTGTGCACCGCCCCATGGGTCTCCCGGCTGCGACAGCCTGGTCTCAAACCAGGATCTCGAGTGGCACAGCTAGCACTGTGATGAAGTGCCTTACACCACTGTGCCACTCGAGAGGCCTGAGTAACTACAATGTTGATCCATCTTCCGTTGTCTCCTATCATAGCCATTTAACTCTAACTGGTTTAAAATCACCTGGTTTTAAAACTCCTCTCCGGCAACTGAGTTTATGAAGGATGACTGTTTCTTTGTAGAGTATCGGTATTAAAAAACAAACAATTCAATAGGGTTGTGCTTTACCTTGTTGGACTTGTTCTGGGCTTCGGTTTTTCCATTTATAGTTCGAGGTTGGACGCCTCCTTAGTATGTGTTACACCTGTGCCGGTATGTCATCTTGTTAGTGGGAAGGTGTTTCACCTGGGCTGGGCCAGTGCTAAAGTTGTCTTGAGAGATGTGAAGGGTTAACCTTTATCTGATTTTCCCTGTTTTTGTTTTGCTCCACTTTTTGGTTTGCTTCCTGTCTTGAAGTTTGGTGTGGGTTTTTATTTTGTTTGCCTCTTCTTGGACAACATTAGTGGGTGTCTTTTAGGTCCCAGTTGTTGCTAGTCAACTTTCAGTTGACGCCCACATGAGTGTCTTGCAGAACCCCACCTGTTAAGTTTTGGTTGTTGTCACAGACTCTTTGTTAGTGTCCCCTTCTGTTTGACAATTTGGGTTTTCTTGCTGGGGAAGTAAGACTCCAAGCTGCCACACCAAGATACAAACCACAAATTACTTTAATAAATACCTTAAAGCGGTAGTCCAGTCATGTGATTTACCAGTTTTTTTTGTAATGATATTTACACACTGATGTTAAACTCAAATTGTGAAAAGGATGCTTATGCCCTTCAAGTGTAAGAGCATTTGGAGAGAAAAAAAAACATACACCTGTTCAGGTGGGTGGAGTTTTTGGCCCACAGCATGACATCACAATCTGATCCGATTATTCCGACCAATGACCAGTCATCTTTTATTTGCATATGTATCCTCCTTTTGAAGGGGTAAGCGGGGTAGGCTCTAGAGCCCTCAAACTCTACGCTGGACCTCAAAGCCAGTTCCACTGTTTGTTTTCATTGTTCCCTTCTAATCAGGGACTGATGTAGACCTGGCACACCACGTGGGTACAATTTAATTATCAGGTAGAACAGAAAACCAGCAGGCTCTGAACCTTGTGGGCAGGGTTACTCAACTCGTACCCTATGAGGTCTTCAGGCTGCTGGTTTTCTGTTCTACCTTATAATTAACTGCACCCACGTGGTGTGCCAGGTCTACATCACTCTTCGAAGTCCAGAGTTGAGTTTGAGGGATCTAGCGCCTACCAAGCTAACCCCTTCAAATAAAAGATGATTGGACATTGAAAAAATGCAATGGAACTGGCTTTGAGGTCCAGAGTTGAGTTTGAGTGTCGTAGAGTAATAGTTGAATACCCCTGCTCTAGAGTATAGATGATCCTACCTGCCTATCAGGGCTGTGTATGTAAGTATATTTACATTTGTATCAACATACCCACATGATCAGACTGAGCATTGTGATGGCAAACTGAGGCTCAGGGAAATAAATAATTAAACATATATTTTAAGTTATTTAAATGAAATAAACATTGATTTATTAGAGTGATGATTTAAAAATATAATTAAAAGGACTGCATGGGGGCTTTAACAATGATGCTCGACAAACAATTCTAAATCAAATCAAATTTTATTTGTCACATACATGGTTAGCAGATGTTAATGCGAGTGTAGCGAAATGCTTGTGCTTCTAGTTCCGACAATGCAGTAATAACCAACAAGTAATCTAACTAACAATTTCAAAACTACTGTCTTATACACAATGGAAGCGAATAAAGAATATGTACATAAAGATATGAATGAGTGATGGTACAGAGCAGCATAGGCAAGATACAGTAGATGGTATCGAGTACAGTATATACATATGAGATGAGTATGTAAACAAAGTGGCATAGTTTAAAGTGGCTAGTGATACATGTATTACATAAGGATGCAGTAGATGATAGAGAGTACAGTATATACGTATGCATATGAGATGAATAATGTAGGGTATGTAACATTATATTAGGTAGCATTGTTTAAAGTGGCTAGTGATATATTTTACATCATTTCCCATCAATTCCCATTATTAGTGGCTGGAGTTGAGTCAGTGTCAGTGTCAGTGTGTCGGCAGCAGCCACTCAATGTTAGTGGTGGCTGTTTAACAGTCTGATGGCCTTGAGATAGAAGCTGTTTTTCAGTCTCTCGGTCCCAGCTTTGATGCACCTGTACTGACCTCGTCTTCTGGATGATAGCGGGGTGAACAGGCAGTGGCTCGGGTGGTTGTTGTCCTTGATGATCTTTATGGCCTTCCTGTAACATCGGGTGGTGTAGGTGTCCTGGAGGGCAGGTAGTTTGCCCCCGGTGATGCATTGTGCAGACCTCACTACCCTCTGGAGAGACTTACGGTTGTGGGCGGAGCAGTTGCCGTACCAGGCGGTGATGCAGCCCGCCAGGATGCTCTCGATTGTGCATCTGTAGAAGTTTGTGAGTGCTTTTGGTGACAAGCTGAATTTCTTCAGCCTCCTGAGGTTGAAGAGGCGCTGTTGCGCCTTCTTCACGATGCTGTCTGTGTGAGTGGACCAATTCAGTTTGTCTGTGATGTGTATGCCGAGGAACTTAACTTGCTACCCTCTCCACTACTGTTCCATCAATGTGGATAGGGGGGTGTTCCCTCTGCTGTTTCCTGAAGTCCACAATCATCTCCTTAGTTTTGTTGAGTGTGAGGTTATTTTCCTGACACCACACTCCGAGGGCCCTCACCTCCTCCCTGTAGGCCGTCTCGTCGTTGTTGGTAATCAAGCCTACCACTGTTGTGTCGTCCGCAAACTTGATGATTGAGTTGGAGGCGTGCGTGGCCACGCAGTCGTGGGGTGAACAGGGAGTACAGGAGAGGGCTCAGAACGCACCCTTGTAGGGCCCCAGTGTTGAGGATCAGCGGGGTGGAGATGTTGTTGCCTACCCTCACCACCTGGGGGCGGCCCGTCAGGAAGTCGAGTACCCAGTTGCACAGGGCGGGGTCGAGACCCAGGGTCTCGAGCTTGATGACGAGCTTGGAGGGTACTATGGTGTTGAATGCCGAGCTGTAGTCGATGAACAGCATTCTCACATAGGTATTCCTCTTGTCCAGATGGGTTAGGGCAGTGTGCAGTGTGGTTGAGATTGCATCGTCTGTGGACCTATTTGGGCGGTAAGCAAATTGGAGTGGGTCTAGGGTGTCAGGTAGGGTGGAGGTGATATGGTCCTTGACTAGTCTCTCAAAGCACTTCATGATGACGGAAGTGAGTGCTACGGGGCGGTAGTCGTTTAGCTCAGTTACCTTAGCTTTCTTGGGAACAGGAACAATGGTGGCCCTCTTGAAGCATGTGGGAACAGCAGACTGGTATAGGGATTGATTGAATATGTCCGTAAACACACCGGCCAGCTGGTCTGCGCATGCTCTAAGGGCACGGCTGGGGATGCCGTCTGGGCCTGCAGCCTTGCGAGGGTTAACACGTTTAAATGTCTTACTCACCTCGGCTGCAGTGAAGGAGAGTCCGCATGTTTTCGTTGCAGGCCGTGTCAGTGGCACTGTAATGTCCTCAAAGCGGGCAAAAAAAGTTATTTAGTCTGCCTGGGAGCAAGACATCCTGGTCCGTGACTGGGCTGGTTTTCTTCTTGTAGTCCGTGATTGACTGTAGACCCTGCCACATACCTCTTGTGTCTGAGCCGTTGAATTGAGGTTCTACTTTGTCTCTGTACTGACGCTTAGCTTGTTTGATAGCCTTGCGGAGGGAATAGCTGCACTGTTTTTATTCGGTCATGTTACCAGTCACCTTGCCCTGATTAAAAGCAGTGGTTCGCGCTTTCAGTTTCACGCGAATGCTGCCATCAATCCACGGTTTCTGGTTAGGGAATGTTTTAATCGTTGCTATGGGAACGACATCTTCAACACACGTTCTAATGAACTCGCTCACCGAATCAGCGTATTCGTCAATGTTGTTATCTGACGCAATACGAAACATCTCCCAGTCCACGTGATGGAAGCAGTCTTGGAGTGTGGAGTCAGCTTGGTCAGACCAGCGTTGAACAGACCTCAGCGTGGGAGCTTCTTTTTTTAGTTTCTGTCTGTAGGCAGGGATCAACAAAATGGAGTCGTGGTCAGCTTTTCCGAAAGGAGGGCGGGGCAGGGCCTTATATGCGTCGCGGAAGTTAGAGTAACAATGATCCAATGTTTTTTACACCCCTGGTTGCGCAATCAATATGCTGATAAAATTTAGGGAGTCTTGTTTTCAGATTAGCCTTGTTAAAATCCTCAGCTACAATGAATGCAGCCTCTGGATAAATGGATTCCAGTTTGCAAAGAGTCAAATAAAGTTCGTTCAGAGCCATAGATGTGTCTGCTTGGTGGGGATATAAACGGCTGTGATTATAATCGAAGAGAATTCTCTTGGTAGATAATGTGGTCGACATTTGATTGTGAGGAATTCTAAATCAGGTGAACAAAAGGATTTCAGTTCCTGTATGTTTCTTTCATCACACCATGTCTCGTTAGCCATAAGGCATACGCCCCCGCCCCTCTTCTTACCAGAAAGATGTTTGTTTCTGTCGGCGCGATGCGTGGAGAAACCAGCTGGCTGCACCGCCTCCGATAGCGTCTCTCCAGTGAGCCATGTTTCCGTGAAGCAAAGAACGTTACAGTCTCTGATGTCCCTCTGGAATGCTACCCTTGCTCGGATTTCATCAACCTTGTTGTCAAGAGACTGGACATTGGCGAGAAGAATGCTAGGGAGTGGTGCACGATGTGCCCGTCTCCGGAGTCTGACCAGAAGACCGCCTCGTTTCCCTCTTTTACGGAGTCATTTTTTGGGTCGCCGCATAGGATCCATTCCATTGTCCTGGTTGAAAGGCAGAACACAGGATCCACTTTGTGAAAATCATATTCTTGGTCGTACTGATGGTGAGTTGACGCTGATCTTATATTCAGTAGTTCTTCTCGACTGTATGTAATGAAACCTAAGATGACCTGGGGTACTAATGTAAGAAATAAAACGTAAAAAAACAAAGAACTGCATAGTTTCCTAGGAACGCGAAGCGAGGCGGCCATCTCTGTCGGCGCCGAAAGCGTGATAAAACACTGACAGCAAACTTGCGAACTTGCGCTCAGAGCACACGATGTGCCCCTCATTTACAGGGAGGTGCACAGGTGTGCTCAATCAGATTATTAATCTACAAACATAATGGAATACCGATCACATTCAACACAGAATGGCTGTCCTAACAAATACTTAAACAGGCTATCAGTAACAGGGATTATCCACCCTGTTACACTGGTATGTGTTATGACAATTTACATAAGTGGATTTGACACGGTTACAAAATAACATTTCTTATTTGCAATCACATCGATATATTTAATGTATATTCAGAATTACTACAGTAATTGCAATTGATTTCAGATGAAAGTAGTATGTTTTAAAAAAAATATATTTTTATAAATGTCACCTTTTATGTAACCAGGTAGGCTAGTTGAGAACAAGTTCTCATTTGCAACTGCGACCTGGCCAAGATAAAGCATAGCAATTCGACACATACAACAACAGAGTTACACATGGAATAAACAAAACATAGTCAATAATACAGCAGAACAAAAGAAAACAAAAAGTCTATGTACAGTGAGTGCAAATGAGGTAAGATAACTAGTCAAGGCAATAAATAGGCCATGGTGGCGAAGTAATTACAATATACCAATTTAAACACTGGAATGGTAGATGAGCAGAAGATGAATGTGTGTAATAGTATAACTTTAGACAGTCCCCTCGCCCATACCCGGGTGCGAACCAGGGACCCTCTGCACGCATTAACAACTGACACCCACGAAGCATCGTTACCCATCGCTCCACAAAAGCCGCGGCCCTTGCAGAGCAAGGGGAACCACTACTTCAAGGTCTCAGAGCAAGTGACGTCACCGATTGAAACGCTATTTAGCGCGCACCGCTAACTAAGCTAGCCGTTTCACATCCGTTACATGTGCAAGTAGAGATACTGGGGTGCAAATGGGCGAGATAAATAAATAAATACTGTATGGGGATGAGGTAGGTAGATATATGGGCTGTTTACAGATGAGCTATGTACAGGTGCAGTGATCTGTGAGCTGCTCTGACAGCTGGTGCTTAAAGCTAGTGAGGGAGATATGAGTCTCCAGCTTCAGAGATTTTTGCAGTTCGTTCCAGTCATTGGCAGCAGAGAACTGGAAGGAAATATGACCAAAGGAGGAATTGGCTTTGGGGGTGACCAGTGAGATAAACCTGCTGGAGCACGTGCTACGAGTGGGTGCTGCTATGGTGACCAGTGAGCTGAGATAAGGCGGGGCTTTACCTAGCAGAGACTTGTAGATAACCTGTAGCCAATGGGTTCGGCGACGAGAATGAAGTGAGGGCCAACCAACGAGAGAGTACAGGTCGCAATGGTGGGTAGTGTTTGGGGCTTTGGTGACAAAATGGATGGCACTGTGATAGACTGCATCCTGTTTGTTGAGTAGAGTGTTGGAGGCTATTTTATATATGACATCACCGAAGTTGAGCATCGGTAGGATGGTCAGTTTTACAAGGGTATGTTTGGCAGCATGAGTGAAGGATGCTTTGTTGCGATATAGGAAGCCAATTCTAGATTTAATTTTGGATTGGAGATGCTTAATGTGAGTCTGGAAGGAGAGTTTACAGTCTAACCAGACACCTAGGTATTTGTAGTTGTCCATGTATTCTAAGTCAGAGCCGTCCAGAGTAGTGATGCTGGACGGGTGAGCAGGTGCGGGCAGGGTTCGGTTGAATAGCATGCATTTAGTTTTCCCTGCTTTTAAGAGCAATTGGAGGCCACGGAAGGAGAGTTGTATGGCATTGAAGCTCGTCTGGAGGTTAGATAACACCGTGTCCAAAGAGGGGCCAGAAGTATACAGAATGGTGTCGTCTGCGTAGAGGTGTACCAGAGAATCACCAGCAGCAAGAACAACATCATTGATGTATACAGAGAAGAGAGTCGGCCCGAGGATTGAACCCTGTGGCACCCCCATAGAGACTGCCAGAGGTCCGGACAACAGGCCCTCCGATTTGACACACTGAACTCTATCAAAGAAGTAGTTGGTAAACCAGGCGAGGCAATCATTTGACAAACCAAGGCTGTTGAGTCTGCCAATAAGAATGTGGTGATTGACAGAGTAGAAAGCCTTGGCCAGGTCGATGAATATGGCTGCACAGTAATGTCTCTTATCGATGGTGGTTATGATGTCGTTTAGGACCTTGAGCGTGGCTGAGGTGCACCCATGACCAGCTCTGAAACCAGATTGCATAGTGGAGAAGGTACGGTGGGATTCGAAATGGTCGGTAATCTGTTTGTTAACTTGGCTTTTGAAGACCTTAGAAAGACAGGGTAGGATAGATAAGGTTATGAAAATAGTACTGTAAGTTATATTATACACTGCTCAAAAAAATAAAGGAAACACTAAAATAACACATCCTAGATCTGAATTAATTAAATATTCTTATTAAATACTTTTTTCTTTACATAGTTGAATGTGCTGACCACAAAATCACACAAAAATGATCAATGGAAATCAAATTTATCAACCCATGGAGGTCTGGATTTGGAGTCACACTCAAAATTAAAGTGGAAATCCACACTACAGGCTGATCCAAGTTTGATGTAATGTCCTTAAAACAAGTCAAAATGAGGCTCAGTAGTGTGTGTGGCTTCCACGTGCCTGTATGACCTCCCTACAACGCCTGGGCATGCTCCTGATGAGGTGGCAGATGGTATCTTGAGGGATTCCTCCCAGACCTGGACTAAAACATCCACCAACTCCTGGACAGTCTGTGGTGGATGGAGCGAGACATGATGTCCCAGATGTGCTCAATTGGATTCAGGTCTGGGGAACCGGCGGGCCAGTCCATAGCATCAATGCCTTCCTCTTGCAGGAACTGCTGACACACTCCAGCCACATGATGTCTAGCATTGTCTTGTATTAGGAGGAACCCAGGGCCAACCGCACCAGCATATGGTCTCACAAGGGGTCTGAGGATCTCATCTCAGTACCTAATGGCAGTCAGGCTACCTCTGGCGAGCACATGGAAGGCTGTGCGGCCCCCCAAAGAAATGCAGACAGCAGAACGTTCTCCACAGCGTCTCCAGACTCTGTCACATCTGTCACATCTGCTCAGTGTGAACCTGCTTTCAGTTGTGAAGAGCACAGGGCGCCAGTGGCGAATTTGCCAATCTTGGTGTTCTCTGGCAAATGCCAAACGTCCTGCACGGTGTTGGGCTGTAGGCACAATCCCCGCCTGTGGACGTCGGTTCCTCATACCACCTTCATGGAGTCTGTTTCTGACCGTTTGAGTCGACACATGCACATTTGTGGCCTGCTGGAGGTAATTTTGCAGGGCTCTGGCAGTGCTCCTCCTGCTCCTCCTTGAACAAAGGCGGAGATAGCGGTCCTGCTGCTGGGTTGTTGCCCTCCTACGGCCTCCTCCACGTCTCCTGATGTACTGGCCTGTCTCCTGGTAGCGCCTCCATGCTCTGGACACTACGCTGACAGACACAGCAAATCTTCTTGCCACAGCTCGCATTGATGTCCCATCCTGGATGAGCTGCACTACCTGAGCCACTTGTGTGGGTTGTAGACTCCGTCTCATGCTACCACTAGAGTGAAAGCACCGCCAGCATTCAAAAGTGACCAAAAAGTGACCAGGAAGCATAGGAACTGAGAAGTGGTCTGTGGTCACCACCTGCAGAACCACTCCTTTATTGGGGGTGTCTTGCTAATTGCCTATAATTTCCACCTGTTGTCTATTCCATTTGCACAACAGCATGTGAAATTTATTGTCAATCAGTGTTGCTTCCTAAGTGGACAGTTTGATGTCACAGAAGTGTGATTGACTTGGAGTTACATTGTGTTGTTTAAGTGTTCCCTTTATTTTTTTGAGCAGTGTATGACATATTGTGGGGAGGGAGCCACATGCAGTCAAACCTATCGGCCAATGTGTGTCTGTGACGGCCATGTAACACACAGCTAAATATCCCTGTCCTTTGCACTTTCACATTTCATTTGCATGGCTTTCATTTCATTTATTAAATTGTTGCATATTACCTGACATTACCTGACTATTTACCTGACAAACTGTTTTCTATGATTTACTATTTGAGTTTCTGTTAGGAATATTATGAATAAATGACTAAACAATAGACTCATTTTAAATAGAACTGCAACTAAGTAAATTTATACTCTGATTTATTATATCTGTTTAACAATATGAGTTCATAAGAAGGGATTATGTGACACGGACAAGGAGTAATTCAAGTTAATGAACACCATTCCAACTAGGCAGGGAGGAATGGGTTGTGGATTAAGTAAGCAGATAGGGTCGTTAACCTATGGTTGAACCGACGGAACTTAGCTCTGGGGTGTTTTAGATAAGGCAGTGAGTGCATTCTTAGGTTTTCTGTTAATTAGAACTGTCAGCTAAGTGGTGATCGATAATGGTGAGGGGACAAGAGTTCATTCAGTTACGTTGTGTGAGTGTGTTAGTGAGTTGGAATGAACTTTTAAACTCATTTAATTCTAGGTCGGGTGGAGGGGATTCATTCTAGAAGCAATGAAATTACATCATGTTATTGTATATAAATTGTTGCTCGTGGTAATGTGGCAGCGCGCTCCGAGAATAAATTCTGTTACCTATTATTGATAAGACTGGTCTCCGTCTATTTTATGCAAACAAGAATCTTACAAATTCTCATAAAATAGATTAAGGGACTTCAATTAATGAAAACATATTGGAATAATTCAATTACAGTAACAGTTTCTTGCAGCTCTTTCCTGGTGCCTGATGGGCTCCAGTCTCTTTGGAGGCGTTAGTTCAAATCCCACCACTGCCATCATATGTAAGGGATGACCTAGCAGGCAACGAGAGACAACTGAGTTGGGTGCAAATATTAGGAGTTTTATTTACCCAAAGAGAGAGAAAAAAGCATAGTAAAAAAAGTACTTACAATTCTGTAAATCAATAAAAGTACAAATGTTCTAAAACCTCAAACATAGATAAATGTATAACTGAGGTCTACATAGCAGAACCAGCACTACTCCAAGGGTTAATTGAAGTCATAAAGTTAGCACACAGAAAATAAAGGGAGTGGCCAGTCCCACATCTGAGGCAGGTGGACTACAAAGATGCACATCATTTTTTATTGAGGATATATTCTTTTTCATCAGAAACAAGATTTTAAGCATAAATATTACCATTATCATGATTAGTTTGAAATATAATTATTTTAAAAATAGAATTATAGCATAACATTTTAAACTGGGGAAATCCCCCCCCATCACGTCCCCACATTTCAGGATGAGAGGACATGCCAATTAGCAGCTAGCCCTCTAACAATCACATCTGGCCACCATGCTGCACACAAGACACCAGGAAAGCTGCTAGAAACTGAAATGGTTTGTCTGATTTAAGATAATGTTGCAAACATAAATCTAAGAGCGTGCACACATCGTAGAATTAATATGTGCAACAATTTTATAAAGATGTCTTTATTTAAAATTAATGCTATGTGTAGTCATTATTTGTTTGGTCACAATGTTTGGTGTAAATGATTGTTAAAGTGCAAAGAATAGGGATATTTGGTAACAGAATTACTCATTTTAATAAAACATAAACCCAATTCTTTGCAGTAAAACACTAATTGGTAGGTCTACCTTTACTTGTTACTTCTGTGAACTGTCATTATCCTCCCTCATGAGGGAGAGAAATTAGAAAATATCTAGGATCTGAGTTTTTTTTTGGTAACATAATGACAAGACACTTTCTTACAGAACATACAGAAAGCAAATAATTTTTGTAAAACTGTTGCAGGAATTAAATTGCTCTATGTTTTAACACCCAATTAAAATGTAACACTCTGTCAATTCATAAGGATTTGTAAGACCCTTATTTTATAAAAATGGACAGAGCCCAGTCTTAAAGTCAAACAGAAGATTTTATTCACGAGAGTACTGCTCCTTACACATTTTACCACAGGTTATAAGCTGAAAATGACGTCAGCGGTTTCTAAATGTTCCATCTCTTCTTGACACTGGTAGAAAGGCTCTATAGTTCTCAAGCCTTCCCACCTCGCCTTGAGCCAAGGTTAGCCAGTGTAGATAAGCATTCTAGCCAGTCTGGCGATATAGTTAATTCATTTCTACCAAGGAACAGACAGTCATTGTTCTAATTCTTGATTATATTTACACACATTATATTCAGTACTAGGATTAAAAAGAAAATTCATACATATACAGTAACATAATACTATTCTGATTAGTACATATACAGTAACATAATAGTATTCTGATTAGTACATATACAGTAACATAATAGCATTCTGATTAGTCAGTCCTGATTGAAATGTATACATAATTAGTCATTATTGAGAAAAATTCCCTTAACAAAAACTAATATTGATATTAGTTGGCAGGAGTCTTTACGTCAACACTCTCTTTTTCTGCTAGATGTTTTCTAAGAACACTTTTCCATCCATTTGACCAGAAACATCAAAGCCTTTGCTTATGTATACCATCATTTCTCAAATATAGACTCTTAGATTTCATTTGACACCAAATTTGATGTGCTCCTATGAACTTCACATTAGTGCTTATGGGGCTTTTTACATGGAAATGTCCAACTTTTTATTTTCAAACTTCCATACTGTGCGTTTGTGTTTAATCATTTACAGGACCTCACGTGCTACACTAATTTTTTTCAGTCAGTGCCTGTTAAATCACTTCTAAGGTTTTCAAATGTATTTCAAATACTGTTATTGCAAGGAGGATAGTTTTAAGGGTCAGTATTAGGTTCCCTCCTTGTGTATATGCCCCCGGGGAAGAGCCTTTTAACCCGGTGACATCACATTCCTTCTCTGCTAATATAGAGAATGCATTTATAATCTGATTCTTGAAAATTGCATGGGGATTTTAGAGGCTGTATTTGTATTCAGTTGGATTTTCTGTTTCTTAACCTTTGACTATGGCTTTGATTGTTTGGCTGGTAACACTGGCAAAAGTGGTTTAGTAGAGGGTATTCATCTGAATATCTCCATGAAGGACGGCAGGTAGCCTAGCGGTAAGTGCTGGGATGGTAACCGAAAGGTCGCTAGTTTGAATCCCTGAGCCGAAAGCACCTAACCCTAATTGCGCCAGGGTCGCCGTTGATAATGGAAGACCCTGTTCGCGACCCCACTCTCAGATATGGTATATGGAAAAAAACTATTTCCAATTCAAGCATGCATATCAATACACACTCGTGCATGTAAAATAGGACAGATATAAGCACCCACCAAATTATGAATGTATTTCAGGTGGTTTGGTCTCTGAAAAGTCTTGTTTTCGAGACGTATCTTTATTGATTTGGTTGTAGGATATTTGACTACTGCAGAGGTTGTTTAAAACCTGTACTATGCAGTCCTTGATCAAATGCATAATATTTGGTAAACACTTTTGTAACGGTTTTCTTCCGTTGAAGGAGAGGAGGACAAAAATGCAGCGTGGTTAGTGTTCAACATCTTTAATATAGACGATAAATGAGAACACTACAAAATACAAAACAATAAATGTGAAAACCGAAACGGTCCTATCTGGTGCAAAGACACAAAGACAGAAGACAATCACCCACAAAGTACCCACAGAATATGGCTGCCTAAATATGGTTCCCAATCAGAGACAACAATAGACAGCTGCCTCTAATTGAGAACCAATCTAGGCAACCATAAACCTACAAACTACCTAGAAAGGAAACAGCCCCATAAACATACAAAAACCCCTAGACCAGACCAAAGACATAATTCCCCCATGTCACACCCTGGCCTAACCAAAATAATAAAGAAAACAAAGATAACTAAGGCCAGGGCGTGACAGTAGTACCCCCCCAAAGGTGCGGCCGCACACCTAAATCCATAGGGGAGGGTCTGGGTGGGCGTCTGTCCACGGTGGCGGCTCTGGCGCGGGACTTGGACCCCACCATAGTCTTTGTCCCCTTTAGTCTCTTCCTAGGAACGGCGACCCTCCCCGCCGACCTAGGATTGGCAACCCTACTAAAGGGCCCCACTCCACTAAACAAACTCCTCTGGACTGAGGGGCAGCTCCGAACTGAGAGGCAGCTCAGGCTGGCTGACTGGCGGATCCTGGCTGACTGGCAGCTCTGGACAGGCGGGAGACTCTGGCAGCTCTGGACAGGCGAGGCGCACTGTAGGCCTGGTACGTGGTGCCGGCACTGGTGGTACTGGGCCGAGGACACGCACCTCAGGGCGAGTGCGGGGAGGAGAAACAGGGAGTACTGGGCTCTGGACACGCACAGGAAGCCTGGTGCGTGGGGCTGCCACCGGAGGGCTGGTGCGTGTAGGTGGCACTGGATAGACCGGACCGTGCAGGTGCACTGGAGCTCTTGAGCACCGAGCCTGCCCAACCTTACCTGGCTCGATGCCTACTCTAGCCCGGCGATGATTGTTAGCTTTTGGTGGCTAAGGTTAGCTGAAGTTTGTGGTGGCTCTTTAAAGAACTGAAACATTAATTTGTTTCTCGGGGCCTATACTTTCAGGGTGAGAAACAATCTAACATCAAGATGTAAAAAACTACTCATTTAAATGCTATCTCAGACTGCCTTCAAAAACAAATATTTATATAAAATTATACCTTTTCAGACAGATGGAAAATGCCACCTAGGAAGAGCCTGAACTGCAGCTGTTTGTCGCTTCTGAATCTCCTTTGTGGGCAGGACTAATGTCCATCGCTATGCGTCTAGTGCACACATTAGCATTTCTAATAAATATTCTGTTAACCTGGACAAAGTAGATGTAGCGGATGGCTAAATTAGTATCATGTGGTGGTCACTGGTCCCCATTCCCTGAGCTGTTTGGCTAAAGAAAAATAAGAAATAAAAGTAACAAATAATTAAAGAGCAGCAGTAAAATAACAATAGCGAGGCTATATACAGGGGGACCGGTACAGAGTCAATGTCAGCGGGCACCGGTTAGTCAAGGTAATTGAGGTTATATATACATGTAGGTAGTGTTATTAAAGTGACTTATGCATAGATAATAACAGAGAGTAGCAGCAGTGTAAAAGGGTGGGGGGGCAATGCAAATAGTCTGGGTAGCCATTTGATTTGATGTTCAGTAGTCTTATGGCTTGGGGGTAGAAGCTGTTTAGAAGCCTCTTGGACCTAGACTTGCCTTGAGCACTGCATTATTGAAAAAGTGCCCTTGTTACCAACAAATCAGATTTCCTATAAAATAACCTCTTGTCTTAAATTGTATTTTGTGGCTTGCTGTGGTACAGTCTCTGTGCCAAATTACTTTTTGGTAACACTTTATTTGTGTTTTCTTAATGAAGTGTTACGGGCTTTTCCTTAGTCTAATTATTAGCCATAATAAAGGCATTTAATAAAGAACAAGCTACACATTACACCAACTTAGCAGTGGCGACCCATCATTTTAGCTTAAAAATCTATTTTTGTATTATTTTTTGTTGCCTGTTTTGCGCAAACAATGTAAAATAACTATTTGAGTTAATAAAGCCGCATACAAACATGGTCTCTTTTTTGTTTTCTTGAGTAAGACAGCTCCAAAATGAAGGTGTTTCAGCCTAGTTCAGTGTTTTCTGTGGTGGAGGGGTAGTCAGCGGAAAATACAGAGTGTAGGGGTTGGTAATTTTCTCTAGTTGTGCTGTGATTGGCTCAGTGTTCTGTCACTCATGAGGACACTACGTCACTGCAAAATCTACTGGCAAATCCTTTTCAATCCTTGTCATCTGAAGATAAATTATAGATAAAATGTATCGGTGCTTATCGGCCATTGGACATATGTTGGAAATCGCAAATTCAACAATGAGTGGTTTAGTTGGAATTAGTGCCCTAGTGCAAACTATGCAAAGCAGTCACTATTTTGCTTCCCATGCTATTCGGTAGAGAGGGTGTATGGTCCATTTCTGGGTTTAAGGGTGTCTTTTCTAAGCTTAAAAGGTTGAATAAATTGGCCATGCTGTCAATTCAGCATGACTTCTGCACGTTCAAAACGACTGGAAACTCAGAACTGGGAAATCTCAGAATTCAGTGAGTTCAAGACAACTGGGAGCTTGGAAAAAAATGATCTCAGACTGGGAAAATGTATTTTGAATGTTCATCCAACTTGGAATTCCAAGTTGGGAACTCGGCGCTCTTTCTATAGCTCCGACCTGAAGATCCCTGATGTCATTATTCGACCTTGTTTTTTCCGAGTTCCCAGTTGTCTTGAAAGCACTACAAATCCAGAGACTGACAGACTTTGATGACAAAGTTTCATGACAAAATTTTCCCACAAGAAGGACCGCCACGCCACCTTCCTGTTCAAGTGAGCAAAGCACAACGGTGAGTCCAGAAATGTTTTGTGTGCAGCTGCATAAATTATGTAATATGCCAGGGAGATATGTATGCTGTAGCTAAGAAAGTAATACTAAGTGTAAGTTATTTTTTAAGCTGATAGTAGCCAATGTGCCTCACCCTAATAATTTGGTCCCTGCCCCCTCATAACTTAGCCTACTGTTCTGAATTGGTGGTGCACATGTAGCTTATATTCTGTTTTAGAGCAATGTCATCATCGAATGTTGTAAGAGAGCTTTCATTGTCCTCTTATATTTATCATATGGTTCTGACTTGGTGTACAGGGAGAATACTGTAAGAGCGGTCCATGTTCTGAATTCTGTCGCTGTACATTTCAAAAGTGATGAACAAATAGTTATATTGACTACACCCATCATAGCTCTCTCGTTAATGTCAGACAAGGCTCCGCGTGTAGCGGTGGTAAGGATTCACTCCATGGTGCTGAAAATAATTATCTGCTGTTGGGACAGCTTTATGTACTGTAGGCCCTAACAGTTTGGGCAGCCTTTGTCATGATTATAGTGCAATTTATGTATTGTTTAGTATTGTGTTGTGTAGTGGCTTTGCTAGCATGCATAAACCATTTTTTTGTGAGACATGCTAAAATCACCACTGAGTAGAGGCTCCTGAGGGGTAGACGGCTCATAATAATTGCTGGAATGGAGTCAATGGAATGGTAACTCCACTCCATTGACTCCATTCCAGCCATTATTATGAGCCGTCCTCCCCTCAACAGTCTCCACTGTTTAAATCACAGTCCCCAGATCCTGAACAAATTCATGGAAACGTACAGTATTATACAGAGCCGTGATTGCACGGAATTCCCTTCCATTTCATATAGCGCAAGCGAACAGTAAACCTGCTTTCAAAAAAACAAATATAGCAACACCTCACGACACCTCTCCCCATATGACCTACTTTTTGTGTGTTTGTACTGACATGTATATGTAACTGATAGATACACACGCACACACACACACTGCATGTTAATGTTTTTAACTGTATGTAAATGGTAAAGTAATTTGCCTGTAATGTCTTTTTCGTTATGTGTCTGACCCCAGTAAGAATAGCTGTCGCCATTGGCGATGGCTAATGGGCATCCTAATAAAATAAAATAAATAAAAGATCCAAAGTATGGGCTTATTGAGTTAAAGTGAGGGCAGCCCTAACCAGATATGGGCTGCTGATACTGGGCCAATAATTCATCCCGCATTGCCCACATGAAAAAATACTACAGTTTACACACTGTAATATCCCTCGATCGGGTAGGGCTTAATATAGAATTTTGTAGTACACTGTAGAATACACTACACACTGTAGAATCCCTCGGTCATGTGTAGTACTTACTATCTAATTTTGTGGTATACTGTAGAATACTATAACAAATACTACAGTATTATCCTACAAAAAACCTCTGTAGTAAATACTACAGTAATGTCTGCAAAAACACTACATTAGCTCTTTTAGTATTTGTCCAGTAGGTGTCCTCAAGGAGAAAGCCCCCACTTCTATGTCAAAGCTAATAAAGCAAAAACACTATAGTAAATAATACAGTACATAAATATAGTAATACTACAGTATACTATAGTATTTTTTCATGTGGTTGTGCCCACATTGTGCCAATGTTTTGCATAGCCTAAAATTGGATGGATATAAGTCCAGCTGGTATCTTAACAGTAAAACAAACCAATACAGTTATATTCGATTGTATTTGACTGCAATTCTTGTTTATGTATATGTATATGCATAGACATGTTGAATTACAATAATGTTGAATTGTCCAATAGTGATGGTTTTCTAATACAGTTGATGGGCTGATTCCAAATTTGATACACCATGCATGTAACTCAACCTCCTGAGTGATTAAACATGGCTACCATTGGCTCTCATTCCCTCTATGTTTAAGGTAGGTCGGAGTCACTTCAAAGTAACTGCATAGTTATTTTCCTAGTCTTATCATATATTTAGACAGTGTTTCAGATATTGAAGTATTTCCTCTGTCGCTTATCTTAAATAATAGTCTTGTCAGGGTTTTGAAGACGGGACGTACAGTAGCCTACGTTATATCCAGTTAATAATTATTGTCTGAGTGTCAATGTAAAGCGATCTGCATTTAGAGTTGTAATAAACATGCAAGGCTGTTTATAAGCATGGGTGTTAAGACAGCTGTGGGCGTGCATCAAAATCCAACGTCCCACAAGATGGCAGTTTTTCAGGTTACAGTGAAGTAATATCAAATCAAATCAAATCCAATTTTATTTGTCACATACACATGGTTAGCAGATGTTAATGCGAGTGTAGTGAAATGCTTGTGCGTCTAGTTCCGACAATGCAGTAATATTCAACGAGTAATCTAACCTAACAATTTCACAACAACTACCTTATACACACAAGTATAAAGGAATGAATAAGAATATGTATATAAAAAAAATATATGAATGAGTGATGGTATAGAACGACATAGGCAAGATGCAGTGGATGGTATAGAGTACAGTATATACATATGAGATGAGTAATGTAGGGTATGTAAACATATAAAAGTGGCATTGTTTAAAGTGGCTAGTGATACACTTATTACATCAATTTTTCCATTATTAATTCATAGGAAGCAGGGTTGGAGGTGTGTCATCTTATACCTCCCATGGGAGGTGTGTCATATTATACCTCCCAATATCATGAATACATTCCACCCATAGTCTATCAGAAAGTAAGGAACTGTGAGAAGTGAAATATAATGTCAACCACCAGATGGCAGACTTACTTTACCTCTGTTTCTTCATCCTTTCCTTGTCAACCACCGAGTAACAGAGGACAGTGTGGTTCAGTTGGCTATTTTTAGAACTGTGTAATGCAGTTTAGATAGTGTGATATGGATCATCATCAGTCCACTACTACAGATCATGTTAAATCAAAAATGGCTTCTTGACGTTTCCAGGATGAGGGAAGCTAAATATTATTTATTCAGCCCATGCTGTGATCGATCATGTTTGTGTTAGTATCCAGTTGAGTTTCTTTTTGTTCCTCTTGCACATACTAATAATTTATTTTAGAAGAACATTGATAAAATTGTGCATGCTTGGAGCTTATCTTCACCTGGAAACTTCCAGCTTTGATTGAATAGAAACTTTTTGCACCTAATATTGCACTCATCCACCACATTTAAGCTCCCATGTTTAGTTTCCCTAAAATAAGTTTCCTTACCATACTGCTTGTCTCCGTACATACAGTAGGGTCTGAAATTATTGACAGCCTTGATAAAAATGAGAAAAATTGACTGTGTAAAATAAATAATTTAAATACTTAGCAATACTGTATGTAAAACAGTTTTGGGGTAAATTATAGAATTGTGAACTAATACAATTGCTCAGAGAAAGAGATTTTGTTTAACATGTAATATATATATATATATATATATATATATATATATATATATATATATATATATATATATATATATATATATATATATTTATATATTACCTTTCAATTCCCCACCTTGCGAGAATTACGACACTGAGCCTTTAAAAAATGATTTAAAAAAAGAGTTGGATAACATATTGGGAGAGATCTATACCATTCCTCCATACAGAATCCTTCCAGATCCTTGATATCCTTTGTCTGTGGTTATGGACTGCACACTTCAATTCAAACCACAGGTTTTCAATGTTCAGAGACTGAGATGACCATTGCAAAATGTTGATTTGGTGGCCAATTAACCCTTTCTTTGTGGATTTTGATGTGTGCTTGGGTTATTGTCTTGCTGGAAGATACGTTTTAGCCTCCTGGCAGAGACAACCTTGTTTTTGGTTAAAATATCATTGTACCGCGTAAAGTTCATGATGCTGTTGAAATTAACAAGAGCCCCCAGGACCAGGGGAAGCAAAATAGCCCTATAATATCAAATATCCAACACCATATTTTACAGTAGGGTTCTTTTCTGCTCATGCATTCTCATTTCAACACCAAACCCACCACTGGTGTGAGTGGCCAAAGAGCTCTATTTTAATTTCATCCAACAAGTCTGGAGTTTGCTAAACGCCATTGGCACTTGGATTGGATGGTCAGATTTGGTCAGATGAAATGAAAACAAAAGATATCAGACGAAGGATATCAAGGATCTGGAAGGATTACGTCTGGAGGAATTGTCTAAGATCCCTCCCAAGGTGTTCTCCAACTCATAAAACATTTTAGAAAAAGGCTCAGTGGTGTTATCCTCACAAGGTGAGGTATTAAAAATAGGGGTGCCAATAATTTTGACCTCTACCTTTTTGAGAAAAAGAGTAAACTCAGCAGCAAAAAAAACCGACTCTTGTCTTTCAAAGATAATTCGTAAAAATCCAAATAACTTCACAGATCTGCATTGTAAAGGGTTTAAACATCGATTTTGGAGATGGAGGGTCTGTCATGGTCTTGGGCGGTGTGTCACAGCATCATCGGACTGAGCTTGTTGCCATTGCAGGCAATGTCAATGCTGTGCGTTATAGGGAAGACATCCTCCTACCTCATGGGGCGGCAGAGTAGCCTAGTGGTTAGAGCGTTGGACTAGTAACCGGAAGGTTGCAAGTTCAAACCCCCGAGCTGACAAAGTACAAATATGTCATTCTGCCCCTGAACAGGCAGTTAACCCACTGTTCCTAGGCCATCATTGAGAATAAGAATTTGTTCTTAACTGACTTGCCTAGCTATACATTTAATTTTTTATTTTTTAAAGTCGGAAATCGGCGCCCGAAAATACTGATTTTAAATGAAAACTTGAAATAGTCCCTAATTAATCGGCCATTCCGATTAAGCGGTCGACCTCTATTTTATACAGTCATTTTTGCTGATCTTTATCACGGATGTTAATCATTTTGGACCTGAATGGATGTCCTTCTGTGAGAGTAATGTGACTTTTTCATTTTCATTACAATGTCTTATAAGTAAGAAATGGAACCTAACATTGAAAATGTTGAACCAGACCACAAGATCAAAATGGCGGAGTCAATAGACTCTCACCCAGAAAAGGTTAGTGGGTAATTTCAGGATCTTTCAGAATAAGTAATATCTTTTTTTATGGTCACATGGTGGCTTATCACAATACATTTTTGTCAATCATTCATGTGTGAGTTTATGGGTGATCCTGACACAAATGTGGGTCATGGTTTCATATGTTTACATGTCATCTCAATGATGTTTTCTGAAATATTTACAAATGAATTAAAAATGAAAAGCTGAAATATCTTGAGTCAGTAAGTATTCAACCCTTTGTTAACGCAAGCCTAAATTCAGGAGTACATTTTTTCTTAACAAGTCACATAATAAGGTGCATGGACTCATTCTGTGTGCAATAATAGTGTTTAACATGGTTTTTGAATGACTACCTCATCTCTGTACCCCACACATACAATTATCTGTAAGGTCCTTCAGTCGAGCAGTGAATTTCAAACACAGATTCAGTCACAAAGACCAGGGCGGTGTTTCCAATGCCTCGCATGAAGGGCACCTATTGGTAGATGGAAAAAAAAGAAGCAGACATTGAATATGCCTTTGGGTATGGTGAAGTTATTAATTACACTTTGGATGGTGTAATCAATACACCCAGTCACTACAAAGATACAGGCATTCTTAACTCAGTTGCCAGAGAGGAAGGAAACCGCACAGGGATTTCACCATGAGGTCAATGGTGACTTTAAAACAGTTACAGAGTTTAATGGCTGTGATAGGAGAAAATGGAGGATGGATCAATAACATAGTAGTTACTAGAGGTCGACTGATTATGATTTTTCAATGCCGATCCCGATCCCGATTATTGGAGGACCAAAAAAGCTGATTAATCGGCCGATTTGTATTTATTTATTTGTAATAATGACAACTACAACAATACTTAATGAACACTTATTTTAACTTAATATAATACATCAATAAAATCAATTTAGCCTCAAGTAAATAATGAAACATGTTCAATTTGGTTTAAATAATGCTAAAACAAAGTGTTGGAGAAGAAAGTAAAAGTGCAATATGTGCTATGTAAGAAAGCTAACGTTTCAGTTCCTTGCTCAGAACATGAGAACATATGAAAGCTGGTGGTTCCTTTTAACATGAGTCTTCAATATTCCCAGGTAAGAAGTTTTATGTTGTAGTTATTATAGGAATTATAGGACTATTTCCCTCTATACCATTTGTATTTCCTTAACCTTTGACTATTAGATGTTCTTATAGGCACTTTAGTATTGCCAGTGTAACAGTATAGCTTCCGTCCCTCTCCTCGCTCCTCCATGGGCTCGAACCAGCAACATAACGACAACAGCCACCATCGAAGCAGCATTACCCATGCAGAGCAAGGGGAACAACTACTAGAAGGCTCAGAGCGAGTAACGTTTGAAACGCTATTAGCTAACTAGCTAGCCATTTCACTTCGGTTACACCAGCCTCATCTCGGGAGTTGATAGGCTTGAAGTCATAAACAGCGCAGTGCTTGACGCACAACGAAGAGCTGCTGGCAAAACGCACGAAAGTGCTGTTTGAATGAATGTTTAAGCGCCTGCTTCTGCCTACCACCGTTCAGTCAGATACTTAGATACTTGGATGTTTGTATGCTCAGTCAGATTATATGCAACGCAGGACATGCTAGATAATATCTAGTAATATCATCAACCATGTGTAGTTAACTAGTGATTATGATTGATTGTTTTTTATAAGATAAGTTCAATGCTAGCTAGCAACTTACCTTGCATTACTGCATTCACGTAACAGGCAGTCTCCTTGCGGAGTGCCACGAGAGAGGGGCAGGTCGTTATTGCGTTGGACTAGTTAACTGTAAGGTTGCAAGATTGGATCCTCTGAGCTGACAAAGTGAAAATCTGTCGTTCTGCCCCTGAACGAGGCAGTTAACCCACCGACCCTAGGCCGTCATTGAAAATAAGAATGTGTTCTTAACTGACTTGCCTAGTTAAATAAAGGTATAATTATTATTATTCTTTTTTATTAAAAAAAGATCGGCAAATCGGCGCCCAAAAATACCGATTTCCGGTTGTTATGAAAACTTGAAATAATCGGCCATTCCGATTAATCGGTCGACCTCTAGTAGTTACTTCACAATACTAATCTAAATGACAGAGTGAAAAGAAGGAAGCCTGTACAGAATAAAAAATATTCCAAAACGTGCATCCTGTTTGCAATAAGGCACTAAAGTAAAATTGCAAAAAATGTGGCAAAGAAATTAACTTTATGTACTGAATACAAACCATTATGTTTGGGAAAATACAGCATGACACATCACTGAGTACCACTCTTCATATTTTCAAGCATGGTGGTGGCTGCATCATGTTATGGGTATGCTTGTCATTGGCAAGTACTAGGGAGTTCCTTAGAGTAAAAACAGAATAAAGCTTAGCACAGGCAAAATCCTAGAGAAAAACTTGGTTCAGTCTGCTTTCCAACAAACAGTGAGACAAATTCACCTTTCAGCAGGACAATACCCTAAAACATAAGGCCAAATATACACGGGAGTTGATTAACAAGACGACATTGAATGTTCCTGAGTGGTCTAGTTACAGTTTTGAATTATCTATGGCAAGACATGAAAATGGCTGTCTAGCAATGATCAAAAACCAACTTGACAGAGCTTAAAGAATTTGAAAAAGTATAATGTGCAAATATTTTACATTCCAGGTGTGCAAAGCTCTTAGACACTTAGCTGTAATCGCTGGCAAAGGTGATTCTAACTTGTACTGACTCAGGTGTGTGAATACCTTTTGTAAATGAGATATTTCAGCTTTTCATTTTCAAGTAAAAACATGTTTTCACTTTGTCATTATGAGGTATTGTGTGTAGATGGGTGAAAAAATATTTGAATTCAGGCTGTAAAACAACAAAATGTATTCATTATCTCCAGCACCAAACCAGTGTCTACATGTGTGAAAACAGTGTGTTTCTATAATCTGTGGCTAAAAAGTTAAGAACAAAGGCCATAAAAAATGTTAATCTGTGACTGTAACGATGTGGATTTATTCCCACTCTTCACAAACGCACACACTGTCAAATCTGAAATTAGGCCCTATTTCTGTTATGCATTTTTCCATTTCTTTCTAGAAGCATTATACTATATTATTCTTTAGCTCCTTTGTCAGTAGTAGCTACTGTTTAGCCCAAACCATAAAAATCAGCCCCAGACCATTATTCCTCCTCCCCCCAACTTCACAGTTAGCAGGCACTATGCATTGGGACAGGTAAGAGTTCTCCTGGAATATGCCAAACCCAGATGGTAAAGCTATACGAAGCTCGTGATTAACAGTTATTGTGCTGACATTGCTTCCAGAGGCAGTTTGGAATTGGGTAGTGAGTGTTGCAACCAAGGACAGACGATTTTTAAGCGCTACCAGCTTCAGCACTCTGCGTTCCTATTCTCTTGTGTGGCCTATCACTTTGCGGGCTGAACCGTTGTTGCTCCTAGATGTTTCCACTTCACAATAACATCACTTACAGTTGACCAGGGACGCTTTAGCAGGGCAGAAATTTGATGAACTGACTTGTTGGAAAGGTGGCATCCTATTACGGTGCCATGTTGAAAGTCACTGAGCTCTTCAGTAAGGCCATTCTACTGCCAATGTTTGTCTATTTTTTTATTTTTTATTTCACCTTTATTTAACCAGGTAGGCCAGTTGAGAACAAGTTCTTATTTATCACTGCGACCTGGCCAAGATAAAGCAAAGCAGTGTGACAAAAACAACAACACAGAGTCTATGGAGACTGCATGGCTGTGTGGTAAATTTTATACACCTGTCATCAACGGGTGTAGCTGAAATAGCAGAATCTACTAATTTGAATGTACAGCACCAGTCAAAAGTTTGGACACACCTACTCATTCAAGTGTTAGTCTTTATTTTTTAAATATTTTCTACATTGTATTATAAAAGTGAAGACATTAAAACTATGACATAACACATATGGAATCATGAAGTGACCAAAAAAGCGTTAAACAAATCAAAATATATTTTATATATTAGATTCTACAAAGTAGCCACCCTTTGCCTTGATGACAGATTTGAACACTCTTAGCATTCTCTCAACCAGCTTCATCTGGAATGCTTTTCCAACAGTCTTGAAGGAGTTCCCACATATGCTGAGCACTTGCTGGCTGTGAGGTCATCTGATGCAGCACTCCATCACTCTCCTTCTTGGTCAAAGTTCTTGACATTTTCTGGATTGACTGACCTTCCTTTCATAAAGTAATGATGTAATGTCATTACTCTTTGCTTATTTGAGCTGTTCTTGCCATAATATGGACTTGGTCTTTTACCAAATAGGGCTATCTTCTGTATACCACCCCTACCTTGTCACAACACAACTGATTGGCTCAATCACATTAAAAGTCCACAAATGAACTTTTAACAAGGCACGCCTGTTAATTGAAATGCATTGTAGGTGACTACATCATGAAGCTGGTTGAGAGAATGCTAAGAGTGGGCAAAGCTGTCATCAAGGCAAAGGGTGGCTACTTTGAAACATCTCAAATATAAAATCTTTTTTGATTTGTTTAACACTTTTTTGGTTACTACATAATTCCATATGTGTTATTTCATAGATTTAATGTCTTCACTATTATTGTACAATGTAGAAAATAGTACAAATGAAGAAAAACCCTTGGATGAGTAGGTGTGTCCAAACGTTTGACTGGTACTGTATGTCCACATACTTTGTATACATAGTGTATTTGAATTTCTCTCCCTCAGCAAGCAGTTTATTTATTTTTATTTGAAAAATGTATTCCCATGTTGCAGTGAAACAATTTCCCTAAGCTTAACTCAGTTGAAACCACAAAAACGAAGCAACATTTTCACAAGAAATTAGTTCACTGTAATGTGGAAAAACACATTAACAGATTCTAAACCAACTATTAGAATGTAATGGGATTCTATATTCCATACACTCCTACAAAGTCTCTGTCAGATCCAATTGAAAGATTAGCCCAAGCGCACTTGCTAGTGGTCCTCCTTTATCCCCTCTTCATGGCCAACCCCTCTTCTCCCTTTTCTTCGCTTCCTCCCTTTTTCCCCAGGTGTAATGTGATGCTGACAAAGGCTCTTTGTACTGCACTGGTCTTGTTGAGTCACCCACAGTAGAGGCCAGTTGCTTGGGGAATAGTACATTGCATTTTTACCTCGGATGTAATTCCTCATTTCATCCTCCTGAGATTCAGATACATTTCTGCACATACACTAGATGGGTATTGGTCTTGGAGTTGAAGGTGTCGGAAATGCATTCAGCCAAAAACAGAGAGGGGCAATGATTTGCTTTCCTGCTAAGATTTCTCTGGGGTTTCACTTTTTGATCAGATAACTGTGAAGAACCTTGTAATTTGTTTGATTTGTTGACAAATATATAACCATAGATCTATTGTACCTGTGCTATAATCAAAAGAGTGATTTATCCACATGCATTGTTATGTATAGTTTTAGTTGTTTAATCTCTATGGGGATTTCTAATATGGCTGTGAGGAGTGGATTACCCAGAATGAATACGCAACCAAAAGGTTGTGATGTAGTGGTTGACTGATTAAATTGAGAAAACAACATAATGAAGAGCCATAACTGTACTATATTTAGCTATAACTGGTCAAGTTTTTAAAAGCTGCCAAGTTTGATCATCCTATGGAGATACACTGCATTCTGTCACAGTGACAGTAATATAATAGTGCAATGTTCTAGTCTCCCCCCCTCCCCCCACACACACACTTTGGTTTTTGCCCTAGCACTATGCAGCTGATTCAAATAACCAACTCATCATCAAGCTTTGATTATTTGAATCATCTGTGTAGTGCTATGGCAAAAAACAAAAACGTGCACCCAGGACAGTTTGGGAAACCCTGCTCTAGGACATATGGGGGAGGCCCTGGACTTGTGGCCCAAATATATACACGGATTGTCATTGCCAGAATAGCCCTGCGTCTCACCCTGACCTTGATTGGATTGTACATGCACATGAAATGCAACTGTGCAATGACATGACCTCTGAAGTGACTTCATGTGGTTTGTGTGTGTCTTTATTTTTAGCCACAGCGCATCACAGCCTGTCTGGTGGATGTAGCCTTCTTCGGTGCCCTTGGCTCATTTTATCTCTATCGTTACGACCTGTCTTTTGTCAACACTCTTGCACTGGTGAGTCAATTTATTGTGTCACCTCGGATGTACTCCCTTGTGAAACCTTGTTGGCACTCTTCGAAAACCTATAAACCATGAAGACAAGCTGTACTTTAATGGCTCAACTTTTAGCCCATTACTGTACAGGTGTAAAACTTTCAGCTTTACACTGAAATCTAAAGGGAATCCCGCCATTTGGGATTAGACCAGATTAGATTGCCCATCCATCCACTTCAAAAAAGTAATTGGACAAAGCTCAGTAATCATCACAGTTTTTTGGTTTATTGGGGCTGCAACTTCTCTCCAAATGTGTGCACACGCACGCACGCACGCACACACACACACACGCACGCACGCACGCACACACACACACACACACACACACACACACACACACACACACACACACACACACACACACACACACACACACACACACACACACACACACACACACACACACACACACGCACACACACACACACACACACACACACACACACACACACACACACTAAGGTAATGGATTGCTGTACTCCTTGACAATCAGTTCCATTGAAACAAAAAGGAAACCACTTATCTCTATGGTTACAACCTGTCTGCTGTCAACGCTCCTGCACCAGTGAGATTTATTGTATCAATTCGGATGTACTCCTGTAGCTAAAGGTGCCATCTAACATTGATTTATCACCTGTGAAACCTTGTTGGCACTCTTCAAAAATCTATAAACCATGAGCCCCATGCATAGTTTTTTTTTGGCCACAAAAAGGGCAAGGATAATATCTTATCTTTTGACACTCACCCGATTAATCAACTCATGATATACCCTTATACCATCAACGTGCATTATATAATCTCTGTCCATGATAACCAAATGGGCTTACCAGTGGGCTTCTAGGTTTGTACCCACATTCATATGATGTGGTACTTAATGAGGATTGCCAATTTGTTACCCCTGTCCTGTTAGTCACCCCCCTTGAGCTCCTTTCACTTCCTTTCATGAATGCTAATAGAGTCTAATAGCTACATGCACTTTATTGTTGAACGTAATGTCCTTTCATGAGGGTTTTTAATGTTCACGATTCCCACAAATGTTCCTTTGGAAGGTTTCTTCCACGTTTCTTGATTTCTTCTAATGAAATCTAATCTACAGAAGGAAAATTGAGAAAATAATATCCCTGTCCATTGGGAGCTCTTGAGGTTTAAGAAATAGTTAGAATTTAGCAGACTGAAGCAAGTGAAAAAAGCAAGTTTGGCAAAGACCGAATTAGTTCAAAACACATCAGCTTTTTAATAAACCTATGCATCAGAAAAAACATAATCGAGCATCTGACCAAATTACGTGAGATTTTTGTTTTGAGTTAACTGAGATTATCTATTGTCTAGCCTAGCTTGGGTTGAAGTTATCCTAACTGTGTTTTAGTTTTTTACATCACCAAGGTATAGTTCTGCAACATCACTTTTCCTCCAAGACAGCCTGTACCAGGTTTTATCAGAGATTTAACCATGTATTCTAAATGGAACCAAACCACAGAAAAATAGTTTCATAGTGTTGATATAAGGCTGGGAAGTGAGGCTACTTTAAACAGACTTTCTGTCACGTTCTGACCATAGTTCTGTTATTTTATTCTTTGTTTTAGTATGGTCAGGGCGTGAGTTGGGGTGGGCAGTCTATGTTGGTTTTTCTATGTTGGTTTTTGTGTTCGGCCTAGTATGGTTCTCAATCAGAGGCAGGTGTCGTTAGTTGTCTCTGATTGAGAATCATACTTAGGTAGCCTGGGTTTCACTTTTGGTTTGTGGGTGTTTGTTTCCTTGTGAGTGTTTGGGCCACACGGTACTGTTTCGGTTTTGTAAATTCACGGCATTGTTTATTGTTTTGATTCAGTGTTCAGTGCTTTCTTTAATTCAAATCATCATGAACACTTACCACGCTGCGCTTTGGTCCGATCCTTACTCCTCCTCAGACGAAGAGGAGGAAATCCGTTAGAATTTCATGGGAGACTTGCTCCCATTTATATTTTATTCAACATACAGCTATGGCTCTCTGTTATGTTGAAATGTATATCATTCCCAATCTTTATTGAACTAGGCAAGTCAGTTAATAATACATTCTTATTTTACAATGACGGTTTCACCCCTCCAAACCCTCCCCTAACCCGGATGACGCTGGGCCAATTGTGCACACAAACATATACAGTTGATTTTAATTGTCCTTGATGTCCTTTGTATTTTATTTTATATATACAGTGGGGCAAAAAAGTATTTAGTCAGCCACCAATTGTGCAAGTTCTCCCACTTAAAAAGATGAGAGAGGCCTGTAATTTTCATCATAGGTACACTTCAACTATGACAGACAAAATGAGAAGAAAAAAAATCCAGAAAATCACATTGTAGAATTTTTTATGAATTTATTTGCAAATTATGGTGGAAAATAAGTATTTGGTCAATAACAAAAGTTTATCTCAATACTTTGTTATATACCCTTTGTTTGCAATGACAGAGGTCAAATGTTTTCTGTAAGTCTTCACAAGGTTTTCACACACTGTTGCTGGTATTTTGGCCCATTCCTCCATGCAGATCTCCTCTAGAGCAGTGATGTTTTGGGGCTGTTGCTGGGCAACACAGACTTTCAACTCCCTCCAAAGATTTTCTATGGGGTTGAGATCTGGAGACTGGCTAGGCCACTCCAGGACCTTGAAATGCCCTGCGTCTCAAGTATTTGATACACTGCTGATGTTGCAGGTTTTCCTACTTACAAAGCATGTAAAGGTCTGTAATTTTTATCATAGGTCCACTTCAACTGTGAGAGATGGAATCTAAAACAAAAATCCAGAAAATCACATTGTATGATTTTTAAGTAATTAATTTGCATTTTATTGCATGACACGAGTATTTGAACACCTACCAACCAGTAAGAATTCCGTCTCTCACAGACCTGTTAGTTTTTCTTTAAGAAGTCCTCCTGTTCTCCACTCATTACCTGTATTAACTGCACCTGTTTGAACTCGTTACCTGTATAAAAGTCCCCTGTCCACACACTCAATCAAACAGACTCCAACCTCTCCACAATGGCCAAGACCAGAGAGCTGTATAAGGACATCAGGGATCAAATTGTAGACCTGCACAGGGCTGGGATGGGCTACAGGACAATAGGCAAGCAGCTTGGTGAGAAGGCAACAATTGTTGGTGCAATTATTAGAAAATGGAAGAAGTTCAAGATGACGGTCAATCAACCTCGGTCTGGGGCTCCATGCAAGATCTCACCCAGTGGGGCATCAATGATCATGAGGAAGGTGAGGGATCAGCCCAGAACTACACGACAGGACCTGGTCAATGACCTGAAGAGATCTGGGACCACAGTCTCAAAGAAAACCATGAGTAACACACTACTCCATAATGGATTAAAATCCTGCAGCTCACGCAAGGTCCCCCTGCTCAAGCCAGCGCATGTCCAGGCCCGTCTGAAATTTGCCAATGACCATCTGGATGATTCAGAGGAGGAATGGGAGAAGGTCATGTGGTCTGATGAGACAAAAATAGAGCTTTTTGGTCTAAACTCCACTCACCATGTTTGGAGGAAGAAGAAGGATGAGTACAACCCCAATAACACCATCCCAACCGTAAAGCATGGAGGTGGAAACATCATTCTTTGGGGATGCTTTTCTGCAAAGCGGACAGGACGACTGCGCCGTATTGAGGGGAGGATGGATGGGGCCATGTATTGCGAGATCTTGGCCAACCATCTCCTTCCCTCAGTAAGAGCATTGAAGATGGGTCGTGGCTGGGTCTTCCCGCATGACAACGACCCGAAACACACAGCCAGGGCAACTAAGGAGTGGCTCCGTAAGAAGCATCTCAAGGTCCTGGAAAATCTTTGGAGGCAGCCAAAAGTCCGTATTGCCCAACGACAGCCCCGAAACCTGAAGGATCTGGAAAAGGTCTGTATGGAGGAGTGGGCCAAAATCCCTGCTGCAGTGTGTGCAAACCTGGTCAAGAACTACAAGAAACGTATGATCTCTGTTTTTGAAAACAAAGGTTTCTGTACCAAATATTAAGTTCTGCTTTTCTGATGTATCAAATACTTATGTCATGCAATAAAATGCAAATTAATGACTTAAAAATCATACAATGTGATTTTCAGGATTTTTGTTTTAGATTCCGTCTCTCACATTTGAAGTGTACCTATGATAAAAAGAAAATACAGACCTCTACATGCTTTGTAAGTAGGAAAACCTGCAAAACCGGCAGTGTATCAAATACTTGTTCTCCCCACTGTATTTATTTATATTGGTTAGAAAATAACAACAATTGCATTGTTTGCTGTTTTCTTCTGTCTTTTTCTTTTCTATTTAGTTCATTGTCTTGGTTGTTGGTGCATTGGGGGTTCTTGTGGGTGTGGAATGGAATGAATTGTATTTTTAATTTTAATTTTTCTTCTTGGGAGGGGGGTGTGTGTGGGAGCGGTCTCGAATGGTTGAGGGACAGCTATTAGGGAACTGTGGAGGGATCTTGGAGGGTTTGGGTTCATGTTTTTTGGCCTGGTGGGAGATCTGTCAACGTGCCCTTGAGCAGGGCATTGACCCTGGATGCTTCTGTGTGTCGTTCTGAATGGGAGTCTGTTGGATGACTGGTGTGGTGTTGTTGTTGAGCAGCTTCACTGCAAGTATGTTGTATGTTTTAGATATTCAATGAAGAAAAAATATATATATATATCTTATTTTACAATGATGGATTACCCCGGTTAAACCCTCCCCTAACTGGGACGACACTGGGCCAATTGTGTGCCACCCTATGGGACTCTCGATCACAGCCAGTTGTGATACAGCCCAGGATCAAACCAGGGTCTGTAGGAAAGCCTCTAGCGCTGAGATTCAGTGCCTTAGACTGCTGTGTCACTCAGGCCTATTTCTAGGCAATTTCTAATGATTCACATACCCTTATAATTGGTTTCACAACAAAGGGCCAGTGACTAAACCTAGAGAGGAACTTGTAAAGACCATTATGTAATTCGCTGTGTTACCACTTTTAACAGCTTCCCTCTGCTAATTTAGATACAGTGTTGCAAACATGCCTTTTGATTTCCTTGATAACAGGAAAGATCATAGAGTAATTAAACTGGAGTATGAAAGAAAGCCCAAGAGGCACCTCCTGATTGTCCCAGAACAGTGGGGTTCCTCTGATAATTGGCCCTATTGTGGACAAGCTGAGAAAACCAAAGATCAGAGTGTCAGCCTTGATTACAGGCTTGTATCATAGAGGGAAGAAAATGACACACACAACAAAGTAGTAATTGGCAGAATCAAAGTCTGAACTTTTTATGTTGTCTGGCTTTGTTAACTGCCTTCTCTCTACCAAAGACGTCGTAAGCGCACCCTCTTTTTGTGTTTTGACAATGTAAAATCAGTCGCTAAAACTAATTTCAGCTGTATACAGTATGGGTTGTGACACCTACCTACTAGTACTATGTCAATATCATAGCAGCATTATCAAATCAAATCAAATCAAATCAATCAAATTTTATTTGTCACATACACATGGTTAGCAGATGTTAATGCGAGTGTAGCGAAATGCTTGTGCTTCTAGTTCCGACAATGCAGTAATAACGAGCAAGTAATCTAACTAACAATTCCAAAAAAAACTACTGTCATACACAGTGTAAGGGGATAAAGAATATGTACATAAGGATATATGACTGAGTGATGGTACAGAGCAGCATAGGCAAGATACAGTAGATGATATCGAGTACAGTATATACATATGAGATAAGTATGTAAACCAAGTGGCATAGTTAAAGTGGCTAGTGATACATGTATTACATAAGGATGCAGTCGATGATATAGAGTACAGTATCAACGTATGCATATGAGATGAACAATGTAGGGTAAGTAACATTATATAAGGTAGCATTGTTTAAAGTGGCTAGTGATATATTTACATCATTTCCCATCAATTCCCATGATTAAAGTGGCTGGAGTAGAGTCAGTGTCATTGACAGTGTGTTGGCAGTAGCCACTCAATGTTAGTGGTGGCTGTTTAACAGTCTGATGGCCTTGAGATAGAAGCTGTTTTTCAGTCTCTCGGTCCCAGCTTTGATGCACCTGTACTGACCTCGCCTTCTGGATGGCAGCGGGGTGAACAGGCAGTGGCTCGGGTGGTTGGTGTCCTTGATGATCTTTATGGCCTTCCTGTAGCATCGGGTGGTGTAGGTGTCCTGGAGGGCAGGTAGTTTGCCCCGGTGATGCGTTGTGCAGACCTCACTACCCTCTGGAGAGCCTTACGGTTGAGGGCGGTGCAGTTGCCATACCAGGCGGTGATACAGCCCGCCAGGATGCTCTCGATTGTGCATCTGTAGAAGTTTGTGAGTGCTTTTGGTGACAAGCCGAATTTCTTCAGCCTCCTGAGGTTGAAGAGGCGCTGCTGCGCCTTCCTCACGATGCTGTCTGTGTGAGTGGACCAATTCAGTTTGTCTGTGATGTGTATGCCGAGGAACTTAAAACTTGCTACCCTCTCCACTACTGTTCCATCGATGTGGATGGGGGTGTTCCCTCTGCTGTTTCCTGAAGTCCACAATCATCTCCTTAGTTTTGTTGACGTTGAGTGTGAGGTTATTTTCCTGACACCACACTCCGAGGGCCCTCACATCCTCCCTGTAGGCCGTCTCGTCGTTGTTGGTAATCAAGCCTACCACTGTTGTGTCGTCCGCAAACTTGATGATTGAGTTGGAGGCGTGCATGGCCACGCAGTCGTGGGTGAACAGGGAGTACAGGAGAGGGCTCAGAACGCACCCTTGTGGGGCCCCAGTGTTGAGGATCAGCGGGGAGGAGATGTTGTTGCCTACCCTTACCACCTGGGGGCGGCCCGTCAGGAAGTCCAGTACCCAGTTGCACAGGGCGGGGTCGAGACCCAGGGTCTCGAGCTTGATGACGAGCTTGGAGGGTACTATGGTGTTGAATGCCGAGCTGTAGTCGATGAACAGCATTCTCACATAGGTATTCCTCTTGTCCAGATGGGTTAGGGCAGTGTGCAGTGTGGTTGAGATTGCATCGTCTGTGGACCTATTTGGGCGGTAAGCAAATTGGAGTGGGTCAAGGGTGTCAGGTAGGGTGGAGGTGATATGGTCCTTGACTAGTCTCTCAAAGCACTTCATGATGACGGATGTGAGTGCTACGGGGCGGTAGTCGTTTAGCTCAGTTACCTTAGCTTTCTTGGGAACAGGAACAATGGTGGCCCTCTTGAAGCATGTGGGAACAGCAGACTGGTATAGGGATTGATTGAATATGTCCGTAAACACACCGGCCAGCTGGTCTGCGCATGCTCTGAGGGCGCGGCTGGGGATGCCGTCTGGGCCTGCAGCCTTGCGAGGGTTAACACGTTTAAATGTGTTACTCACTTCGGCTGCAGTGAAGGAGAGACCGCATGTTTCCGTTGCAGGCCGTGTCAGTGGCACTGTATTGTCCTCAAAGCGGGCAAAAAGTTATTTAGTCTGCCTGGGAGCAAGACATCCTGGTCCGTGACTGGGCTGGGTTTCTTCCTGTAGTCCGTGATTGACTGTAGACCCTGCCACATACCTCTTGTGTCTGAGCCGTTGAATTGAGATTCTACTTTGTCTCTGTACTGGCGCTTAGCTTGTTTGATAGCCTTGCGGAGGGAATAGCTGCACTGTTTGTATTCAGTCATGTTACCAGACACCTTGCCCTGATTAAAAGCAGTGGTTCGTGCCTTCAGTTTCACACGAATGCTGCCATCAATCCACGGTTTCTGGTTAGGGAATGTTTTAATCGTTGCTATGGGAACGACATCTTCAACGCACGTTCTAATGAACTCGCACACCGTATCAGCGTATTCGTCAATGTTGTTGTCTGACGCAATACGAAACATCTCCCAGTCCACGTGATGGAAGCAGTCTTGGAGTGTGGAGTCAGCTTGGTCGGACCAGCGTTGGACAGACCTCAGCGTGGGAGCTTCTTGTTTTAGTTTCTGTCTGTAGGCAGGGATCAACAAAATGGAGTCGTGGTCAGCTTTTCCGAAAGGGGGCGGGGCAGGGCCTTATATGCGTCGCGGAAGTTAGAGTAACAATGATCCAGGGTCTTTCCACCCCTGGTTGCGCAATCGATATGCTGATAAAATTTAGGGAGTCTTGTTTTCAGATTAGCCTTGTTAAAATCCCCAGCTACAATGAATGCAGCCTCCGGATAAATCGTTTCCAGTTTGCAGAGAGTTAAATAAAGTTCGTTCAGAGCCATCGATGTGTCTGCTTGGGGGGATATATACGGCTGTGATTATAATCGAAGAGAATTCTCTTGGTAGATAATGCGGTCTACATTTGATTGTGAGGAATTCTAAATCAGGTGAACAGAAGGATTTGAGTTCCTGTATGTTTCTTTCATCACACCATGTCACGTTGGCCATAAGACATACGCCCCCGCCCCTCTTCTTACCAGAAAGATGTTTGTTTCTGTCGGCGCGATGCGTGGAGAAACCCGCTGGCTGCACCGCTTCGGATTGCGTCTCTCCAGTTAGCCATGTTTCCGTGAAGCAAAGAACGTTACAGTCTCTGATGTCCCTCTGGAATGCTACCCTTGCTCGGATTTCATCAACCTTGTTGTCAAGAGACTGGACATTGGCAAGAAGAATGCTAGGGAGTGGTGCACGGTGTGCCCGTCTCCGGAGTCTGACCAGAAGACCGCTTCGTTTCCCTCTTTTTCTGAGTCGTTTTTTTTTTTTTGGTCGCTGCATATGATCCACTCGGTTACACTGGTTGTAAGGCAGAACACCGGATCCGCATCGCGAAAAACATATTCTTGGTCGTACTGATGGTGAGTTGACGCTGATCTTATATTCAGTAGTTCTTCTCGGCTGTATGTAAAGAAACCTAAGATGACCTGGGGTACTAGTGTAAGAAATAACACGTAAAAAAACAAAAAACTGCATAGTTTCCTAGGAACGCGAAGCGAGGCGGCCATCTCTGTCGGCGCCGGAAGTAATCACCATCATCATTATAATGACTGTCCTGTACTATACAGTGCCTTCCAAAAGTATTCATCCCCCTTGGCATTTTTTCCTATTTTGTTACATTACAACCTGTAATTTAAATCGATTTTTATTTGGATTTCATGTAATGGACATACACAAAATAGTCCAAATTGGTGAAGTGAAAAAATAATAATAACATGTTTTAAAATATATACATTTTTTAAATACACAAATGGAAAAGTGGTGTGTGCTTTGCTGTGAAGCCCCTAAATAAGATCTGGTGCAACCAATTACCTTCAGAAGTCACATAATTCGTTAAATAAAGTCCACCTGTGTGCTATCTAAGTGTCACATGATCTGTCACATGATCTCAGTATGTATGCACCTGTTCTGAAAGTCCTCAGAGTCTGGAGCACCACTAAGGAAGGGTCACCACCAAGCAAGCAGCACCATGAAGACCAAGGAGCTCTCAAAACAGGTCAAGGACAAAGTTGTGGAGAAGTACAGATCAGGGCTGGGTTATAAAAAAATATCTGAAACTTTGAACATCCCACGGAGCACCATTAAACCCATTATTAAAAACCTCCACCCCCTTTTACATTTTTTTTGCCTAAAATGACATACCCAAATCTAACTGCCTGTAGCTCAGGCCCTGAAGCAAGGATATGCATATTCTCGGTATCATTTGAAAGGAAATACTTTGAAGTTTATGGAAATGTGAAAGGAATGTAGTAGAATATAACACAATAGATCTGTTAAAAGATAATACAAAGAAAAAAAACGTTATATTGTATTTATTTTGTACCATCATCTTTGAAATGCAAGAGAAATGCCATAATGTATTATTCCAGCCCAGTTGCAATTTAGATTTTGGCCACTAGATGTCATCAGTGTATGTGCAAAGTTTTTTACAGATCCAATGAACCATTCCATTTCTGTTCAAAATGTTGTATTAAGACTGCCCAAATGTTCCTAATTTGATCATTAATAACTTTTCATGTTCAAAAATGTGCACTCTCCTTAAACAATAGCATGGTATTATTTCACTGTAATAGCTACTGTAAATTGGACAGTGCAGTTAGATTAACCTCTTGCGACGAGCAAACCCTGGGCTTTATGGAAGAGTGGCCAGAAAAAAGCCATTGCTCAACAACAACAAAAAAGCAAACACGTTTGGTGTTCGCCAAAAGGCAGGTGGGAGACCTGCCCAAACATATAGAAAGAAGTACTCTGGTCAGATGAGACTACAATTGAACTTTTTGGCCTTTAAGGAAAACACTATGTCTGACGCAAACACAACACCTCTCATCACCCCGAGAACACTATCCCATGGCAGCATCATGCTGTGGGGATGCTTTTCATCGGCAGGGACTGGGAAACTGGTCAGAATTGAAGGAATGGCTCTAAATACAGGGAAATTCTTGAAGGAAACCTGTTTCAGTCTTCCAGAGATTTGAGACTGGGATTTGAGACCTTCCAGCAGGACAATGACCCTAAGCATACTGCTAAAGCAACACTTGAGTGGTTTAAGGGGAAACATTTACATGTCTTGGAATGGCCTAGTCAAAGCCCAGACTTTAATCCAATTGAGAATCTGTGGTATGACTTAAAGATTGCTGTACACCAGCGGAACCCATCCAACTTGAAGGAGCTGGATCAGTTATGCCTTGAAGAATGGGCAAGAATCCCAGAGGCTAGATGTGTCAAGCGTATAGAGACATACCCCACGAGACTTGCAGCTGTAATTGCTGCAAAAGGTGGCTCTACAAAGTATTGACTATGGGGGGTAAATAGTTATGCACACTCAAGTTTTTTTTTTTTGGTCTTATTTCTTGTTTGTTTCACAAGAAAAAATATTTTGCATCTTCAAAGTGGTAGTCATGTTGTGTAAATCAAATGATACAAACACCCCAAAACTCTATTTTAATTCCAGGTTGTAAGGCAACAAAATAGGAAAAATGCCAAAAGGGGTGAATACTTTCACAAGCCACTGTAGGTCTTATCATAGAGGGTTCAAGAATAGGGTAACTAAGGTTTACAGTCATAATCTAATTAATTTGGAAATAATCAAAATGATCCTGTATGTTTTACAGAATTTTAACACATCAAGTGTGAGTGGATACTGCCACCCATGCATTCTGAGCAGTTGTTCATAACTCCTGGTTCTGAGCTCAAAAGGACTGCTTTGGCATTCGTCCTTCTTCATTTATTGCAGAACCCAATTAAAATACACAAATTAGTTTGCTAATTGGATCCTGAGCAGCTTGATAGTCCCGAGACACATAGTCTCGGTCTCCCACTCTGTATCTAAATCCAATTAGCTGTCTCTCTCTCTAGCTGTCTCTCTCTTTAACACATATACTCACAAATCAGTCAATATAGTTAAGTTAATTATAGTCCAGACCGACACGCATGATGCACGCACGGACGCACACAGTCAAAATAAATCACTGGGGCGGCTGGTTACACTTTCAGATTCAGAGTGTTAGACCAACTTGCATGCTGTTCCCCCTCATTATCCCTGTAGGCCCTGACTGTGTGTGTGAGTTTGTCAAAATAGGATCCACTGATGATAAACCAAAAGGCCTCCAGAGACAAGCTGGTCATCTGCTTCAATGGCCAAGGTGGTTGTAGGATAAGAGAGAGAGCGAGTTGAATAGAGTAAATTAGAGTTTTACTTTATTAATCCCAACTCGGGAAATTGTTTTATCACAGCATGCATCAATGATTTACAAGGACAGGACACACAAGAATGACCAAAACATGATAAAAAAAAAACATATTACAGTTCTTTTTCAATCGCTAACAAGCATCGGTCAATACTGAAACCACTTTTTAAAAACTCTTCAGTCTGCATTACCAACATGCATCTTTGCCAAACAGTTAATCTCACCTCAAACTCACTCAAACCACCAAAACACTTCATACATGTCTCAAAATAAGCTTGTTCGACCATAACACTGGCAATAATTCTCACTCAGAAAGCATACATTGTCACTCATAACACACCTACCTAAAAAACACTAACAGGGAGCATTACATACATTATGAACGTCTCTTTGAAGTTAGTATGATTTCACACAAATCACTAGTTTATTATAAAATTATAAAATAAGAATAACAACTTTTCACTTTATTGACTGTCCTAAAGTATATAACAATAATGAATCAGAAATGCAGCAATTTGCTTCAAAAGCCTTTATTGTTTTCTATATTACCATGTCAACAATGGCAATTTCCTGCACATCTGATAATACTCTGCCTCTCCCTCCAGCAGGAGGCAACTTTTGGATCCTTCTGAAAAACACAAAACAATCAATATATTTAAAAATGTACATGTAAAAATGTGAACATACTGTATTGTACTGTAATATGTCGTTCAATTATCATTGAAGGATGCACATCTCACCTGTTGTTTCGCTGGAAAATTCATACTATTGATGCAACTGTTCAAAGCTGCAGATTTGGTTGCACCCTTAAACCGGCCTCTCTCAAAGAAAGACCATGGTTTACAACAGTATCAATAATTGTGGCCCTCCTTTGCCCGCCACGCATTCTCCTTCTCCCTGCCACTCTTCTTTCCCCACCAACCTGTCTCCCTGCCACTCTTCTTTCCCCACCAACCTGTCTTCCTCTCCCTGCCACTCTTCTTTCCCCACCAACCTGTCTCCCTGCCACTCTTCTTTCCCCACCAACCTGTCTCCCTGCCACTCTTCTTTCCCCACCAACCTGTCTCCCTGCCACTCTTCTTTCCCCACCAACCTGTCTCCCTGCCACTCTTCTTTCCCCACCAACCTGTCTCCCTGCCACTCTTCTTTCCCCACCAACCTGTCTCCCTGCCACTCTTCCTTCCCCACCAACCTGTCTCCCTGCCACTCTTCTTTTCCCCACCAACCTGTGTCCCTGCCACTCTTCTTTCCCCACCAACCTGTCTCCCTGCCACTCTTCTTTCCCCACCAACCTGTCTTCCTCTCCCTGCCACTGTCTCCCTGCCACTCTTCTTTCCCCACCAACCTGTCTCCCTCTCCCTGCCACTCTTCTTTCCCCACCAACCTGTCTTCCTCTCCCTGCCACTCTTCTTTCCCCACCAACCTGTCTTCCCTGAGCCATGTTTCCCCAAACTAAATCATTCCCTGCCACTCTTCTTTCCCCACCAACCTGTCTCCCTCTTTGTCTGTCTTTCCCCACTAAAAACCTGTCTCCCTCTGGGTAGGCTCTTCTTTGAAACCTGTCTTCAGCTGTGTTTCTTTGATTAAATATTCTCCCTGAGATTTTCTTTGTTTCAACCTGTCTACTGCAGAAATGCCACTCTTCTTTCCCCATCATTCTGTTTTGAATGTCTTTTTCCCCACCAAGTTTTGTCACCATGTTGCCATTTGAAAACATGTCTCCAAATATGCCATAGTTTTCCCCACCAAGGTGGTGGAGTATGAATGAAAAGAGTGCATGGATTTTCCCCACCAATGTCTTCATTGAATGCCATTTTGTGTGAAATCAATGAAAATCTTTTGTCTGTTTGGTAACGGGACTAAAAACTGTACTGTTTCGCTGACTGTGTGAAGACTTCAGTTTTGACCAATGTATGTTAGCAAGTGCATTTAAGACACCTGCACCTTTATGTGTTTTAATATGTGTTGTTGTTTTTGTATAATGTGTTCGGATAGAGAGAGAGAGGAACACATTTCAAGTCTAAATTGGGCAAGTTTACACATATAAATACTGTATATAGCCACACAAATATATAGCCACACACAAAAATAAACAGACTTTGAGTCAATATTCCCTCCCCGGGGAGAGTAAAGTGTAAAGTCAATTTAACACGAAGCCTCCATTAACTGAGCTGTACAGCTTCATGCCTCAGTCCCCCATTCCCTCTCTTAGTTCATCAGAGATACTAGTGGGTGTGAGGCTGAACATGACTTAAAGGCCTGTTGACAGAAATGGTACGTGACGCAGGGGCAAACATGTGATCCACCTTTCAGCTCCAGCATTTAAAACCCCTTGTAATGATTAAGCAGTACTGTATTCAGGTAGTGTTTAGTGCATGTGTCAACAATAATAGCAGGGAATTGTTGTGATATTCATTGTTCCAATACGCCGGGTCAGGGAATTTGTCACCAGACATTTTACGACGTCATAGAAAGTGTGGGAGGAGACATTCCTTTCGCTTGACCCTTGATTATAGTTTTGTTCCTCAATTTGTGGAAAAAGTATAGCAAATGACCATTTTCTGAAATGAACAAATTCAGAATTGTTTAGCAGAGTGAATCAAGGTTTGTAAATGTAAGTTACCTATAGCCTATATGTTCCATTGCTCCAGTTTAACCAAGTCAATTACACAGACAGTATTGCGACAGTACATTGCCTACTCTCTAAATGTCATAATGAACCTCTAGAATAGTAAAGGTTTTCCTCTTTATTCTGTAATTTCAACCCTGCCTGTTCATAAACAAAAGTTTACTTTAGCACAAACAAAAGTTAACTTTGGCGACTCGTTCTATGTGGCTCATAGCAATGCAGCTACAGCAGATTTCCCAGTGCAGACACTTGGGAATTAGTCGCGCACTGCGGCCAGTAATGATTTTGAGAGTCCGATTGCAGCTCTTGACATTGTTGGAGAGCGATAATGTAGACTCTGGAGGTGTGTTGACATCGCCAAGCAATCATTCCTTGTTTGCCCTCTGTGATTTGTGGGCTAAGTGAATGAGCTGTTAAGACTACTGCATGTGGTAATAAATAGCTTTAGGATGAGATTCATAAATACATTAATTTAACATACGACTAATAAAACACAGGTTGATTACTTTCTGCATGGCCTAAAATGAGTAAATTAACGAGACAGCAATATATGATTAGGAAAACTAAAAGGTTGCGTCTAGACAGAATTGGAACGGAGAAAATCAAGTGTGATGGCCATGTGAATGGACCCAGTGGAAAAAATATGGCACTTGACATCTTAACATTGTTATTTTCTGGTTGTACACCCGTTTTGGGGTAGAGAAGACATTTTATAACCAGAACACAACCAGATTTTTCTGGTTGCTCAAATAATGTTAATAAGAACCAATCTGTTTTCCTGCTAAGGAAGCTTATGTGGGTAAAGGAGGCAGGGGGGTCTGTTAGCTTACATGTTACTGATTATATTTTTGTCCGGAAGGTATGACAGGAAGCAGGATCAATACGTTAGCTAACTAAGTATAACAGGAAGATATAAATTGAAGTTAGAAATAAATAGGACATCATCAACTGGAAAAAATCCTTGCAATCACCCGAAACTTAGGAGAATTATTTGTTCTTCTATTAGGGAAAACAAAGTTTCAACACAAGCTCTCTCACTCAAGGGCAGATTGGAACATAATGTTTTTGGGGGTGAAAAGTAATTTTCTTTCTCAGAAATCTGTAGACCAATTCCAGTCCCTCATATCTAATTTAGGTGAAAGTATGATGAGTTAGCAAGGTTAGGGATTGTTGTGCTCAGTGTCATTTTGTCAGACAGTGCGTCGACTGCAGTGTCAATGCCCCTGCTACCCACTTTCACCTCATTACTTCAACAAATGTACATTTCAAAGAATCAATTTTCTACTAATGATCAGACTGTCAATCTGCCTGTGCAAGTGCAACTTTTTCATCCTTTCCCCAAATAATTTGTTCAAACTAAACCATCATATTAAAATAACAAAATCAAGGTCTTGGACTCGCCGAAGGTCAAGATAGCCTTGATATACAGATGACTTTTTGTTTTTTAAAGACCAAAGGTCCAGTGCAGTCAAAAATGTTCTGTCTTGTGTTTTATGTATATTTCCACACTATGAAGTTGGAATGATACTGTGAAATTGTAAAAATGATGATAATAGTGCAAGAACTGTTTGAAAAGACCCCCTGAAATTTCAGCCTGTATCGGTGAGAGGGAGTTCTGGCCTTTCATGATGGCATCACCATGCAGAAAATTACTTAATAGACCAATACGAAAGAGTTCCAAAACTCTCTGCCAATAACAGCAATCTTTCAGTTTTCCCCTCTCCACTCAAAATTCTTGCTTGAGAAATTGCTCTTTGCTAAGAAGCTTTTTGACCATTTTTTATTGAAAAAACCTCAGAAATGATTTGATATTGTGTGTAGAATGGACAGAACGTTTTCTGAGACAGACAAGTTAAGGCTCAAATTAATGGAGTAGAAAATGAAATCACAGAGGCATAAATCAACAGCATGAGTAATGTTTCTAAGATATGCACTATCGCAGTCTTCCTTTGGACTTAAGTTACAAATGATGTTGTGGTCAATACTGTAGCACAAAAGGGACTTTTTTCGTGTGTTACTTAACGGTCCTTGACTTGAGGCTCAGAGACTTTGAATTGCATTCAGCAAAGCAGACAATTTACATTTTTGGCAGAGTATTTGTGTTCAAAGAACCGTTCGGCCAGAAAGACTTTGATGCTAATAGATTAACAAGTGCTACACTGCACATTTGTGAGAGTTTCCAACTGTAATTCCATCCTTTTGAGAGGAAAAGTAAGGTTGAGAAAAGGAAACCTAACCAGATGAAATTTAGCAAGCCTCATACCAAAGGGTGGATGAGAGCCTTGTGGAAAATCCTTTACGGTAAATAGAGGTTGTGACCATTGCAATGAAGAGATTTACAGTATATTTCTGACACTGGGGACTGTTGTTAATTTGTTTAGGGGATATAACCAGAAAACGAAATTCTCACTTTTCCTCGTTGTGTTGTAGTTGTTTTGTGTGTTGTCAGTGCATCCAGTTGTCGATATGAAAATAGTATGCAATTGTGTGGAATAATATGCAGACCGGCAGACATCACACTCTCTGTGTGTTGAAGGGTGACATAAAGTGAGAGAAGCATTGCATTCAGTAGGCCATGAAATTGTCAAATTTGGACGATTCATTCAATAACAGTGTCTTAAGTCTGTTTCTCTGACATCTCCCCTTGCAGACACAGAAGTAAAAAAGAAAACGAACCGTACTGTATATCTGTGGTTCCACAGACTGAAGAAGGATTATGGAATCCCAGTGACTGTGTTTAATTTGACTAATGGGATAAAATGGCCCCATGGTGTGATGAGAGAACAGACTAATGATAACCTCTATGTTCTTTCCCTTTCCTCCGCCAGGAATCCATTACGGCCTTTCAAAGGCCTTTTTCAGCCTCATTAAAAGATTACTTTTCCCTACTTTGAGAATTATTCATAAAAAACCGAGAGAGTCTTATTTCCGTTCATTTCTACCAAGTGAATAAAGGTGGCTGTTATTTTATTAATTTTATTTATTTAATGAATTGCTCCATATTTCATATTTCCAACGAAGTGGGTGTATAAATCCAATTCTAATCGAATTTGCTGTCCTCTTGACCCAGATTTGAGTGAACAGGATGTTATTACACCTGCTTATACACCTCATTTGAACATTTTGCCCAATACATTATCAGTTCAGTCATGTAGACTTTGTAAACAACTCAAAACATTTTGGAGAGATGTGCTTTATTTGAAAAAGGAAGTCACTAAAGCAGTTGTGACTTCAATAATAAAAAGTAATCATGGGCTGACGTTTTCAGCCACTGTTTGGGGAAAGATGCTGCATTGAGCACTTGTGCATTCAGAAGGGATCATTTGAAGGCAGAGATCAAGGGACACCAGAAATATGTTTTTCTCCCACTCAAGATATGTTTTTCTCCCACATCAGAGATATGTCATCTCCCACTCAAAAAATGCATCAAAACAAAGGCACAAGAACTGTTTCCTTTTCTGTGGTATTGTTTGTCATTAGATTGGATGGACTTGGTCAAGTGTGCAAAATGTTATTCACTAGTTGAGGCGCAGGCATTAAAACAGGCATGGGAAATGACATGACAAATCTAATGAGCTATCGTCCCTGCTCTATTCTCTTATCTACACAGAAGGGATTGTAATAGCATTCAATCCTACTGCACCTGACATTAGGATTCTGCATGTCATTGCTATCATGCCACAATTGACACTGAGGCAAATTATACAAATACTTCACTGTCATCTGTGTAGATGAAAAAGTGTGCAGACGTCATTGTTTTGTCAAACTATTTGACGTGGTGTGTTTACTCCTGGAATTCATTGACAATACATCTCAACTACCCTGATACATTTATTGACAGCTACTTTATGGATGAGGTCATTTGTCTAGCTTATTGAATTAATAATGTCAGAGTAGAAATCTTCAGCCTATAGTCATGATAAAGTAGTCAATTCATTAAAGCTACAATCTGGATAGTTTTTAACCTGTTTTTTATGAATATCCAAGGACACCAAGCTCAGTGAGCTGTAGGGTTTGAGGTAAGTGTACAGGTTGTCTCACTGACTGAAGGAAATAAGGTGTATTCATTTGTTTAATCCTTTTTCTTCGTTCATAAGAAGCTGTTTCAATATTGCAAAATGCTCTGTGGAGTAAAAATTCCACCAGTGACTATTCTGAACTCATCCTTTCTTCCTTATCTCACTCTTTCCCTCCCCACCTCTCTCTCTCTAGGAAGGGCACCTTGCTCCTGAATAACGGCTTTGCAGTTATAGCTGCTCTGTTGTTGGCCCTGGGGGAGTAGGCAGGCTCTTTCGAGATGCTCATAATTGGTCGTTTCGTCATGGGGGTAGACTCTGGTGAGTGCTCTTTCTGCTAGGCTGGAGAAATCTCACCATTATCCCCCAACTAGCTAAAAATAGTCTCAACCAGCAGATTTTCAAGACTCTTAGATGACTCATCAATGGCATACTATTATACCACACACTACATAACCAAAAATATGTGGACACCTGCTTGTCGAACATCTCATTCCAAAATCACGGGCATTAATATGGAGTTTGTCCCTCCTTTGCTGCTATAACAGCCTCAACTCTTCTGGGAAGGCTTTCCACTAGATGTTGAAACGTTGCTGCGGGGACTTGCTTCCATTGAGCCACAAGAGCATTAGTGAGTTAGGGCACTGATGCTCGCAGTCGGCGTTCCAGGGCTCTGTGCAGGCCAGTCGAGTTCTTCCACACTGATCTCAATAAACCATTTCTGTGTGGACCTCGCTTTCTGCACGGGGGCATTGTCATGCTGATCCAGGAAAGGGCCTTCCCCAACTGTTGCTACAAAGTTGGAAGCACAGAATTGTCTAAAATGTAATTGTTTGCTGTAGCATTAAGATTTCCCTTCACTGGAACTAAGGGGTCTAGCCCGAACCATGACAAACAGCCCCAGACCATTATTCCTCCTCCACCAAACTTTACAGTTGGCACTATTCATTGGGGCAGGTAGCATTCTCCTGGCATTTGCCAATCCCAGATTCACCTGGGAGATGGTGAAGTGTGATTCATTACTTCATGACGCTCCCGGCGAACAGTTCTTGTGCTGACTTTGCTTCCAGAAGCAGTTTGGACAACCGAAGACAGGCGATTTGTACGAGCTTCAGCACTCTGCGGTGCAGTTCTGTGTGCTTGTGTGGCATACCACTTCGCGCCTGAGCCGTTGTTGCTCCTAGACGTTTCCACTTCACAATAACAGCACTTACAGTTGACCCGGGTAAGCTCTAGCAGGGCAGAAATGTGACGAACCAACTTTTTGGAAAGGTGGCATCCTATGACGGTGCCATGTTGAAGGTCACGGAACTGTTCAGTAAGGCCTTTCTACTGCCAATGTTTGTCTAAGGAGAATACATGGCTGTGTGCTCAATTTCATACACCTGTCAGCAACAGGTGTGGCTGAAATAGTCAAATCCACAAATTTGAAGGGGTGTCCACATACTTGTGTATATATATAGTGTATATAGTAAGTATATAAGAAAAGATAAGTGATTGAATCAGTGCCAAAAATCCAAGACAATAACTATATGTTTAATAAGGGTGATTTTGAGAAAATGTACCTTTTGATTTTACTACCAAGCTCTAAAAGACCCAGAGAAGACATGACTGTCAAACTAACATAACTAATCATAAACATGCAATTTGGTTACAGCATGATACAGTGATACAGGGCTAAGCACAATATACTGTTGTGGCCAAGTACAGCATATTGGCACACTTGCACGATTCTTTCTTCTAAAATAAGTTTAAATACATTTTTTTGGTGTTGGTTTGGTTTGTTTCATTTACAACTGCACACAGGACCAAAATATATAAATAATCACAACTGAAATTGAGATTTTTCACTTCAAAGCCCAAAATGGCCTGGACTAGTTGTCTAGTCTGGTCTGGCTGGTCTACCTGTCCTTCATCCACGTGACAGAGTTTGACCGCCTGCCGGACAGCCTGTACGACCCGGCTAACTCCAACCCCCCCCGGCCAGTCAGCACCGAGGCCTTCACCCTCCCCGGGAGAATGCCACTCAACGTCTGCACAGAGCCTGACATACTCATGGCTGTGTTTGAAGATGCACTGCATCAGTGCACAGACCAGACTCTGCATCCCAGTGAAATAACCTTGGCCTGTCTTCCTCTACACACATAACCTCATCACTGCCTATAGCCTGCTGGGAAGGTACAATGCGGGCCTGGAGCTGTGCGAGTCCCTGTTGGCGCTGTGCCTGCAGTCCTGTGCTCTGTTAGATGCCCGGTCAGGTCTGTACCTGGGGAAGGGGGACAGTGAGCAGGGTGTTGGGGTGTGGCTACGAGCACTGTCCCAGTATCCACACAACACAGAGGTCTTCTACCACAACCGTAAGTTCCTCATGGCTCAGGAGAAGTCCAGTTGCATCACTCCTCTGTTCCGGAGGTTTATCCTGTCTTTCTGTGATGAGGAGAGAAGTGGTCAAACAAGGAAATGGTGGCAATTGTTTTTCCACCATTCATTTTTCCCATGGTGGATTTTGCAAACACTTAAAATAAGGGCTGTGTTTTGTGTAGGCTTACACTGGCATGACGTCTTGATAACCATGTAAATCTCTTTAGGACAAGGTGAGACACCACAACACCCCATAAAGAGAGACCTAAGACAACAACATAGCATAGCAGCAACTCATGACAACACAGCATGGTAGCAACACCACATGACAGCAGCACAACATGGTACCAGCACAAAACATGGTACAAACATTATTGGACACAGACAACAGCACAAAGGCAAGAAGGTAGAGACAACAATACATCACGCGAAGCAGCCACAACTGTCAGTAAAAGTGTCCATGACTGAGTATTTGAATGAAGAGATGGAGATTAAACTGTCCAGTATCAGTGTTTTTTTTGCAGCTCGTTCCAGTCACTAGCTGCAGCGAAGTGAAAAGAAGAGCGACCCAGGGATGTGTGTGCTTTGGGGACCTTTAACAGAATGTGACTGGAAGAACAGGTGTTGTATGTGGAGGATGAGGGCTGCAGTAGATATCTCAGATAGTGTGTGTGTGTGTGTGTGTGGGGGGGGGCTAAGAGGGTTTTATAATAAGCATCAACCAGTGGGTCTTATGATGGGTATACAGAGATGACCAGTTTACAGAGGAGTATAGAGTTCTGTGATGTGTCCTATAAGGAGCATTGGTGGCAAATCTGATGGCTGAATGGTAAAGAACATCTAGCCGCTCAAGAGCATCCTGAACTCCCGATCTATATATTACGTCTGCGTAATCTAGCATGGGTAAGATGGTCATCTGAATCAGGGTTAGTTTGGCAGCTGGGGTAAAAGAGGAGCGATTACAACAGAGGAAACCAAGCCTAGATTTAACCTTAGCATGCAGCTTTGATATGTTCTGAGAGAAGAACAGTGTACCGTCTAGCGCTCTAGCCATACTCCCAAGTACTTGCATGAGGTGACTACCTCAAGCTCTAAACACTCAGCGATAGTAATCACACCGTTGGAGAGAGGGGCATGTCTAGGACTCAGACATGAAGTGGTAGGCCACACAAGGTCACAGAATGGGACCGCCAATTGCTGAAGCACATAGCGCGTAAAAATCATCTGTGCTCGGTTGTAACACTCACTACCAAGTTCCAAACTGCCTCTGGAAGCAACGTCATCACAAGAACTGTTCGTCGGGAGCTTCATACAATGGGCTTCCATGGTCAAGCAGCCGCACACAAGCCTAAGATCATTGTGCGCATTGCCAAGCGTCGGCTGAAGTGGTATAAAGCTTTCTGCCGAATCTGGGATTGGTGGATGCCAGAAGAATGCTACCTGCCCCAATGCATAGTTCCAACTGTAAAGTTTGGTGGAGGAGGAAATATAGTCTGGGGCTGTTTTTTATGGTTCGGGCTAGGCCCCTTAGTTCAAGTGAAGGGCAATCTTAACGCTACAGCAGGCAATGACTTTCTAGATGATTCTGTGTTTCCAACATCTAGTGGAAAGCCTTCCCTGTAGAGTGTAGGCTGTTATAGCAGCAAAGGGATGACCTACTCCGTGTTAATGCCCATGATTTTAGAATGAGATGTTCAACATTCAGGTGTCCACATACTTTTGGTCATGTAGTGTACCTCTTGAGGGCATTGTCATTGAATATGAAACCACACACTCTTTCATCCAAATAATTTTTACTTTGATATTTTTCTTTTGACATTACATTCAAGTTCAAAGGCAAGAAACTCCAAAGGCTTAAAAGCTATTAATTGATTCTGGACTTAAGGAAATTTCCCCACCAGTACAAACACCTCTTCCCCGGTCAACAGCTGTCCTGTCTTTTCCATCCTTGTCATTGCTGAGAGAGAATAACATTGCGGCCTAACAGTGTGCACGTTTTGGCCAACACCTCATTTGGCCGCCTTTCCTTCCAGTTCTCTGCTGCCAGTGACTGGAACTAATTGCAAAAATCACTGAAGCTGGAGAATTACATTTCCCTTACTAACTTTAAACATTAGCTATCTGTGCAGCTAACCGATCGCTGCAGCTGTACATAGTCCATCTGTAAACAGCCCACCCAATCTACCTACCTCATCCCCATATTGTTTTTATTTACTTTGCTGCTCTTTTGCACACCAGTATCCCTACTTACACACCATCATCTACTCACCATCATCTGCTCATCTATCACTCCAGTGTTAATCTGCTAAATTGTAATTACTTTGCTACTATGGCCTATTTATTGCCTTACCTCCTCAAGCCATTTGCACACACTGTATATAGACTGTCTTTTATTTATATTGTGTTATTGACTGTACGCTTGTTTATATGTGTAACTCTGTGTTGATGTTTCTGTCGTACTGCTTTGCTTTATCTTGGCCAGGTCGCAGTTGTAAATGAGAACTTGTTCTCAACTAGCTTACCTGGTTAAATAAAGGTGAAAAAAAATGTACTTCATCATATTTCCAATCCATATGATGAAGAAGGGTGTAAAATGCTTCACTGCCTCTCAACATATCTCAGTTGAGCCTGATTCACTAATGTCATTCACTTCTCCCTATTGTGATTCACTTCTTAGCTATTTTCACGACTGCTGTGATGCTTTGCCCCAAGGGGATATTTATCTGCCAAATTCTGCCGGGTTATCTGTAGGACTGAACAACAGACACCTCCTTAGGATGTGTGTCTAACAACCCAAAATAGTGTACTGATACTGTCCATGGCCAATGACAGCTGGCACGTCTCAGTTGCATAAGCTATTGGCTTGTGTTGTGATGCTTTCTATCTGGAATTGGCTTTTAGTTCTTTCTAGTTGGCTACTATACAGTGAATGGGTGTGTCCTTGTATTACCTTCACACATTTCCAGCATCCAAGAATATGCTGTAGGTGAAAACACCCCACATCAGTATCGTTCAGTGCTCTAATATCTGAGCTAGTCTGCACAAACATTTCCCAGCCAAACTCCCTATTTCCCATAAAGATGTATTGTGGTGCTCTACACGGTAGACAACTGAGACTAGACAGCTCAGTTGTCAACCGTGTAGTATCGTAACTACATCATAACTATCAAGTTACATGCATACCTGTATGTAAAACACAGTCAATGTCCCACAGAACTTTTTTTAATCCTTTGCCAAAATAGTAGGTTCTCGTCATTTTTGGACTGCTCCATCTTGTTTGTTAGCATTCAGCACGGATTCCATAAGATATCCAACTAGGCAGATGGTACTCTGAGACCCATTTGACGGGAGGTGGACTCTAATGTCAATGTCTTTCTGTGTGCAGTGCTGTGATAGGCTTTGATTAATTGCTATCACGGTAACCTTTATGTCTGTTCGCTGACCTTCTCCCAGCATGGAAACATGTTTATGTCAGCTTTACAACTGTAAACAAGCATTTAATTGAATTCCCTTCAGTGAGACTGGCGCATCAATATTGTCTGGACACTTCTGTTCAATCAAATAAGCCCCCCCCCCCCCATGTCCCATGTCTTTTGGGTGGTGGACCATTGATTGAAGTGGATTTAACAAGTGACATCAATAAGGGATCATAGATTTCACCTGAATTCCCCAGATGCGTGTGTGTGTGTGTGTGTGTGTGTGTGTGTGTGTGTGTGTGTGTGTGTGTGTGTGTGTGTGTGTGTGTGTGTGTGTGTGTGTGTGTGTGTGTGTGTGTGTGTGTGTGTGTGTGTAGTGCATTCGGAAATAATTCAGACCCCTTCACTTTTTCCACATTTTGTTACGTGACAGCCTTATTCTAAAATGGATTAAATAGTCCCCCCCCATTAATCGACACATAATTATTAATTATGAATCAAAAACAGGTTTTTATTAATTTAGCAAATGTATAAAAAAAACAACAACAGAAATATCACATTTCCATAAGTATTCAGACCCTTTACTCAGTACGTTAGTGAAGCACCTTTGACAGCGATTACAGCCTCGAGTCTTCTTGGGTATGATGCTACAAGCTTGGCACACCTGTATCTGGGGAGTTTTTCCCGTTCTTCTCTACAGATCCTCTAAAGCTCGGTCAGGTTAGAAGGGGAGCGTCGCCACACAGTTATTTTCAGGTCTCTCCAGAGATGTTCGATTGGGTTTAAGTCCGGGCTCTGGCTGGCCCACTCAAGGACATTCAGAGATAGCATTGAAGGTCCCCAAGATTTGAAGGTCCCCAGATCTGTGCCTTGACACAATCCTGTCCAGGAGCTCTACCAACAATTCCTTCGACTTCATGGCTTGGTTTTTGCTCTGACATGCACTGTCAACTGTGAGACCTTATATAGAGAGGTGTGTGCCTTTCCAAATCATGTCCAGTCAATTGAATTTGCCACAGGTGGACTCCAACCAAGATCATCTTAAAAATGATCAATGGAAACAGGATGCACCTGAGCTCAATTTCAAGTCTCACAGTAAAGGGTCTGAATACTTATGTAAATAAAATATTTTTCGCTTTGTCATTTGGGTTATTGTGTGCAGATTGATGAGAAAAAAAAGCTATTTATTACATTTTAGAATAAGGCTGTAACGTAACAAAATGTGAAAAAAGGTCTGAATATTTTCAGAATGCACTGTATACTATGTGCATGACAGAATAGCAGTGAATTCCTGAATTAAAGTGTTTCATGTACGTGCTTCGGTGTACGCAATGTGTATGCTATTTGTGCGCATGTGTGCATGTGTGTGTTGTGTGGGTGTGTCTGCGTGGGTGGGTGCTCTGAGGTTTTAGCTTTCAAGGTATAGAGGGTATTTGAGCAGCCAGCAAAATCCCAGTATGCTTGGACATTACATCTGGAGTGTGTGTGAATGAAGTGTGCACATTTGGAACTTGTATGTGTGAATGCATAAATCCCTTGTCACGATCATCGTAATGGGCGGACCAAGGCGCAGCGTGATTGAAGTTCCACATCTTTATTACAGTGAAACTTTAAACAAAAACAATAAACCAATAACGAAAGTAGTGGTGCACATGCACAAACACAAGTCAATATCCCACAAACACAGGTGAGAAAAATGGCTACCTAAATATGATCCCCAATTAGAGGCAATGTTTACCAGCTGCCTCTAATTGGGAACCATACAAAACATCAACATAGAAATATAGAACTAGAACACCCCCTAGTCACCCCCCTCCCCCAGTTGTGTACTCCGGCCGCAAAACCTGAAAACAAATGGGGGGGTTAGGGGGGGTGACTAGTGTCGGTGGTGGCTTCGGTGTGGGTCGTAGCCCCCCCCCAGACCACGGATCCGACCATGGCGCCGGGCTGAACGCCGTGCCTGGACTGGGCACTGGTGCAGAGGAAGGCTCCGGCCTTGAAGCTGGCACCGGAAGTACCGGGCTGGGGAGACGCACTGGAGGCCTGGTGCGTGGAGCTGGCACAGGTGGCACCGGACTGGTGACACGCACTTCAGGGCGAGTGCGGGGAGCTGGCACAGGACGTACCGGACTGGGGAGGCGCACTGGAGGCCTGTTGCGTGAAGCCGGCACAGGTGGCACCGGGCTGGTGACATGCACTTCAGGGCTAGTGCGGGGAGCTTGCACAGAACGTACCGGACTGGGGAGGAGCACTAGAGGCCAGGTACGTGGAGCTGGCACAGATGGCACGCCAGCACTGGTGACACGCACTTCAGGAAGGGTGCGGAGAGCTGGCACAGGACTCATCAGACTGCTGACAGGCTCTTCAGGTCGGATGCCATGCAGAACACACCTACATAACATTTCTCTCATCTCTCTCTCTCCCAACTTCATCACCTCCCTGACGGTCTCTGGTTCTTCAGGGTGAGTACGGGGAGCTGGCACAGGTGGCACTGGTGGCACCGGAGTGATGACCCGCTCTTCCACTCTCCGCTGCTCCGCCGACCACCCCTCTACCCCCCCCCCCAAAAAAATACAAATCTTGGGGTTTCTGTGGCCGCGGTCCCCGGCGTCGTCGCTGTCCTTCCACCTTCCTTGGGGTCTCACAACCTCCCATAATTTCTTCCCAGGTCCAAAACTCCTTCACCTCCGTCACACGCTGATTGGTCCTTGCTTGGTGGGATATTCTGTCAAGATCGTCGTAATGAGCGGACCAAGGCGCAGCGTGATTGAAGTTCCACATCTTTATCTCAGCCTCCAGTATTTATGCTGCAGTAATTTATGTGTCGGGGGGGCTAGGGTCAGTTTGTTATATCTAGAGTACTTCTCCTGTCCTATCCGGTGTCCTGTGTGAATTTAAGTATGCTCTCTCTAATTCTCTCTTTCTCTCTTTCTTTCGCTCTCTCGGAGGACCTGAGTCCTAGGACCATGCCTCAGGACAACCTGACATGATGACTCCTTGCTGTCCCCAGTCCACCTGGCCGTGCTGCTGCTCCAGTTTCAACTGTTCTGCCTGTGATTATTGTTATTTGACCATGCTGGTCAGTTATAAACATTTGAACATCTTGGCCATGTTCTGTTATAATCTCCACCCGGCACAGCCAGAAGAGGACTGGCCACCCCACATAGCCTGGTTCCTCTCTAGGTTTATTCCTAGGTTTTGGCCTTTCTAGGGAGTTTTTCCTAGCCACCGTGCTTCTACACCTGCATTGCTTGCTGTTTGGGGTTTTAGGCTGGGTTTCTGTACAGCACTTTGAGATATCAGCTGATGTACGAAGGGCTATATAAATACATTTGATTTGATTGGATTTTTATTGCGGTGAAACTTTAAACAAAAACAATAAACCAATAACGAAACGTGAAAGTAGTGGTGCACAAACACAAAACACTATCCCACAAACACAGGTGGGAAAAATGGCTACCTAAATATGATCCCCAATTTGAGGCAATGATTACCAGCTGCCTCTAATTGGGAACACCAACATAGAAATATAGAACTAGAACACCCCCTAGTCACGCCCTGACCTACTACACCATAGAGAACCAAGGGCTCTCTATGGTCAGGGCGTGACATGCCTGCAGTGTTTAGATTCTGAACCACTGTTCCCTTGCTCCCGCAACCCAAATCCCCCCTATGAGAACACTGGGTGGACACAGATAATATTGAGTGATGGATGCTGATCCCTCAAGGCACATCCTGCCACGGACAGCTGGAGCAGAAGGAGCTCAAGCATCTACCACTGTTCGGAGATGAACACAGATTGATAGAGCGAGTGAGGGGATACAGGAGAGAGAGTGAGGGGTTCAGGAGAGAGAGTGAGGGGATACAGAAGAGAGAGTGAGGGGATACAGAAGAGAGAGTGAGGGGATACTGGAGAGAGAGAGAGTGAGGGTGAGAGTGATAAGGGGTCTCTAGCTACTGCAAGGCTGTAGTTTTTGCTCAGGCCACTGAAAGTATAACCCACTGGGCAAGACCTGATTGAATCCAAGTAATTTCAACAAAAATGTTTCATGTGATGATGTTAAATCAACATGGAAAACTGATAGAATTTGCAACGTAAGATAATTTAGCCTTTTCACCTAACTTTTAATGAAAATCCAACGACAGGATTACTTTTTTGTTGTTGATTTCACTTAGAATTTATGTTAATGGACACCTCAACAGAACGTAAATCAAAACTAGATGTTGAACTGACGTGGGTGCCCAGTGGGAAATAATTGCAATAGAAATAACAAGGAGCCTTACTCGAGGCTGTTTTCACTTGACACTCTCACTCTCGCTCACATGCACGCACACATGCACGCACGCACACACAGACCAGAGGGATGGGTATACTTACTAATCAAATTAAACATTTTAAGCTGTCTTAATTGCTTGTTTAATTATTCAGTTGTTGCACACTTCCTAGGGTGATATTATGGCAGATGAGACATGACTATGTGTTGTTTTGACTGCAGTGGAGATGAAAGGTTGAAGGTAGACGGTGATCGGAAGATATTTAATGCATGCAGGTAGCCTTGTGGTTAGAGTGTTGGGCTAGTAACTGAAAGGTTGCTAGATTGAATCCCTGAGCCGACAGTGTAAAAAATCTATCGTTCTGCCCCTGAACAAGGCAGTTAACCCACTATTCCTTGGCCATCATTGTAAATAAGAATTTGTTCTTAACTGTCTTGCCTAGTTAAAATAAGGTTAAACATTTTTTTTTTTGTGAAAAAAATGCTCTCATGGTACTTGTAATGAATGGCGGGTGTTTTACTACTGGGCTGGAATAAAAATGGTACACCCAGGGATTCTCGAGGAATAGTGAGAATTCTCCAGGAATAGGAGAAACACAAAATTACATGAACCTCCCTCTTAGGGCTCTACATCCCATAGGAATGCACAAGGTTAATACAACTGCAGGGTTTGCCTCAACAGGGAAAAAATAGGACATTGCTACCTTGAGTCAACTGTCAATTTCTTCCTCCAAAAGGAGCAGGGCGAGAAATAGATTGGCAAAAAAATTGTTACAGCCGGGTGATGGTGCAATGATGGGTTTTCTCTCTACCCTGGCGAATCTCCCCCTGTAGCATTATAAACGGTGAGATTGTGGACACATTACTTTTTTACCAATCTTTTTCTCCTCAAATGGGGGTTTGAGGAAAGGGGTCAGGGGGTTTCTACGGCGCTACAAACGACACCCGTCTGGGGAGTTTTATCTCACAGACATTGATCTAGTTTGGGAAGCGCTATTTACTTTCCGAAGGGAAGAAACAAGGTTGATATAGATGCGCTGTCCCTGGGTCGTCAGAGATTACTTTTGTTATTGTGATACTTTGAGCAACCTCTAGCTAATTTAAGCTTCCCTGGACCAAAAGCTTACCCTGGACCGAAAGCTCATCACAAGCTCTGAAATCCACATAAATGACCTACAATGCCCTCGGATGTTTTACTGTACATATGAACAGATATTGTAGCTGATGTTTTTTTTTTTAAATAATTGGAGTAGACTTTTTGGGCACAACGAATGGGTTTTCCCTTTACTCTTACCAGCTGCAGGCCCTGTATGGTAATATAGTTGAACCAGTTGCAGGCCCTGTATGGTGATATAGTTGAACCAGTTGCAGGCCCTGTATGGTGATATAGTTGAACCAGTTGCAGGCCCTGTATGGTGATATAGTTGAACCAGTTGCAGGCCCTGTATGGTGATATAGTTGAACCAGTTGCAGGCCCTGTATGGTAATATAGTTGAACCAGCTGCAGGCCCTGTATGGTAATATAGTTGAACCAGCTGCAGGCCCTGTATGGTAATATAGTTGAACCAGTTGCAGGCCCTGTATGGTGATATAGTTGAACCAGTTGCAGGCCCTGTATGGTGATATAGTTGAACCAGCTGCAGGCACTTTATGGTATTATAGTTGAACCAGTTGCAGGCCCTGTATGGTAATATAGTTGAACCAGCTGCAGGCCCTGTATGGTAATATAGTTGAACCAGCTGCAGGCCCTGTATGGTAATATAGTTGAACCAGTTGAAGGCCCTGTATGGTAATATAGTTGAACCAGCTGCAGGCACTTTATGGTATTATAGTTGAACCAGTTACAGGCCCTGTATGGTATTATAGTTGAACCAGCTGCAGGCCATATACGGTTGTATAGTTGAACCAGCAGCAGGCCCTGTATGGTAATATAGTTGAACCAGCAGCAGGCCCTGTATGGTAATATAGTTGAACCAGCAGCAGGCCCTGTATGGTAATATAGTTGAACCAACCAGCTGCAGGCCCTGTATGGTAGTATAGTTGAACCAGCAGCAGGCCCTGTATGGTAATATAGTTGAACCAGCAGCAGGCCCTGTATGGTAATATAGTTGAACAAGCAGCAGGCCCTGTATGGAAATATAGTTGAACCAGCAGCAGGCCCTGTATGGAAATATAGTTGAACCAGCAGCAGGCCCTATACGGTTGTATAGTTGAACCAGCTGCAGGCCCTATACGGTTGTATAGTTGAACCAGCAGCAGGCCCTATACGGTTGTATAGTTGAACCAGCAGCAGGCCCTATACGGTTGTATAGTTGAACCAGCAGCAGGCCCTATACGGTTGTATAGTTGAACCAGCAGCAGGCCCTATACGGTTGTATAGTTGAACCAGCTGCAGGCCCTATACGGTTGTATAGTTGAACAAGCAGCAGGCCCTATATGGTAATATAGTTGAACCAGCAGCAGGCCCTGTATGGTAATATAGTTGAACCAGCAGCAGGCCCTATACGGTTGTATAGTTGAACCAGCAGCAGGCCCTATACGGTTGTATAGTTGAACCAGCAGCAGGCCCTATACGGTTGAACCAGCAGCAGGTATAGTTGAACCAGCAGCAGGCCCTATACGGTTGTATAGTTGAACCAGCAGCAGGCCCTATACGGTTGTATAGTTGAACCAGCAGCAGGCCCTATACGGTTGTATAGTTGAACCAGCAGCAGGCCCTATACGGTTGTATAGTTGAACCAGCAGCAGGCCCTATATGGTAATATAGTTGAACCATCAGCAGGCCCTATAGTTGGTAATATAGTTGAACCAGCAGCAGGCCCTATATGGTTTTATAGTTGAACCAGCAGCAGGCCCTATATGGTAATATAGTTGAACCAGCAGCAGGCCCTATACGGTTGTATAGTTGAACCAGCAGCAGGCCCTATACAGGTTGTATAGTTGAACCAGCAGCAGGCCCTATACGGTTGTATAGTTGAACCAGCAGCTATATGGTTTATAGGCCCAGCATATGGTAATATAGTTGAACCAGCAGCAGGCCCTATATGGTTTATAGTTGAACCAGCAGCAGGCCCTATGGTAATATAGTTGAACCAGCAGCAGGCCCTATATGGTTGTATAGTTGAACCAGCAGCAGGCCCTATACGGTTGTATAGTTGAACCAGCAGCAGGCCCTATACGGTTGTATAGTTGAACCAGCAGCAGGCCCTATACGGTTGTATAGTTGAACCAGCAGCAGGCCCTATACTATATGGTAATATAGTTGGTAATATAGTTGAACCATCAGCAGGCCCTATATGGTAATATAGTTGAACCAGCAGCAGGCCCTATATGGTTTTATAGTTGAACCAACAGCAGGCCCTATATGGTAATATAGTTGAACCAGCAGCAGGCCCTATATGGTTTTATAGTTGATTTGTAAAGCCACGGCCACAACTTTCCTCTGTGAGTAATCGCTTTTCTGTGTCCAGAAGTTATTTTCGGTCATAAGAGATGGTAGCAGCTACATTATGTACACAATAAGTAAAAAAATAGCACAATTGGTTGGGAGAAGACTGAATGCTTACAGGTCATGTGCATGCAATAAAAAATAACAAGGCACATTTTCTTTTTTTTATGATTGGAACATGCCTCAAACATACATTTCTTGGCCCACTCTTCTTTCTATTTCCTGTTTTGGTTTATATCCTGCCATCAGAAATGGGCAGAAAGCCGAAACTTTGAGGTGACTTTCAGAGGACAGTGGCTGTGGCTGCACTGCAGCAACCCCACAAATGCACAAACCCTCTGATCTGTTCATCCAACCCTCAAAGCCCTTGAGATCTATATCCCCCTGCTTCTCTGTAATGAGATGGCATCAAGCCCCCACGTTCTCACTGAAAATAAAGAGTTGCCGGGAAGGAAAAAGACGCTTAGAATATAGATGTCCTATTGCACATCATGTCTGGTTTATACTGACTTTGGAGTTATTTTTATTCCCAGCCTCAGCCAGGTGAATCCTCTTCTAGCTCGGTACTATAGTTGGCCATTTTGTTTAGTTTTGTTTAGTTGAGAAATGATCCAAGTCAGCGGCCTAATTTCCAAACTGAAGTGTTTATTATCAGGGGCTCCATGTGGAGCTGAGATCAGGGCCCAGAAGGGAGCTTAGTTGATTCGCTCCAGTTAAAGCTATATCCCTGTTAGCTATAGCCCATACACTGAACATGGCTCACAGACTATTTTCAAGTTCCAAGTGAAATTGGTGTATGTTGCCTGGTCCGTGTTTATGTTGATATGTGAATAGCGTATGTGTGTGTGATTGAAGGTTTTGGCATTCTGGCTAAGAGGACACATTGGAGCAGAACATTTGAACAGCCAGCGAAATTCCAGTGTCTCTGAATGTTACATCTGGACTCTACTACATCAAAGAGAAGGAGACTGACAGTTCATTTCCAATATCAATTCCTAGTTTATTTTTTATTTCTGACAATAAACAGGCCAGCACACAGAGAAGAACAAAACAGGTTTTTGCTGACTTGAACATTTTAATGATTTTCTAAATGGCCATATTCATTTGACATGAAAATATAAAGGAAGTTTATAAAATAAAAATATATCTTTACTAATGTCCCTCTAATGTATTTACCATGCTATTAACGAAAGTCCCTTATGCGTCGTTGAACGCTAACACAGATCTGAGCTCTCTTGCAGTCAATAATAGAACCTTATCTCTGTCAGGTGAGCAAGTATGCCCGGCTCCATTAGAGAACCCCAACTTTCCTGTGTATGACATTGAGATAATGTAGGACAACACCTGACCCAATCCAACACTGCCCTAGTCTTGCTACAGACTGACACAGGCTGGTCTCAGGTCTTTAGTAATGTAGCAACATATATTTTGGTTGTGGAAAATATGTTGACTCCTCTAATGACCCAATCCAACACTGCCCTAGTCTTGCTACAGACTGACACAGGCTGGTCTCAGGTCTTTAGTAATGTAGCAACATATATTTTGGTTGTGGAAAATATGTTGACTGAGCATTTATGTTTTAGAGACACATATGTGTGTTGTTGTTTAATTGAAGCTGTCTAACAGTTTGCTGAATAACTAATCCGTGATTGTAGCTTTAAAGATAGCTGAGTGGACTTCTCCTCAACTGAAAAAAAGGAAGTATTTTAAAATAGTGTTGGGATTTACTAGGCTATCTCCGCACATTTCACAACTACTGCAATCCCTATTAAAAATAATTGAGCTTCATCCTTTCTCTCTTTTTCCAGCCACTCACTACCTTGGTGTTTATGCTGAAACAGAAATACAGCACAGCTCCATTTTGTATCAAGAAGTAGACAGCTCAGTAGATAGCTAGGCTACTTTAATTTATTGCTTTAGTTAAATGTTTCAACTAGGCTACTTAAATGTATTGCTTTAGTAATGCTCATCAAGGGTCAATCTGTAGAGAAAAATGCCTCTCCTAGTTCAAGTTGATTACTATCCTAGACAAGCGACAGCAGGTACTGACTTATCTGTTTGGCTAACACATACCAAAGGAGCTGGTTAGGGAGCTGAGGCCCTCCCAGGCTCCTTATGAGTAGCTACCCACTGGATACACCATGCCATTTCAACATGGATAATTGGGTAATATTTGGTTGAGACCTTGATCAATGAGATTACAACCTATATTCACCCACTCAAAAAGTCAGCCAAAAGTGAGTTGAATTTCCAATGTGTTATCACTAAGCTCAACCAAATTCCAGAGGAAAACAAATGTCTGATTTTTGGTTTAGTTGTCACCCAAATGCATATTACTGTGCTTTCAAAGCTTTCAAACATTTGAAAGCACAGCAAAGTTCAAATGTGAAAACAATGTTAGATATATTGTTGATTTATAAAACAACTTGTGTGTTCTCACTGTGCTTCATCTAATAGCAGAACCAAATGATCTGGATTGCAGTTGATATTACATTAAAAGTACAAGGTGCAAGTGGTCAATGCTGTTTGAGATTTGGTGCTGATTATTACAGCAATTGTGAAGATCTCCAAAGACCTGCAACAATCTATGATTTGTTACAGATATACAGTGCATTTGGAAAGTATTCAGACCCCTTTAATTTTTTCACATTTTGTTAATTTACTCTTATTCTAAAATGGAATAAACAAAACATGTTCCTCATCAATCTACACACAATACCACATAATGACAAAGCAAAAACAGGTTTGAGGAAATGTTTTCAAATGTATTAAAAATAAAAACATTAATACCTTATTTACATAAGTATTCAGACTTTTTGCTATGAGACTCTAAATGGAGCTCAGGTGCATCCTGTCTCCATTGATCATCCTTGAGAAATTTCTCCAAATAGATTGGAGTCCACCTGTGGTAAATTCAATTGGTTGAACATGATTTGGGAAAGCAAACACATGTCTATATAAGGTCCCACAGTTGACAGGGCATGTCAGTGCAAAAACCAAGCCATGAGTTTGAATGAATTGTCTGTAGAGCTCTGAGACAGGATTGTGTCGAGGCACAGATCTGGGGAAAGGTACAAAACATTTTTTGGTAGCATTGAAGGTCCCCACGAACACAGTGGCTTCCATCATCCTTAAATTAAAGACTTAGGAACCACCAAGACTCTTCCTAGAGCTGGCCACCCAGCCAAACTGAGCAATTGGGGGAGAAGGGCCTTGGTCAGGGAGGTGACCAAGAACCAGAGTTTCTCTGTGGAGATGGGAGAACCTTCCAGAAGGACAAGAATCTCTGCAGCACTCCACCAATCAGGCCTTTATGGTATATTGGCCAGACGGAAGCCACTCCTTAGTAAAAAGGCACATGACAGCCCACTTGGAGTTTGACAAAAGTCACCTAAAGGACTCAGACCATCAGAAACAAGATTCTCTGGTCTGATGAAACCAAGATTGATCTCTTTGGCCTGAAGGCCAAGCGTCACATCTGTGTCACACCCTGATCTGTTTCACCTGTCTTTGTGCTTGTCTCCACCCCCCTCCAGGTGTCGCCCATCTTCCCCATTATCCCCAGTGTATTTTTACCTGTGTTCTGTTTGTCTGATGCCAGTTCCTATTGTTTCATCAAGCATACCAGCATTTTTCCCTTGCTCCTGTTTTTTCTCTAGTTCCTGTTTTCTAGTTGTCCCAGTTTAGACCATTCTGCCTGCCATGACCCTGAGCCTGCCTGCTGTTCTGTACCTTTTGGACTCTGCTCTGGATTACTGACCCCTACCTGCCCTTGACCTGTTGTTTACCTGCCCCCCTGTTTTTGTAATAACTTTTGTTACTTCGAAACTGTCTGCATCTGGGTCTTCTCCTGAGCCTTGACAGTCTGGAGGAAACCTGGCACCACCCCTACGGTGAAGCATGGTAGTGGCAGCATCTTTCTGTGGGGATGTTTTTCAGTGGCAGGGACTGAGAGCATAGTCAAGATCGAGAGAAAGATGAAAGGAGCAAAGAACAGAGAGATTCTTGATGAAAACCTCCAGAGTACACAAGACCACAGACTGGGGCGAGGTTCACCTTCTAACAGGAGAATGACCCTAAGCACATAGCCAAGACAATGCAGGAGTGGCTTTGGGACAAGTCTCTGAATGTCCTTGAGTGGGCCAGCCAGAGCCCGGACTTGAAACTGATCCAACACCTCTGGAGAGACCTGAAAATAGCTGTGCAGCAACGCTCCCCATCCACCCTGACAGAGCTTGAGAGGATCTGCAGAGAAGAATGGGATAAACTCCCCAAATACAGGTGTGCTAAGCTTGTAGCGTCATACACAAGAAGACTTGAGGCTGTAATTGCTGCCTAAGGTGCTTCAACAAACTACTGAGTAAACAGTCTGAATACTTATATAAATATCATATTTCATATTTTATTTTTTTCAAAATGTATAAACCCTGTTTTTGTTTTGTCATTATGGTGTATTGTGTATGGATTGATTCAATTATTATTTTTTTAATCTATTTTTGAATAAGGCTGTAATGTAACAAAATGTGAAAAAAGTTGAGGGGTCTTAATACTTTCCGAATGCACTGTATGCATGCGATCTTGAACATGCACACTTTATGATTACATACAGTGCCCTCCACTAATATTGGCACCCTTGGTAAATATGAGCAAAGCATGCTGCGAAATGTTTTTCTTTGTTTATCCTCTTGGTCTTTCATTCAAAATATTCAGAAAAATCGAACCTTTAACTAAAGTAAAATAATTGAAACAAAAATAAATTCTTACCATAAAACAAATATTGTCCTCAAATATATGTGTGCCACAATTATTGGCACCCCTTCATTCGATACTTTGTGTAACATCCCTTTGCCAAGATAACAGCTCTGAGTCTGTTCCTATAATTTGTGATGAGGTTGGAGAACACATCTGAGACCATTCCTCCATATAGAATCTCTCCAGATCCTTCAGATTCTGAGGTGCATGCTTGTGGACTCTCCTCTTCAGCTTATCCCACAGGTTTCCTATGGGGTTTAGGTCAGGGGACTGGGATGGCCATGACAAAACATTGATTCTGTGGTCAGCAAACCATTTCTGTGTTGATTTTGAGGGAGGTTTTGGATCATTGTCCTGCTGGAAGATCCAACCAGGTGAAAGCAATGATCCCTTATTGATGTCACGTGTTAAATCCACGTCAATCAGTGTAGATGAAAGACAAGAGACAGGTTAAATAAGGATTTTTAAACTGTGAGACAATTGAGACATGGATTGTGTATGTGTGCCGTTCAGAGGGTGAATGGGCAAGACAAAAAATTGAAGTGCCTTTGAACGGGGTATGGTAGTAGGTGCCAGGCACACCGGTTTGTGTCAAGAACCGCAACGCTGCTGGTTTTTTCACGCTCAACAGTTTCCGTGTGTATCAAGAATGGTCCACCACCCAAAGGACATCCAGCCAACATGACACTCAGTGTATTTTTGATGTATAACATTTTCAGATCTGTATATCATACTTATATCTGCAACCTTTTAAATCTTGTACTCTTCAAACAACTCCCTGCTGTTGTCCGTTACCCCCCACTGCAATCTTGGGAGCATGGCCAACTCAATTACTTGGGATAGGTACAGCTGTTAAACAAAGGGCCCCTCAGTTCCAGGTCACTTCCCATGAGCAGAGAGGGATCAAATTAAATGTTTGGCAAATGGTTGAGTGCTTTACTGTGCATAACTTTGTTTCTTTTTTCATGCAGAGATTACAAAAATGGAAGTATTCACTTTCCAGGAACATAACATGAGTAAAAAAAATATACACTGAGTGTACAAAACATTAGGTACACCTTCCTAATATTGAGTTGCACCCCATTTTGCCTTCAGAACAACCTCAATTCGTCGGGGCATGGACTACAAGGTGTCGAAAGTATTCCACATAGATGCTAGCCCGTGTTGACTCTAATGCTTCCCACAGTTGTGTCAATTTGGCTGGATGTCCTTTGGGTGGTGGACCATTCTTGATACACACGGGGAACTGTTGAGCGTGACACCTACTACCATAACACGTTCAAAGGCACTTAAATCTTTTGTCTTGCCCATTCACCCACTGAATGGAACACATACACTATTCATGTCTCAATTATCTCAAGGCTTACATTTTTTTTAACCTGTCCCCTCTCCTTCAGCTACACTGATTGAAGTGGATTTAATAACAGGTGACATCAGTACGGGATCAAAGCTTTCCCTTGGATTCACCTGGTCAGTTTTATAATGGAAAGAGCAGGTGTTCCTACTGTTTCGTACAGTCAGCGTTTGTTTGTTTAATGCTTGTGTTGTGAGCTAATTGGAGTGCGACAAATGGCACAGTTTTACCTCCACTTGTCCTGATGTTTACCTTTTGCATTCGTTTTTGTTGGATGTTGCTGTTAATGTGTGATTGTCTATACAAGAAGTACACAAACTACCTTAGAGTGAGAGGCGTTTATTTGACTTCTGGCTTTAATTTGTCTCAAAACACTTCATTAGTTATTACAATTACTGCACAGCTTTACTTCCAAGGCCTTATCGCAGGCTTTACTTGAATCATAAACATTTTATTCAACTGTACACCACTAGGCAGATATACTGTAGCTACCATTCAAGTCATTTAGATGCTTAAGGTAACTCACAACAACAGCTCAATGCCCTTGAAATAAACTGCTCTGAAAGAAGGCATAGCTCTGTTTATTCTGTCGTCCAGTTCTTTTAATAAACTGCTCTGAAAGAAGGCATAGCTTTGTTTATTCTGTAGTCCAGTTCTTTTAATAAACTGCTCTGAAAGAAGGCATAGTTTTGTTTATTCTGTAGTCCAGTTCTTTTAATAAACTGCTCTGAAAGAAGGCATAGCTTTGTTTATTCTGTCATCCAGTTCTTTTAAAAAACTGCTCTGAAAGAAGGCATAGTTTTGAATAGTTATGTCACATCATACTGTAGTCCGCAGTGACTCACTTCTTGTTGACTCGCAAGTGCAACAGAATTCGACATTGTAGCATACCAAATTTTGAAAAAAATATTAGAAATAAATGTGGTGCAGTTAACATCAATTCATCCAACCCACCAATGCGGCTGTAGAGCCACATACTATTGAAACCAGCATTGCATTGTCTGTTCTATCCATTGTAATTCTATGCTGGTTATCCTTCTTTCCCTCCTTTCCCTCCTTCTGATGTTCTTTTATCTCTTGGGTTTCCCACAGGAGTCCAGGTGGAACTTCCTCTTTGTCTTCCTGGCCTTACCTACTTTGCTACAGCTCTGTGTGCTGCCCTACGTCCCCGGAAGCCCAGACTTCCTTCTGATGGAGAAGAAGGATGAGGCCAGTGCAGAGAAAGGGAAATTCTCTTAAATAAGCACATGCGCATACTGTACAAGTGTTTACATTGCCTTTGCACATGTGGCCTAATGAGATAATGACTCGCCAAAAGGATGCTGCAGTGAATTAGTTTTGGTTTGTGGGCGAGGTCTCACTGTGATATGTACTTACCGTATGATTATACTCATCACACATTGGAATAGATTACCTGTAAGGGGAACAATATGTTGATATAACACTTCAATAAATGATGTGATATCATGCTGCTGAACTAACCTACTTGCAGAAATGTTGCCAGAAACTCCTGCAGAGTGCTGAATTGCAGAAGTGCTTATATACATCTGCTTGAAAGAGTATGTTGAATGCAAATGATTCTAGTGTTGACACAATCACTTTAGCCAAACTGTCTTACAAAACAAAATCAGTATATATTTTTTATCTTCTTTTAAAACTGGACTCCTTAAATTGGTGGAACGGCCATGTCCGTTTATTACAACAACAAAGAAGTTACTGCAAACAAGGAACACTGTTTGTTTACTTATTGCTCAAGGGACAGTACAGCAGAATATGCAGCGCTATTTTATTTTTTACCTGACAGTCGAATGCTCCTCTCCTCCTTTTCATCAACTAAACAAAAAAACAATAACCAAGGCGCTGGAGTGAACAGTTCCCCTAATACAGATTTGCTCTTTAAGCTTTATTGTAAAATAACAGCAAGTGCTAGCAAGGCACAGTACAAACCACTTTTTTAAAATACTGTAATGTCAGATATCCCTAAAGGATTGTTTTATCAAGTCTATGGAGAAATATTGATCCCTGGTCTTTGTAGTCATGCTATAAATGATCCATGGATACCCTTGAATGGACTGCCTTCTGCTTTTGTACACATGAACATCCCCCCGCCCTGTTTCCCGGGAACAGTTAGGTCGGTTGAGAGTTAAAACTTGAATGTGCTTTTTGAGGAAGTTTTACTCTTGACAGAATGGGGCTAAGAACATCACGTTAACTTGAAGTCCAAAGGAGTGTATTTATTTATTTATTTCTGTTCATCCAATACTGTGACATTTGCTCTCCATTGTTCATTTTGCCCATGCCTCAAAGTTCCAAGTTCAGTCGTGTCCTGGACATAGAATCATTTTTTGTTCTGTAAGATTGACTGAGTAGTAGCCCCAGTAGCCAGCCGTCTCATTTTACAACATTGGCTACTGTATTTGTCTCAGAGTCCATTATTGTTATTCTTTACTGGTTAAGGACTGAACCTTAAAGCAGCATGCAGCACTCCTCATTCACTGAGTGTACAAAACATTAGGTACACCTTCCTAATATTGAGTTGCACCCCATTTTCCCCTCAGAACAGCCTCAATTCGTCGGGGCATGGACTACAAGGTGACAAAAGTATTCCACAGAGATGCTAGCCCGTGTTGACTCTATTTCTTCCCACAGTTGTGTCAAGTTGTCTGGATGTCCTTTGGGTGGTGGACCAGTCTTGATACACACGGGGAACTGTTGAGCGTGAAAAACTAACCAGCGTTGCATTTCTTGACACACTGAAACCGGTGCACCTGGCATTAACTAATATACCTCATTCAAAGGAACTTAAATATTTTGTCTTGCTCATTCACCATCTGAATGGCACATATACACAATCCATGTCTGAATTGTCTCAAGGCTTAAAAATCCTTCTTTAACCTGTTCTCCCCTTTATTTACACTGATTGAAGTGGATTTAACAAGTGACATCAATAATGGATCATAGCTTTCACCCAGATTCACCTGGTCACTTTATGTCATGAAAAGAGCATTGTAAAGTATATCGATGGAATGGGTTAGGAAAGTTTAGAGTTAGGAAAGTATGTATGAATCACACACAAACAGGGTTGGAGAGCATTTAGGCACAAAATATATTAGTGAATCAAAATTACGGTGGGTTGATTAATCCAGAAAGTTGCCATATACAATTGTTCAAATCATGAAGTATCGTAAGGTGAGAAAAGTACATAATAAAGGTTGTCCTATAAATCTACTCTAATCCTCATTGTGATGACAAAGATGCAGTCGTCGTGAACTGTGCGCGAGGATCCAGGTTTAAACTGCTATGTATGGTCTGCGTTCCATAATGATTCAAATAGGCTACATGTCCCAAACTATTGCACAACTTTAGCTTAATACGATCCACTATGGCTCGCGACTTCCAGGAACAACCCTATGGACAGAGAATAGAAAGGTAAACTAACAATGGTATGGAATAATGCAAAATGTATGATACTATTGAAGGAAACTAACAGTCCCTGTACTGACCTGACAGCTATTATGTATGTGGGTATTACTGACGGTGGCTACAGGTAGTGGCTAGTGTTAAATATGATAGAAATTGTAAAAAATAAAAAAAAGAACAACTGAAAAATCGGGACATTCTGGAGTGCATACATCAACTCGGTAGGTTCGGAGTGTGCAAAGCTGTCTTCAAGGCAAAGGGTGGCTACTTTAAAGAATCTCCTATATAAAATATATTTTGATTTGTTTAAGACTTTTTTGGTGACTACCTGATTCCATATGTGTTATTTCATAGTTTTGATGTCTTCACTATTATTCAACAATGTAGAAAATAGTATAATTTAAGAAAAACCCTGGAATGAGCAGTTTTTTTTAAAATGTTACTATTTTCTACATTGTAGAATAGTAGTGAAGTCATCAAAACTATGAAATTACACATATGTAATCATGTAGTAACCAAAAGTGTTAAACAAATCAAAATATATTTTATATAGGAGATTCTTTAAAGTAGCCACCCTTTGCCTCGATGACAGCTTTGCACACTCATGTACTCACTGTTCACCCATGACTGCATGGCCACGCACATCTCCAACTCAATCCTCAAGTTTGCAGACAACACAACAGTGGTAGGCCTGATTACCAACAATGACGTGACAGCCTACATGGAGGAGAACCCTGGCAGATTGGTGACAGGAAACTAACATATTCCTCAATGTCAAGAAAACAAAAGAGCTGATTGTGGACTTCAGGAAACAGGAGTGGGAGCATACCTGTTTTGTTGGTTTGGAAAGTTTTGAAAGTGTCTGAAAAAGTGTTCCATTAGAAAAGTTTGGTTACTAGCTTGCTACGTTTTGATTTTGGATCCTGCGATGTGGTTCGTATCAGTTGCTGGGGCCACTGCTATCTGTCCAAGGATCCTGCAGACCAAGGGTCTGATGATGAGCTGCTTGGTGTAGCAGCTAGCCTAGCTGCCACTGTTAGCTGCCTATCAAGCTAGTGGGGTTTCCTTGAGGGCCTGAATGCAGCCCGCGATGCGGTTAAATCAAATCAAATTTTATTTGTCACATACTCTTTTTTAGCAGATGTTATTGCGGGTGTAGTGAAATGCTATTAGACGACCTGACCAGAGAGGACCAGGACCTGAAGAACAGTTTGCAGTTCTCCCAAGGTCAGCTCGATGAGTTTAAACAGGAAAACGGCAAGATGACAACTATCTGTAAATCATTCAGGGAGGACATTAGTTCTGTATGTGAATCCATGATAACAATGACAGAGAAATCAGATTATCTCGAGGGACATTCAAGGTGGAACAACATTGTTGTAGATGGAATTACAGAATCTCAACATGACACCTAGACAGAGTCTGAGGGCAAAGTGAGGGAAAGGATCTTGGAGAAACTGAAGATGGACTACGGGAAGACTGAGTTGGAGCGTGCCTACAGGACTGGAAAACCCACCACCGGCACAGGTGCCAGGCCCAGGCTGATAATCGTCAAGTTCCTGAGGTTCAAGGACAAGGTAGTGGATCTGGAAAAAGCCAAGAACTTGAAGGGAACGTACATATTCCTCAATGAGGACTATCCTGAAGCTGTGCACCAGAAGAGTTAATTAATTATAATTATCTTAATGATTTCTTCATTGGGAAAGTGGGCAAACTTCAGCAGGAAATGCCAACAATGAACAGTGAGTCATCGTATTCATGCTGTCACGACTCTCCTGTGAGGATCCAAAGATCAGGTTTACAATGGATCTGCCTTCCACCAGACCCCTCTCACCTGCAGAGGGGAGGAGGGATTGGTGTGGGGGTTTTATGACACCTCACGCCAATCGTAAATTGTATACAGCAGATGACTCTTTTTGGTCTTCAGTAGTGGTGATTGGAATCTCCTTGTTACAGAGGCATTTTGTCACCCAAAAAACTCTAATGTCCAAAAGTGAACACTGGGACAATATTTCTAACATCCGGATGTGGGAAATGATGAGAGATGGAATATGGGAATTTAATGTATATTTTGTGATTCAAAAGGGTATAAAAGTGATATAACGAAAATATTGTAACTTGAAGAGCTGTAATCCTTTAATTTGTGTAGGAAATATCAAGGATGAAGAGTAGGTTTTTGTTAAGATAGGAATGTGATTTTAGTTTTCTAACGAGATCATAGTTTTGATCGTACTTTGCCCAGTAAAGAGCCATGCCTAAGGGAGCTCAGAGAGCATGTCAGCATGATGGAAACACCCTTTTTTGCGAGAGTGTATACAGGATGAGTTGAGAATTAACATACCAGACCAAAAGGACTCAAGCTGCAGTTTAGGTCTCCATTGGTTACGACCCTGAAAATCAACACGGGGTGAAGACGACAAAGTAGCCTCTCTAACAATCTATGTTACGGCTGAGTAGCTGCCCTAACTACTGTATCTAAGAAAATGAATTTAAGTAGGACTATCTTATTACTCTCTTCAAACCATTGTCAACTACACTGCTCTCATCAACCCACTGGCGATCACCAACACGGCTTATTAGCTGTCTTCAGAGGATCACTCTTCCAGAACAAGTGAATGTAAAGCCATGGACAACTAAGAAGAAAGACATTGTGACCTCTTGTGGCAATCAATCAGAGCCTTACACTTGAGAGCTCGGGAGAAGGCCCAACTGCCCCTTTTCATGAAGGCCTGTGTCCAACAGAGATACATGACAAAGGAAGACATTCAACATGTAAATACATTCATTATTTCTTACCCAAACAGGCAGCGGTTCGGGGCAAAGTATTAGGATTACTATGAGCATAAGTGTTGTCTCACTTTCTTTCTCCCTTTCTTCCATCCTCGCTCTTTCGATAAACAAGCAGTCATGTTGTCATTAGTCCACTAGGGACCTGTTTTCATCATATTAAGTTTTCATCATATTCATCATATTATCATATCATATTTCTAATCAATAACCTATACCGTGTGTGTGTGTGTATCCTGTGTGATCATTTAGTTAGTTGGTAAATAAACTATTAAATCCATTTTTGTGGTACGGAATGATCAGTAAAGCTGGGGTGTGTGCAGATACAAGGAGTATGCGACTTTCAGAATTATAAGTCTGATATGAGGTAATGATTAATAACTGAATGTTATTGATATATATCTTATATATCATCAAGAGTTTAATCCAGGAGATGGTAACTAGTTAAACAACTTCTTCCGTGGTGCTCCAAAATCCGAATGAGTTAATTGTGACCTGATTAATTTAATTGACTAACAATTAAACACAGTTGGTACGATACATAACAGTTATCAGATGAATGAAAGTCACATCACGACAAGTAATACAAATTCAAATAATGAAAGAAAAGCATTGTAAATTTGAATTTTGTAAAGTTAGTGTGGGCCAAGTGGGAAAATGATTGTTATAAATCAATAATTTCAAACCTCCTGGCATTCACAACTTAGATGAAAGGCTACTGAGGATGGTAGCTGACTCTATGGCCACTCATTGTCAAGGATTTCCTCCTCTTCTTCCGAAGAGGAGAGGCGAAAAGGATCAGAGGACCAATATGCGGCGTGGTAAGTGTCCATGGTTCTTTTAATACGTAAACGTACACATGAACAACTGATTACAAAAAACAAGAAACGTGTGAAACCCTAAACAGCCCTATCTGGTGCAAAACACAGAGACAGGAACAAACACCCACAAACACACAGTGAAAACCCAGGCTACCTAAGTATGATTCTCAATCAGAGACAACTAATGACACCTGCCTCTGATTGAGAACCATACTAGGCCGAAACATAGAAATACCCAAATTATAGAAAAACAAACATAGACTGCCCACCCAACTCACGCCCTGACCATACTAAATAAATACAAAACAAAGGAAATAAAGGTCAGAACGTGACACTCATATCTGTCATATCTTTAATCTTAGTCTAGAGGAAGATGTTCGTCCTCAGGCCTGGAGGGAAGTCAAAGTGATAAAGAGGTTTTTAATTGTTCTAACAGCAGACCAATCAGCTTGCTGCCAGATCTTAGCAAACTGTTGGAATAAAATAGTGTTTGACCAAATACAATGCTATTTCTCTGTAAACAAATTGACAACAGACTTTCAGCAAGGGCACTCAGCATGTCCTGCTCTGACACAAATGACTGATGATTGATTGAAAGAAATTGATAATAAGAAGATTGTGGGAGCTGTACTGCTCGATTTCATTGCAGCCTTTGATATTTTTGACCATAACTTGTTGTTGAGAGAAACTTCTGCTTTATGGCTTTTCAACCTCTGCCATATTGTGGATTCAGCGATATCTATCTAATAGAACTCAGAGGGTTTTCTTAAATGGAAGCTTCTTTAATGTCAAACATGTAGGGTGTGGTGTACTGCAGGGTAGTTCTCTAGACCCTTTACATTTTTCAATTTTTACCAATGACATGCCACTGGCATTAAACAATGCCCGTGTGTCCATGTATGCTGATGATTCAACCATATAAGTGTCAGCAACCACAGCTAAAGGAGTCACTGAAATCCTTGAGGAGTTTCAGTCAGTTTTGTGTGGCCAGTAATAAACTGGTCCTGAACATCTCTAAAACCAAGAGCATTGTATTTGGTACAAATCATTCCCTAAGATCTAGACCTCAGCTGAATCTAGTAATGAACGGTGTGGCCGTTGAACAAGTTATGGAGACTAAATTACTTTGTGATACCTTAGATTGGGCTCCCGAGTGGCACAGCGTTCTAAGGCACTGCATCTCAGTGCAAGAAGCGTCACTACAGTCCCTGCTTTGAATCCAGGCTGAATCACATCCAGCTGGGATTGGGAGTCCATAGGGTGGCACACAAATGGCCCAGCATCATCCGGGTTTGGCCGAGGTAGGTCGTCATTGTAAATAAGAATTTGTTCTCAACTGACTTGCCTAGTTAAATAAAGAATAAATAAATACATTTTTTTACATTGTCATGGGTCAAAACATATAGATTTAATGGTTGTAAAGATGGGTAGAGGTCTGTCCGTAATAAAGAGATTTTGTGCTTTATTTGACATCCCACTCTACAAAGCAAGTAAAGCTGTCACGGCCATCGAAAGAACTGGACCAAAGCGCAGCGTGGTGAGAGTACATATTCCTTTCATTTAGCAGGATGCCGACAAAAACAATAAACAATACAACACAACCTTGAAGCTTAAGGGCTATAGTGCCACAAACAAAGACAACTTCCCACACAGAAAGGAGGGAAAAGGGCTACCTAAGTATGGTTCCCAATCAGAGACAATGATAGACACACAGTGGGGAGAACAAGTATTTGATACATTGCCGATTTTGCAGGTTTTCCTACTTACAAAGCATGTAGAGGTCTTTAATTTTTATCATAGGTACACTTCAACTGTGAGAGATGGAATCTAAAACAAAAATCCAAAAAATCACATTGTATGATTTTTAAGTAATTAATTATCATTTTATTGCATGACATAAGTATTTGATCACCTACCAACCAGTAAGAATTCCAGCTCTCACAGATGTGTTAGTTTTCCTTTAAGAAGCCCTCCTGTTCTCCACTCATTACCTGTATTAACTGCACCTGTTTGAACTCGTTACCAGATAGCCTGGTGCGTGGTGCTGCCACAGGGCCCACCAGGCTGGGGAGACATACAGGAGTCCTGGTCCTTAGAGGAGGCACAGGATGAACCGGGCTATGGGGGAACACTGGAGATCTGGTGCGTAGCCTTGGCACCACTCCTCCAGGCTGAATGCCCACTTTAGCCCGGCACCTTCCGAGCGCAGGCACAGGTCGAACCGGTCTGTGGGGGAGCACTGGAGATCTGGTGATTACCACGTGCACCTCTCCTTTTGGCTGCATGCCCACTTTCGCCCGGCATGTGCGGGAAGCTGGAACAGGCCACACTGGGTTCTCCTGGCGAACTGGGGATACCGTGCGTAGAGCTGGCGCAGGATAACCTGGGCCGAAGAGACGCACCGGAGACCAGGAGCGCTGAGCCGGCACAATCCCTCCTGGCTGAATGCCAATTCTAGCACGGCAACTGCGGGGAGCTTGCAGAGAGCGCACCGGGCTATGAGAGTGCACTGGAGACACACGGCGCAGAGCCACATAACCTGGTGCCTGACTAGTCACTCTCTCCCCACGGTAAGCACGGGGAGTTGGCTCAGGTCTATAGCCTGACTCCGCCAATCTCCCCGTGTGCACCCCCATTCTTTGGGGGGGCTGCCTCTTGTGCGTGCTTTGCTGACTTGCCGCCGCTCTGCTTTAGCTGCCTCCAGTTCCTCCCTTGGACAGTGATACTCCCCAGCCTGCCTCCAGGGTCCCTTAACGTCCAGGATCTCCTCCCATGTCCAGGAGTCCCTTTCACCACACTGCTTGGTCCTTTGAGGGTGGGAAGTTCTGTCATGGCCATCGAAAGAACTGGACCAATGCGCAGCGTTGTGAGCGTACTATTCCTTTTATTTAGGATGACGCCGACAAAAACAATAAACAACACAACCCTGAAGCTTAAGGGCTATAGTGCCACAAACAAATGTAACAGTATAAGTTTAGACCGTCCCCTCGCCCATACCCGGGCGCGAACCAGGGACCCTCTGCACACATCATCAACAGTCACCCACGAAGCATCGTTACCCATCGCTCCACAAAAGCCGCGGCCCTTGCAGAGCAAGGGGAACTACTACTTCAAGGTCTCAGAGCAAGTGACATCACCGATTGAAACGCTATTTAGCGCGCACCGCTAACGAAGCTAGCCGTTTCATAATCCGTTACACAAAGACAACTTCCCACACAGCAAGGAGGGAAAAGGGCTACCTACGTATGGTTCACAATCAGAGACATTGATAGACAGCAGTCCCTGATTGAGAACCATACCCGGCCAAAACAAAGAAATACAAAAACATAGAAAATAGAACATAGACTGCCCACCCAAATCACACCCTGACCAAACCCAAAATAGAGACATTAAAAGCTCTAAGGTCAGGGCGTGACACCGGCAGGCTTTAGTTTTGTCTTATCTTGATTATTGTCCAGCCTTGTGGTCAAGTGCTGCTAAGAAAGACCTACAAACCTGTCTAGGACACAGGTTCCGCTAACGGGACCCCCCAATATTCCGCTGAAAAGGCAGCGTGGGAAATTCAAAAATATTTTTTAGAAATATTTAACTTTCACACATTAACAAGTCCAATACAGCAAATGAAAGATAAACATCTTGTTAATCTACCCATTGTGTTCGATTTTTAAAATGTTTTACAGCGAAAACATAACATACAGTGGGGAGAACAAGTATTTGATACACTGCCGATTTTGCAGGTTTTCCTACTTACAAAGCATGTAGAGGTCTGTAATTTTTTATCATAGGTACACTTCAACTGCGAGAGACGGAATCTAAAACAAAAATCCAGAAAATCACATTGTATGATTTTTAAGTGATTAATTAGCATTTTATTGCATGACATAAGTATTTGATACATCAGAAAAGCAGAACTTAATATTTGGTACAGAAACCTTTGTTTGCAATTACAGAGATCATACGTTTCCTGTAGTTCTTGACCAGGTTTGCACACACTGCAGCAGGGATTTTGGCCCACTCCTCCATACAGACCTTCTTCAGAAACTTCAGGTTTCGGGGCTGTCACTGGGCAATACAGACTTTCGGCTCCCTCCAAAGATTTTCTATTGGGTTCAGGTCTGGAGACTGGCTCGGCCACTCCAGGACCTTGAGATGCTTCTTACGGAGCCACTCCTTAGTTGCCCTGGCTGTGTGTTTCGGGTCATTGACATGCTGGAAGACCCAGCCACGACCCATCTTCAATGCTCTTACTGAGGGAAGGAGGTTGTTGGACAAGGTCTCGCGATACATGGCCCCATCCATCCTCCCCTCAATACGTTACAGTCGTCCTGTACCCCTTTGCACAAAAGCATCCCCAAAGAATGATGTTTCCACCTCCATGCTTCACGGTTGGGATGGTGTTCTTGGGGTTGTAGTCATCCTTCTTCTTCCTCCAAACACGGCGAGTGGAGTTTAGACCAAAAGGCTCTATTTTTGTCTCATCAGACCACATGACCTTCTCCCATTCCTCCTCTGGATCATCCAGATGGTCATTGGCAAACTTCAGACGGGCGTGGTCATGCGCTGGCTTGGGCAGGGAGACCTTGCGTGCACTGCAGGATTTTAATCCATGACGTCGTAGTGTGTTACTAATGGTTTTCTTTGAGACTGTGGTTCCAGCTCTCGTCAGGTCATTGACCAGGTCCTGCCGTGTAGTTCTGGGCTGATCCCTCACCTTCCTCGTGATCATTGATGCCCCACGAGGTGAGATCTTGCATGGAGCCCCAGACCAAGGGTGATTGACCGTCATCTTGAACTTATTCCATTTTCTAATAATTGCGCCAACAGTTGTTGCCTTCTCACCAAGCTGCTTGCCTATTGTCCTGTAGCCCATCCCAGCCTTGTGCATGTCTACAATTTTATCCCTGATGTCCTTACACAGCCTTCTGGTCTTGGCCATTGTGGAGAGGTTGGAGTCTGTTTGATTGAGTGTGTGGACAGGTGTCTTTTATACAGGTAACGAGTTCAAACAGGTGCAGTTAATACAGGTAGAGTATGGAGTGGAGAACAGGAGGGCTTCCTAAAGGAAAACTAACAGATCTGTGAGAGCTGGAATTCTTACTGGTTGGTAGGTGATCAAATACTTATGTCATGCAATAAATGCTAATTAATTACTTAAAAATCATACAATGTGATTTTCTGGATTTTTGTTTTAGATTCCGTTTCTCATAGTTGAAGTGTACCTATGATAAAAATACAGACCTCTACATGCTTTGTAAGTAGGAAAACCTACAAAATCGGCAGTGTATCAAATACTTGTTCTCCCCACTGTATATTTATGTTAGATCACCACCAAATCCAAAAAACACACAGTCTTTTTTCCCAGCCAAAGATAGAGTCACAAAAGCAGAATTAGAGATAAAATTAATCACTAACCTTTGGTAATCTTCAGGATGTTATTATCATATATATCCAATAACGTTCCAACCGGAGCATTCGTTTTTGTCTACAGAGTAATGGAACGCATGACGATAAAATGAGTATTGCGCATAACCAGGAACTGGCATTCTGCCAGACAAGTGACTCATTTCCCTCCCATCCGGTCCTACGTCACACTAGAGGCTTCATTCCACGTTCTACTGACTGTTGACATCTAGTGGAAGGTGTAGGAAGTGCGAACAGATCCATATATTACTTGCATGTGAATAGGCGATGAGTTGAAAATCAACCAGCCCCAGAATTTCCACTTCCTGTTTGGAAGTTTGCCTGCCCTATGAGTTCCGTTATACTCACAGACATAATTCAAACAGTTTTAGAAACTTCAGTTTTCTATCCAATAGTAATAATAATATGCATATATTAGCATGTGGGACAGAGTAGGAGGCAGTTCACTATGGGCATGCAATTCATCCAAAGTGAAAATGCTGCCCCCTATCCCTAAATTAAGCTGCAGTGGGACCAGAAGAGAGTGTCATGTCTTGCTCTTCATTGTAATCAGAGGGCTAATATAAATACTATGCATGCATCACTCTTGGCTAATAGTTGAGAACAGACTGACTGCATCACTTCTTCATTTCATAAGAAACATTCATGTGTTGAAAATGACAAATTGTTTGCATAGTCAACTTACACACAGCTCTAACACACACACTTACCCCACCAGACATGCCACCAGTGGTCTTTTCATAGTCCCCAATTCCAGAACATATTCAATAAAGCGTGCAATATTATATAGAGCCAGTGCCTCACATTGTTCTGTCAGCTCCTCATTTGAGAGACTTTGGATGGTTGACAGCACTCCAATCTTCTCTCCCCAATTTTCCAATGTGGAAAATCTTTCCTGAAGGGCTGAGGTTGCAGCATTAACAACATTGAAAAATGTCACCTCTAGCTTATTCAGGGCATCAGTCAAATGCTCATCAAATGAAGCGTATGAAAAGTGCTGCTTTGTGGACCTCAGCCTTTTTTGTTGCCTCTACATTCATACCCTCGCAAATGTCCTTGCCTGACGTTTATATAGTCATAAAGCCTGTTGCCCTGTAGTTGCTGAGACCTCTCTCTATCTTTCTGAGAAGACTGACTGGATCTGGCTCAAGATGTCATACCACACCACTGTACAGATGCTGAAGCGGTATGATCCCAGCTCCTCTGACAAGGACTGGGCCTCAATCTTTATCACAGGTCTTTGGTTTGATCCCTCACCTCAATCAGTGTCTCTCTCACCGCTGCTGTCTGATACCTCAGTGTCTCGACACTCTTAACTTTACTCTCCCACCTTGTCTCGGTCCACATCTTCAAAGTGATGTCCACATGTTTTTTCAGGATGGCCCATCACTGTGTAGAGGCTGAGAACAAGGTGTACAGTTCGTGTAAGATGCCAAAGTAACCTGTGGCATCGACAGAACTTTTAGCAGCATCAGCTACAACCAGGTTCAATGTGTGAGCCTCACATGACACAAATAGAGCTCTTGGATTCATTTCCAGGAGTCTTGTTAGTACACCATTGGTTTTGCCTCTCATGTTGGCCCCATTATCATAAGACTGTCCTCTGCAGTCCTTAAAGGGAATTTTTAGCTCCTCTAGTCTTTAGAGAATCAGGGATGCCCGTAGACTCTACCACCTCCAAAACCCCCATAAAATTATGTTCCTTTATGTGGGGGTCCTCCTTCAGTGACACAATTCTAATCACAACTGAGCACTTTTCAGTGTGGCTGACATCTGAGGTGCAATCTAGAATGATCGCCACTTTAAAAGAATTTTGCAGGCTTGATGTCACTCACCATTATTGTATAAGACAGTAGTTTTTTTGGAATTGTTAGTTAGATTACTTGTTCGTTATTACTGCATTGTCGGAACTAGAAGCACAAGCATTTCGCTACAAGTGACTTTCGAGAAGAATTTTGCAGGCTTGATGTCACTCACCATTATTGAAGTGACTTTGCTACTCAACAAATCAATGAGTTCATTCTGTATTTGGTGGCCACGGTAGCTGGTGGTGTGACTCAAGGTCCCTTTTTGGACATGGTTAAGGTGCTCCTTCATGACTGGATCAAATTGTGCCATCTGTTCAACCTCTGAGGGAATTTCCAATTGCTGGTGAGTACAGGGGTGGCAGGTAGCCTAGTGGTTGGAGCATTGGGCTAGTAACCAAAAGGTTACTTGAATCCATGAGCTGACAAGGCAAAAATCTATTGTTCTGCCCCTAAACAAGGCAGTTAACCCACTGTTACTTGGTAGGCTGTCATTCTAAATAAGAATTTGTTCTTTACTGACTTGCCTAGTAAAATTAAATACAGTGTTTCTGTGTGTCCCTTTAGTGACAGCTTTCTAATTGTCAGAGACTGCAGTCAGACTTGTCAACACCTCTCTCCATCTTATCCTCTCAGCCTCCGTATGTGCCAACTCATGCCTATCAATTGTTTCCCCTTTTTTTGATCCTCATTGCCAGTTATTTCCATGTTTTCATGTAGTTTTGGTGTTCTGGACTGCTGTCTTGTGAAGTCAGCAAAGAACTTGCATGTTTCCATTCTGTCAGTCCTGAGTTCTCTAAACGAATTTTCTTCTTAGAAAAGAGTTTGCAGCAGAAGAAGAAGGGGCTGTTGTTTCTTTCAGAATACACCAAATAACTTCTAGGGATTTTTTAACCACTCACCAAGGCCTTCTTGAAATACTGGTGGTGGAAACTTCTTCCATCAATCTCATTTCTTGGGAAAACAAAGTTAAGTGGCACCTCACTTGGCCCTCTGCAAACTAGTTGTGTCCGAATTCTGTCAGAACTGAAGGCCAGTCAGCAGGGTCTGTAGACAGTGGTTCATCCTCAGCAGCAGGGTCTGTAGACAGTGGTTCATCCTCAGCAGCAGGATTTGGTGGGGACACTGCTACAGGCATTTCTAACAGAGAGCACATGGGCATTCGTTTCTAGAAGTTATTCACAGCATTTATAGTAGTGGAACATCCCACATACATACCCCGTAATAATAAAATCATCATTGTTACCTACAATATGGAAACTTAAAACTTTGCAAAAGGGAAATTATTTATTTTGTTTATGTTAAGCAGGGATGCACACATAAACACATGTGAGTGTACCCCCACACACACGTGCGTGTGCACACAAACACACCTGAAGAATCCTGCTGGGGAGAAGTGGAAGCAAATGGGTCTTCATCCTCAGGCTCAGACAATATTTGTGAAGACATCTGTGTGGCTGAGGAGGTGGATGGCTCCTTATCCTGAGGCTCCGAGACAACTTCTGAAGAGGCCTGTGTGGCTGAGGAGGTAGATGGCTCCTCATCCTGGCCAGCGCCAGAGGGTGCTCCAAAATATTTCAGAAATGCCCCTGAATTTGTGTTGAAATACAGTATATGAGTCTGACACCCTAAACACATTTGTTGCACAATTAAATATACATGTCAGTAATTTAAACTTTCAGAATAGGAACCAAATTAACCATACAACCTCCTTGGCTAATTCTAGGCATAAGACACCCCAAATACTCAATATATCACAGAAGATACAAAATATCAGCATAATATAGATGTCTTTTAAGTTAGCCTACAGCATTGGAAATTCCCCTTACTGAGCTCAGGACCTAGTGAATACAATCACAGAAAACCTTTGATGTCATCTCAATGAAAGTTAACCAAATCAATAATGTGCTAGTTAGGTTGTAATCATTTTGCTGCAGGCTACACACATTATCATGATGAGTGAACTATGTTAAATTATATCCAATGTTATGTAAGCTAGTAAGCTAACTGAATATTGTCGCCCTATGTGTAATAGCATAGCAAGCAACATAGCAGCATAGGCTAACAAACATAAGTGTTATACTAGCCTATTTCATTACATGCATAATATTATACTCATAAAGAGATGATATAGCTGCATACCTTCATCTTTTGCACGTTTCTTCTCATCTTCTTTCCTCTTTTTCCTAAATTGGGAACCTGATGGCTTAACGATTTCGCACAAACCAGAAAAAAATGCAACAATATGTCTGTGAAATTATATATTCACACTATTATGAATTAATTGTGGTTTATTTGGTAGAATTTTGTAGTGTGACTGATTTTACTAATTGCATTAGTACTGTACAAAGTTAGAGGTTTGATATTTGATAGATTCCCCCGCTCCCCCTACCTTGGGCTTCCAGTGGGGAGACCTGAGGTCAACCTACCCCCACCCCCCTCCCCAATTCGTACTTCTGAGTGGGAGACCTTCCCAGGCCTAGCTCACAAACTAGAATCAGCGCGCACACTCTGACAAGGTTAATTTACCCACAGTCCCACACAGTGACATGATGTCATTGATGTGACGTGCAAATGAGCAATAGAAAACCGATCCCGCAAATGTCACCATTCCAATTTTTTTGTGCGGGCGCCCTGTGCCACCCCCGGCAATATGCCACCTTGGGTGGCTGCCCATGACACCCATACCTAAATCCGTGCCTGAATTATTGATATGTAGGCTATGTGTGCCATTTTTAAATGTAGAGTCGTGGCCAAAGGTATTGAGAATGACACAAATATTAATTTCCACAAAGTTCGCTGCTTCAGTGGCTTTAGATATTCTTGTCAGATGTTACTATGGAATACTGAAGTATAATTACAAAAAATTAATGAGTGTCAAAGGCTTTTATTGACAATTATATGAAGTTGATGCAAAGAGTCAATATTTGCAGTGTTGACCCTTCTTTTTCAAGACCTCTACATTCCGCCCTGGCATGCTGTCAATTAACTTCTGGGCCACATTCTGACTGATGGCAGCCCATTCTTGCATAATCAATGCTTGGAATTTGTCAGAATTTGTGGGTTTTTGTTTGTCCACCCGCCTCTTGAGGATTGACCACAAGTTCTCAATGGGATTAAGGTCTGGGGAATTTCCTGTCCATGGACCCATAATATTGATGTTTTGTTCCCCGAGCCACTTAGTTATAACTTTTGACTTATGGCAAGGTGCTCCATCATGCTGGAAAAGGCATTGTTCATCACCAAACTATTCCTGGATGGTTGGGAGAAGTTGCTCTCGGAGGATGTGTTGGTACCATTCTTTTTCATGGCTGTGTTCTTAGGCAAAATTGTGAGTGAGCCCACTCCCTTGGCTGAGAAGCAACCCCACACATGAATGGTCTCAGGATGCTTTACTTTTGGCATGACACAGGACTGATGGTAGCGCTCACCTTGTCTTCTTCGGACAAACTTTTTTCCGAATGCCCCAAACAATCAGAAAGGGGATTCATCAGAGAAAATGACTTTACCTCAGTCCTCAGCAGTCCAATCCCTGTACACTTTGCAGAATATCAGTCTGTCCCTGACGTTTTTCCTGGAGAGAAGTGGCTTCTTTGCTGCCCTTCATGACACCAGGCGATCCTCCAAAAGTCTTCACCTCATTGTGCGTGCAGATGAACTCCCACCTGCCTGCTGCCATTCCTGAGCAAGCTCTGTACTGGTGGTGCCTCGATCCCACAGCTGAATCAACTTTAGGAGACGGTCCTGGCGCTTGCTGGACTTTCTTGGGCGCCCTGAAGCCTTCTTCACAACAATTGAACCGCTCTCCTTGAAGTTCTTGATGATCCGATAAATGGTTGATTTAGGTGCAATCTTACTGGCAGCAATATCCTTGCCTGTGAAGCCCTTTTTGTGCAAAGCAATGATGATGGCACGTGTTTCCTTACAGGTAACCATAGTTGACAGAGGAAGAACAATGATTCCAAGTACAACCCTCGTTTTGAAACTTCCAGTCTGTTATTCGAACTCAATCAGCATGACAGAGTGATCTCCAGCCTTGTCCTCGTCAACACTCACACCTGTGTTAACGAGAGAATCACTGATATGATGTCAGCTGGTCTTTTTGTGGCAGGGCTGAAATGCAATGGAAATGTGTTTTTGGGGGATTCAGTTCATTTGCATGGCAAAGAGGGACTTTGCAATTAATTGCAATTCATATGATCACTCTTCATAACATTCTGGAGTATATGCAAATTGCCATCATACAAACTGAGGCAGCAGACTTTGTGAAAATTAATTCTCAAAACCTTTGGTTACGACTGTATGTAGTTCTGTCCTTGAGCTGTTTTTGTCTATTAATGTTCTGTATCATTTTATTTTTCATGTTCTGTGTGGACCCCAGGAAGAGTAGCTGCAGCTTTCGCAACCGCTAATGGGGATCCTAATAAAATACCAAATACTAAATACCAAATACTCCATCATCCACATCGACAAAGCCTCTGTGGAATGAGTGAAAAACTTAAAGTTCCTCTGCTTGCACATCACTGACAACCTGAAATGGTCCATCCACACAGACAGTGTGGTGAAGGAGGTTGAAGAAAATCAGCTTGGCCCCTAAGACCCTCACAAACTTAAAGCATCCTGTCAGGCTGTATCACCACTTGGTTCGGCAACTGCACTGTCCACAACAGCAAGGCTCTCCAGAGGGTGGTGCGGTCAGCCCAATGCATCACCGGGGGCACACTGCCTGCCCTCAAGGACAACTACAGCACCCGGTGTCACAGGAAGACCAAGAAGAACATCAAGAACGTCAGCCACAGACTGTCCATCTAGAAGGCGGAGACATTACAGGTGCATAAAACCTGGGACCGAGAGACTGAAAGATAGTTTCTAGCTCCAGGCCAGCAGACTGTTAAATAGTCACCACTAGCCAGCCTCCGCCCAGTACCCTGCCCTAAACTTTAGTCACTGTTACTAGCCGGCTACCACCCGGTACTCAACCCTGCACCTTAGAGACTGCTGCCCTATAGTCTCCCGAGTGGCGCAGTGGTCTAAGGCACTGCATCTCAGTGCTAGAGGTGTCACTACTGACCCTGGGTTGATCCTGTGCTGTATCACAACCGGCTGGGATCAGGAGTCCCATAGGGCAGCACATAATTGGTCCAGCATCTTCCGGGTTAGAGGAGGGTTTGGCTGGTGTAGGCCGTCCTTGTAAGTAAGAATTTGTTCTTAACCGACTTGCCTGGTTAAATTTAAATAAAAAATGGAACACTGGTCACTTTAGTAATGTTTACATACTGTGTATGTAATGCACTTCATATGTACTGTATTCGAGTCAAGGCTCATCCTATATAAATACTGATTTTTATAATAATATACTGTCCATAATGTCAATAGACACCATCAAAAACATATATATGTATATTCCAGACTCTGACATTGCTCATTTGAATATTTATATATTTCTTAATTCCTTTTTTGGGGTCAAGGGGGGATTTGCATGTATTGTTTTGTATGGTTAGGTATTACTGCACTGTTGGACATAGGAACTGCAATAACATCTGCAAAATGTGTACGTGTCCAATACAATGTGATTTGATTTGAATGCAGTATTATTTTCCCACAGAATACACACACACTCTGTACACCGTTATAAGACTTATACAGAACACATACTGAATTGTAATGATTGAACAACATTCCATCACCTAGAATAAAACAAAGAAGGTTCAATAGCTAGAATACTCACTGATATAGAACACTGTTTGGCTGCTTCTCAGGGAGGGCTGACTGGCTTTAAGTAAAGGGACTACACAGCCTGCAAAAGATGGCTGAACACCTCCAACAATATAAAGCATCTTGTAAGAGAGAGACAACACAAGCCATCATGAGTCATGATTGTACAACATCCCATAATCTGAAGCCAAGAATAAAACAGAGATGGCATAATGGCTAGAATACTCACTGACACGTAGAACACTGCCTGGCTGCTGCTCAAGGAGGGCTGGCTGGCTTCACTCTGTCAAAGTAGAAGACATTGCTAAGTAACACAGTAAAGTAGTAGCCAGCACTACTACAGACAACACAGTGAACCAGGAGAAGAGACACCAGAATTTGGGGATTAAAGAGAATGGTAAGTAAGAAAGTTATAGAAAAATATGTCCTGACTAGTTATCTCAGAAGCTCACTTTTCTCTCCAACTCTATCAAATATCATGTCAGTATCCAGGGCCATTAGGATGTCCTTCTCAGTGGCCATCAGCAAGAAGCCTCTAGGTGTTCTTGTGAGTGTTTGCTCCTGATTTGTCTCTCGAAATACTTCAAAGTAGAGAAATGTCCCTCAATCTACCTGGGTGACTGAGAGGGTGACTAGAAACTTGTATCCAAGGACAAGGATATGTTATGCATCAGTCAGCAAGTTGTACCATCTCAGTATCTGGTAACAACACAGAGAAGAGATCTCTAGTAGATTTCCCAAAACATTCAAGGGCCTTTTTCTCAAAAGTGGGGTTTATCAATTTTCAAAGCAGAATTACTTTCCCATTTGTTTCTCAACTCCAGTGTATGATATACCATTTTCTAGCTCTGAGTCTCTACTTTTAACCAATGTAAAAAATACAACTTCAAATGTTGCTACATAAGACCTAATCAAGGCAGTCGGTCACAAATGTGTTTGCAGCTGCCTTAATGGTGTCAAAGTCTCTTGCCATGCCTTTCAGGGTTTCCTGTATAGACACAACCATTCAGTGGGCAGACAGGATGTCCATCCCACTTTTCTGCAGGTATTTGGACAGTAGAGACGTGTTCTCAAATATCCAGAGAAAGATTTGAGCCGTCAGTAAATCCTCTTGCCTTGACTAGTACAGTTTTATTCATGTTTGCCTGTCCTTGTATGGCTGATAATGTGAGGAGTACTTCCGAAGAATCCAAAGAACTTCTTTAAAGCACTATCCTTAGCCAACCTGTGTTGCTTTTCCTGGCTCTGCTTCTCCCACACATTCGTTATTTGGTAGGATTCACAGAGTAACACAGCAATGTTGTTTAGGAGAGCAAACACTAGCCCACTTGCTATGTAAATTTCAGTTGTGTCAGCCAAAACCAGATTAAGGATATGTGTCTAGCACCAAACATTCACTTGATTGGGGGACTTTGAGGACAACAGAGCAGAGAAGCCTTGATATTTGCCTTGCATATATTTGCCTTGCAATGGCCACAAGCCTCACATGTATGACGTCCATCACAGATGACAGAGCATTGGTCTTGAGAGGTTATGTCCTGAGTTGTATCAATCTAAACAGAGAACATTCCAGCTTCCTCAATTTCACTTGACAGGGTATCCTGGATATGCTCTGAATTGTGTTAATGACTGTAATGACAGTATTTTTAGAGAGCAGTGATGAGAGAACCTCTGCCTCTTGACCTAGACTGATGTAGTTTTCTGCTTTTTTCAGTGCATTCATTGAGATGTTCTTTCAAGCAGATATCATACTTTCCAAGCACTGTTATCATCTAAAAAAACGGCACTGTGATCAACACTGGTGACCTCTACGCGGTGCCCCCAGATGGCACCGCAAGTATTGTATTTCGTTCTGTGGGCAGTACTGGCTGTGGTGGTTGTTCCTGGCTTTAGGCGTCATGCTGTTCGTCAGAGGGTTCTTTAACTACTCCCGGGTTCACAAAATGGCCGACCCTACTTACGCCAAACTACCCAGAACGAGAGTCCTGTTCATCTACTGAAGCTAGTTTTTGAATAAACAAAATGTCCCTGGATCTGGATAAAGAACCCTGGATATTTGAAAAGCATCATACCAACAAACAGCAACAAAACTGCAAAAGTCTATAGCCAAACTACTCAGACACACATCACAACGCGACAGGATGAAAAAAAAAACACCACAACATTTTGATGAAGACAGCTCTTGTAACATTCAGGAATTAAATACATCAATTGTTTTATTATTTTATTTGAAAACTTAAGTGCAATTTTACATTTCCAGTTCGTATTGAATGGGTAATGCCTTATATCATTTGATCGTTGTGTTTTAGCAAAAAGTCATTTTTGGCTTTTTTCTAGCGCTTAAGCAGATTTTAATTTAGACTTTTGTTCTTCTTCAAGACAATTGAATTGCAAGGGCCTTTGTCCTGCTGCTGAATTGTATGCTCTTTTTGTTGTTGACCAATTAGCAACACTGTAGAGATGCACTTTGCTCAACATCATACATGAGTCATTGCAATATTCACTCATCCTTTGATTGTTACAAAGAATCCTCAACTGTAATTGTCACGCCTGATCCTGCTCTCCCTCTCTAGCGCTCGAGGGCGCCAGGCTGCCCTTCATTATGCATACCTGTCAGCATCATTACGCGCATCAGCGCTCACTGGACTCACCTGGACTCCTTCACTTGGTTGATTGCCCCATCTATATCTGTCTGTTCTTCCATTGGTTCCCCGTGCCAGCATTAATGTCGTTATGTTTTCATGTCCAGACTCTGCCCTGTTCCATGTCTGTTGTTAATTAAATATTCACTCCCTGTACTTGCTTCTCGTCTACCAGCGTCAATCCTTACAGAATGCTGACACCAATATGTGAAGCATCAGGGAGTTTTTGTTCTTTTGTTTTTATTGGTGACGTTGGGTCTGGGTGCCCTCACCGATGGAACCGGGGGTGCCTCAGCTGACTCGTCGGGCTTCTACACCTTAGCTTGTTCGAGAGGTATTATTGCCTCAGTTGGCTCGGCAGGCACCCATCCCACGTCATGCCTCAGCCGGTTCATCGGGCTTTCACACCTCAGACGGAACGTCAGGCTCCCACCTATCTGCCGGCTCGTCGGGCTTCTACACACTTGCCGGCTTGTCCAACGCCGATGCCTCGGCCGGCCCGTCAGGCTCGCCCAGGTGGGACGCCGTGTGGCGCCCCTACAGGGAGGGGATACTGTTACGCCTGCTCTCGCTCTCTGGCACTCGAGGGTGCCAGGCTGCCCTTCATTACACACACCTGTCACCATCATTATGAGCATCAGCGCTCACTGGACTCACCTGGATTCCTTCACTTTGTTGATTGCCCATATCTATATCTGTCTGTTGCTCCATTGGTTCCCTGTCAGAATTAATGTTGTTATGTTTTCATGTCCAAACGCTGTCCTATCCTGTTCCATGTCCGTTGTTAATTAAATGTTCACTCCCTGTACTTGCTTCTTGTTTACCAGCGTTAAAATCCTTACAGTAATCATTAGTTACCATAACATTAATAGTTTATATTTGTAGTATTTTATAAAATGTATATCTATATCATATTGTCCATGGAATTTACAACGATCATAAGCATTTCACTACACTCGCAACAACATCTGTTAACCATGTGTATGTTACCAATAACATTTTGATTTGATCGTCAATAATTCAGGTTATTTTTTTAAAGGCGTATAGCCTTATTTGTCACGTTCCGACCTTAGTTCTTTTGTTATGTCTTTGTTTTAGTATGGTCAGGGCGTGAGTTGGGTGGGCAGTCTATGTTCTTTTTTCTATGATTTGGTATTTCTGTATTTGGCCTGGTATGGTTCTCGATCAGAGGCAGCTGTCAATCGTTGTCCCTGATTGAGAACCATACTTAGGCAGCCTGTTTTCACCTTTGAGTTGTGGGTGATTATTTTTCTGTTTAGTGTGTTTGGCACCTGACTGAGCTCTTTCGGTTGTGCTTTTTGTTTCTTTGTTTGATAGTGTTCAGTTTAAATAAATAACATGAACAAGTACCACGCTGCGCTTTGGTCCTCACCTTCTTCCACTGATGACCGTTACATAATTCTAATAGCTGGAAACAGAAAAATGAATATTGTAAACTAACACAACCTAATGTAACTATAGGGAATGCCTCTGAGTTGAATCAAGAGTAGAGTGTGTACAGTCGTGGCCAAAAGTTTAGAGAATGACACAAATATCAAATCAAATTTGATTTGTCACATACACATGGTTAGCAGATGTTAATGTACGTGTTAAGAAATGCTTGTGCTTCTAGTTCCGACAATGCAGTAATAACCAACGAGTAATCTAACCTAACAATTTCACAACAAGTACCTTATACACACAAGTGTAAATGGATGAAGAATATGTACATAAAAATATATGAATGAGGGATGGTACAGAACGGCATAGGCAAGATGCAGTAGATGGTATAGAGTACAGTGTATACATATGAGATGAGCAATGTAGGGTATGTAAACATTATATTTAGTGGCATTGCTTAAAAAGTGTCTAGTGATACATTTTTTACATACATTTTTCAATTTTTAAAGTGGCTGGAGTTGAGTCAGTATGTTGGCAGCAGCCACTCAATGTTAGTGGTGGCTGTTTAACAATCTTGAGATAGAAGCTATTTTTCAGTCTCTCGGTCCCTGCTTTGATGCACCTGCACTGATCTCGCCGTCTGGATGATAACGGGGTGAACAGGCAGTGGCTCGGGGGGTTGTTGTCCTTGATGATCTTTATGGCCTTCTGTGACATCGGGTGATGTGGGTGTCCTGGAGGGCAGGCAGTTTGCCCCCGGTGATGCGTTGTGCAGACCTCACTACCCTTTGGAGAGCCTTACGGTTGTGGGCAGAGCAGTTGCCGTACCAGGCGGTGATACAGCCTGACAAGATGCTCACGATTGTGCATCTGTAAAAGTTTGTGAGCGCTTTTGGTGACAAGCCGAATTTCTTCAGCCTCCTGAGGTTGAAGAGGCGCTGCTGCGACTTCCTCACCACGCTGTCTGTGTGGGTGGACTAATTCAGTTTGTCCGTGATGTGTACGCCGAGGAACTTACAACGTAATACCCTCTCCGCTACTGTCCCGTCGATGTGGATAGGGCGGTGCTCCCTCTTCTGTTTCCTGAAGTCCACGATCAACTCCTTTGTTTTGTTGACGTTGAGTGTGAGGTTATTTTCCTGACACCACACTCCGAGGGCCCTTACCTCCTCCCTGTAGGCCGTCTCGTCGTTGTTGGTAATCAAGCCTACCACTGTAGCGTCGTCTGCAAACTTGATGATTGAGTTGGAGGCGTGCATGGCCACGCAGTCGTGGGTGAACAGGGCATTGTTAAGGGAATTTTTATCAAAGATGACTAATTATGTATACATTTCAATCAGGACTGACTAATCAGAATACTATTATGTTACTGTATATGTACTAATCAGAATACTATTATGTTACTGTATATGTATGAATTTTCTTTTTATTCTTAGTACTGAATATAATGTGTGCAAATATAATCAAGAATTAGAACAATGACTGTCTGTACCATGGTAGAAATGAATGAACTTATAGCCAGTCTGGCTAGAAGGCTTATCTACATCAGCTGTCCTAAGCTCAGTCATATATCATCTTAATAGGGAGAGACGATGTGAGAACCATACAGCCTTTATACTAGAGGGGAGATGACACGGGTTGGTACTGAAACTAATGACGTCATTTTAAGTTTATAACCTCTGGTAAAATGTGTAAGGAGCAGTACTCTCGAGAATAAACGCAGCTGGTTGATTTCAAAGGCTGGTCCATTTTATACCAATAAGGGTCTTACAACCCCTTATGAATTGACAGAGTGATTAATTTTAATTGGTTATTAAAACAGAGGAATTTAATTCCTGCAACAGGCATACAGGACAGGGCTCAGAATGCACCCTTGTGGGGCCCCAGTGTTGAGGATCAAATCAAATCAAATCAAATTTATTTATATAGCCCTTCGTACATCAGCTGATATCTCAAAGTGCTGTACAGAAACCCAGCCTAAAACCCCAAACAGCAAGCAATGCAGGTGTAGAAGCACGGTGGCTAGGAAAAACTCCCCAGAAAGGCCAAAACCTAGGAAGAAACCTAGAGAGGAACCAGGCTATGTGGGGTGGCCAGTCCTCTTCTGGCTGTGCCGGGTGGAGATTATAACAGAACATGGCCAAGATGTTCAAATGTTCATAAATGACCAGCATGGTCGAATAATAATAAGGCAGAACAGTTGAAACTGGAGCAGCAGCACGGTCAGGTGGACTGGGGACAGCAAAGAGTCATCATGTCAGGTAGTTCTGGGGCACGGTCCTAGGGCTCAGGTCCTCCGAGAGAGAGAAAGAAAGAGAGAATTAGAGAGAGCATATGTGGGGTGGCCAGTCCTCTTCTGGCTGTGCCGGGTGGAGATTATAACAGAACATGGCCAAGATGTTCAAATGTTCATAAATGACCAGCATGGTCGAATAATAATAAGGCAGAACAGTTGAAACTGGAGCAGCAGCACGGTCAGGTGGACTGGGGACAGCAAAGAGTCATCATGTCAGGTAGTCCTGGGGCATGGTCCTAGGGCTCAGATCCTCCGAGAGAGAGATTGAGAGAAGGAGAGAATTAGAGAACGCACACTTAGATTGACACAGGACACCGAATAGGACAGGAGAAGTACACCAGATATAACAAACTGACCCTAGCCCCCCGACACATAAACTACTGCAGCATAAATACTGGAGGCTGAGACAGGAGGGGTCAGGAGACACTGTGGCCCCATCTGAGGACACCCCCGGACAGGGCCAAACAGGAAGGATATAACCCCACCCACTTTGCCAAAGCACAGCCCCCACACCACTAGAGGGATATCTTCAACCACCAACTTAACCATCCTGAGACAAGGCTGAGTATAGCCCACAAAGACGTCCGCCACGGCACAACCCAAGGGGGGGGCGCCAACCCAGACAGGATGACCACATCAGTGAATCAACCCACTCAGGTGACGCACCCCTTCCAGGGACGGCATGAGAGAGCCCCCGGGGATCAGGATCAGCGGGGTGGAGATGTTGTTACCTACCCTCACCACGTGGGGGCGGCCCATCCGGAAGTCCAGTACCCAGTTGCACAGGGCGGTGTCGAGACCCATTGATTGCGAGTTTGGAGGGTACATGGTGTTAAATGCCGAGCTGCAGTCGATGAACAGCATTCTCACATAGGTATTCCTCTTGTCCAGATAGGTCAGGGCAGTGCGCAGTGTGCTTGCGATTGCGTCGTCGGTAAGCAAATTGGAGTGGGTCTAGGGTCTCAGGTAGGGTGGAGGTGATATGGTCCTTGACTAGTCTCTCAAAGCACTTAATGATGACGGAAGTGCTAGGGGGCGGTAGTCGTTTAGCTCAGTTACCTTAGCTTTTTTGGGAACAGGAACAATGGTGGCCCTCTTGAAGCATGTGGGAACAGCAGACTGGGATAACGATTGATTGAATATGTCCGTAAATATGAATATTCACAAAGTCTGCTTTCTATGATGGCAATTTGCATATACTCCCGAATGTTATGACGAGTGATCATATGAATTGCAAAGTCCCTCTTTGCCATGCAAATGAACTGAATCCCCCAAAAATATTTCCACTGCATTTCAACCCTGCCACAAAAGGACCAGCTGATATCATGTCTGTGATTCTCTCGTTAACACAGGTGTGAGTGTTGACGAGGACAAGGCTGGAGATCACTCTGTCATGCTGATTGAGTTCGAATAACAGACTAGAAGCTTCAAAACGAGGGTTGTGCTTGGAATCATTGTTCTTCCTCTGTCAACTATGGTTACCTGCAAGGAAACAAGTCCCGTCATCATTGCTTTGCACAAAAAGGGCTTCACAGGCAAGGATATTGCTGCCAGTAAGATTGCACCAATTTTATTTTATTTTTTATTTCACCTTTATTTAACCAGGTAGGCTAGTTGAGAACAAGTTCTCATTTACAACTGCGACCTGGCCAAGATAAAGCATAGCAGTGTGAGCAGACAACACAGAGTTACACATGGAATAAACAATTAACAATTAAGTCAATAACACAGTAGAAAACAAAGGGGGAGTCTATATACAATGTGTGCAAAAGGCATGAGGAGGTAGACGAATAGTTACAATTTTGCAGATTAACACTGGAGTGATAAATGATCAGATGGTCATGTACAGGTAGAGATATTGGTGTGCAAAAGAGCAGAAAAGTAAATAAATAAAAACAGTATGGGGATGAGGTAGGTGAAAATGGGTGGGCTATTTACCAATAGACTATGTACAGCTGCAGCGACCAAAATCAACCATTTATCGGATCATGAAGAACTTCAAGTAGAGCGGTTCAATTGTTGTGAAGAAGGCTTCAGGGTGCCCAAGAAAGTCCAGCAAGCGCCAGGACCGTCTCCTAAAGTTGATTCAGCTGTGGGATCGGGGCACCACCAGTACAGAGCTTACTCAGGAATGGCAGCAGGCAGGTGGGAGTTCATCTGCACGCACAGTGAGGCGAAGACTTTTGGAGGATGGCCTGGTGTCAAGAAGGGCAACAAAGAAGCCACTTCTCTCCAGAAAAAACACCAGGGACAGACTGATATTCTGCAAAACACCATTGACGGACTGATATTCTGCAAAAGGTACAGGGATTGGACTGCTGAGGACTGGGGTAAAGTCATTTTCTCTGATGAATCCCCTTTCCGATTGTTTGGGGCATTCGGAAAAAAGCTTGTCCGGAGAAGACAAGGTGAGCGCTACCATCAGTCCTGTGTCATGCCAAAAGTAAAGCATCCTGAGACCATTCATGTGTGGGGTTGCTTCTCAGCCAAGGGAGTGGGCTCACTCACAATTTTGCCTAAGAACACAGCCATAAATTTGATTTTGATTTGAATCCTCAAGAAGCGTGTGAACAAACAAAAACCCACAAATTCTGACAAACTCCAAGTATTGATAATGCAAGAATGGGCTGCCATCAGTCAGGATGTGGCTAATAATTGACAGCATGCCGGGGCAATTGCAGAGGTCTTGAAAAAGAAGGGTCAACACTGCAAATATTGACTCTTTGCACCCTTTGACAGTTATGAAATGCTTGTTATTATACTTCAGTATTCCATAGTAACATCTGACAATAAATATCTAAAGACACTGAAGCAGCAAACTTTGTGGAAGTTAATATTTGAGTCATTCTCAAAACTTTTGGCCACGACTGTATATACAGTTGAAGTTGGAAGTTTACATACACTTAGGTTGGAGTCATTAAAACTCATTTTTCAACCACTCCACAAATTTCTTGTTAACAAACTATAGTTTTGGCAAGTCTGTTAGGACATCTACTTTGTGCATGACACAAGTAATTTTTCCAACAACTGTTTACAGACAGATTTTTTTCACTTATAATTCACTGTGTCACAATTCCAGCTGGTCAGAAAATCTGGTTCATCCTTGTGAACAATTTGCAAATAATTGAAGGTACCACGTTAATATGTACAAACAACAGTATGCAAGTATAAACACCATGGGACCACGCAGCCATCATACCGCTCAGGAAGGAGACGCGTTCTGTCCCCTGGAGATGAACGTACTTTGGTGCGAAAAGTGCAAATCAATCCCATAACAACAGCAAAGGACCATGTGAATATGTTGGAGGAAACAGGTACAAAAGCATCTGTCACACCCTGATCAGTTTCACCTGTCCTCGTTATTGTCTCCACCCCTCCAGGTGTCACTTGTTTTCCCCAGTGTATTTATCCCTGTGTTTCCTGTCTCTCTGTGCCAGTTCGTCTGGTATGTTTCCAAGTCAAGCAGTGTTTTTCCCATTCTTCTGCTTTTTGCATTGTCCTTTTTCTAGTCCTCCCAGTTAAGACCCTTGCCTGTTTCTGGACTCTGTACAAGCCTGCCTGACCCTTCTGCCTGCCTTGACCACGAGCCTGTCTGCCAATCTGTACCCATTGGACTCTGATCTGGTTTTGACCTTTTGCCTGTCCACGACCATTCTCTTGCCTACCCCTTTGGATTAATAAACATTGTAAGAATCCAACCATCTGCCTCATGTGTCTGCATTTGGGTCTCTTGTGCCTTGATAGTATCTATAGCCACAGTAAAAAATTAGTCCTATATCGACATAACCTGAAAGGCAGCTCAGCAAGGAAGAAGTCACTGCTCCACTGCTCCAAAACCGCCAAAAAAAGGCTACGGTTTTCAACTGCACATGGGGAAGATCGTACGTTTTGGAGAAATGTCCTCAAATCCCTCAAGTTGCTGCTATTAAACTTTTCTTTCCTTGTCAATAGTGCTTTTTGTCTGTGCTTTTAGCTGGGGCATATTGTCGAGTGCTCTGTGACAATGGCATTGTGAGAAACGTTCAGCTCCATCTCCTCTCCGCCACCCCTTCCCTTAGTCACTCTTTGTCAGCCTGTATACATTGACAAATTTTCATAGAGGACTAGCTGAGATCACGGCATTGGGGCTCTGTACTGAAAATACCCTGGTGTCTGGTGAGGTCCCTCCAGTAACAACCGATTGTTGTTTCACAGAGTCTGTCTGACCTTGACAAGGCCCGTTTGCTGTGTTCACCACTCCTGCGCTGTGCGCGGGCTCAGGTTTGAGCACAGTCTCACATACAGTGCTGTGAAAAAGTATTTGCCCCCTTTCTCATTTTCTCTATTTTTTGCATATTTTGGACACTGAATATTATCAAATCAAATGTTATTTTTCACATGCACAGAATACAACAGGTGGGGTGAAATAAGAGTAAGAAAGAAATTTAAAAAATTAAATAAAGTAAAAAAATAACACTAACGAAGCTATATACAGGGGTTACCAGTACCGAGTCAATGTGTGGGGGTACAGGTTAGTCAAGTTAATTGAGGTAATATATACATGTAGGTAGAGGTAAAGTGACTATGCATAGATAAACAGCGAGTAGCAGCAGAGTAAAAAATAAAAATGCAAATTGTCTGGGTCACCATTTGATTAGCTGTTCAGCAGTCTTGTGGCTTGGTTAAGAAGTCTTTTGGACCTAGACTTGGCGCTCCTGTACCGCTTCTCGTGCGGTAGCAGAGAGAACAATCTATGACTAGGGTAGCTGAAGTCTTTAGCAATTTTTCGGGCCTTCCTCTGACACCGCCTGGTATAGAGGTCCTGGATGGCAAGAAGCTTTGCCCCAATGATGTACTGGGACATATGCACTACCCCCTGTAGCACCTTGTGGTCTGAGGCCGAGCAGTTGACATACAAGCGGGCATGCAACCAGTCAGGATGCTCTCGATGGTGCAGCTATATAACATTTTGAGGATCTGAGGACCCATTCCAAATATTTTCAGTCTCCTGAGGGTAATAGGCATTGTCATATCCTCCTCACGACTGTCTTGGTGTGTTTGGACCATGAGAATATGTTGGTGATGTGGACACCAAGGAACTTGAAGCTTTCAACCTGCTCCACTCCAGCCCCATTGATGAGAATGGGGGCATGCTCGGCCCCATTCCTGTAGTCCACGATCATCTCCTTTGTCTTGATCACACTGCCAGGTCTCTGACCTCCTCCCTATAGGCTCTCACCGTTGTCGGTGATCAGGCCTACTACCACCGTTGTGTTGTCGGCAAACTTAATGATGGTGTTGGAGTCGTGCTTAGTCATGCAGTCATGGGTGAACAGGGAGTACAGGAGGGGACTTAGCACACGCCCCTGAGGGGCCCGCATGTTGAGAATCATCATGGCAGATGTGTTGTTGCCTACCCTTACCACCTGGGAGCGGCCCATCAGGAAGTCCAGGATCCAGTTGCAGAGGGAGGTGTTTAGTCCGAGGTTCCTTTGCTTAGTTATGAGCATGGAGGGCACTATGGTGTTAAATGCTGAGCTATAGTCAATGAACAGCATTCTCACATAGGTGTTCCCTTTGTCCAGGTGGGAAAGGGCAGTGTGAATCTGTTGGGGCGGTATGCAAATTGGAGATGGTCTAGGGTTTCAGGTATGATGGTGTTGTGAGCCATGACCCCACCTTTCAAAGCAATTCATGGCTACAGACGTGAGTGGTACGGGTCCGTACTCATTTATGCAGATTATCTTGGTGTTCTTGGGCACAGCAACTATGGTGTTCTGCTTGAAACATGTCCGTATTAAAGACTCGGCCAGGGACAGGTTGAAGACACTTGACATTTGGTTAGCGCATGCTCGGTGTGCACGTTCTGGTAATCCGTCTGGCCCTGCAGCCCTGTCAATGTTGACCTATTTAAAGGTCCTACTCACATCGGCTAGGGTGAGCATGATCACACAGTCATCCGGAACAGCTGGTGCTCTCATTCATGCTTCAGTATTGGTTGCCTCGAAGCGCGCATAGACGCAATTTATCTCATCTGGGAGGCTTGTGCCACTGGGCAGGTCGCGGCTGGGCTTCCCTTTGTAGTCCGTAAGAGTTTGCAAGCCCTGCCACACCCGACGAGTGTCAGAGCCGATGTAGTAGGAAATCAGATTTTCAACCAAAATATAATATTAGATAAAGGGTACCTGAGTGAACAAATATACAAAATTTTGATACTTATTTCATTTATTTTTAATAAACAAAGTTATGCAACACCCAATGTCACTGTGTAGAAAAAGTAATTGTACCCTTACACTCAGTAACTGGTTGTGCCACCTTTATCTGCAATGACTGCAACCAAATGCTTCCTGTAGTCATTGTTGATCAGTATTTCTTTGCGCCGTGGAATAATTTTTGCCCACTCCTCCATGCAGAACTTCTTCAACTCAGCAACATTTGTCAGTTTTCGAGCATGAGCTGCTCGTTTCAGGTCTTGTCACAACATCTCAATAGGGTTTAGATCTGGACCTCAACTAGGCCATTCCAAAACTAGAAACAACTAGAAGTATTTGGTTGCAGTCATTGTAGCTAAAGATGGCGCAACCAGTTATTGAGTGTAAGGGGGATATAACTTTTTCACACGAGGATTGGGTGTTGCATAACTTTGATACATTATTTTATTTATTAAATAAGTGAAATAAGTATCAGATTTTTGTGTTTATTCGTTCACTCAGGTTCCCTTTATCTAATATTAGGTTTTGGTTGAAGATCTGATAACATTCAGTGTGAAAAATATGTAAAACTAAAGAAAATCAGAAAAGGGTCAAATACTTTTTCACGGCACTGTAGCAACACACTGTCATCCAACTGAAACCAAAATAGGCCGTCCACGGGGATAATGTCACTGTTTATAATCTCCCCTAAAGAAAGAAAAGCCCCATGCCCTGCCACGTGCATGTAACTAGCAATAACAAGCAGTGACACTCACTCCGACAGACCCAGCGTGAAACTAGATTATAGCAGCTTTTAATCTGCTCGATTGCCGGGGAGAGAATTTCGCAATCCAGCACACCAATGCAAATTTGGCATGTAATTAAAGCACAGGTAGGGCAATGCTGTGAGGAACATGTTCAGTTCAACAGCGAGCGTTGTTCAAACTTCTTTGCTGTCACACTATATATAGAGATTTTGCAAATTTGGTATGAAATTAAAGAGCAGGTGATGATGTGGGAAACATGTTCAGTTAAACAGAGTCCTATAGTTGAAGATGTTTTCTGTCACATGCAGTGTTTTACAACACCAGTTTTTTTCTTTTAGCAGTAAAGACTTTTACCAGTAAGATTTTCCAAGGTTGGTTAGTCAAGGTGATGGGTTGAACAAACAGTTCAAAGAAAACACACATCTGTAAAAATTCTGCACAATGTGCAGAAGTTACCAATTATTTTCTGTTCAATTTAACAAACAACAGCTCAAACCACAACTGGGTTGTTGAATAAAATATGCACTTTGGGAGTTATTGTGTGCTGAGTAGTGTGTGTGTGTGTTTGCTACTGTGCATTGGTGGGTGCGTGCGTGTCTCAGCCTTCAGATCATTATTAGTCAAGGAGAATGTGTCCACGGAGTTGGAGGAAATGCACGCTGAGAATCTTGTCCAGAACACCCTATGCTGAGCTCCTGCTGAACTCCACCGTGCGCTGACAGGTCATCACCGTCGTTGTCACCATGGCCTGCTACCAGCTGTGTGACATGAATGCCATAAGTGCCAGCTCTCTCATCTCCAAGAATACAGACAGACAGACAGACAGACAGACAGACAGACAGACAGACAGACAGACAGACAGACAGACAGACAGACAGACAGACAGACAGACAGACAGACAGACAGACAGACAGACAGACAGACAGACAGACAGACAGACAGACAGACAGACAGACAGACAGACAGACAGAGTGGGAGAGTGGGGCACCGGTTAGTCAAGGTAATTGAGGTATTACGTACATGTAGGTAGTGTCAAAGTGACTATGCATAGATAATAAACAGAGAGTAGCAGCAGCATGGAAATAGGGGTCTGTGTAGCCCTTTGATTAGTTGTTCAGGAGTCTTATGGCTTAGTGGAAGAAGCTGTTAAGAAGCCTTTTGGACCTAGACTTGGCGCTCCGGTACCGCTTGCCGTACAGTAGCAGAGAGAACAGTCTATGACTAGGGTGGCTGGAGTCGTTGACCATTTTTAGGGCCTCCCTCTGACACCGTCTGGTATAGAGGTCCTGGATGGCAGGAAGCTTGGCTCCTGTGATCTACTGGGCCGTACGCACTACCCTCAGTAGTGCCTTGCGGTCGGAGGCCAAGAAGTTTCCAGGCAGTGACGCAACCAGTCAGGATGCTCTCGATGGTGCAGCTGTAGAACCTTTTGAGGATCTGAGGACCCATGACGAATCTTTTCAGTCTCCCGAGGGGAAATATATGTTTTGTCGTGCCCTCTTCACGACTGTCTTAGTGTGTTTGGACAATGATAGTTTGTTAGTGATGTGGACACCAAGGAACTTGCTCTCAACCTGCTCCACTACAGCCCCATCGATGAGAATGGGAGCGTGCTCGGTCCTCCTTTTCCTGTAGTCCACAATCATCTCCTTTTTCTTGATCATGTTGAGGGAGAGGTTGTTGTCCTGGCACCACACTGCCAGGTCTCTGACCTCCTCCCTATAGTGATCAGACCTACCACTGTTGTGTCATCGGAAAACGTGATGATGGTGTTGGAGTCGTGCCTGGCCATGCAGTCATGAGTGAACAGGGAGTACAGAAGGGGACTGAGCACGCACCCCTGAGGGGCCCCCGTGTTGAGGATCAGCATGGCGGATGTGTTGTTACCTTCCCTTACCACCTGGGGGCAGCCTGTCAGGAAGTCCAGGATCCAGTTGCAGAGGGAGGTGTTTAGTCCCAGGGTCCTTTGGCTTAGTGATTAGCTTTGAGGGCACTATTATGTTGAACGGTGAGCTGTAGTCAATGAATAGCATTCTCACATAGGTGTTCCTTTTGTCCAGGGGGGAAAGGGCAGTGTGGAGTGCAATGGAGATTGGCATTATCTGTGGATCTGTTTTGGTGGTATGCAAATTGGGGTGGGTCTAGGGTTTCTGGGATAATGGTGTTGATGTGAGCCATGACCATTCTTTCAAAGCACTTGCACGTGTGCTATGGGTTGGTAGTCATTTAGGCAGGTTACCTTAGTGTTCTTGGTCACAGGGACTATGGTGGTCGGACTGAAACTTTTTGGTATTACAGACTCAGACCTCCTCCCTATATGCTGTCTCATTGTTGTCGGTGTTCATTAGCAAACTTAATGATGGCGTTGGACTCGTGCTTGGCCACGCAGATATGGGTGAACAGGTAGTACAGGAGGGAACTAAGCATGCACCCCTGAGGAGCCCCCGTGTTGCGAATCAGCGTGGCAGATGTGTTGTTGCCTACCATTAATACGTTGCATGGACTCACCAGTGTGTGCGATAATAGTGTTTAACATGATTTTTGATTGACTACCTCATCTCTGTACCCCACACATAATTATCTGTAAGGTCCCTCAGTAGAGCAGTGATTTTCAAACATTGATTCAACTGCAAAGACCAGGAAGGGTTTCCAATGACTCACAAAGAAGGGCACCTATTGGTAAGTAGACATTGAATATCCATTTGAGTATGGTTAAGTTATTAATTACACTTTAGATGGTGTGTCAATACACCTAGTCACTACAAAGATATAGGCATACTTCCTAATTCAGTTGCCGGAGAGGAAGGAAACAGCTCAGGAATATCACCATTAGGCCAATGGTGACTTTTAAACAGTTACAGAGTTTAATGTCTGTGATAGGAGAAAACTGAGGATGGATGAATGACATTGTAGTTTCTCCACAATACTAACCTAATTAACAGAGTGAAAAGAATAAAGCCTGTACTTAATACAAATATTCAAAAACATTCATTGTGTTTTCAAAGAACTAAAGTAATACTGCAAACAATGTGGCAAAGCAATGAACTTTTTGTCCTGCAGACAAACTTATGTTTGGGGCAAATCCAATACAACACATTACTGAGTATCACTATCCATATTTTTAAGCATAGTGGTGGCTGCATCATGTTATGAGTATGCTTGTACTTGATATGGACTGGTGAGTTTTTCAGGATAAAAAAAGAGATGGAATGGAGCTAAGCACAGGCAAAATCCTAGAGACACTGATGATGAATTCACCTTTCAGCAGGACTATTGCTTACCAAGTTGCTTACCAAGAAGAAAGTGAATGTTCTTGAGTGGCCGAGTTACAATTTTGATTTAAATCGACTTAAAAATCTATTGTTTTGTAAGTATTGACTCAGGGGTGTGACTGCTTATGTAAATTTTATGTATCTGTATTTAATGTCACCACTTCCACCGAAGGTGGCTCCTCTCCCTGTTCGGGCGGTGCCTGGCGGTCGCCGGCCTACTAGCTGCCACCGATCCATTTTTTCCTTTTCGTTTGTGTTTGTCTGTATTGTTTACACCTGTGTCTTATTAGTTGATTTCGGTGGGTATATTTACCTCCACTGCCTGCTAGTCTTTGTGCGGGATTGTTCTCTGTGGTTACGTAATTAGGGGTGAGTGTCTGCACCACGGGGTGTCTTTTCTCACGGTAGTTGCGCCTTTTGGTATTGAGTTTAGGAGTAGAGGTTTCTCCTCCGTGTGTAGTGCTTTATTCCCTGTGTGTGTGGCAACCTCGTTTGGGTGTGTTTCAGTCCAATGTTGTAGTTGAGTTGGGACTGCTCAATAAACTATTTTGCCACTGGGATTTCCTTGCTCTCCTGCTCCTGATTCCTGCACCTCCCTCCGTTAGGAGGCACGTAACATTTCATTTTCAATAAATATATTTTCCGAATTTTCATTCTGCCCCTGAACAAGGCAGTTAGCCCACTGTTCCTAGGCCGTCATTGAAAATAAGAATTTGTTCTTAACTGACTTGCCTAGTTAAATAAAGGTATAATAACATTTTTTTTAAATCGAAAAACATTTGGTCATTATAGGGTATTGTGTGATGGTGGGTAAAAAAATATATTTAATCCATTTTGAATTCAGGCTGTAACACAACAAAATGTGGAATAAGTCAAGAGGTAGGAATACTTTCTGAAGGCAGTGCGTATTCCATGTGTTCTGCACATTCATTTACCACTCCTCGGGAAACATCTTATCTCCCAAAAATGTACTTTTCAGGAATTTAAATACATTTTTTATTTTCAGATCTATTGCCATACAGTAATGGAACCTTTTCCCAAGGAACTTCCAGCATTATGAATGTGCTACCAGTGGCTTTGCTGGGTGATAGAAATACGACAGAGAATAAATTATATGCTAATGATAGTGTATGAGGGCTCACAATGAAAAGGCTAGATTAGGATCAATCCAAGGACACAGTTGACCAAGAACAAAAAGGACCTTAGTGCTTCATTAAATCACTAATCGACCTTTACACTGTAATTGGCATTAAATTGGCCTTTCTTTCCGGCCCGTTAGACAGACAGGAGATTGGGCTTGCCATTTAAAGGACAGGGATGTATCCTTAGAGATACAATATTTAAGTGTTCTATTTAATTCTGTGGATGTATACTGTGACTCTGGACCTTGTTTAAACAGCAGCAGCTAGTGTCAAAAGTAATTTTATTTACTTTAAAATATAAATATGCCATTGCCACCAGTCGCTTTTGTCGGAATGTGGTGAACATAGCCGGAAGTAACTGTTCTTCCAAAACAAAAGAGGATAGCACCATGCCTAAAGATTTGATTTGGATTTACGTTATTGGGGGTGCTGCTCAGTCCTTTTTGTATGACAAATATTATTTGTCCGACAAATTATTGTTTTGTAGGATAAATAATAATTTCCATCCTGCATTTGGGCAAGATTTAAAAACAGAATGGTGCAAATCTGGGTTGATTCCCCTTGCTCGTGACCTTGGCGGTTGGATTGGTATGAATTCCAGTCTTTTTTTAAACTAGGCAAGTCAGTTAATAAGATATTCTTATTTACAATGACGGCCTACATCATCTAAACCCGGACGACGCTGGGCCAATTGTGAAACACCCTATGGGACTCCCAATCATGGCCGGTTTAACGAGTGCGCTGAGAGTCGGGAAGCAAGTCCAGGGAGTGTTAATAAATAAACATAACATAATACAAAACAAGAAACCACAAACAACGCACAAACATAACACAGAAACAATGACGCCTGGGGAAGTAACCAAAGGGAGTGACATATATATATAGGGCAGGTAATCAAGGAAGTGATTGAGTCCAGGTGAGTCTGATGACACGCAGGTGTGCGTAATGATGGTGACAGGTGTGCACCACAACGAGCAGCCTGGTAACCTAGAGGCTGGAGAGGGAGCACACGTGACAGTACCAGCCCCAGCCGCAGGACGCCGACCAAAATGACAATCAACTGCGGACCGGTCAGAGGCGCAGGAAACCCGTAAATCTGGCTGAGATGCAGGAACATGGCGACCTAGTGTGTATAACTGACGGTAACCCCTACCCGGCGCGTTCGGCTCCAGCCGCAGGACGCCAACCCAAGGGACGATCCGTGGGATCAGGAGCGGACCGGTCAGGAGTGAACCTGTCGCAGGCTAGGAGGCGTGGACCTGACAGACCGGCTGAGGCAGGGGAGTCTTGCGATCCGGTTGAGGGATGAGAGACTGACGTGCCAGTGGAACAGGGAAGCCTGGCGATCCAGCTGAGTCAGGGGAGCCTGTCGATCCAGCTGAGGCAGGGAAGCCTGTATCGGCTCCTGGACACAACGTCATTCCCACCTAACCAAAAAAAAACACTCCCCGATGCTTCCCTTAGGTGAGGCGTCATTCTTTAACGAGTACACTGGGAGTTGGGAAGCAAGTTCAGGGAGTGAGTGTTTTAATAAATAAACGTAACATAATACAAAACAAGGAACAACGCACAGACATGACACAGAAATGATGCCTGGGGAAGCAACCAAAGGGAGTGACATACAGTGGGGCAAAAAAGTATTTAGTCAGCCACCAATTGTGCAAGTTCTTCCACTTAAAAATATGAGAGAGGCCTGTAACTTGCATCATAGGTACACTTCAACTATGACAGACAAAATGAGAAAAAAAATCCAGAAAATCACATTTGTAGGATTTTTAATGAATTTATTTGCAAATTATGGTGGAAAATAAGTATTTGGTCAATAACAAAAGTTTATCTCAATACTTTGTTATATACCCTTTGTTGGCAATGACAGAGGTCAAACGTTTTCTGTAAGTCTTCACAAGGTTTTCAAACACTGTTGCTGGTATTTTGGCCCATTCCTCCATGCAGATCTCCTCTAGAGCAGTGATGTTTTGGGGCTGTTGCTGGGCAACACGGACTTTCAACTCCCTCCAAAGATTTTCTATGGGGTTGAGACTGGGGACTGGCTAGGCCACTCTAGGACCTTGAAATGCTTCTTACGAAGCCACTCCTTCGTTGCCCGGGCGATGTGTTTGGGATCATTATCATGCTGAAAGACCCAGCCACGTTTCATCTTCAATGCCCTTGCTGATGGAAGGAGGTTTTCACTCAAAATTTCACGATAGATGGCCCCATTCATTCTTTCCTTTACACGGATCAGTCGTCCTGGTCCGTTTCCAGAAAAACAGCCCCAAAGCATGATGTTTCCACCCCAAATGCTTCACAGTAGGTATGGTGTTCTTTGGATGGAACTCAGCATTCTTTGTCCTCCAAACACGACGAGTTGAGTTTTTACCAAAAAGTTATATTTTGGTTTCATCTGACCATATGACATTCTCCCAATCTTCTTCTGGATCATCCAAATGCGCTCTAGCAAACTTCAGATGGGCCTGGACATGTACTGGCTTAAGCAGGGGGACACATCTGGCACTGCAGGATTTCAGTCCCTGGTGGCGTAGTGTGTTACTGATGGTAGGCTTTGTTACTTTGGTCCCAGCTCTCTGCAGGTCATTCACTAGGTCCCCCCGTGTGGTTCTGGGATTTTTGCTCACCGTTCTTGTGATCATTTTGACCCCACGGGGTGAGATCTTGCGTGGAGCCCCAGATCGAGGGAGATTATCAGTGGTCTTGTATGTCTTCCATTTCCTAATAATTGCTCCCACAGTTGATTTCTTCAAACCAAGCTGTTTACCTATTGCAGATTCAGTCTTCCCAGCCTGGTGCAGGTCTACAATTTTGTTTCTGGTGTCCTTTGACAGCTCTTTGGTCTTGGCCATAGTGGAGTTTGGAGTGTGACTGTTTGAGGTTGTGGACAGGTGTCTTTTATACTGATAACAAGTTCAAACAGGTGCCAGGTAACGAGTGGACGACAGAGGAGCCTCTTAAAGAAGAAGTTACAGGTCTGTGAGAGCCAGAAATCTTGCTTGTTTGTAGGTGACCAAATATTTATTTTCCATCATAATTTGCAAATAAATTCATAAAAAATCCTACAATATGATTTTCTGGAAAAAAAATCTAATGTTGTCTGTCATGGTTGGAGTGTACCTATGATGAAAATTACAGGCCTCTCTCATATTTTTAAGTGGGAGAACTTGCACAATTGGTGGCTGACTAAATACTTTTTGTTGCCCCACTGTATATAGGGCAGGTAATCAATGAAGGGATGGAGTCCAGGTTAGGTTGTGATACAGCCGGTTGTCTTCTCTGCCTATTCCAACGACTTGCTACTGAACTGCTTTAATTCTGAAATTCAGAAAGGCATTCATCCGTATATCTATTTAAATTTGAAATCCGGTTGGTTTTCAATGGGTTGCTTCAATTGGTGGACAATTGAGATGGACAATTTTGTAGGGTATCATTTATTCATATGGGTGGTGCACAGAAAGAGAGAGATATGAGCACATGCAGGCCAAAGCATTGATGTGGCCAAAAAAGTCCACACTTTTCATTTGTGGTTTCAGTTGATTGTTGTTATCTGTTGACAGATCTGGTACTCTACCAATGGGATCATTTGGGACTCAGGCTTTGCAGAGATCGTGATCCCATACATTGTCCAGAGCACAGGAGGTATTATAACTCTAGCTGCCATTGTGTCGGAGAGCACAACCTCTCAGACAATCTTAAAAACAACTAAAAGCTAACTTTAACACTCACCACCTTGTTTAGCAAAATGCTGAGAGTTGCCATCTTCATTGCAGGTGAGTGAATAGGCTACACCTGTGAAGAACCAGTAATTCTAACAGGTATTGAGCTCAGAGTCATATCGTGCCACTCTCTGAAGTCACTGGAAAGCAAACCACTTATTCTTCTCATCTAAAAACATGCATTTTCCTCTTTCTGGGTACTGAGACTAGGCTGTAGATATACCCTTCAAGCTTTCACAAACTTTAAAAGCATCTCCACAATATGTTATCAGCTTAGAGAAGTCTTTTGTGGAAATTGATTACTAATCTCCTGTCACGACTCCGACCGAAGGTGGCTCCCCTTCCCGTTCGGGGGGCGCTCGGCGACGGCCTACTAGCTGCCACTGATTCTTTTATCCTCCTCCTTATGTGTTTATTGATTACACCTGTTTTGTGTTTGTTGTAATTAGTTGGGCTTTATTAGTCAGCCGGCCCGTCCGTTTCTTTATGCGGGATTGATTATGGTAACCCTGGTGTTTGATACAGACGAACGTGTAGGTTTATGTTCGTGTCTAGTGCTGGAATGTTTTCGTTCCCCGTGTCTAGGGCATTTTGTTTTGAGCACCCAGTGTTTAGTGGGGTGGCCGTGGTTCACCGTGCGTGCATTAAAAGAGCACTATATTGAACTCTCTGTTTTCCTGCGCCTGACTTCACACTCACGACACCCAGTACCTTACATCTCCTCTATAAACATTTTCCTGGTGAACTCTCCATGGAAAGAAATTTACCAACTATCCATGTAAAGAAATTTACCAGGAATTCGAAACGATGTGTGCAAGTTAAAACCACTCTGCCATATCGGTTGCCCTGTGGGAGTGAACAGTTTTGTAGTCCTCAACACTGTGGCAAGTGTGATTACTGCTGGGATAACAATCACCTGAGGATACCTCTTTTTGCGTCTCTCTCTTGGGGTTTTATGTGTGAGCACAGAGGCTGAGTGTAACACTGCAAACCATGAGCGTGTCTTTGATGCATAATGCTGAAGTAATGGTAAACACAAAAGTGATAAAATAGTGTCTCTAAGGAAGCAATTCAAACCATCCTAGATGTCATAATAGCTAGTTTTGCAAACAGCAAGCTGGTGGACAAAGCCATTCTCCTTTTCCTGTTGCTTCTTCTTGTAGCCTGATTGGTGCACTAAGGACCTACAGTGGCTGTGATTTACTATCACTCCCCCTTTGAAGGACTGTAAAACACATTTTTTGATCTGCTCCAAATAAGCAGGATGAGAGGAAGCTACTAGCTGCCAGGTAGCTAGCTGCCTTCAAACACAGCTGCGACCCAGGGGACTCAGCTCCTCAGAAGGGGGCCTCTCACCTAGGAGCCCCTCACCCCATCACTAGCCGTCAATCACAGCCACTGCTCCACCTACACCTCCAGCCAGTGCTGCTGACATCTGGTCACTAAATACAACGGCAGCATCAGGATGATAAACCATATTATAAATTGGGTGGTTTGAGCCCTGAAGGCTTGGTTGGCTGACAGCCGTGGTATATCAGAAACATTTATTTTTACGGTTCTAATTATGTTGGTAACCAGTTCATAATAGCAATAAAGCACCTTGGGGGTTTGTGGTATATGACCAATATACTACGGCTAAGGGCTGTATCCAGGCACTCCGCATTGCATGGTGCAAAAAAAACAGCCCTTAGCCGTGTTACATTGGCCATACACCACACCCCCTCGGGCCTTATTGCTTATACATAGCATGTTGGGGGATTGAATTTAAAGGTATAATCCTTAATTGCTAAATCCATTTTTATACTACTTAATGTATGATATGAACACATTGATTCTTGCCTCGTGAGTTTAGTTTAACTGTCGTACCCCATCAGAATCCAAAATATAAGCTTTCTTTACTCCAATGTTTGTAAACAAAATACATGTAAACAAACACCTTATAGCAAAACATGGTTAAAACTATCATTTTTATATAATGGATGGTCAGTCCTTGTACCCATAGCTCTTTCTATATATTTGAGAGTGGTTACATGTTTCCAGGCCCATCTTTCAGCTTTGTACCAAAACAGAGGCGGCATGACTGCTTTGTTATTGTTTCAAATGCGGACTCTAGCTTTAGGGACATAGAATGAGTCAGAGTGTGAAACCTGAACCGGAAAGATTTGTTTTAATAGAGTCCCATGTACCATCGATCTCTCTCATGTCACCAGAACAGTAGGGCAAACTGTGGGTGCACAACATGAAGAGCCCTATTAAATGTAGATATCTATATAGAGACAAACAGCTGCTACAGATGTCAGATCTTAATTTGAGACATTTTGCTACAGCATGAAAATAATCCTGCAGCAACTGGAAAAGTGAATTATTATGTGGATTATAATGAATTAACATTTTTGAAGGGGTTGATAAATTTTTTTGACATGGAAAATCAAGTCTTAAATTTCAAAGTGGAAATTACAAACTTCAGAAGCCTCTTTCAACCTCAAATACACTACACGTTTGTTACGGTTTTCTTCCGTCGAAGGAGAGTCGGACCAAAATGCAGCGTGGTAATTTTCATACATGTTTTAATAATGATGAAAAGCGAACAATACAAAAACAACAAACGGAATGAGAAAACCTACACAGCCTATCTGGTGACAACAAACACAGAGACAGGAACAATCACCCACGAAACACTTAAAGAATATGGCTGCCTAAATATGGTTCCCAATCAGAGACAACGATAATCACCTGCCTCTGATTGAGAACCGCCTCAGGCAACCATAGACGTTTCAAGACAACCCTACTAAGCCACAATCCCAATACCTACTAAAACCCCAATACAAAAACACACCACAAAATAAACCCATGTCACACCCTGGCCTGACCAAAATAAATAAATAAAACACAAAATACTAAGACCAGGGCGTGACAGAACCCCCCAAAGTGCGGACTCCCGGCCGCACACCTAAACCCATAGGGGAGGGTCCGGGTGGGCGTCTGTCCACAGTGGCGGCTCCGGCTCCGGACGTGGACCCCACTGCACCAAGTCTTAGTTCCCTTGTAACGCGTCCTTTGATTGCCGACCCTCGCCGCCGACCTTGTCCTAGTAAACCTCACCAAGGACCCCACTGGACTGAGGGGCAGCTCGGGACTGAGGGGAAGCTCGGGACTGAGGGGTAGATCGGGACTGAGGGGTAGATCGGGACTGAGGGGTAGATCGGCACTGAGGGGAAGCTCAGTACTGAGAGGAAGCCCAGTACTGAGAGGAAGCCCAGTACTGAGAGGAAGCTCAGGCAAGCTGGTGGTTCTGGCAGATCCTGGCTGACTGGCGGTTCCGGCGGATCCTGGCTGAATGGTGGATCCTGGCTGACTGGTGGATCTGGAAGATCCTGGCTGACTGGCGGATCCTGGCTGACTGGCGGATCTGGAAGATCATGGCTGACTGGCGGATCCTGGCTGCTGGCGGATCTGGAAGATCATGGCTGACTGGTGGATCCTGGCTGACTGGTGGATCTGGAAGATCCTGGCTGACTGGCGGATCCTGGCTGACTGGCGGCTCTAGCTGCTCCATGCAGACCGGCAGCTCTGGCTGCTCCATGCAGACCGACAGCTCTGGCTGCTCCATGCAGACCGGCAGCTCTGGCTGCTCCATGCAGACCGGCAGCTCTGGCTGCTCCATGCAGACCGGCAGCTCTGGTTGCTCTATGCAGACTAGCAGCTCTGGCTGCGCTGAACAGGCAGGAGACTCCGACAGCGCTGGAGAGGAGGTAGGCTCTGGCAGCGCTAAACAGGCGGGAGGCTACGACAGCGCTGGAGAGGAGGAAGGCTCTGACAGCTCTAAACAGGCGAGGCGCACTGAAGGCCTGGTGTGTGGTGCTGGCACTGGTGGTACTGGGCCGAGAACACACACAGGAAGCCTGGTGCGGGGAGCTGCCACCGGAGGACTGGTGTGTGGAGGTGGCACAGGATGGACCGGACCGTGAAGGCGTACTGGAGAGCTTGAGAGCAGGGCTGGCACAGGACGTGCAAGGCTAGGGAGGTGCACAGGAGGCCTAGTGCGTGAGGCTGGCACAATCTTCACCAGCCGACTAACACGCACCTCAGGACGAGTATGGAGCGCTGACCCAGGTGCCATCAAATCCCTGACACGCTCCGTCGGGCGAATATCGTACCTAAAGCACCAACACAGCAACTCCCTCATAACTCTCTCCTCCAATTTCCCCATTAACTCCTTCACAGTCTCTGCTTCGCTCACCTCCAACACTGGCTCTGGTTCTGGTCTCCCCCTTGGCTCCTCATGATAAACAGGGGGAGTTGGCTCAGGTCTGAACCCTGACTCTGCCACACTCTCCCTGAGCCCCCCAAGACATTTTTGGGGCTGACTCTCGGGTTTCCTTCCGCGCCGCCGTGCTTGTCTCTTCAACTCCATTCTCCTATAACCCTCTTCGCACTGCTCCAGCGAATCCCAGGCGGGCTCCGGCACTCTCCCTGGATCGATTGAGGAGTATACCATCTCAGTCAGCGGTTTCATCAATAAGTGCATCGACGACGTCATCCCCACAGTGACCGTACGTACATATCCCAACCAGAAGCCATGGATTACAGGCAACATCCGCACCGAGCTAAAGCCTAGAGCTGCCGCTTTCAAGGAGCGCAAATCCAGACTCTTATAAGAAATTCCTCTATGCCTTCAGACAAACCATCAAATAGGCAAAGCGTCAATATATGACTAAGATTGAATCCTACTACACTGGCTCTGACACTCGTCGGATGTGTCAGATGTGTCAGGCCTGCAAACTATTACAGACTACAAAGGGAATCCTGGACGCGAGCTGTCCAGTGACACGAGCCAACCAGACAAGCTACATTTATTTTATGCTCGTTTCGAGGCAAGCGTGAAAGCACCAGCTGTTCCGGACTTCTGTGTGATCACGCTCTCCGTAGCCGATGTGAGCAAAGACCTTTAAACAAGTCCACCTTCACAAGGCAGAGGGGCCAGATGGATTAGCAAGACATGTACTCAGAGCATGCTCGGACCAACTGGTAAGTGTCTTTACTGACATTTTCAACATCCCCCTAACCGAGTCTGTAATACCTACATGTTTCAAGCAGACCACCATAGTCTCTGTGCCCAAGAAAGCAAAGGTAACTGGACTAAATGACTACTGCCCAGTAGCATTCACGTCGGAAACCATGAAATGCTTTGTAAGGCTAGTCATGGCTCACATCAACACCATCATCCCGGAAACCCTAGACCCACTCCAAATAGCATACCGCCGCAACACTTCCACAGATAATGCAATCTCAATCGCACTCCACACTGCCCTTTCCCACCTGGACAAAAGGAACACCTACGTGAGAATGCTGTTCATTGACTATAGCTCATTGACTTTAGTTCCAGGACCCTGGGAAAAATACCTCCCTTTGCAACTGGATCCTAGAATTTCTGACGGGCCACCCCAGGTGGTAAGGGTAGGCAACAACACATCTGCCACACTGATCCTCAACACCGTCAGTAGAGGATGCATGGTTTCTCTTTAAAAGTGCTTTCTTACCATCTTAAATAAGCATGCCCCATTCAAAAAATGTAGAACTAAGAACAGATATAGCCCTTGGTTCACCACAGACTTGACTGCCCTTGACCAGCACAAAAACATCCTATGGCGTTCTGCATTAGCATCGAATAGCCCCCGTGATATGCAACTTTTAAGGGAAGTCAGGAACCAATATACTCAGTCAGTTAGGAAAGCCAAGGCTAGCTTTTTCAAACAGAAACTTGCCTCCTGTAGCACTAATTCCAACTCATTTTGGGACACTGTAAAGTCCATGGAGAATAAGAGCACCTCCTCCCAGCTGCCCACTGCACTGAGGCTAGGATACACTGTCACCAACGATAAATCTACGATAATCGATCATTTCAGCAAGCATTTTCTTCGGCTGGCCATGCTTTCCACCTGGCTACCCCAACAGCTCAGCACCCCCTGCAGCAACTTGTCAAAGCCCCCCACCCCCCCAATTCTCCTTCATCCAAATCCAGACAGCTGATGTTCTGAAAGACCTGCAAAACTCTGGATCCCTAAAAATAAGCTGGGCTAGACAATCTGGACCCTCTCTTTCTAAAATGATCTGCCGAAATTGTTGCAACCCCTATTACTAGGCTGTTCAAGAATCTCTTTCGTATGTTCTGAGATCCCAAAAGATTGGAAAGCTGCCGCGGTCATCCCCCTCTTCAAACGGGGAGACACTCCAGAACCAAACTTTTATAGACCTATATGCCCTGCCTTCCTAAAATCTTCAAAAGCCAAGTTAACAAACACATCACCGACCATTTAGAATCCCACCGTACCTTCTCCACTATGCAATCTGGTTTCTGAGCTGGTCATGGTTGCACCTCAGCCACCCTCAAGGTCCTAAACGATATCATATCCGCCATTGATAAAAGACAGAACTGTGCAGCCGTCTTCATCGACCTGGCTAAAGCTTTTGACTCTGTCAATCACCGCATTCTTATCGGCAGACTCAACAGCCTTGGTTTCTCAAATGACTGCCTTGCCTGGTTCACCAATTACTTCTCAGATAGAGTTCAGTGTGTCAAATCGGAGGGCCTTCTCAACCTCTGGCAGTCTCTATGGGGGTGCCACAGGGTTCAATTATCGGGCCGACTCTTATCTCTGTATATTTCATTGATGTCGCCCTTGCTGCTGGTGATTCTCTGATCCACCTACTCTATGCAGACGACAGCATTCTGTATACATCTGGCCCTTCTTTAGACACCTCCAAACAAGCTTTAATGCCATACAACCCTCCTTCCATGGTCTCCAACTGCTTTTAAATGCTAGTAAAACCAAATGCATGCTCTTCAACCGATTTGCTGACCACACCTGCCCGCCCGACTAGCATCACTACTCTGGACGGTTCTGACTTAGAATATGTGGACAACTACAAATACCTAGGTGTCTGGTTAGACTATAAACTCTCCTTCCAGACTCACATTAAGCATCTCCAATCCAAAATGAAATCTAAGAATCAGCCTCCTTCACTCATGCTGCCAAACATACCCTCGTAAAACTGACTATCTTACCGATCCTTGACTTTGGCGATGTCATTTACAAAATAGCCTCCAAAACTCTACTCAGCAAACTGGATATAGTCTATCACAGTGCCATCTATTTTGTCACCAAAGCCCCTTATACTACCCACCACTGCGACCTATATGCTCTCATTGGCTGGCCCTCACTACATATTCGTCACCAAACCCACTGGCTCGAGGTCATCTATACGTTTTTGCTAGGTAAAGCCCCGCCTTTTCTCAGCTCACTGGTCACCATAGCAACACCCACCCGTAGCAAGCGCTCCAGCAGGTATATTTCACTGGTCATCCTCGCCGCCGTTCCTTCCAGTTCTCTGCTGCCAATGAAAATAACTGAAGCTGGAGTCTTATATCTCCCTCTCTAACTTTAAGCATCAGCTGTCAGAGCAGCTTACCGATCACTGTACCTGTACACAGCCAATCTGTAAATAGAACACCCAACTACCTCATCCCCATTTTGTTATTTATCCTCTTGATCTTTTGGACCCCAGTATCTCTACCTTCACATCATAATCATCTGCACATCTATTACTCCAGCATTTATTGTCTTACCTCCCTAAATCAAATCATCAAATCAAATTTTATTTGTCACATACACATGGTTAGCAGATGTTAATGCGAGTGTAGCGAAATGCTTGTCTACTACTATTCTACATTTACATAGATTGTTCTATTGTGTTATTGACTGTACATTTTTGTATACCATGTGTAACACTGTGCTGTTGTTTTTGTCTCATTGCTTTGCTTTAATTGGCCAGGTTGCAGTTGTAAATGAGAACTTGTTCTCAACTGGCCTACCTGGTTAAATAAAAGTGGGAAAACCCCAAAAAACACTGGGGGCCCTCAGGGGTGCGTGCTTAGTCCACTCTTGTACTTCCTGTTCACCCACGACTGCATGGCCAAGAACGATTCCAACACCATCATTAGGTTTGCTGACGACACAACAGTGGTAGGCCTGGTCAACAACAACAATGAGACAGCATATAGGGAGGAGGTCAGAGACCTGGCAGTTTGGTGCCAGGACAACAACCTCTCCCTCAACGTGAGCAAGACAAAGAAGCTGATCGTGGACTACATGAAAAGAATTACCAGCAGCAAGAGCTACATCATTGATATATACAGAGATAAGAGTCGGCCCGAGAATTGAACCCTGTGGCATGCCCATAGAGACTGTCAGAGGTCCAGACAACAGGCCCTCCGATTTGACACACTGAACTTTATCTGAAATAAATACCGTCTTTTATCAATGACGGTTATGATATAATTTTGTAGCTTGAGCGTGGCTGAGCTGCACCCATGACCAGCTCGAAAACCAGATTGCATGGTGGAGAAGGTACGTTGGGATTCTAAATGGTCGGTGATGTGTTTGTTAACTTGGCTTTCGAAGATTTTAGAAAGGCAGGGCAGGATGTATATAGGTCTATAAAAGTTTGGGTCTGGAGTGTCTCCTACTTTAAAGAGGGGGATGACCGTGTCAGCTTTCCAATCTTTGGGGATCTCAGACGATACGAAAGAGAGGTTGAACAGGCTAGTAATAGGGGTTGCAACAATTTCGACAGATAATTTTAGAAAGAGAGGGTCCAGATTGTCTAGCCCAACAGATTTTTAGGGATCCAGACTTTGCAGCTGTTTCAGAACATCAGCTGCCTGGATTTGGGTGAAGTAGAAGCGGGGGGGGGGGATTTCGGCAAGTTTCTGTGGGGGGTGCAGAACTGTTGGCTGGGGTAGGGGTAGCCAGGTGTAAATCATGGCCAGCCGTAGAAAAGTGCTTATTGAAATGATTGATTATCATAGATTTTTCGGTGGTGACAGTGTATCCTAGCCTCAGTGCAGTGGGCAGCTGGGAGGAGGTTCTCTTATTCTCCTGGGACTTTACAGTGTCCCATAACTTCTTGGAATTAGTGCTACAGGATGCAAATTTCTGTTTGGAAAGCTAAGGCTAGATTTTTCAAACTGACTGTGTGTATTGGTTCCTGACTTCTCTAAAAAGTTGAATATCGCGGGGGCTATTCGATATATATCTGTTATATCTGTTCTTAGTGCTATATATTTTGAATGGTGCATGCTTAATTAAGATGGTGAGGAAAGCACTTTACACCAGGGAGATTTTACACCACATTTTACACCACATTACACCATGCAGATTATGAGACTGTTTTCTCTGTGCCGGTTTCTGTTAATTAGTTTGGGGGAAGGGAGTATACCTAGGCCTGCACACACTCACGATACACAGTGACTGGGGACGGGGTCTCACTTCTCGTCCTTTCTGCTCAAGGGAAATTAAGATATGATTGTGGATGGGAAAGGCAGGGAGGAGGGCATGACACAAGGGGTGTTGTTATGCTGTAAACAGTGACTATTATGGGATTTGCACTAGTGATGCGCAAGGGGTGATTCATAACCCAGAGTCCCCGAGATTAAATCCGTGGGGCAGGCTGGTTTTGTGTTTTTTTTAAATTGTGTGGATAAAAGGCGGGTGGATGGCGGATGGGCGGGTTGAATAAAGAGAAAACAATACATAAAAAATCTATACATTTATATTTCTTGTGCAATTCATAACTATAGGCTACATTGAGGTTTTTCTTTCATAATTTTTATCTGGTAGTGTGTAAGACTACGCTTTAGGGCCTAACTGTATGTCCGCCGACTGAAACCTAAGATGGTAGATAAATTATGATAGTTCACTCAGGCCGGGTACCGTTTTTAAAAATGTGTCAGTTCTGGTCGACTTAAGGTGTTGGGTCTCCCATAAACCACGTTTCCATCCACAGTTTTTATGCTGAGTATAATCAGACCCTATAAACATAATAACGATAACTGTGATGGAAAGAGGACATTTCGATACAATTTTATAAATGTCAAATTAACAATACAAAAAGATAATGGTGAGATATTTTTGTGTTGCGCAAATATTGATATAATAACTATCATTATACTACCAAGTCAATTTAGAGTCACACGATATGTGTGTGGTCCTCCCACTACAATTTGGGAAACCATGCAGATTTAGGCGGAGTAAATAAATTATGATGAACTTCATATGGTGGTGAAAGTGCACAGTGATGAGCTTGAGGCTGCTTTCCAATAAATATTGCTGACATTTATTATTATCCTGGAGCCATAATGATCAATGCTTAACTGCCGTTTAAAAAATAAAAAGATTCTCGCTCTAATCCATAATAATCTCATAATGTAGACTAGTCTACCCACATTACTCATTCTAATATTTCTTGATTTCTTTCTTTTATTTTGGGGGATTTGTGTGTATTATTTTGTATTGTTTGGTATTACTGCACAGTTGGAGTTAGAAACATAAGCATTTTGCTGCACCTGTGATTGTCACGTTCTGACCTTAGTTCCTTTGTTTTGTCTTTGTTTTAGTATGGTCAGGGTGTGAGTTGGGGTTGGCAGTCTGTTTTTTTTTCTATGTTGGTTTCTGTGTTCAGCCTAGTATGGTTCTTAATCAGAGGCAGGTGTTGTTAGTTGTCTCTGATTGAGAATCATACTTAGGTAGCCTTTTTCCACCTGTCTTGCATGGGTGTTTATTTTCTGTCTTTGTGTATGTCGCCAGACATGACTGTTTCGGTTTTCGTTCGTTCACTTTATTGTTTTTTGTATTTCAGTGTTCAGTTGGATTCATTAAATATTAAAGCATTACCACGCTGAAAATTGGTCCTCCGATCCTTATCGCTACTCCTCCTCGAAGAGGAGGACGAGATCCGTTACAGTGATAATATCTGCAAAATACTAAATGTATATGGAACCAATAAAATTTGCTAGCTAGCTGGTTAATGTTAACCTTCCTTAAAACACAACACGGATTTGGCTTGGAAACACGATAACATTTCAAAGGAAGGCAAAAAATTCGTAGGAAAACATTTTGTTGTGATTGTGATGTCACAGATTGACTTTCGATGCAGTATAACTTTAGCCAGGTAACTAAGATTGAAGGGATCACTGTATTTAGCTAGCTAACATTAGCATTGCTAGCTATATTTGACAAACTTTGCTAGTAACAGTAATGACAACATTGCCATCTCACAAAAGTAAATTTGACAACATCATAATATATCAAAGTTGTTTCCTATGAATTATTTGCCTACTTTAGAAATGTAAGCGTATTTCTATGCCCCTATGTTAGTGTACTTTAGAGTAAACTTCACATTATCCTCTGAGGTGCAACCCATGTCTAAGGCACAAACAAATAATTTATGCAGCAATGGTGGTTCTAGCTAATTCATGTTTGACTACAACAGTGTAGTCACTAGTAGCAACAATCTCAAACCAACCTATGGCCATAGCAAAACATGTAACAGTTTGTCGTGTAGTGTAACTCGTCACCGGCCTGAATCTAAACCAATCTGGAGCCTTTCAGTCTACATCTGTTAAGCATAGAATCAGCTTCCAAACGAGATTACGTTATTTCTCGAGCTATAAATAAATGAGGGATGATGACAATCGTTGATCCTGTTTTTCTGTTAGGCAAAGTGCACAGTTTGGTGCCAGACTAATCCCCAAGGTCATGAATGGATACCTACCAGAAGGAGCAAAGGTGGGTCCAGCAATGTGATTGCAATGGTTTTACCGACCTCCACAAATCTTTTCATTCACTGTTGACTTGCTATTTCCACAACAGGCAAGACCTGACAAGTACTCTTGTGACACCTCCTCAGCTGTTTCCAAAGGCTCCCTTGACTCCTGTGAAAAGGACTCGCCATCATGAGGCCTCTGATAGTTAGTCATTACTCCTTTAAAAGTTAAGTCACACCTGGCAGGCTGCTGCAACATTCTGTGGCATGTTATGTATTTGTAAGCCATTGTTTTCTGTTTCTGCGAGTTAGCGCTAGTTTGACCGCAAGAGGGAATCTTTGAGAAGCATTTAATAGTCTTCCAGATTGGCATTACCAGAGAATTTAAAACCTTTTTTGTAATACATAATATATGGGATCGATCTTAAAATCTCTCTGGGATAGGGGGCAGTATTTTCACGTCCGGATGAAAACCGTGCCCAAAGTAAACTGCCTGATACCCAGGCCCAGAAGCTAGGATATGCATATTATTAGATGTAGATGTGGATAGAAAAAAACTCTGAAGTGTCTAAAAATGTTTGAATAATGTCTGTGAGTATAACATAACTGATTTGGCAGGCGAAACCCCGAGCACAATCCATCCAGGGATTTATTTTTTTGAGGTCAATCTGTTTTCCATTAGATTTCTATGGCAAACCCGTTTTAATAGAAATATGCTTGCAGTTCCTATGGCTTCCACTAGATGTCAACAGTCTTTAAAAATTGGTTGATGTTTTTCCTTTGAGTAATGAAGAAGTAGCCCTTTCTATTTCTGGGTGTATAGCCAAGTGGACTGTTTTGTTTTGGGCGCGTGACCTGGAGCTCGCTCCAGTTTAATTTTATCCGCTATTGAACACAGTTTATCCCGTCTTAGATTTTATCGATTATTTACGTTTTAAAATACCTAAAGTTGGATTAGGAAAGTTGTTTGAAATATTTGGACCAAGATTACAGGTAACTTATTCGATATTTTGTAGTCATGTTGGGCGAGTTGGAACCTGTGTTTTTCTGAATCAAACGCGCCAAATAAATGGACATTTTGGGGATATAACAATGGAATTAATCGAACAAAATGACCATTTGTGATGTTTATGGGACATATTGGAGTGCCAACAGAAGATCTTCAAAGGTAAGGCACAAATTATATCGTTATTTCTGAGTTTTGTGTCGCGCCTGGGGTGGTTGAATGGGGGGCTGTCCTCAGATAATAGCATAGTTTGCTTTCGCCATAAAGCCTTTGTGTATTGCACTTGTGATTGTATGAAAGTCAAATATTTCTAATTTCATTTGAATTTGGCGCTATGCCATTTCACCGGATGTTGTCAAATCGATCCCGCTAACGGGATTTGATCCAAAATAAGTTAAGAAATTTGGCTTCATTTTTTTGATTAATATTATGGTGTTTCTATTCCGAGAAAAACTAAAAATGAAACCCTCAGGGATGGAAAATATGGCGCTGTACAACGTGACAGTCGGGAGTAGGCTACAGCGTAAGAGGATTGGAGGATTCTAAATGAATATCTAAGGGGCATAACATTTCCACACCCTAATTGTAGTGTACCCAAACTTTCAGTTGAGCGTACTTGCTCTTTTCCTTCTCTAATTCTCTACCAGAAGTTGATGCTGTTGCCATGCAACATTTTTCGACTTTGGGTGTGTTCTTTACATTCAATCTAGAGCATAAAAATGTCAGTTTGTAAATTCAGACCGTTTCACTCTCGGAGAGCACACTGGACATTCAGGCCAAGGAGTAGGGTTGATTTGAGCGTTCTGGCCTTACAACGGTAGTCAAGCACCCAAGCTAATGTTGGCTAGCTGGCTAACTACTTACAGACACAAATGAGACCACTCTGACCATTTTACTCACCCTAGCAGAGCTTGTTAGGCAGTTTTCGTGTTAACCAGAGTGTTGGGGACTGTAACTGTGCTGCTGGAAACAATTGAATTATATTATTTTGCCAACATTTACTGACACCGGCTATATTCAACGTGTTGAGCGCTCATAAATTCCTTATTCTGCGCTCTGGTACACACAGATGAGAGTGCTCTGAAATCGGAATAGATAGCCAGAGCGAATTTACAAAAGCACCTGAATGTCCACTGAAAACGCACTTTGACTATACCATTTAGCTAAGCTAAGAATGACGGGAATAATCAAGTTAATTAACATTGGGTAGTTACAGTTGAAGTCAGAAGTTTACATACACCTTAGCCAAATACATTTAAAATCAGTTTTTCACAATTCCTGACATTTAATCCTTGTAAATAATTCGCTGTCTTAGGTCAGTTTAGGATCACCACTTTATTTTAAGAGTGCTAAATATCAGAATAATAGTAAAGAGAATGATTTATTTCAGATTTTATTTCATCACATTCCCAGTGCTTCAGAAGTTTACATACACTCAATTAGTATTTGGTAGCATTGCCTTTAAATTGTTTAACTTGAGTCAAACGTTTTGGATAGCCTTCCACAAGCTTCCCCCAATAAGTTGGGCGAATTTTGGCCCATTCCTCCTGACAGAGCTGGTGTAACTGAGTCAGGTTTGTAGGCCTCCTTACTCACACACACTTTTTCAATTCTGCCCACAAATTGTCGATAGGAGTGATGTCAGTGCTTTGTGATGGCCACTCCAATACCTAGACTTTGTTGTCCATCAGCCATTTTGCCACAACTTTGGAAGTATGCTTGGGGCTATTGTCCATTTTGAAGTATGCTTGGGGCTATTGTCCATTTGCGACCAAGCTTTAACTTCCTGACTGATGTCTTGAGATGTTGCTTCAATATATCCACATAATTTTCCTACCCCATGATGCCATCTATTTTGTGAAGTGCACCAGTCCCTCCTGCAGCATAGCACCCCCATAACATGATGCTGCCACCCCCGTGCTTCACGGTTGTTATGGTGTTCTTCGGCTTGCAAGCCCTCCCCCTTTTACCTCCAAACATAATGATGGTCATTATGGACAAACAGTTATATTTTTGTTTCATCAGACCAGAGGACATTTCTCCAAAAAGTATGATCTTTGTCCCCATGTGCAGTTGCAAACCGTTTCATTATTACTCAATTTAACGAATCATGTAACAATTTACTCATTAGGAATTTGGGGCACCATGGGAAAAGTTTGTTTAATGAGTTACCATTTCCAAAATTAACTCAAGAATATATAGATATCATACCAGTCATCAAATATTAATTTCCTCATATCAGTCTCATTCTGAACGTCGTAGACGTAATCTTCACAAACTCGGGTCTCACTGATCATTCCGTACCACACCAATGTATTTTATTATTTATTTACTAAGATAGATACACATACACACACGGTATAGGTTATTGATTATAAACTTAATACAATGACAAATCCCTAGCAGACTACTACAATATGACACTGGTTAAACAAGATGGAGAACAGAGAGCGAGCGAGAGAGGAAGAGAATCAACACTTAGATACATTTGTAAACCACGTTTAGTTTAGCCCTAATACCTTGGCCCGAACTGCTGCTCTTATGGGTAAGAAGCAATGTATGTATTTACGTGTTGAAGGTCTTCATCGGGTATCTCTGTTGGACCCAGGCCTTCGTGGCCCGGGTTCCGCTTGGTGATAAGGGATCGATTGAGGTCTCGTTCTTTGGATGGCCTTCTCCTTCATTCTCGGGTGTAAGTCTCTGATTGTCCACATGATGTCACATTGCCCTTATTAGTTGTCAGTTTACTTACACTCATCCTGAGGATGGCTAATCAGCTGTGTCGATGATTCCAATGTGGTGATGAAAGCCATGTAGACAAACAATGATTTGAAGAGAATAACTGGATGGTCTTGCTCAAATTCACCTTCTTAGATACAGTTACTCAACTGTTGCATTGGTTCCTTTGCCTTCTTCAACCTCGTGTTGCGTTTCGGGGTTGTGACTAATCATAGACCTCCGCTGCAGCTCGTAGTCATCCTAGTCTATGTTCATTCTTAACTCCAATGTTTTATACCCTCGGATAGAAAGGGGGCATTTACATCTATGTGACACGCTCTGGGTTCCCTGGCGCGTGTCTAGTTATGAGGCAAGGTATCACAATTTACTATGATCTCGTTAGAGAACTAAAATCACAATCTTATTGTCACAAAAACTCTTAGTTTTTTCTTTTAATCCTGGATATATTTTTGTCAACGTAAAGTATGTAAACATGATTCACACATTGTGAAAGCCCTTGAAGTTTCAATGTTTTCATTATAACGTCTTCATTGAACTTTTAATGACATCTCAAAATAGACAATCTTTCACATTCCATTTCTCATCATTACCAACATTCGGAGTATGAAATATATATATATTGTCCCGGTAAACTCTTCATAAGGCACAAAGACATTCCGATCACCCAAACTAGGCCCCATAGGGACTCGTCTGCTGCCTATGGTTTACGATCAAGTGAGGTGTCATAAAACCCCCACATCCATCCCTCTTCCCCCTCTGCAGGAGAGAGAGAGAGCGTTGTAGAGCTGATCCACTGTAATACAATCCTTTGGATCCTCACAGGAGAGTCATGACAACACTTCCACTCAACACATCCACAATGAGGTGATTACTCTATAATACAGTACAGCACAAATGTCCTGTAATAGCAACACCTTTTTTTTGTTTGTGTGTCAGATATCACCTATCACTAACTTCCATTGGTCATAAAACAGTGACTGTGTGTATGTGTTCACATAAACATGTATGGAGCCAGCACATGGAGACTTGCAAGATGATGTGATGAAGTTCAAACTGACTGACAGGCTTGAAACTGATGTCTCTAAATGTAGAGAGACCTGGCACTTGGCATTTAAAATGTTACTGTACACAATTTGGACTTTTTTAAATGATTGAATTGAATGGTATCAGTCAATATGGGGAGGGAGAACCCCTGATTTTCTGAACCAGGATCAGGGAACTCTTGTTGTATACCGGACACCACACAGGAAGGTATGACCACTGTGACATGTTTGCCAAGGTGGCACCATTACCACCAGACAAAATGCCGATAGGCACCATATCTGTATCGGCTGGGAATGACAATGAAAGATGAAAGTGCACATTGTTATATTAGCAGAATGTAAAGGGTTGTTTATTCTACATGGACCTGCTACTACATTTTCCAATTTTGAAAGTTATCAAAAAACTTTGTTTAGAATATCTAAATAAATTCAGCAATTGCGTACTCATATTGCTGTGTACTCTACTGACCTATTCAAAATGACGAGACCACTGCAAAATGATCTGTTTCTCTGGTTTGACTATTTATAGGTATGTGTTTGGGTAAAATGATCTGTTTCTCTGGTTTGACTATTTATAGGTATGTGTTTGGGTAAAATGATCTGTTTCTCTGGTTTGACTATTTATAGGTATGTGTTTGGGTAAAATGATCAGTTTCTCTGGTTTGACTATTTATAGGTATGTGTTTGGGTAAAATGATCAGTTTCTCTGGTTTGACTATTTATAGGTATGTGTTTTGGGTAAAATGATCTGTTTCTCTGGTTTGACTATTTATAGGTATGTGTTTGGGTAAAATGATGTTTCTCTGGTTTGACTATTTATAGGTATGTGTTTGGGTAAAATGATCTGTTTCTCTGGTTTGACTATTTATAGGTATGTGTTTGGGTAAAATGATCAGTTTCTCTGGTTTGACTATTTATAGGCATATGTTTGGGTAAAATTATCTGTTTCTCTGGTTTGACTATTTATATGTATGTGTTTGGGTAAAATGATCAGTTTCTCTGGTTTGACTATTTATAGGTATGTGTTTGGGTAAAATGATCAGGTTCTCTGGTTTGACTATTTATAAAATGTTCATTTTATCCAAACACATACCTATAAATAGTAAAACCAGAGAAACTGATCATTTTGCAGTGATCTCTTAATGTTTCCCAGAGCTGTATATATAGATCTGTTGTGACATATATTGCATTATTTTATGGCTGGTTATGACACCTACATCAGACCATCTGATCATATATCACTCCAGTGTTAATCTGCAAAATTGTAACTATTCGTCTACCTCCTCATGCCTTTTGCACACATTGTACATTGTATATAGACTCCCCCTTTGTTTTCTAGTGCCACACAAATGAGAACTTGTTCTCAACTAGCCTACCTGGTTAAATAAAGGTGAAATAAAAAATAAAAAAAATTATTTTATGGCTGGTTATGACACCTACATCAGAGTGTCAAAACCCACAATGCCTACCTCTGTAGTTATTTTATGACTGTTTATGACACCTACACAAGAGTGTCAAAATCTACAAAACCTACAACACAAGTCAAGATATTCCATTACACCATAACTTACTTGTCAACAGTCTGTTTGTGTTATATAACATTTTCTGATTAATTGCGCACACATGGACGCCAGACAAGCACCTACCACGATGGTCTGTTTCTGATGACTGGGATGAATGCAGAAGCAGATTTCAGGAGCAGGACACCCTATTTTTGACTGATGACTGATATAAGGGTATGTACGTGATAGGCCAATCTGACTTATATGATTATGGCGGTCATAAAGGGTATTTTCTACAAGTTATTTAAAATATGATGAAAACAACAACTACAAAGGGAAAAAACACATTTGAATGAATGTGGGTTCTGACACTATGCAATATATGTCACAACAGGTGTAAATGGGTCATGACAGTCGTGACAGTGTTATGGCCCTATTATGACAGGTTATTGAAATTATAACATGGTTCTGACGGTGTCAAGTAAAGTGTTACGCTATTTCACAAGTAGTTATGTGTAAAGTTTTCTCCCCCACAAAAATAATTTACATTGGGATAATACAGTAGATACAAATCTAATGATATTTTCCTCCATAGAAGATAAGTATTTGGTACATCTGGTTGATACATTAGATACGAATAAAAATGAAAGCTCTGGGCTTATGTAAATCTCTCTTGGTATAAATGTACAGATTATCTCATTGCTCGTCCATTAAATTAAAAAAACACTTACACTTGACTTTATCTCCATTCTGCCGTTTGATGAATAGTTGTGGCAAGGAGGTACACGACATGATGCAGCATTAAACACTCCCAAGGAGATGTGTAAATGGTTTCTGTCTTTCTATCACAGTGGATGAGATAGCGAATGATGGTATCGACTGTATGTTGTTTTCCCAGTCATGATGATCATAAAATATGCCAGTTGTTAGTAGCTAAACTAATGTTAGCTAGTTCCATATGTCATCCAATCAGCATAAAGCTCAACCCCTTCATGATTTACTCTTCAAAGTGTCAGCTTTTAAGGACCGTTTCTAACTTCAAATTCAAATCAAATGTTATTTGTCACATGCTTCGTAAACAACAGGTGTAGACTAACAGTGAAATGCTTACCTACAGGCCCATCCTAACAATGCAAAGAGAAAGAAAATAGAGAAATAATAGAAAAGTAAAACATGTAATAATAAAAGTAATAATAAATACACAATGAGTAATGATAACTTGGCTGTATACACGGGTACCAGTACCGAGTCGATGTGCAGAAGTATGAGGTAATTGAGGTAGATACTCTAGGCTCTGTAGCCACTTCTAGCTCGCTAGCAATTCTCCTTAAAATGTACGGGAAACCAGTCTACTAAAGTGCTGACTGAGATATATTTGAGTGCAAACAATTCCAAGTTGAACAACTACACAGTGAAAAAAGTTTGATGAAGCTTCTGTGTTGTGTAAGAGGTCCACTGCAAAATAGCTTTAAGGAGAAGAAAATAATTGACAGCTGAGTGTGTTTTTCTTATGCAAAAATAACACTGGGAACCCTTTCATCTTGGCCTGTCAATCCACTGCGAGGTTTGTGAAGCATCAGCCACTCTCTTTTAATATGAGCTCAACGCATTGTTCGTTTTAATAATATTTTTTCTAGTTTAAATTTTAATTCCACACTCATACATTAATACTGTGGAAAATGTCTGTGTCCTCCAGTAGATTGGGTTAAGATTTAGTTCTCAAGCCTCGCTTATTTCATTATCTATACTGTATATCCTACTGTATCAAGCTATTACTATGCGTGCTACCTCTTCTATACTGTGTATGTGACAAATAAAATTATTTGATTTGAGTGAGAGGATAGAGGAACCAACTCATTATTTACTGTACTCTCTAAAAGAGCAGTAACTGGGCTTGGCGTGGAAGTTGATGTGATGATATTTGTCTTCACACGCTCCATGCCCACTTCTGCATCGCTGCTTTGATGTACTGGGCTTTAGAAAACCCCCGCTGACTTTTTTGCTTCTAATTGTACTTGCAGGGTATGTTTGTGTGTGTGTTTGTGTGTTTGTGTGTGTGTGTGTGTGTGTTTGTGTCTTATCCACTGATTTATTTATATCCTGATGCCACTGTCATATCCCAGCAGATCTGCACAGGCCAGAAGGCCACAACAGCGAGTCATTGTCACTGTTAAATAAGGCTGGAATACAGTCTTAAAGGGGCAATCTGCAGTTACTACATCAATTTTCGGACTTGTGAATTAATTATATGTACCCCTTGATTCTTGAAGAATAGAACTTATAATTGACTCATGAGCTCAGTTCAACTGTCGTACCCCATCAGAACTCAAAATACAAGTGTTTGCATCCAAAGTTCTGGGTTTGAATTTTGAGAGGATTTCTTTCGCCCCATCCCTCAGCTTTTTACCAGAACAGGGGTGGGGAGAACGCTTTGTTATTGTTTTGATTGTTGATTGTCGCTTAATTTTTTAAAACTTTATTTAACTAAGCAAGTCAGTTAAGAACAAATTCTTATTTACAATGACGGCCTATCCTGTCCAAATCCTAACCCCAACAAAGCTGGGGCAATTGTGCTTCGCATTATGGGACTCCCAATCACAGCCGGTTGTGATACACCCTGGAATCGAACCAGGGTCTGTAGTGACACCTCTAGCACTGAGATGCAATGCCGCTGCGCCACTGTTTTTCCTGTGTTTTGTATCAGCTGATGAAACTAACAGTGATAAAGTGTGAAAACATTTTGTCAGTGTTATTTCCTGACAGCTGCTGGTTGAAAATATAATCTACACAGGACTTTCCAATCAATAGGTTGGTTTTCATGGGTGGGAGTTTCGGCTTTCCATGGTGACATCTCCACGCTGTAAATTGATTAATGGACCCATAGCAAAGAGAGTTCCAAGCTTCTCTGTCTATAACAGCTAGTTTCCATTCTCCCTAGACTAAAGGATGATAAATTTGAATTTATTCAAACGTCAATTTCCATTAATACACAGCTAAGCATAATTAACACCCTTAGTTACAGAAGAAAATCTTGTCTAGGTTGCTGTTGTTGCAACTATATTGGACATTCATCAAATTTAAAGCATAAAGTTGAGGGTTTTCATTGTTAAAATGAAATTTCACTGCATTTCACACACACACACACACACACACACACACACACACACACACACACACACACACACACACACACACACACACACACACACACACACACACACACACACACACACACACACAGATGTACGGACAGATCCATTGTCATGCAGTGTGCCATTGTCCTTTTGCTGTTTGTCTCTGTTGTTGGGGAAACACCTGATGATTGCCATGTCAGAGCGGTGATTTCACAACAGAGTGTGCGCTGGCACATCACATAAGGGTTAATATCGCTCCACATGGCCTCCGGAGCCTGAAAAGCAAAACAAACGAGTCATTGCTCAGATATGTGTTAATAATAACTGACCGTCTATGAGGGACTGGGCAGTTTGAATGGATAATGGTTTATTTTTAAAACCATTCTGCTAGAACTAGAAGGTTATGCCAGTTGACGCTGAGAGAAAACTGATCAGGTCCATGAAGCTGTTATGTATATACATGTACTGTGCATGTCTTCCAAAGGATTTGTTATTGGGAAATGCCGATATGGCAAAGTGGTAAAGAGATGAAATTATTAGAGGCCAGTAATTCTGTGTCCTCACATTTCTCTAGTGTAGATGACTATTGCCCTGAAGTGTCTAAAATCAGACAGTGGGCCTTAGAGACGGTGTCAGCCACCCTTTTCCACACAAGCACACACGTCCCCTTGAATGTCCAAAGGCCCATGTCTGAGTGCTGTGACACAACCATCAGTGGTGTGCGCAGACACACACACACACACACACACACACACACACACACACACACACACACACACACACACACACACACATACACACACACACACACACACACACACACACACACACACACACACACACACACACACACACACATACACACACACACAATTTGAGGAGCTGGACAACGGTGGCCCTCTCCCGGCGGGTTTCTCCGGGGGAGTTGGGATATGCAAGAAACACATTTCCATTACACTCTTGTACAAATGTGTAACAGGACAAATATAATCACCCCAAATGATTAATTAGCATCACACACAAAGACACATGGACAGTGGTCCACGTGCAGAGACTGAAAGGAATTGTATAATATCTGTACATTACATTTCTACCTGTGATTACAAAGGTACAATGATTCATGTTTTGCTTCAGCTTGAGATTAAGAATCAGTGGTAGACTTTGTAAGTGCATGAAGAGGTCAACTGTACTAAGTCATATGCCTGTTTGTTGAAACTATACTTTTAGTTTCTGTTGATGCTATGTTCCAGTCTTACTTCTGCTAGCACATGATAGCAATAGGAGGAAGAAGTATTGGGAAACTAACTGCAAATAGCAATTAGCTGAACTCTGCCTAGCAGAGACATCTTTGTATTAGCAACTATTAATTATGAGTTTATATATATTAAAGTTAAGGGACATCACCCTTAACTTTAATATATATAAATATATATATATGGGTGGGGTGATCCTCAGTAGGGGATAAAAAGGGAAAACACAATCTTTTGTACTGAGTGTGTCACTTGCAAATTACTGTAAGTGTATACTCCGGGTTGCAATCCGGCTTGCAATCCTTATTAAACAAACTAACCTCTGATCAAAGAAGTTTCCTGTGGTCTCTTGTATAAACATAGGGCAGAATTCCCTTACAATTCTTGGTGACGAGGATGGGATAGATAACGGCAGTCTTCAACTGATTCCAGAGAGACGAGAGGTCAAACGTGCATGGGGGTCACCAGTGACCCAGGGAATTCTCACTCCACATAGAGGTTGGAGCCCGCCTGAAATCACTGGAGCAAGGGAGACTGTCTACTCTATCCCAAACAAATGTAGGTAAGACCTGGATTCTTTGATCATGGGTTAATGTGCTTAGTTTTAAGAAAATAGAATTGTTCGAGCCCAATTCTAAGAACTAGTCGAGCCTAGTAAAACAGAATTAGTCTAGCCTAATTCTGAGCCTCTTGAAGAAGAAAATGTATAAAAGAGGGTGTTATTAATGTTAAATGGGAAACTGTAACGTTGAGCGTTACCCGATTAGAAAACCTATTGGGAGATCGTGGAAAGTGTAAAAGGGGCTGTTATAGTACTCATCAAACATATACTGGGAAAGTGATAAAAGTGAAAAAGAGCTCGGGATTATTATTACAACGATCAGGCTTAATTAAGATCAGGTTTTTCTTTCCATTTGTGAGCATATGTAAAAAGATTGCTTGTTTGTACTGTAACTTGTTATACTGTAAATAATTATCCGTTATACTGATCAATATTGTTTTTCTGTATTTTACAGAGGAAAATGGAAAAGAAAAAAAGAAAACCGGTGGTTCCTGAGGACACCGGACCGAACCGATCCATGATGAGACTATAGGGAGAGTGGGCAACACGTGAGATCCCACTGTGGCACAAGGAAGGTGGTTTTCCACTAGGAGGGACATTGAGCATGAAGAAAGTGGAAGAAATACGACGGAGACTTGAGAACTATGAAAGACCAAATTAAAAGGAAAAGCCAGGAGTGAACTGGGGGTTATTTAGAAAATGGGAAGTGCACGGAGCTGTGTGTATGAACTGTGCGGGTTGGGAGTACAAAGAGCCAGATGAGGGCCGCCAAGAGGAAAAGGAGCAGGTCACCCACGGAGTGGTGGTGGAGAACGAGCCCGGGGAAGAGGCCATGGAAGAGGAAACTCAAAGACTTTCATCTGCTATACCTACAATCAACCTGGCCACACTTCCCGCTTCTGTCCCCAGAAAGGCTCCTTTGTATTCGGCCAACCTGGTCATTCTCAGAGAGATTGCCCGAACGCTCAGGGCAACCCAGAACCAACAGATCATGGACCCTGGCTGACTGCCCCTCCTCCACACACAGCGAAGCACAACCCAGAGTTCTGACGAGACAAAGGAGAAGAGGAAGTTGAGACAAAGACAGAAGATAGTGCTAATCTCCTCTTCTCATCAGTCGCCCATGGTGCTAGTTCAGATAGAAGGTAAGTTGATTGAATTTCTATGCGATACGGGGGCAAAAATATCAGTTATTAATGCAAAATCATACCCAGACCCTCTGTCTGAAGCTACTGACATTTCGGTTGGGGCATCGGGAGTGCCCATGACTGACCACATAACTAAACCACTCATGAAGTTGGGAGACATGACTTTACCGCACACTTTCCTGGCCTCTCCACATTGTCCTAAATATTTGTTGGCCAGAGACCTATTATGCAAATTTGGGATTGAGGTTCAGTGTGAAACTAGTGGAGTGAACATTTCTACTTCTCTGAGTTGTGAACAATTGGTACAGGTTTATTTTGATTCTTTAGACTGGTTATACTCTGACAACTTAGCTGACGGGAGATGACCAAAGATATTGTGAATTTGGCTAAACATTGGTGGGTAACTGGGGGGGAAGTAAAAGAACCCGATGATTTGCATTGTACTGCATATTATTCAAAACACTGCTGAGATGAGGGGTTTGAAATAGACGGGGGTATTGATAAGCCTGATGATTTACAACTCCTTAATATGTATATAGAGTACATAAAGATTTTGTGGGGATTACTGTGACACTTAGTGCGACTCAGAAAGGGTTTTTCAGAGGAAATGGGGCTGTTCCGCATTTATCTGTAGCTAAAATTGAAAAATTTTGGAAGAAGGACATGGCCACATAGTATAAGAGGCAGAGTAAATTTTCAATGAGCAAAGGATTTCTTCCACCTCACAGATTGGGTAATGGATCATGTTCTGGAGAAAGTATAAAAGATCGGTGAAGAATCAGCTAAGAACTGGTCCATTTGTTACAACTTGGGGAAGCTCATGGGAGTGTAGCCACATTACCATAACGCTGTTTATATAATAGCCTCAGATATGCGGTTTACATCTAATTGTTGTATAAGATGAATAGTGAGTATGATACTGTTTGTAAAATTGTGTAAAATGATTTTGGACTGTTTAATGAAGAAAATACAATTCCCGTTTGATTTGAACTAAATGACTGCCCCACATAGTCAGGCCTCCAGGGACAGCCCCTTTTCTGCAATTTTCAATAAAACCCAACTTTGAGAAATTATCAGACCATGTTTTTCACCATTGAGAGGACAAAGGTTGTAGACCATTGCTGAATCTTTTAACCATACCATGGTTAAGATCTTAGAAGAATGCCGACAGAATAAGAACAAGTCTTTGATTGAATTACTAGTCTGCATCTGGGGAAGTATCATTGAATGCGAAGAAGACAACCGCTGAAACATTCATTTTATAACAAATGAATGAATGTATGAATCTCCTCAGAGAAAGAGAGACTCCAACAGAATCTAATTTTCACCAGTATCAAGATGACACTGAGCATAAATATATATACTGATTGCAATTGTTCCCGAATGAGTGAGCGTTCATGTGTAAAATTAGCATTTCAATTGTTATAATTATCACTCTGTAGTGAATTCTTAGTCCCGTTTGATTTGAACAAATCAGCCCACTATGGCACATTCTCCTATCATTTCTTGTAACCACATTTACCTTGTTTGTTTATGCATTTCTGTGAATTACGTAGTTAGAAATAAATGAATGATTTATGATGTTAATTGATGTATGGATTACTCATAGTGAAGACTGGGTTTGTGCAAATAACCAACAATTTACGACGTTTGGAATAAGACTAACATGAGGTAAAGTAAATCATTCATTAATCAGAAGACTATGGATCAGATATGAAAATATCTGAAATGTTATATTAGGAAATTATAACCTTGTAATCTGAATATTTTACATGATTAATCAGTTGATCGCGTAATACTAATTACAGAGAATCTTTGATAAAAAACTATAAGTCTTTAATTTAATGATAGTAAAGACACGATATTGTTGAAATAACGTGTTTATTTGATGTAACCCCTGTAGTGAGAACCGCAACTCCAATAGAGCCAGTATTGGAAATAGAGGACGTTTTTTCTCTTAGATACTGATGAGCACTTACTATCACAAGTGCCAGATTGTCTGTGGGCAGTTGATAAGTATGACATTGGTAAAATGAAGGGGGCGGTTCTTCTTGTGGTTGCACCGAAGACTACTTTTAGACTATTGCGAGCACAGTATCCCTGGAGCAAACAAGCCCAAGGGGGTATTGCTCCAGTACATGCGGCTTTGGTTAAGAGGGGGGCAATTGTTCCATGTCCTGATACACCCTGTAACCCACCCATTCTTCCTGTAAGAAAAGGGAATGGAGATTGAAGATTTGTACAAGACCTGCGGGGTGGTAATCCCCCAAGGTTTTGTTTTGCCACCCGCCTCATTTTCTGAAGATTTAGAGGGTTTTGTGATGCCCCAGGGTATCACTCTGATTCAGTATGTGGATGATCTGTTGCTTTGCTCTCCATCGAAGGCTACATGTGAGGTCGATATTGTCGCGTTATTGAACTTCCTGGCTGAAAATGGTCACAAGGTGTCTAAATCAAAATTGTGGTGTGTTAGACAATCCGTAAAGTATTTAGGTCACAATGTCACTCCTGAAGGGAGAAAATTGGGTACTGAGAGAGTGGAGCCTGTATTGGCCAGTGCCTAAACCTCTTACCAAACAACACATTATGTTATTACTGGGGGTGGCTGGCTACTGCAGAGCCTGGATGCCTGACTATGCTGAAACAGTCGCTCCCCTTCAAGCGTCACCAAATGACCGCACAGGATCCTGTTATTTGGAGTGAGGATGCAGAATCAGCCATAGTTGCTCTAAACCAAAGGATGACTATTTAACCATGTCTGGGTTTGCCATACCATTCCAAACTTTTTAATTTGATTGTGGGTGAGAAAGGAGAAGCAAAATGAATTAATTAATGAAATGAACCTGTCCTTGGTGCAATACTTGCCTCTGGCTCTGAAGTACATGAGAGGAAGGACCTCTGACGGGACTGGCCCCACATGAGGTACTTATAGGTCGACCTATGAGAATGACTAAGACTCCCTTTCCAGAGAACAGAATAACGATGATGGGCTGTGAGGAAGAAATGGTAAGGTATTGTCAATCACTTAACAGGGTTTTGAAGACTATATTCCCTCAGGTAAAGGCGCCCTACCTGTCCCGAAGGAGGGACCTCTGCATGACGTGCAACCAGGTAACTGGGTGGTGATAAAGGACCTGAAAAGAAAGAACTGGCACCAACCACGGTGGAACGGACCCTTCCAGGTGTTGCTGGTGACATCCACCGCTCTCAAAGTAGCTGAAAGAGGAACCGGGACACACGCATCTCACTGCAGGAAGATTGCTGACCCAACATAAACATGAAGTGGGTTACACTGACCTTGCTGGTATTTTTAACTTTCACCACAGCTAAGAAATAGAATGAAAGAATAAAGGTTTCATAGACTCTGTTAAAGTACCTGATGAATTACACAGTGGCTGTGTGATACGGGGCAGCTTTTTTCCAAAGGGGAAGGGGGGAGACTGTTGGGTAACGGTCAACCTATTCCAGATGAAAATAGCCCTACAGAACATCCTGGGGAAGCTCATCAGATCTAAAAAGGCACAACGAACTCTGACTTTACTGTTGTCTGAAATACGAATGAAAATGCCATCAACATTGTTGGAAGGATATATGACTATGGTTGAGTGCCATGCTGTTCAGCGACAATGGACCTCTAATGAACTCTTTACAGATATGAGAGAAATATTGCTTTAATAATGCTGTGTGTTATGATTAAACTAACGTGTAAAATGTGTTTTTCTACCATTACCACAACCGTCATGGTTTGAGTACAGGATATTGATTGCCATTTGGGGAAAGGTTTAGATCAGGAAATTACCCTTTAGAATAATGACGAATGGATTCAGTTTACGGTACAGGACAAGAAGGAGAGATCGGTTACAAGCTATTTAGTCATTGTTAGCCACTGCTAGCGGCCTTTATCTTCTGCAAAGATACCAGCCTTATTTTTTTTTGCCAGCCTACCAGTAATGGACTGTCTCTCCACTACAACGCCGGATTCCTGCCGTAATCACTGGACCATTACTCCTGATCTTCACAGCTAGTTAGCACCCACCGAGTTACCCAGTACCGAAGCTATCCCTGAGGCCCACCTCCCGGCCTACTCAGTTGTTCACCCGGACTCCACCCAAACATGGCTAGAACACACTACTCCACCGGATCCTTGACGTAAGCTCTGGACCTTGGCACCGGATCACCACTGCTACCGAGTGGCTATTACGCCCCTGTCCCACAGCTAGCACCAGTTAGCCGTGAGCAGGGCGCATATCCCGGCTAGAAACTAAATTACTACAACTACAATACCTCATTCGCCATCTAGGTTGGATCCTTTGTCAACACGGCGCCCCGCCGCACTACCACGACTGTTCTGCCGATGAATACTCCATCCGCTGTCCCTTCAACCGGCCTCCGTCGGAGCAGACGTTTCTATGTCATCAGCCCCGGGCTACTACTCCATTCTGTTTATTTTTTGTTTATCTGTCTGCCCCAGCCGCGAACTCAGACTCTGTGTGTAGTTAACCGACCCTCTCCGCCCCGTCATCGCCATTTTACCTGTTGTTCATTTAGCTGATTAGCTGTTGTTGTCTCACCCGTTGTTGTCTTAGTTAGCTCTCCCAATCAACACCTATGATTACTTTATGCCTCGCTGTATGTCTCTCTCATATGTCAATATGCCTTGTATACTGTTGTTTAGGTTAGTTATCATTGATTTAGTTTACAATGGAGCCCCTAGTTCCACTCATCATACCTCTAATCCCCACTTTGTTCCAACTCCCACACATGCGGTGACCTCACCCATTATAACCGCTATGTCATCAGTACCAGTACCCACACCCCACCATACCCCGCTATTCTACCACGTGTAGGAGACCAGTAGCGTTTCTCGGGTGATGTGTAGTAAACCCAAGCCCTGCGTGTCCCCACGCACTACTCTGTGATCAAAAAAGCCTTGGTTTCATGCATGATTCCCTGTTCTTTCTATTGCTGCCCCTGAATCCTGGCTTAGTAAGGTCACCAACAATTCTGAGATTTCCATACCCAACTACAACATTTTCCGTGAAGATAGAACTGCCAAAAAGGGAGGAGTTGCAATCTACAGCAGTTCTGTCATACTTTCCAGGTCTATACCCAAACAGTTTGAACTACTGATTTTAAAAATGAACCCCTCCAGAAATAAGTCTCTCACTGTTGCTGCCTGCTATCGACTCCCCTGCGCTCCCAGCTGTGCCCTGGACACCATTTGTGAATTGATCGCCCCCCATCTAGCTTCAGAGTTCATTCTGTTAGGTGACCTAAACTGGGATATGCTTAACATCCCGGCAGTCCTACAATCTAAGCTAGATGCCCTCAATCTCACACAAATCATCAAGGAACCCACCAGGTACAATCCTAAATCCATAAACGTGGGAATCCTCATAAACGTTATCCTGACCAACTTGCCCTCCAAATACACCTCCGCTGTTTTCAATCAGGATCTCAGCGATCACTGCCTCATTGCCTGTATCCGCTATGGGTCCACGGTCAAATGACCACCCCTCATCACTGTCAAACACTCCCTAAAACACTTTTGCGAGCAGGCCTTTCTAATGGACCTGGCCCGGGTATCCTGGAAGGATATTGACCTCATCCCGTCAGTTGAGGATGCCTGGTCATTCTTTAAAAGTAATTTACTCACCATCTTAGATAAGCATGCCCGTTTAAAAAATGCAGAACTAATAGTTAACACGGCTAGTTAACACGGTCACCACTGATAAATCCATGATAATTGAACATTTCAATTAGCATTTCTCAACGGCTGGCCATGCCTTCCTCCTGGCAACTCCAACCCCGGCCAACCGTCCCCCCCCCGCAGCTACACGCCCAAACCTCCCCAGCTTCTACTTCACCCAAATCCAGACAGCAGATGTTCTGAAAGAGCTGCAAAACCTGGACCCATACAAATCAGCTGGGCTAGACAATCTGGACCCTCTCTTTCTAAAACTATCCGCCGACATTGCAACCCCTATTACCAGTCTGTTCAACCTCTTTTTCGTATCGTCCAAGATCCCTAAAGATTGGAAAGCTGCCACAGTCTGCCCCAGCCGCGAACTCAGACTCTCTTCAAAGGGGGTGAAGCCCTAGACCCAAACTGTTACAGACCTATATCCATCCTGCCCTGCCTATCTAAAGTCTTCGTAAGCCAAGTTAATAAACAGATTACTGACCATTTCGAATCCCACCGTACCTTCTCCGCTGAGCAATCCGGTTTCCGAGCCGGTCACGGGTGCACCTCAGCCTCGCTCAAGGTACTAAACAATATCATAACCGCCATCGATAAAAGACGGTACTGTGCAGCCGTCTCCATTGACCTGGCCAAGGCTTTCGACTCTGTCAATCACCGTATTCTTATGGGCAGACTCAATAGCCTTGGTTTTTCTAATTACTGCCTCGCCTGGTTAAACAACTACTTTGCAGACAGAGTTCAGTGTGTCAAATCGGAGGGCCTGTTGTCCGGACCTCTGTCAGTCTCCATGGGGGTACCACAGTGTTCAATTCTCGGGCCCCCAATTTTCTCTGTGTCTATCAATGATGTCGCTCTTGCTGCGGGCGATTCCCTGATCCACCTCTACGCAGGCGACACCATTCTCTATTCTTCTGGCCCTTCCTTGGACACTGTGCTAAATAACTTCCAAACGACCTTCAATGCCATACAACACTCCTTCTGTGGCCTCCAGCTGCTCTTAAACGCTAGTAAATGCATGCTTTTCAACCGTTTGCTGCCCGCTCCCTCCCGCCTGACTAGCATCACCACCCTGGACGGTTCCGACCTAGAATATGTGGACAACTATAAATACTTAGGTGTCTGGTTAGACTGTAAACTCTCCTTCCAGACTCATATTAAACACCTCGAATCCAAAATCAAATCTAGAATCGGCTTTCTATTTCGCATTAAAGCCTCCTTCACTCACGCTGCCAAACTTACTCTCGTAAAACTGACTATCCTACCGATCCTCGACTTCTGCGATGTCATCTACAAAATAGCTTCCAATACTCTACTCAGCAAACTGGATGCAGTCTATCACAGTGACATCCATTTTGTTACCAAATCACCTTATACCACCCACCACTGCGACCTGTATGCTCTAGGCGGCTGGCCCTCACTACATATTCATCGCCAGACCCACTGGCTCCAGGTAATCTAAAAGTCTATGCTAGGTAAAGCTCCGCCTTATCTCAGTTCTCTGGTCACGATAACAACACCCACCCGTAGCACACGTTCCAGCAGGTGTATCTCACTGATCATCCCCAAAGCCAACACCTCATTTGGCCGCCTTTCCTTCCAGTTCTCTGCTGCCAGTGACTGGAACGAATTGTAAACATCGCTGAAGTTGGAGACTTTTATTTCCCTCACCAACTTTAAACATCAACTATCTGAGCAACTAACCGATCACTGCAGCTGTACATAGTCCATCTGTAAATAGCCCACCCAATCTACCTACCTCATCCCCATACTGTTTTTTATTTTATTTACTTTTCTGCTCTTTTGCACACCACTTTCTCTAATTGCACATCATCTGCTCATTTATCACTCCAGTGTTAATCTGCTAAATTGTAATTTTTCTCTCCTATGGCCTATTTATTCCCTACCTCCTCATGCCTTGCACACACTGTATATATACTTTATTTTTTCTACTGTGTCATTGACTTGTTTATTGTGTTATTGGCTTGTTTATTGTTTACTCCATGTGTAACTCTGTGTTGTTGTCTGCATCACTGCTATGCTTTATCTTGGCCAGGTCACAGTTGTAAATGAGAACATGTTCTCAACTAGCCTACCTGGTTAAATAAAGGTGAAATAAAAAAAAACGTATAGTTTATTACACGAGTTACCATTATCAGGAGCATTAGACAATGGTCCACAGTTCTACTCTACCTTCTTGCCCTTTGTGCTGTTGTCTGTGCCCAATAATGTTTGTACCATGTTTTGTGCTGTTACTATGTTATGTTGTTACCATGTTGTTGTCATGTTGTGTTGCTACCATGCTGTGTGGTCATGTGTTGCTGCCTTGCTATGTTATTGTCTTAGGTCTCTCTTTATGTAGTGTTGTGTTGTCTCTTGTTGTGATGTGTGTTTTGTCCTATATTTATATGTTATTTTTTTATTTTAATCCCAGCCTCCGTCCCCGCAGGAGGTCTTTTGCCTTTTGGTAAAATAAGAATTTGTTCTTCACTGACTTGCCTAGTTAAATAGAAGTAAACAAAAAAAAAAAACACCATGTTTCATTATCCATGTCCATTTAGGGGACGTTGCAAGTGGTGCGATGCCCTTTGGATTTCACATGCTGATCCTACCATACCCAGACATGATCATCATATGGAACCATTTAATTGTGCTATGTGCCAAAGAGGTGATTGTTGTATTTGTGCTACATTCCCTTGTGAACCAAAATAATTGATTGTAATGTTTGTGTTGGAGATTTTACCTCCAAAGGGGGGAGTGAAAGGAATTTTATAATATCTGTACATTACAATTCTACCTGTGATTACAGAAGTACAATGATTAATATATTGCTTCAGTTTTTAAGAATCAGTGGTAGACTTTGAAAGTGTATGAAGAGGTCAAAGTCATATGCCTGTTTGTTGAAAGTATACTTTCAGTTCTTGTTGATACTATGTACCAGTCTTACTTCTGCTAGCACATGATAGCAATATGAGGAAGAAGTATTGGGAAACTAACTGCAAATAGCAATAAGCTGAACTCTGCCTAGCAGAAACATCTTTGTATTAGCAACTATTAATTATGAGCTATATGGTATTAAAGTTAAGGGACATTACCCTGGGTGGGGTGATCCTCAGTAGGGGATAAAAAGGGAAAACACCATCTTTTGTTCCCGAGTGTGCTACATGCAAATTACTGTAAGTGTATACTCCGGCTTGCAATCCGGCTTGCAATCCGGCTTAAACAAACTAACCTCTGATTAAAGAAGTTTCCTGTGGTCTCTTGTATAAACATAGGGCAGAATTGAATATGAACAGAAGTGTGAAAATCCTCACGCTACTATCATATGGACTGGGATCACTAAGCCACTGCTGGTGCAGGACCAACACACTGCTATTCTACAAACCACACACACACACACACACACACAAACACACACGCAAGAATACATACAAAATCTGCTTTTTAACAAATATACGTCCGCTCACACATAAATATATGTACACATACAAAGACACACCACCATACACACAAACAGTTTAAAGCACATTTTCTACGGGTGGTAAAGTGCTACCAGATGGATCATCTTAAAATATATAACTTGAAAAAGAACAATACAAACAAAATAAAAACATAACAAAATCATTTTCCAAAAATCCTGGACTTGATCTGCCCACGTGGGCTTTCATTAGTTGCCTTAGTTCAGCATTGACAATACTATCTCATCCACAAAACAAGACCACAAGAAAGGCATGGGTAAAGCTCCTCTCTTGCTCCTCTCCTCTCTCTCTCTCTCTCTCTCTCTCTCCTTCCACCCCTGAAGTGGGGCTTTAAAATACCCAGTGACCCTTGAACAACCTTGCAGAATCCCACTGCATGGGATAGGCTAGATGGTGGTGGTGCTATGAATACTTTCAGGCTCAGATGCTCGCCCCTGCTGTGGATGGGAAAACGCTGGGCTTTGGCTAAGCTTTCGGCAGAGGGTTTCAATATCCGGTCGCACACTCTGGTCTTGACCCCTAGAGCAGAACACCTGGATGGAGAGAGGGAGAATACATTTTTCTTCATAATTTATGAAGTGTGTGTGGGTGTGCTATGCATAATGTAATGCAGGTCTATTTTGGAATAACTGATTTTGGGACTTCCGGGTTGACTAAAGGTAATTTGAAAATGTATGGACCTACAGTCAATGCACATAAACTGTATTCTGTTACTCACCACCACAGACCTGTTTGGAATGAATCATGAATGAATGTATAGCCTTTAAGAGATAATTGAAAACTCTGCACAGCTCTATGAAGACATGCACGTGGTGTGATACAGCCTCCAAGGTTTCTAGCTGAAAATAAACCAGGAAAGTCATATGTTCCTTGAACAGTACAACGTTTATTATTCCCTTTTCCACAGCTATTGCCATAGAACACAATCTTATTAACCAGTAAAAATGTATTCACCGGGAAAAAAACCTGTTGTCTATACCCTGTTCTAATTCTAGAATGCCAATGGTATGCCTGATTTTCCACATTTCTGAAATTAGTTACAAGAAATCAAAACTGAAATACAACTTTAATAATAAAAAAACACCACCAATCTGAATGGACATATTTCTCATAGGAGGGCAAAAGGGCAGGTGCAGAGACACCTCTATCTCAGCATTAGCCCAAGATGTAACCGAGAAACTGAAAAACAGCTTCTATCTCAAAGCCATCAGACTGTTAAATACCCATCACTAGCACAGAGAGGCTGCTGCCTACATACAGACTTGAAATCATTGGTCACTTTAATAAATGGAACACTAGTCACTTTAATAATGTCACTTTAATAATGTTTACATATCTTGCATTACTCATCTCTGTATTCTATTCTATACTATCTATTGCATCTTAGCCTATGCCGCTCTGAAATTGCTCTTCCATATATTTATATACTCTTATTCCATTCCTTTACTTAGATGTGTGTGTATTAAGTATTTCTTGTGCAATGGTTATATATGACTTTTTAGATATTGCTGCACTGACGGAACTATAAGCACAAGCATTTCACTACACTCGCAATAACATCTGCTAAACACATGTATGTGACCAATAACATTTTATTTGATGTACTCTTAAGGACACTAACGACACAGTTACTCCTTAAAGGTCCAGATGTTATTTTCAGAGGTAGACTGGATCTGGCAGCCATAACAGCCAAATACTCAATCTAAATGTGAATAGTTTCTAAGTTGCAGTATTGTTCTAGAAAAATAAATCACTTTACTTTCATATCACATTGTAACGGTTTTCTAGTGGTGATGAAGGAGAGTCGGACCAAACTGCAGCGTGTCGATTGCGATCCATATTTATTAAACAAAACGTAAACACGACTAAACACTAAACACTACAAAACAATAAACGTAATGAAAACCGAAAACAGCCTATCTAGTGCAAACTAACAGAGAGTACAAGTAAGACACTAAGGACAATCACCCACGACAAACTCAAAGAATATGGCTGCCTAAATATGGTTCCCAATCAGAGACAACGATAAGCACCTGCCTCTGATTGAGAACCACTCCAGACAGCCATAGACTTTGCTAGACAACCCACTAAGCTACAATCCCAATACCACCACCAAAACCCCAAGACAAACACACCACAATTACAAAAACCCCATGCCACACCCTGGCCTGACCAAATACATAAAGATAAACACAAAATACTTTGACCAGGGCGTGACAGAACCCCCCTAAGGTGCGGACTCCCGAACGCACCTCAAAACAATAGGGAGGGTCCGGGTGGGCGTCTGTCCATGGTGGCGGCTCCGGCGCGGGACGTGGACCCCACTCATTTAATGTCTTAGTCCCCTCTCCCTTCGTCCCTGGATAGTCCACCCTCGCCGCCGACCATGGCCTAGTAGTCCTCACCCAGAACCCCACTGGACTGAGGAGCAGATCGGGACTGAAGGACAGCTCGGGACTGAGGCAGCTCGGGAGTGAGAGGAAGCTCAGGAGTGAGAGGAAGCTCAGGAGTGAGAGGAAGCTCAGGAGTGAGAGGAAGCTCAGGAGTGAGAGGAAGCTCAGGCAGGTAGATAGATCTACCAGCTCCTGGCTGGCTGGTGGTTTCAGCAGATCCTGGCTGACTGGCAGATCCTGGCTGACTGGCAGATCCTGGCTGACTGGCAGATCTGGAAGATCCTGGCTGACTGGCAGATCTGGAAGAGTCTGGTTGACTGGCAGATCTGGAAGAGTCTGGTTGACTGGCAGATCTGGAAGAGTCTGGCTGACTGGCGGATCCTGGCTGACTGGCAGATCCTGGCCGACTGGCACTACTGGCAGATCCTGGCCGACTGGCACTTCTGGCGGATCCTGGCTGACTGGCACTTCTGGCGGATCCTGGAAGACTGGTGGATCCTGGCTGACTGGTGGATCCTGGCAGACTGGCGAATCCTGGCTGACTGGCGGATCTAACTGATCCTGACAGACTGGCGACGCTGGGCAGACTGCCGGCGCTGGGCAGACTGGCGGCGCTGGGCAGACTGGCGGCGCTGGGCAGACTGGCGGCGCTGGGCAGACTGGCGGCGCTGGGCAGACTGGCGGCGCTGGGCAGACTGGCGGTGCTGGGCAGACTGGCGACGCTGGGCAGACTGGCGACGCTGGGCAGACTGGCGACGCTGGGCAGACTGGTGACGCTGGGCAGACTGGGAGCACTGGCTGCGCTGGGCAGACTGGCGGCACTGGCGGCGCTGGGCAGACTGGCGGCACTGGCGGCGCTGGGCAGACTGGCGGCACTGGCGGCGCTGGGCAGACTGGCGGCTCCTTGCAGACTGACAGCTCCTTGCAGACTGACATCTCCTTGCAGACTGGCAGCTCCTTGCAGACTGACAGCTCCTTGCAGACTGACGGCTCCTTGCAGACTGACGGCTCCTTGCAGACTGACGGCTCCTTGCAGACTGACGGCTCCTTGCAGACTGACAGCACTGGCTGCTTCATGTAGACTGACAGCTCTGGCTGCTCCTTGCAGACTGGCAGCTCCATGCAGACTGGCAGCTCTGGCTGCTCCATGCAGACTGACATCTCTGGCTGCTTCATGCAGACTGGCAGCTCTGGCTGCTCCATGCAGACTGGCCGCTCTGGCTGCTCCATGCAGACTGACAGCTCTGGCTGCTCCATGTAGACTGGCTGCTCCATGCAGACTGGCCGCTCTGGCTGCTCCATGCAGACTGACAGCTCTGCAGACTGGCTGGCTGCTCCATGCAGACTGACAGCTCTGGCTGCTCCATGCAGACTGACAGCTCTGGCTGCTCCTTGCAGACTGGCAGCTCTGGCTGCTCCTTGCAGACTGGCAGCTCTGGCTGCTCCATGCAGACTGACATCTCTGGCTGCTCCATGCAGACTGACAGCTCTGGCTGCTCCATGCAGACTGACAGCTCTGGCTGCTCCATGCAGACTGACAGCTCTGGCTGCTCCATGCAGACTGACAGCTCTGGCTGCTCCATGCAGACTGACAGCTCTGGCTGCTCCATGCAGACTGACAGCTCTGGCTGCTCCATGCAGACTGACAGCTCTGGCTGCTCCATGCAGACTGACAGCTCTGGCTGCTCTATGCGGACTGACAGCTCTGGCTGCTCCATGCAGGCTGGCAGCTCTGGCTTCTCCATGCAGGCTGGCAGCTCTGGCTGCGCTGAACAGGCGGGAGACTCCGGCAGCGTAGGAGAGGAGAAAGGCTCTGGCTGCGCTAAACAGGCGGGAGGCTCCGGCAGCGCTGTAGAGGAGGAAGGCTCTGGCTGCGCTGAACAGGCGGGAGGCTCCGGCAGCGCTGTAGAGGAGAAAGGCTCTGGCTGCGCTAAACAGGCGGGAGACTCCAGCAGCGCAGGAGAGGAGAAAAGCGCTGGCTGCGCTGAACAGGCGAGGCACACTGAAGGCCTGGTGCATGGTGCTGGAACTGGTGGTACTGGATCGAGGACACGCACAGGAAGCCTGGTGCGGGGAGCTGCTACCGGAGGACTGGAGTGTGGAGGTGGCACAGGATGGGCTAGACCGTGAAGGCGTACTGGAGATCTTGAGAGCAGTGTTGGCACAGGATGTGCAAGGCTAGGGATGTGCACAGGAGGCCTGTTGCGTGAGGCTGGCACCAACTTCACCAGCCGACTAACACGCACCTCAGGACGAGTATGGAGCGCTAACCCAGGTGCCATCAAATCCCCAACACGTTCCGTCGGGCGAATTCCATGCAAAAGCACCAACACAGCAACTCCCTCATTTCTCTCTCCTCCAATTTCCCCATTAACTCCTTCACAGTCTCTGGTTCTGGTCTCCTCCTTGGCTCCTCACGATAAACAGGGAGAGTTGGCTCAGGTCTGACTCCTGACTCTGCCACACTCTCCCTGAGCCCCCAAGAAATTTTTGGGGCTGATTCTCAGGCTTCCATCCGCTACGCCGTGCTGCCTCCTCATATCTGCGCCTCTCAGCTTTCGCCGCCTCCAGTTCTTCCTTGGGGCGGCGATATTCTCCAGGCTGAGCCCAGGGTCCTTTACCGTCCAGTTCTTCCTCCCATGTCCATTTCTCCAGGTGGTGCAGCCTCTCCCACTGCAGCTGCTGCTGCTCCTGCTGCTGCTGCCTCTCCTGTGGTTCCTGCCTGTTAACACGCTGCTTGGTCCGTTGGTGGTGGGTGATTCTGTAACGGTTTTCTAGTGGTGATGAAGGAGAGTCGGACCAAACTGCAGCGTGTCGATTGCGATCCATATTTATTAAACAAAACGTAAACACGACTAAACACTAAACACTACAAAACAATAAACGTAATGAAAACCGAAAACAGCCTATCTAGTGCAAACTAACAGAGAGTACAAGTAAGACACTAAGGACAATCACCCACGACAAACTCAAAGAATATGGCTGCCTAAATATGGTTCCCAATCAGAGACAACGATAAGCAACTGCCTCTGATTGAGAACCACTCCAGACAGCCATAGACTTTGCTAGACAACCCACTAAGCTACAATCCCAATACCACCACCAAAACCCCAAGACAAACACATCACAATTACAAAAACCCCATGCCACACCCTGGCCTGACCAAATACATAAAGATAAACACAAAATACTTTGACCAGGGCGTGACACACATCAAAATAATATCACAAATGCAAAATACACACTTACTGTACCACTCTTTTAAAACCAGCTTTATCACAGTTGCAGCCGACAATATTTTTCAAGGACAACACATTTCTGGCAGCCTTCCTCCGTTACACACAGGTGTTCGGAGCATGCCCGATAGCCAATTAGCGCAGATGGTCGGTCCATGTCTGTAATCTGTAGACATGCGCTGTAAAATTGAGATATGGCCGTGTGGGAACACTAAACCCTATAAAGGTGTATATCCATTTACCGTTTTGTTTTTTGATAATTGTTTCTTATGAAATACAGTACAGAGTGTGATGTGTGCTTAGTTCTGTCCTATACTCCCTGTTCACCCATGACTGCACACGACTCCAAGACCATCATTAAGCTTGCCGACCACACAACGGTGATGAGACAGCCTATAGGGAGGAGGACAGAGACCTGGCAGTGTGGTGCCATGACACCAACCTCTTTCTCAACGTCAGCAAGACAAAGGAGTTGATCGTGGACTACAGGAAATGGAGGGCCGAGCATGCCCTCATTCACATCAATGGGGCTGTAGTGGAGCGGGTCAAGAGCTTCATGTTCTTAGGTGTCCACATCAATAAGGAATCACAATTGCCCACACACACCAACACAGTCGTGAAGAGGGCAAAACAACGCCTCTTCCCCCTCAACAACGCCTTTTCCCCCGTTGGAAGGCTGCTGGGAAGGCAGGTAGCCTAGTGGTTAGAGCATTGGGCCAGTAACCGAAAGGTTGCTAGATTGAATCCCGAGCTGACAAGGTAACAATATGTAATTCTGCCCCTGAACAAGGCAGTTAACTCACTGTTCTTAGACCATCATGGTCAATAAGAATTTGTTCTAATTAAATTAAATAAATAAAAAAGGACCCTGAAAAGATTCAGGGTGGGCCCTCAGAGTCTCATAAAGTTGTACAGCTGCACCATTGACAGCATCTTGACTGGCTGCATTACCTGTTGGTATGGCAACTGCTTAGCATCCATCCGCAAGGCGCTACAGATGGCGTACAGCCCAGTATATCGCTGCCTGCTATCCAGGACCTCTATACCAGGCGGTGTCATAGGAAGGCCCTAAAAATTGTCCAAGACTCCCAAGTCATAGACTGTTTCTCTGCTACCGCACGGCAAGCGGTTCCAATTCAACAAGTCTGGAACCAACAGGACCTGAACAGCTTCTACTCCAAAGCCATAAGACTGCTAAATAGTTAGTTAAGTAGTTAACCAATAGCTACCCGGACAATCTGCATTGACTCTTTTTGTACTAACTGTTTTGACTCACATACGCTGCTGTTACTGCTTATTATCTAGCCTGTTGCCTAGTCACTTTATCCCTATATGTACTATACATATCTACCTCAACTACCTCACAACCCTGCACATTGACTCAGTACTGGAACCCTGTGTATATAGTAAAGTTATTGTTACTCATTGTGTTATTATTCTAAAATGTTTTATTATTTATATATTCTTTGTCTTTGCATTGTCGGGAAGTGTCCATAAGTAAGCATTTCTCTGTTAGTCTAAACCTGTTGTTTACAAAACATACGACAAATAAAAATGGTACTTTATTTTGAGCATTGTGGCTCTTAAACCACCCTGTACAGAAGACTCCTTCATCTGATACACATGAAACCGAGAGTCCTGAACTGTGCACGTGCCTGGCACTATATAAAAATACAAAATATTAATGCTCTCCAACTGATACATGTTGAGAAATAATAGCAACAAAGGCACTGGAAAACCATTTAAGTTGGCTTTAGGCGCACAAGAGGGCATTAGATAGCATGCTCCCAAGTGGCGCAGCGGTCTAATGTACTGTTAGAGGCGTCACTATAGAGCCTGGTTCGATCACAACTGTCCGTGATTGGGAGTCCCATAGGGCGGCGCACAATAAGCCCAGTGTCATCCAGGTTAGGGTTTGGCTGGGGTAGGCTGCCTTTATTTTGGTTTGTTTGTTTGCCAGTTAGGGTGTGCAGCGTGAATATGTGGTCTGTTGTACAGTAGTTTGGTAAAATGCCAATTTGACATTTCCTCAGTACATTGTTTTCACTGAGGAAATGTTTGAGTCTGCTGTTAATGATAATACAGAGCATTTTCCCAAGGTTGCTGTTAAAGCATATCCCACGGTAGTTATTGGGGTCAACTTTTTCTTTCTGTGTATTGGGGTGATCAGTCCTAGGATCCAAATATTGGAGAAGATGCCAGAGCTAAGGGTGATGTTAAAGAGTTTAAGTATAGCCAATTAAAATGTATGGTCTGTATATTTTATCATTTCATTGAGGAGTGTGGCATGGATGGTTGGAGGTTTTGCATTTTGTACTGTAGTTCATTCAATGTAATTGGAGAATCCAGTGGGTTCTGATGGTCTTTAGTAGTAGATTCTAAGATTTGTATTTGATAATGTATATGTTTTTGCTGTTTGTTCTTTGTTATAGGGCCAAAAAGATTGGAGAAGTGGTTTACCCATACATCTCTGTTTTGGATAGATAATTATTTATGTTTGTCACACCCTGACCTTAGAGATCCTTTACATTCTCTATTTGGTAGGTCAGGGTGTGACTAGGGTGGGAAATCTATGTTTATATTTCTTTGTTGGCCGAGTAAGGTTCCCAATCATAGGCAGCTCTCTATCGTTGTCTCTGATTGGGGATCATAGGCAGCCCACCTTCTGTTGTGGGATCTTGTCTTTGTGTGTTGCATGTGTTGCACTCCTAGCTTTACATTCATTGAGTTGTTTATTGTTTTTGGTGGAACATTTAAAATTAAAGAAAATGTACGTCCACCACTCTGCACCTTGGTCTTCATTTAACGACGGACGTTACAGTGTTGTTGGTTGTTTAGTGTTTTCTAATTTTCCCAGAAGTGGTTAGAGTCTATGGATTCTTCTAGAAATATAGTGTTTAGGATTTCTACTGTCAAGTTTACACCTCCACTATTACAGTGGAATGTTTTGTCCAGGCAGTTGTCTTAAAGGGATTGAATGTGTTGTTCCCTAATTGTTTTTTTTGTAGGTTTCCACTACTTTCCTCCCATCTATAATATTTCTTAATATTATTTAGTTCCTTTGGCTTTGATGCCTCATGATTGAGTATTGTTCTGTTCAAGTAGACTGTTATTTTGCTGTGATTTGGTTTGACTGTGAATTTTGCTGTGTCAGTGGGCTGACTGTGAACACTCAGAGAGACTCCATGTTGAGGTTGAGTGATAAAGTAGTCTAAAGTAGTAAAGTAGGCTATCAGTATTACTGCCAAGAGATGAGTTATAGGTGTACCTACAATAGGAGTCCCCTCAAAGCCTACCATTGACTATGTACATACCCAGCGTGCAACAGAGCTGCAGGAGTTGTTTTTTTTGTTGGTTATGTTGTCATAGTTGTGCCTAAGAGGGCATATGGGGGAGGGAATGCTGTCACCTCCAGATAGGTCTTTCTCCCCCTGTGTGCTGAGGGTGTCAGGTTCTTCTCCAGTTCTGGCATTTAGGTCACCACAGACAAGTACTTGTCCCTGGGCCTGGAAATGATTGATTTCCCCCTCCAGGATGGAGAAGCTGTCTTCATTAAAGTATGGGATTTCTAGTGGGGGGATATAGGTAGCACACAGGAGGACATTTTTCTCTGTTAAAAGATTATTTCCTTTAGAATTTCTAGCCAAATGTTCCAGTTTTGATTAATTTAATAGAGTGAGTTAGGTCTGCTCTATACCAAATTAGCATTCTCCTTGAGTCCCTCCCTCTCTCTCTAGGTCCCACTCTTGGTCTCTCTCTCTGTCTCGGTCTCTCTCGGTCGGTCTCTCTCTCTCTCTCTCTCTCTCTGTCTTTCTCTCTTGGTCTCTCTCTAGGTCTCTCTCTATAGGTCACATTCTCTCTCTCTCGGTCTCGGTCTCTCTTGGTCTCAGTCTCGGTCTCTCTCCCTTTCTCTCTCTCTCATTGGAGTGCATGCTGGGAGTGAGTCGGGAAGCAGGAATGATTGTGGGAGCGACTGGAATTCTTTTCACTCTATTGGGTTTCACTGTCTATAAATATATATACACTACCGGTCAAAAGTTTTAGAACACCAACTCATTCAAGGGTTTTTCTTTATCTTTACTATTTTCTACATTGTAGAATAATAGTGAAGACATCGAGCCTATGACATAACACATATGGAATCACGTAGTAACCAAAAAAAAGTGTTAAACAAATCAAAATATATTTGAGATTCTTCAAATAGCCACCGTTTGCCTTGATGACAGCTTTGAACACTCTTGGAATTCTTTCAACCAGCTTCACCTGAAATGCTTTTCCAAGTCTTGGAGTTCTCACATATGCTGAGCACTTGTTGGCTGCTTTTCTTTCACTCTGCGGTCAGACCCATCCCAAACCATCTCAATTGGTGGAGGACGGGGGATTGTCGAGTCCAGGTCATCTGATGCAGCAATCCATCACTCTCCTTCTTGGTCAAATAGCCCTTACACTGCCTGGAGGTGTGTTGGGTCATTATCCTGTTGGAAAACAAATGATAGTCCCACTAAACCAAACCATACGGGACGGCTTATCACTGCAGAATGCTTTGGTAGCTATGATGGTTAAGGGTGCCTTGAATTCTAAATAAGTCACTGACAGTGTCACCAGCAAAGCACACCCACACCATAACACTTCCTCCTCCATGTGTTACTGAGGGAAATACACATGCGGAGATCATCCGTTCACCTACAACGTGTCTCAAGGCACACTTAACGAGCATGGCTAACACAACATTCTGCAGCAACACGCCATCCCATCTGCTTTGCACTTAGTGGGACTATCATTTGCTTTTCAACAGGACAATTACCCAACAGACCTCCAGGCCGTGTAAGGGCTGTTTGACCAAGAAGGAGAGTGATGGAGTGCTACATCAAATCACTTGGCCTCCACAATCACCCAAACTCAAACCAGTTGAGATGGTTTGGGATGAGTTGGACGGCAGAGTGAAGGGAAAGCAGCCAACAAGTGCTCAGCATATGTGGGAACTCCTTCAAGACTTTTGGAAAAGCATTCCATGTGAAGCTGGTTGTGCAGAGCTGTCATCAAGGCAAAGGGTTGCTACTTCGAAGAATCTGAAATATAAAATATATGTTGATTCCTGCTGCGGCAGGGTGTTCCTTGGAAGAATGTGGCTTAGCAGAGGGCACTATCATATCATTGGGAATGATAGCATAAAATCAGCCTCAAGAATGAATAGTGCTGTGGTGGTATTCTTAGATTCCATTGAAAAGGTGAATATGATAGTTGAGAGTGGTGTTGTGTTGCAGGAGACACAGACGTCGGTATTTCCTCTCATGAATCCACCAAAGAAAGTTATATTTTCTAACGTGCCACCATTTGTTAGAGATGAAGTGTTGGAGCAAGAGTTATCTTGTCATGGTCAACTTATATCTACAATAAAGAAAGTTATTTTTGGATGCAAATCTCCATTGCTGAAACATGTTGTGTCTCATAGGAGACAAGTGTACATGATTTTAAAGAAGGATACTGACAAACTGAATTTAGCGTTCAGTTTTAAGATATATGGATTTGATTATGTGTTCTACGCTTCTACTGTATCAATGAAATGTTTTGGTTGTGGAAGAGAGGAGCGTTTGGTACGTTATTGTCCAGATAACTAGCATGCAGAGCCCGGTGGCAGCTCTAGTGCTGGTACAGCTAAAGCACCACTGAGAAGGTATGAATAGGCTAAACTGGGTTCAGAGGAAGGGAGAAGGTGGGCAGATGTAGTGGGAAAAGTAGGAAAGGAAAGCAGTGTGGCTACGGGGCAATTGTGGTAGATCATGAAAAAGAGGGTGGGGGGACAATCGCTGAGACTGTGATTGAGGTCGCTGTGGGGGTGCTGGAATATGAAATGGGAGTTCAAAAGGAGAGTGAAACAATGGAAAATGAAGCAGCTTTTTTCAAAGTACCGAATAGTAAGAGTAAGAATTTAAGAAGTGGCGAAGGTTCTAATTCCGAGAGGAAGGTAGAGATTGATAAATCACTTGAGAATAAATAGGTTGTAGAGATGGTGGAGTTTTCTTCTGGGGACGATAGCGATAGTGAACCATCTGATGCGTCACAATATATTGCGAGAGAAAGGGGCTGCAAGGGAGGTATGTCAATTTCTGAATTTGACAAAAGGGAAGAAATATATGCAGGATTATAATGTAACATTTTTTTCTGGAAAGTGAATTGTTTATAGAATCAGCAAAGTTTATGATGTCAAAAATAACGGGGGGAGGTTTGACAAGCCCTGAAATCGCTAGACTCAAGAAAGTGGTCACGAGAGTGACAAGTGATTTAAATTCGAAAGAAAATGAAAGAGTTCAGTCGCAGCCTTAACTCTGAATTTTTTCCCAAGACATGAGCAGTTTTAAGATTTATTCTTTACACATAAATGGGGCAAGAGATGTAAAAAAATAGAGCCGTAGTGTATGAGTTAATAAAGGGAAAGGGAAGTGACATAAGTTTTCTATAAGAAACGCATAGTATAGTAATATGGAAAATTAAGATATGTGGCAACAGGAGTGGGGGGGACAGTGGTGTGTAGTCACAAAAACTCAAAAAGTGGGGGTGTGGCCATCCTGTTCTCAAGAGGGATTTGCCTTTGTAATATGAGACATTATTAAAAGTTAGAGCGAGATATGAAAACATCACGATATGTCTGAAAAATGTACACTACCGTTCAAACTCAGTTGTGCACCGGGGCCTCCCACTCCACTTTCTATTCTTGTTAAAGATAGTTTGCCTTGTTCTGTGAAGGGAGTATATAAAGCATTGCACGAGATCTTCAGTTTCTTGGCAATTTCTTGCATGGAATAGCCTTCATTTCTCGGAACAAGAATAGACTGACGAGTTTCAGAATACATTTCTTTGTTCGGCCATTTTAAACCTGTAATCGAACCCACAAATGTTGATGCTCCAGATACTCAAATAGTCTAAAGAAGGCCAGTTTTATTGTTTCTTTAATCAGGACAACAGTTTTCAGCTGTGCTAACATAATTGCAAAAGTTCTTTCCAGTAGTGGCAAGTGAGAGTCTGTGTTTTTTTGAGACATTATCAAATACCATTGAGAAATGTAATACTGAGGACGATTTATTTCTTGCTGGGGATTTTAACTGCACAGTCAGTGATTTAGATATAAATAGAAAGAACCTCATATAGCCTCAATGACTTTTTAAAAACGCCTTATTGTAACACATAAACTGTGTGATCTGTGGCGGAGCCAACATGGAGGCACGAGACAGTACACATTGGCCCAAGTGAGAAAAAACACCATCTCGCTGGCCAGGCTAGATAGATTTTATTGTTTTGAGCATCAATCTCAGGTCTGTAAATCTAGTGTGATAACCCCAGTGGGATTTTCGGAACATTGTTTAATAACAGGTGATGTACATTAACGTTGTAAAACCCAAAAGCGCATACTGGCATTTTAATATAACTTCATTGAGTGATGCTCACTTCAGGAAATGTTGTAGTTTTTTCTGGGAGAGTTGGAGGTCTCAAAAGGCCAGTTTTGAATCCCTTCAACAGTGGTGGGATATTGGGAAAATTCAGATTCAACAATTCTGTAATCAATACACAAGGAATGTTACCAGAGATATTACCAGATCAATGAACGTCCTACAGTCTGAGATAGTCGAACTTCTGACGTTGGTTGAGACCACAGGAGATGGAGGTCATACTCAGGCCCTCAAGAGAAAAAAGCCCCATTGGCAGACCTGCTGGGTATCAGAACACAGGGGGCATTGGTGAGAAGTCTCTTCTCTGTATACATAAATGATGTCACTCTTGCTGCTGGTGAGTCTCTGATCCATCTCTACGCAGACGACACCATTCTGTATACTTCTGTCCCTTCTTTGGACACTGTGTTAACAAACCTCCAGGCGAGCTGCAATGCCATACAACTCTCCTTCCGTGGCCTCCAATTGCTCTTAAATACAAGTAAAACTAAATGCATGCTCTTCAACTGATCGCTGCCTGCACCTGCCCGCCTGTCCAACATCACTACTCTGGACAGTTCTGACTTAGAATATGTGGACAACTACAAATACCTAGGTGTCTGTTTAGACTGTAAACTCTCCTTCCAGACTCACATCAAACATCTCCAATCCAAAGTTAAATCTAGAATTGGCTTCCTATTTCGCAACAAAGCATCCTTCGCTCATGCTGCCAAACATACCCTCGTAAAACTGACCATCCTACCGATCCTCGACTTTGGCGATGTCATTTACAAAATAGCCTCCAATACCCTACTCAATAAATTGGATGCAGTCTATCACAGTGCCATCCATTTTGTCACCAAAGCCCCATATACTACCCACCACTGCGGCCTGTACGCTCTCATTGGCTGGCCCTCGCTTCATACTCGTCGCCAAACCCGCTGGCTCCAGGTCATCTACAAGACCCTGCTAGGTAAAGTCCCCCCTTATCTCAGCTCGCTGGTCACCATAGCAGCACCCACCTGTAGGCTGCGCTCCAGCAGGTATATCTCTCTGGTCACCCCCAAAACCAATTATTCCTTTGGCCGCCTCTCCTTCCAGTTCTCTGCTGCCAATGACTGGAATGAAATACAAAGATCTCTGAAACTGGAAACACTTATCTCCTTCACTAGCTTTAAGCACCAGCTGTCAGAGCAGCTCACAGATGACTGCATCTGTACATAGCCCACCTATAATTTAGCCCAAACAACTACCTCTCCCCCTACTGTATTTATTTTGCTTCTTTGCACCCCATTATATCTATCTCTACCTTGTACATTCTTCCACTGCAAATCTACCATTCCAGTGTTTTACTTGCTACATTCTATTTACTTCGCCACCATGGCCTTTTTTTTGCCTTTACCTCCCTTATCTCACCTCATTTGCTCACATTGTATATAGACGTATTTTTCTAATGTATTATTGACTGTATGTTTGCTTTACTCCATGTGTAACTCTGTGTTGTTGTCTGTGTCGAACTGCTTTGCTTTATCTTGGCCAGGTTGCAATTGTAAATGAGAACTTGTTCTCAACTTGCCTACCTGGTTAAATAAAGGTGAAATTTAAAAAATCCTATTTTTTCTTTGGTTTAGAGAAAAAGAATGGACAAAGAAGAAGTATTCATTGCCTCAAATGAGCTGCTGGACAGGAGCTCACTAGCCCTAGTGAAATTAGAAAGAGGGCAGTAGAGTTCTATGCTGAGCTCTACAAGTGTGAGTACAAAGAGGATAAAACAGTAACACAACAGTTCTTTAATGGGCTCCCACAGGTGGCAGCAGAAGCTCAGGTTGAGCTAGAACAACCATTGTCTTTGCAGGAGCAATACACTGCATTGAAAGGCATGGAAAATGGAAGGGCACCGGGCATTGATGGGCTTCCAGTTTACTTTTTGGGCTATCTTGGGAGAGGATTTGCTAGCAGTAGTTAATGATAGTTTGACTGGAGGTATTACTACCGATAAGCTGCAGGAGGGCTGTCCTCACCCTACTGCCAAAAAAGAGTGACCCTAGGGAGGTGAAGAACTGGAGGCCGGTGGCCTTATTGTGCACTGATTGTAAGATCCTGTCCAAGGCATTGTCCAACAGGCTGAGGGAGGTGATGAGGCCAATCATACACACAGACCAGTCCTACTGTGTTCCCTGCAGGCAGATAGGGGATAACATTTCCCTGATTCTGGATTTTTTGGGGATGTCTCTAGGGCTATTGGGTTGGATGCTGGTCTAATTTCAATTGATCAGGAAAAGGCATTTGACCGAGTTGAACATCAATACTGGTTTTATATCCATGATATAAGCGCTCCTTTTAAAGTGTGTAGAGTTATTAGGCAGGGGTGTTCGTTGTCGGGAATGTTAGTTATATGCCATCGCTATAGAGCCACTACTAAATAACATTAGACGTCGCATTGAAGGGGTGTACCTTTCAGAGGATATTCTTCTGCAAAGGTAAATTGGGAAAAAGTTGTGCTTTACAGATTGGGAAATGGTCTGGAGGGATCATGGCTTTGCCAGGGTGGCTGGAATGGTGTAAGGAACATTTTAAGTATATTGGAGGGAACCAAGAGGATGAGGGGACTATGGAAAAAAATTGGAATGGGGTGGATGAAATGGTGGAATGGAGGATGAGGAGATGGCATTGGTTGTTATCTCGTATGTCATATAGGGGGCACACTATTATTGTTAACAATGGGGTTGCTTCTGCACTGTGGCATCGAATGGCATGTTTAGAGCCACTGTCTGGCCTTCTGGCTAAGATACAGGAAATTATTGTAGATTTATTTTGGGATAAATATCATTGGGTTCCACAAAGTGTTCTGTATTTGTCAAAAGAGGAGGGGGGACAAGGTCTTGTACATCTGGCTAGCAGTGGTGCTGCTTTCCTGTTCCAGTTTATTCAATGGTTGCTTTATGGACCAGAAAATGTGGTTTGGAGAGGGGTGGCAGGTCTTCTTTACAGCAGGTAGGGGGATTAGGTTTAAAGAAGGTTTTATTTTTGGTTGATAGTAGCTAGATTTCCAGGGAGGGAGCACCTCCATTTTACAGAGGCCATCTTGTCATCTCAGCCTCTAGTATTTATGCTGCAGTAGTTTATGTGTCGGGGGGCTAGGGTCAGTTTGTTATATCTGGAGTACTTCTCCTGTCCTATTCGGTGTCCTGTGTGAATCTAAGTGTGCGTTCTCTAATTCTCTCCTTCTCTCTTTCTTTCTCTCTCTCGGAGGACCTGAGCCCTAGGACCATGCCCCAGGACTACCTGACATGATGACTCCTTGCTGTCCCCAGTCCACCTGGCCGTGCTGCTGCTCCAGTTTCAACTGTTCTGCCTTATTATTATTCGACCATGCTGGTCATTTATGAACATTTGAACATCTTGGCCATGTTCTGTTATAATCTCCACTCGGCACAGCCAGAAGAGGACTGGCCACCCCAATAGCCTGGTTCCTCTCTAGGTTTCTTCCTAGGTTTTGGCCTTTCTAGGGAGTTTTTCCTAGCCACCGTGCTTCTACACCTGCATTGCTTGCTGTTTGGGGTTTTAGGCTGGGTTTCTGTACAGCACTTTGAGATATCAGCTGATGTACGAAGGGCTATATAAATACATTTGATTTGATTTGATCTTAGGGCTTGGAGTATAATGAAGATGTCAAGAAACCTAACAACGGAATCAGTGCATTGACTGCTGGAGGAACCTCTGGTGTATGGGGCAAGACTGGATTGTACAACTGCAGCTGTTCCACATTTCGCCAAGATTCTGGTGAATGGCAAAATCATCACCCTAAAACAGCTAATGGACATGGCTGGGCCCACCTTAATGGATGGAGGACGGGTGGCTGAACATCTGGGGATCGGAAAGGATTGTCAGACAACTGCTGGGAAGCTGCAGGAAGACTATCAGCAGAAGAGTGGATTATGCTCAACAGTCACAAGAAAAAGGTACAAGATGAAAACGTCCAATTTCCAAGACTAGGGATTACACTCAATATCTCAGAGTAAAAAAGGAAGGCGTTATTACTGGATTTGAGAGGATTGGAAGAGGTGGGTTTGGATGAGGTGAATGTAAAGTACTTATATAGGGGGTGTGTCAAGGTTTGAATAAAGATTAATTGAAAAATAGAAAAGACACTCCTTGGAGGGTGAAACTGGGCCTTGATGACAAGGTAAAGCCAGCATGGAGAGCACTGTACAAGCCACCGTTACAAAAGGGGACTGGTGATATGCAATGGAGGGTTTTGCATGGCATCAATGCAGTTAATGCTTTTATATCTGTCATTAGCTCAGATGTTGAAGATGGATGTTCTTTTTGTAATTTAAGAGAAACAATTGTGAGAGGATAAAGCCTCTCTGAAATACTAGAGACTTTTTACAGCTGTAGGGGAGATTTTCAAAAACATTGATTTAATTTTGGGGTTTCAATATAATAAGCAAAAGAAAAGAAAATGTCAACTGTTAGATTTTATTTTGGGACAAGCTAAGATGTAAATTTTAGGGAACATGGGCAGGATGTATAATGTGTTTTAAGGGATCAATCAAAGAGTTCTTCTCAGCTGTAAAATATCTCCCATTGTTTGAGGAGAAGGGGGCTTGCGAAGGAGCGGTATGTTTTGTGGAGGAGGGGAAACATACTTAAAAAAAAATTTAACATGTTTTTTTTAATGTTTATTTAAGAATGACACGTGTTTTTTAATTTCTGAAAAGGCACAGTGTGCCGTTATTTATGTAAATAAATATTTATTTATTTATGTTAATACTTGAGTATAAAATAAAGGTTTTATAAAAACTCTAAAAACTCTCTCGGTCTCTGTCTCTGTCTCTGTCTCTCTCTCTCTCTCTCTCTCTTGGTCTCTCGTTCTCAATGCATTTTCAATTTCAATTTAAGGGTTTTATTGGCATGGCAAACATATGTTAACATTGCCAAAGTCTCTCTCTCTCTCTCTCTCTCTCTCTCTTTCTCTCTCTGTTTCTCTTGGACTCTGTCTCAGTGTCTCTCCTCTCTCTCGGTCTCTCTCTCTCTCTCTCTTTCTCTCTCTCTTTCTCTCTCTCTCTCTCTCTCTGTTTCTCTTGGACTCTGTCTCAGTGTCTCTCCTCTCTGTCGGTCTCTCTCTTTCGAGCTCTCTCTCTCTCCTTCTGTCTCTCTCTCAAGGGGAGCCTTTCGACAAGCATTATCCCATTGGAATAGCAACACCAGCTGGGATGCTTAATCCATGTGCCCTCTCCCATCCATCCGTCTCAGAAAGGCGAGTAGACTCGGAGCAGTGGGAATGGATGTGGGATCTGTGAATCACCTTACCACCCACCTGCAGTGACTGCCACATGATTGGTCCTGATATAATCCATGGCATAGCACATCAAATGAGCCCTTTTGTCACTTAAGAGATGGCAAAGGGTGGCGAAGAAAACATCCACAAGGTATGACCTCGAGACTGCTTTGTGTGAAAACGAGGAGTCACAATTGCCGTGAAGAATCCACTTCACCATAGAAACCATAGATGCCATGGCCCAGATATTTTAAAGTTGGACAAAAATAAAAAAGTATGACATGGGTTGCCGTCAGAGGCACACTAATGTATTTTTTTTACCATGATGCATTGCAATGGAAGTTAATTCCTTTTAAGGGACTTAATTCTCACCAGAACTAGAACATTCCATTAATTTGATTAATGTCTTGCTTTCAGCTAAGCCATTCAGGTGCAGGCTATCGCTCAATACATAGTTCCAAACTTTGTTAAGAATAAAAGTAATAGTTTTTTTGTTTGTATTTCTTTCTAGTTGTCCTGCAGAAAATAATAATTCCACAGGTGGTAACCCCCCCATTCATTTGATGTGTAGTGTTAGATTGTAACGCCAGAAAAGTGGGTTCTATTCCCGGGACCACCGGTACGTGAAATGTATGCACGCATGACTGTGAGTTGCTTTGGATAAAAGCATCTGCTAAATGGAATATATTATTGTCATCCCAATCCTCATTTCAATTTCATAATGGCAGTGACAATGAGTGAAAGTGAAAATTAATGGGTTTCTCTCATCTTACATTCAGAAACAAGCGCTATCACATACATTAAAAACAACCTGGGCAATTTCTGCAGTGTCATGTTCGGAACAATTGTGTCAGGTCAGGTCTGATTTTTACTGAATCCCTAATGTCTGTCTAGGAAATTACGATTAAGGAACATTCCAGCAAAATTCGCAATGTCAGAACACCCAGCAGATGTTTTGCATCACTTTCTGGGTGACTGGCAAATCTCATTATGCACAGACTCCCCTTGGAATGACCACATTTGAATATTCATAATGGACCACACACAAACACTTTGAATGAGCAATTGCATGTGTTGCTAGTTTACTTCTGCCCAGTGTTTCATGGCAATGATATTCTCACCCAGTTATGCATCTTGCAACACACCAGGTGAACTCTGTTGACATGTTTAACCCCAGAGAGTTGGAGAATCTCATTAAGAACAAAAGCCAAACATATTCCATTTGCTTTGTAGTGCCTTGATACAACTGCTCATTGACAACAGAGAGCGGAATAGAGAATGTGAGGTTGAATACAGATGAAGTGAAGACATTCAGAAGTGTGTTTTGTCCTCATGAGTTTTCCCGTAGCACTAGAATCATACAGGATGTCTTGAAGGGTTGTTAATTGTGTAATCGTGGTAATATAGTCCAATGTTAACATACAGTACACAGCAATAACAGCATAAACGTAATGCGCAGATGCAAGCAATTGCTATGTTGCAAGCATAAAGTGACTGATAAAAGTTGCTTTCACATGTATTTATGGTTGCAAAGTATAGCTACTGGCTGTCATAGTAAGGAATGATGATGATGCCCCAGATGATGCAATGAAGTCAGTTATTTGCCAGTCAAGATCTGAGAGATTACAGAGTTATTCAGTGGTTATTTAAAGTTTTACCGACAAGGGAAATTAGGGGATATGGGAAAGATGAAAGGAAGAGTGGAGTAGGAGAGGGATGAGTGGATAGAGAGAGAGAGAGTTTATGATTGTGCAAGTTGACATATACAGAGCACATTCCATCAGGTGCTTCAGTGAGGTGCTGTTGGATGTTCATAAGAACTGCAAAAACAATTTATTGCTTTAAGTAAATCAATGCACTCAACGAGAAATACAAATAGACAGTTCTGTAACGCTCTGTAAGAGCAAGCAGGGTATAATACATTATGACTTTATTCATTATTGCATGTGCCTTCACTGCTTTTTATACTTTGTTATATACCCTTTGTTGGCAATGACAGAGGTCAAACGTTTTCTGTAAGTCTTCACAAGGTTTTCACACACTGTTGCTGATCTCCTTTAGAGCAGTGATGTTTTGGGGCTGTTGCTGGGCAACACGGACTTTCAACTCTCTCCAACGATTTTCTATGGGGATGAGATCTGGAGACTGGCTAGGCCACTCCAGGACCTTGAAATGCTTCTTACGAAGCCACTCCTTCGTTGCCCGGGCGATGTGTTTGGGATCATTGTCATGCTGAAAGACCCTGCCACGTTTCATCTTCAATGCCCTTGCTGATGGAAGGAGGTTTTCACTCAAAATCTTACGATACATGGCCCCGTTCATTCTTTCCTTTACACGGATCAGTCGTCCTGGTCCCTTTGCAGAAAAACAGCCCCAAAGCATGATGTTTCCACCCCCATGCTTCACAGTAGGTATGGTGTTCTTTGGATGCAACTCAGCATTCTTTGTCCTCCAAACACGACGAGTTGAGTTTTTACCAAAAAGTTATATTTTGGTTTGATCTGACCATATGACATTCTCCCAATCTTCTTCTGGATCATCCAAATGCTCTCTAGCAAACTTCAGACGGGCCTGGACATGTACTGGCTTAAGCAGGGGGACACGTCTGGCACTGCAGGATTTGAGTCCCTGGCGGCGTAGTGTGTTACTGATGGTAGGCTTTGTTACTTTGGTCCCAGCTCTCTGCAGGTCATTCACAAGCTCCCCCCGTGTGGTTCTGGGATTTTTGCTCACCGTTCTTGTGATAATGTTGACCCCACGGGGTGAGATCTTGCATGGAGCACCAGATCGAGGGAGATTATCAGTGGTCTTGTATGTCTTCCATTTCCTAATAATTGCTCCCACAGTTGATTTCTTCAAATGATTTCTTCAAATCAACCTGCTTACCTATTGCAGATTCAGTCTTCCCAGCCTGGTGCAGGTCTACAATTTTGTTTCTGGTGTCCTTTGACAGCTCTTTGGTCTTGGCCATAGTGGAGTTTGGAGTGTGACTGTTTGAGGTTGTGGACAGGTGTCTTTTATACTGATAACAAGTTCAAACAGGTGCCATTAATACAGGTAACGAGTGGAGGACAGAGGAGCCTCTTAAAGAAGAAGTTACAGGTCTGTGAGAGCCAGAAATCTTGCTTGTTTGTAGGTGACCAAATACTTATTTTCCACCATAATTTGCAAATAAATTCATTAAAAATCCTACAATGTGATTTTCGGGATTTTTTTTCTCATTTTGTCTTTCATAGTCGAAGTGTACCTATGATGAAAATTACAGGCCTATCTCATCTTTTTAAGTGGGAAAACTTGCACAATTGGTGGCTGACTAAATACTTTTTTGCCCCACTGTATTTCTCTGAATTCAGAAGGAGCTGTTATTGAAGCCATAGATCGAGTGACTCATACGTTGTCCCCGTCACCATACAGTAATAATGAGAGAAAAGATTAATCCACGTCACAGGCTGACTTTAGAAGAATCCACGTCACAGGCTGACTTTAGAAGAATCCACGTCACAGGCTGACTTTAGAAGAATCCACGTCACAGGCTGACTTTAGAAGAATCCACGTCACAGACTGACTTTAGAAGAATGAATGTCACAGGCTCACTTTTGTCACTTTGAAGCTTTGTGTGTCTGCATAATTCGGTGTTTGTGTCCACTTGCGCACCTGTGTGTGGAGACGGGAGTAGCTTGTGTTTCAGTGGGTGGAAAAACTGTGTTTGTGAAAGAGAGGTGTTATCAAATTTGTTTGGCCACTGCCCGCACTCACAATAATAATTAGGCTACTTGAGTGAAGAGATTGAATTTAGAGGGCTCCCAGCTCCTTGTTCACATGTGGTTGAACTCTTGGTAATGACTAGCCTATGTGGTTAATGAACTGGCGGGACAGTCAGTTAGTGGATTGACTGCCTTATCGATTGCACTTTGTACAAAGAAAACTAAATGTCTCTCTCTCTCTCTCTCTCTCTCTCTCTCTTTCTCTCTCTCTCTGTCTTTCTCTCAGTTTCTCTTTCAGTTTCTCTCTCCCTAGGTCTCTCTCTCCTGGTCTCTCTCGTGGTCTCTCTCTCGTGGTCTGTCTCTCGTGGTCTCTCTAGGTCACTCTCTCTCTCTAGGTCTCTTTCTCTCTCGGTCTCACTCTCGATCTCTCTCTCTCGATCTCTGTCTCACATACACTCTGTGTCTACACTCTCACACACTGTCACCTGCTAAGTGCTATATCACACCTTGAATATATAAAGTACCAGTCAAAAGTTTGGACACACTTACTCATTCAAGGGTTTTTCTTTATACTATTTTCAACATTGTAGAAAACATTGAGACGAAACGATTAAATAACACATAGAATAATTTGAGATTTTTCAAAGTAGCCACCCTTTGCCTTGATGACAGCTTTGCACACTCTTGGCATTCTCTCAACCAGCTTCACCTGGAATGCTTTTCCAACAGTCTTAAAGGAGTTCCCACATATGCTGAGCACTTGTTGGCTGCTTTTCCTCCACTCTGCGGTCCAACTCATCCAGCACACCATCACTCTCCTTCTTGATCAAATAGCCCTTACACAACCTGGATGTTTGTTGGGTCATTGTCCTGTTGAAAAACAAATGTGTATCCTGTGTGTGTATTTCTTTTCTCTCCTTCTCCCCTCACAGGTGGCAATTATCAGTCACCAATCACTCGCTAATCAGAAGACACCTGCTCCTTTTCCTTTACCCTATCACATCCCCTTTCTCTTGGTTTAAAATCCCAGTCAGCTGTTTTCTCTGGAGCTTGATCTCTCTGTGTCTCAATCTCTCTCTCTGTGTCTCTCTTGCTCTCTTTTGGTTTTTGTTCCTACATGTCACATTTGACTGGAATTATGTGAGTATGTATTGTTGTGCTTCATGACTGTTTGTTTGTTTGTGGGAGTAGGTAAACTTAGTCTAAATACCCTAGTTAGAACTGGGTGGTCACCCACTGTATTTTTGGTTTGTTAGCTAGCTGTTCTTAAAACAGGCTAGTCTAGCTAGGGGTGTTTTTTGATATTTATTATTTCTTTCCTTGGGTCCAGCTCAGCCCCTCTTCCCGCCCCCCTTTACCGTTTGTTTAAAAATAAACCCTGAGTATTTGACGGTAGATTTAAGTTGCCTGTGGTTTTTGTTCACACTGTTACTTTTTTACTGTTATTTGCATGTTATGTTACGGGTCTTGTTGCCATCCCCGCTAGATTGTAGAGCCGAAGGGATTCGTTACAACATCTGTGCACACGTTTGGCATTCCCTCAACCAGCTTTATAAGGTAGTCACCTGGAATGCATTTAATTAACAGGTGTGCATTGTTAAAAGTTATTTTGTGGAATTTCTTTCCTTGTTAAGCCAATCAGTTGTGTTGTGACAAGGTAGGGGTGGTATACAGAAGGTAGCCCTATGACTACCTCATGAAGCTGGTTGAGAGAATGCCAAGAGTGTGCAAAGCTGTGCTCAATGCAACGGGTGGCTACTTTGAAGAATGTAACATTTGTTCAACACTTTTTTGGTTAGTACATGATTCCATTTGTGTTTTTAATTGTTTTGATCTATTCACTATTATTCTACAATGTAGAAAATAGTAAAAATATAGAAAATCTTTGGTGTGTCCAAACTTTTGACTCTGTACTGTGTGTATATATATACACACTTAGGTACACCCATCTAGTACCGGGTTGGGCCCCCATTTGCTTTAAGAACACCCTGAATTATTTGGGGTGTTGATTCTTCAAGGTTTTGGTCAATGGGTATAAAGGGACCTAACGTGTGCCAGGAAAACATTCCCTACACCATTACACCACTGCCCCCAGCCTGTACCATTGACGCCATGCATGGTGGATTAATGGGCTCAAGCTGCTTATGCCAAATTATGACTCTGCCATCAGCATGACTCAATAGGAACTGGGATTCTTCAGACCAGGTGATGTTTTTCCACTCCTCAATTGTCCAGTGTTGGTGATCGCGTTCCCACTGGAGCTACTTCCTCTTGTTTTTAGTTGATAGGAGTGGAACCCGGTGGGGTCGTCTGCTACAATAGCTCATGTGTGACAAGGACCGACGAGCTGTGCGCTCCGAGATGCCGTTCTACACACCACCGCACAGTTATTTTCCTGTTTGTGGACCGCCTGTTAGCTTGCACGATTCTTGCCATTCTCCTCAGACTTCTCTCATCAACAAGCTGTTTTCGCCCACAGGACAGCAGCTGACTAGATGTTTTTTGTTTGTCTCAACAGGAACTGGGATACCTCGGCCCAGGTGATGTTTTCCACTCATCAATTGTCCAATATTGGTGATCGTGTTCCCACTGGAGCTGCTTCTTCTTGTTTTTAGCTGATAGGAGTGGAACCCGGTGTTGTCATCTACTGCAATAGCTCATCTGTGACTAGGACCGACGAGTTGTGCATTCCGAGAAGCCATTCTGCACACCAATGCAGTCAATACAGGACTAAGATTGAATTGTACTACACCGTCTCCAACCATCGTCGGATGTGGCAGGGCTTGCAAACTATTACAGACTACAAAGGGAAGCACAGCCATGAGCTGCTCAGTGACACAAACCTACCAGACGAGCTAAATTACCTCTATGCTCGCTTCGAGGCAAGTAACACTGAAATATGCATGAGAGCACCAGCTGTTCCGGATGACTGTGTGATCACGCTCTCCGTAGACGATGTGAGCAAGACCTTTAAACGGGTCAACATTCACAAGTCCTCAACGCCAGACGGATTACCAGGACATGTAGCTGGAGGCAGGGCTTTTCATATTGAGCTTAATTTTTATGGAATGGTCTGCCTATCCATGTGAGAGACGCAGACTCGGTCTCAACCTTTAAGTCTTTATTGAAGACTCATCTCTTCAGTAGGTCCTATGATTGAGTGTAGTCTGGCCCAGGGGTGAGAAGGTGAATGGAAAGGCACTGGAGCGACAAACCGCCCTTGCTGTCTCTGCCTGGCCGGTTCCCTTCCACTGGAATTCTCTGGCTCTAATCATATTATGGGGCCTGAATCACTGGCTTACTGGTGCTCTTCCATGCTGTCCCTAGGAGGGGTGTGTCACTTGAGTGGTTTGAGTCACTGACGGGATCTTCCTGTCCGGGTTGGTGCCCCCCTCGGGTTCATGCCGTGTGGGAGATCTTCGTGGGCTATACTCGGCCTTGTCTCAGGGTAGTAGGTTGGTGTTTGAAGATATTCATCTAGTGGTGTGGGGGCTGTGCTTTGGCAAAGTGGGTGGGGTTATATCCTGTCTGTTTGGCCATGTCTGGGGTTATCATCGGATAGGGCCACAGTGTCTCCCGACCCCTCCTGTCTCAGCCTCCAGTATTTATACTGCAATAGTTTGTGTCGGGGGGCTAGGGTCAGTTTGTTATATCTGGAGTATTTCTCCTGTCTCATCTGGTGTCCTGTGTGAATTTTAAGTATGCTCCCTCTAATTCTCTCTTTCTCTCTCTCTTCGCACGAAAGACCTGAGCCCTAGGACCATGCCTCAAGACTACCTGGCCTGATGACTCCTTAATGTCCCCAGTCCACCTGGTCATGCTGCTGCTCCAGTTTCAACTGTTCTGCCTGCGGCTATGGAACCCTGACATGTTCACTGGTCGTGTTACCTTGTCCTAGACCTGCTGTTTTGGACCCTCTCTCTACCGCACCTGCTGTCTCTAACTCTGAATGATCGGCTATGAAAAGCCAACTGACATTTACTCCAAAGGTGCTGACATGTTGCACCCTCTACAACCACTGTGATTATTATTATCTGACCCTGCAGGTCATCTATGAACATTTGAACATCTTGGCCATGTTCTGTTATAATCTCCACCCGGCACAGCCAGAATAGGACTGGCCACCCTTCATAGCCTGGTTCCTCTCTAGGTTCTGGCCTTTCTATGGAGTTTTTCCTAGCCACCTTGCTTCTACATCTGCATTGCTTGCCGTTTGGGGTTTTAGGCTGGGTTTCGGCTGATGTAAAAGGGCTTCATAAATAAGCTCAGCAAAAAAATGAACGTCCCTTTTTCAGGACCCTGTCTTTCAAAGATAATTAGTCAAATCCAAATAATTTCACAGATCTATATTGTAAAGGGTTTAAACACTGTTTCCCATGCTTGTTCAATGAACCATAAACAATTAATGAACATGCACCCATGGAACGGTCGGCATGCTGCAAGGAGGCATGAGGACTCCAGATGTGGCCAGGGCAATAAATTGCAATGTCCGTACTGTGAGACGCCTAAGACAGCGCTACAGGGAGACAGAACGGACCACGTGTAACAACACTTGCACAGGATCGGTACAGCCGAACATCACACCTGCGGGACAGGTACAGGATGGCAAAAACAACTGCCCGAGTTACACCAGGAACGCACAATCCCTCCATCAGTGATCAGACTGTCCGCAATAGGCTAAGAGAGGCTGGACTGAGGGATTGTAGGCCTGCAACAACGTCGCCTATGGGCACAAACACACCGTCACTGGACCAGACAAGACTGGCAAGAAGTGCTCTTCACTGATGAGTCGCAGTTTTGTCTCACCAGGGGTAAATAGTCGGATTTGTGTATATCGTCGAAGGAATGAGCGTTACACCGAGGCCTGTACTCTGGAGCAGGATTGATTTGGAGGTGGAGGGTCAGGGCCACAATGAAAATATGTACTGTTGGGGGTACTCCAGGATCGGAGTTCGGAAACACTGCTGCAGGCATTGTCATTTTTTGGTTGCATTCAAGATTGAGAGCTATCATCATAACATAAAAAATAAAAAAATTTAGGCTTCTACAATAACTATACAAAGACCCCATGGATGTTGTTATTCATTTCAATGGTCTCTGCTCATTAGCAATTATGCCATAAAAAGTATAATTATAAGCCATCTTGTCAAGTTCCGTTATACAGGCCGACTGGAATAAAGCCCTAAGATTCCCCCTAAATTAAATTCAGTGTACAGTGTTAGGAGTCTGCATCATACCTCAGTTCAAATAATATTAAAGATATGATTCTACTTTTCAAAACACTTATTAGACGTTTTTTATTTTATGTATTTGTATGTTGACCCAGTAAACATGTTTGTTATAGTGCAGTTAGAGTGGTGATTTAATTAAGAACAGGTGGCGGAATTAACGATAATCGAACCAAGATTAAATAGGAAGACCACTGTATAGGAGGATGTTAATTCATCCCTCCCCACACTGGAAGATAACCAAGACAGGGATGAGCTAAGAGTATAATGAGATGCCTCGTGAGCATCATCATTTCAATACTTGTGGTATATTATTTTTTTCTGTGATGGAGCAAACATAAGTTAAGTGAAAATTTTTATGAAATGCAACAATAATTAGATGGCTGAAAAATAGATGGGATATGTGGGGCGCATGCTTATTGAGCCTTAGTTTGGTCTGTGTGACAGCAGACACAGAAAAAACAGACCTAGGCTAAATTGAGAATGCAGACAGATATAGCCAATAAATACTGTAGATAGATATGCCAAGCATGAGAAAAGGATTAACCACTGATAGAAAATTGAATACAACCACATCCCTCACATGCAGGCATGGGTCTGCACTCTGCAGACCAGTGGCAACAGTCATAGCAACCTTTCTAAAGGGAGATATAATCCACTCCACTGTCCCTCCCCCTTAACCAACGTAGAATGCCCTTGACACAGAGCGAGAGAGGCACGGTCAAGGTTAATTGATGTTGTGCTGCCGGATACTATAATTGAGACCAATGGCCATGTTAGCCTCAAGCCTGGTGTTAACCATTTTGTTCAGGACACCTGTGGAGAAAAAAGTCAATTTGCATTGAGGGCTTAGCACACTGAACGGGTTGGGTTTTATTTTGCTGTCATCATAGAGGTTTTTTAGTGAAAGCGTTGTTTCAACATGATACTGTAAAGGTGCCCCATAAGGTTGTGGAGACTGGTGATAATGAGATCTGTGTGATGTATGTAAGAGATTTGTCATTGCTCAGGGAATCTGATTGCACAAAGGGGGTGAACCCATTAGGATTCCAAGTTGGTGACTTGTGGCTGCAGGCCATTCAATTTTTGTAAAGGTTAAAATACTATTTTACTTGACTTTTTTTCAATCACTGCCCACGGTGAGGTAAAGCATTTCCAAAGGGATTCTAATGTTGAAATTTGTGACTCCATTGAGACTACTACCATCTATGTCATACTCGTGACCCCTCAATCTCAGGGCTCAGTAGGAAAGTTATATATAACAGCTAGCATACTGAGAAAGCATACTGAAACAGTGGTAACACATGGGAAGGAATTTATTAGAGGAATTTGTGCTCACACTGAAAAAGAAAGACACAAATCACAACTATCGTGAATAAATTGTGCGCACATGTTTTAAATGTAGTGCTGGGGTGTAGGCTGTCCGATGTGATCAACTAATAAGCGTTTGGGTGGTTACAAATGATCAAAACTCTCTATTTCTCATTTTGCCTCTTGGAAACATTGGTTAATGGACCTTTTTTACATTACTGGTCTTGTGCAGAAAATTGTCCCTTTTCCAAGCTTTGAGCAGTAAAGGTAACAAAGCCTCGGGATTGCTTCTCTATTTGTAATCAGTTTCTCATTAAAATAAAATAATGACCCTCATGCACAAATGCCAGGCTCAGTTTGTATCTTCTGACATAGTATGCAATTTAGTCCTCACACACACCCGCAAACATTCATGCTCACAGATGAACAACGCATTCGGAAAGTATTCAGACCCCTTGACTTGTTCCACATTTTGTTACTTTACAGCCTTATTCTAAAATGTATTAATTTGTTTTTTCTTCTTCACCAATCTACACACAATACTCCATAATGGCAAAGCAAAAGCAGGTTTTGAGATGTTTTTGCAAATGCAGAAAAAAAATGAAATAACACATGTACATGCTGTAAGTATTCAGACCCTTTACTCACCACTTTGTGGATGCACCTTTGACAGTGTTTACAGCCTCAAGTCTTCTTGGGTAGGACGCCACAATACCAGTCAAAAGTTTGGACAGATCTACTCATTCAATGGTTTCCCTTAAATTTGACTATTTTCTACATTGTAGAATAATAGTGAAGACATCAACACTATGAAATAACAAATATGGAGTCATGTAGTAACTGAAAAAGTCTTAAACAAAACAACATATATTTTATATTTGAGATTCTTCGAAGTAGCAACCCTTTGCCTTGATGACAGCTCTGCACAACCAGCTTCACCTGGAATGCTTTTCCAAGTCTTGAAGGAGTTCCCACATATGCTGAGCACTTGTTGGCTGCTTTTCCTTCACTCTGCAGTTCAACTCATCCCAAACCATCTCAACTGTGTTGAGGTTGGGTGATTGTGGAGGCCAAGTCATTTGATGTAGCACTCCATCACTCTCCTCCTTGGTCAAACAGCCCTTACACAGCCTGGAGGTCTGTTGGGTAATTGTCCTGTTGAAAAGCAAATGATAGTCCCACTAAGTGCAAAGCAGATGGGATGGCGTGTTGCTGTAGAATGTTGTGTTAGCCATGCTGGTTAAGTGTGCCTTGAATTCGAAATAAATCACAGACAGTTTCACCAGCAAAGCACCCTCATACCATCACACCTCCATGCTTCAAGGTGGGAACCACACATGCGGAGATCATCCATTCACCTACTCTGTGTCTCCCAAAGACACGGCGGTTGGAACCAAAAATCTTAAATTTGGACTCATTGGGAAAAAAGTACAGATTTCCACCGGTCTAATGTCCATTGCTCGTGTTTCTTGGCCCAAACAAGTCTCTTCTTATTATTGGTGTCCTTTAGTAGTGGTTTCTTTGCAGCAATTTTACCATGAAGTCCTGAGTCACGCAGTCTCCTCTGAAGAGTGGATGTTGAGGTGTGTCTTACTTGAACTCAGTGAAGCATTTATTTGGGCTGCAATTTCTGAGGCTGGTAACTCTAATGAACTTACATACTCTGCAGCAGAGGTAACTCTGGGTCTTTCTTTCCTGTGGCGGTCCTCATGAGAGACAGTTTCATCATAGAGCATGATGGTTTTTGCGACTGTACTGAACTTTTCCGGATTGACTGACCTTCATGTCTTAAACTAATGATGGACTGTCATTTCTCTTTGCTTATTTGAGCTGTTCTTGTCATTTTATCGACTTGGTATTTTACCAAATAGGGCTCCCTTCTATATACCGCCCATACCTTATCACAACACAACTTATTGTCTCAAATGTATTAAGAGGGAAAGAAATTCCACAAATGAACTTTTTACAAGGCACACCTGTTAATTGAAATGCATTCCAGGTGACTACCTCATGACGCTGCTTGAGAGAATGCCAAGAGTATGCAAAGCTATCTTTAAGGAAAAGGGTGATTAACACGTTTTTGGTTAATACATGATTCCATACATGATTCCATATGTGTTATTTCATATGTAGAAAATAGTAATATATATATTTTTTAAGCATGAATGAATGAAGAGGAGTGTCCAAAAGTTTGACTGGTACTGTATATTTGGTGGAGTTTATACCTTTCTTCTCTGTTGATCCTTTCAAGCTCTGTCAAGTTGGATGGGGAGCGTCGCTGCACAGCTATTTTCAGGTCTCTCCAGAGATGTTCGATTGGGTTCAAGTCTGGGCGCTGGTTGGGCCACTCAAGGACATTCTGGTTGAGCCACTCAAGGCCACTCCTGCGTTGTCTTGGCTGTGTGCTTAGGATCGTGGTCCTGTTAGACTTGAGTGAATGTTCTCCTTCCAAGGTCCTGAGCTCTCTGGAGCAGGTTTTCATCAAGGATCTCTCTGCCCCGATCACCTTTGCCACGATTCTGACAAGTCTCCCAGTCCCTGCCGCTGAAAAACATCCCAGCAGCATGATGCTGCCACCACAATGCTTCACCGTAGGGATGGTGCCAGGCTTCCTTCAGATGTGACGCTTGACATTCAGGTCAAAGAGTTCAATCTCGGTGTCATCAGACCAGAGAATCTTGTTTCTCAGGGTCTGACAGTCCTTTAGGTGCCTTTTGGCAAACTCCAAGCAGGCTGTCATGTGCTTTTTACTGAGGAGTGGCTTTCATCTGGCCAGTTGACTATAAAGTCCTGATTGGTGGAGTGCTGCAGAGATAGTTCCTAATCTCCACAGAGGAAATCTAGAGCTATGTCAGAGTAACCATCGGGTTCTTGGTAATTTCCCTGACCTTGGCCTTTCTCCCCCAATTTCTCAATTTGACAAGGTGGCAATCGCTAGGAGGAGTCTTGGTGGTTCCAAACTTCTTCCATTTAATAATTATGGAGGCCACTGTGTTCTTGGGGACCTTCATGCTGCAGACAATTTTTGGTACCCTTCCATCTATGCCTTGACACAACCTCTCGTACCTCTACGGACAATTCCTTCGACATCTTGGCTAGGTTTTTGCTCTGACATTCACTGTCAGCTGTGGGACCTTGTATAGACAGGTATGGGTCTTTACAAATAATTTCCAATCAGTTGAATTTATCACAGTTGGACTCCAATCAAGTTGTAGAAACATCTCAAGGATGATCAATTCAAACAGGATGCACCTGAGGTAAATTTCAAGTCTCATAGCAAAGGGTCTAAATACTTTTGTAAATAAGGTATTTAGTAGTTTTTTAAATAAATGTACACACATTTATAAAAGCCTGTTTTTGCTTCGTCATTATGGGGTGGATTGATTAGGGAAAAAACAATTTAATCAATTTTAGAATAAGGCTGTAAAGTAACAAAATGTGGAAAAAGGGAAGGGATATGAATATTTTACGAAAGCACTATGTGCCACATGTGCATCCGAACAGTTGAAATTGATGGCTTTTCCTTATCTCATGTGCCATGTACACATTATATGACATGGGACACATTACAAAATATTACACTGTCCGGCAATGGGGTCTGCTGTTCATGTACTGCAGTAGATTTTCCCCTTGCATTATGCATCAATTTAATCTAACTGTGTTATATTTGATATGCAGATATGCCATGTATATGTTCAAAATCATCAAACATATTAATTAATATTGGGGGTATCATTTTGATCTGATACGGCAGTATTTACATATAATAGTAAAAACATCATGGGTAAACACTTCAGAGGCTGTATTTTAATGTTGGGGAAGCTACTCTGAAAATACAGTTTACGAAGATACCAATTACTTCACACTGGAAGAAGTTAAACTTCAATACTTAAACTACAATACTTTAAAGCTTTAAGCTACCCTTTAGTTTACTTCAACTTCCGGCGCCGACAGAGATGGCCGCCTCGCTTCGCGTTCCTTGGAAACTATGCAGTTTTTAGTTTTTTTACGTGTTATTTCTTACATTGGTACCCCAGGTCATCTTAGGTTTCATTACATACAGTCGAGAAGAACTACTGAATATAAGAGCAGCGTCAACTCACCATCAGTACGACCAAGAATGTGACTTTCCCGGAGCAGATCCTGTGTTCTGCATTTCACCCAGGACAACGGAATGGATCCCAGCCTGCGACCCAAAACAACGACGTCGTAAAAGAGGCAAACGAAGCGGTCTTCTGGTCAGGCTCCGGAGACGGGCACATCACGCGCCACTCCCTAGCATACTACTCGCCAACGTCCAGTCTCTTGACAACAAGGTTGATGAAATCCGAGCAAGGGTAGCATTCCAGAGGGACATCAGGGACTGTAACGTTCTTTGCTTCACGGAAACATGGCTCACTCGAGAGACGCTATCGGAGTCGGTGCAGCCAGCTGGTTTCTCCACGCATCGTGCCGACAGAAACAAACATCTTTCTGGTAAGAAGAGGGGCGGGGGCGTATGCTTTATGGTTAACGAGACGTGGTGTGGTCACAACAACATACAGGAACTCAAGTCCTTCTGTTCACCTGATTTAGAATTCCTCACAATCAAATGTCGACCGCATTATCTACCAAGGGAATTCTCTTCGATTATAATCACAGCCGTATATATTCCCCCCAAAGCAGACACATCGATGGCTCTGAACGAACTTTATTTGACTCTTTGCAAACTGGAATCCATATATCCTGAGGCTGCATTCATTGTAGCTGGGGATTTTAACAAGGCTAATCTGAAAACAATCTCCCTAAATTGTATCAGCATATCGATTGCGCAAACAGGGCTGGTAAAACCTGAGATCATTGCTATTCTAACTTCCGTGATGCATATAAGGCCCTCCCCCGCACTCCTTTCGGAAAAGCTGAGCACGACTCCATTTAGTTGCTTCCTGCCTACATACAGAAGCTAAAACAAGAAGCTCCCACGCTGAGGTCTGTTCAACGCTGGTCCGAACAATCTGATTCCACGCTCCAAGACTGCTTCCATCACGTGGACTGGAATATGTTTCGTATTGCGTCAGACAACAACATTGATGAATACGCTGATTCGGTGAGCGAGTTCATTAGAACGTGCGTTGAAGATGTCGTTCCCATAGCAACGATTAAAACACTCCCAAACCAGAAACACTCCCAAACCAGAAACCGTGGATTGATGGCAGCATTCGTGTGAAACTGAAAGCGCGAACCACTGCTTTTAATCAGGGCAAGGTGACCGGAAACATAACCGAATACAAACAGTGTAGCTATTCCCTCTGCATGGCAATCAAACAAGCTAAGCGTCAGTATATAGACAAAGTAGAATCGCAATTCAACGGCTCAGACACAAGAGGTATGTGGCAGGGTCTACAGTCAATCACGGATTACAAAAAGAAAACCAGCCCAGTCACGGACCAGGATGCCTTGCTCCCAGGCAGACTAAATAACTTTTTTGCCCGCTTTGAGGACAATACAGAGCCACTGACACGGCCCGCAACCAAAACATGCGGACTCTCCTTCACTGCAGCCGAGGTGAGTAAAACATTTAAACGTGTTAACCCTCGCAAGGCTGCAGGCCCAGACGACATCCCCAGCCGCGCCCTCAGAGCATGCGCAGACCAGCTGGCTGGTGTGTTTACGGACATATTCAATCGATCCCTATCCCAGTCTGCTGTTCCCACATGCTTCAAGAGGGCCACCATTGTTCCTGTTCCCAAGAAAGCTAAGGTAACTGAGCTAAACGACTACCGCCCCGTAGCACTCACCTCCGTCATCATGAAGTGCTTTGAGAGACTAGTCAAGGACCATATCACCTCCACCCTACCTGACACCCTAGACCCACTCCAATTTGCTTACCGCCCAAATAGGTCCACAGACGATGCAATCTCAACCACACTGCACACTGCCCTAACCCATCTGGACAAGAGGAATACCTATGTGAGAATGCTGTTCATCGACTACAGCTCAGCATTTAACACCATAGTACCCTCCAAACTCATCATCAAGCTCGAGACCCTGGGTCTCGACCCCGCCCTGTGCAACTGGGTACTGGACTTCCTGACGGGCCTCCCCCAGGTGGTGAGGGTAGGTAACAACATCTCCACCCCGCTGATTCTCAACACTGGGGCCCCACAAGGGTGCATTCTGAGCCCTCTCCTGTACTCCCTGTACACCCACGACTGCGTGGCCACGCACGCCTCCAACTCAATCATCAAGTTTGCGGACGACACAACAGTGGTAGGCTTGATTACCAACAATGACGAGACGGCCTACAGGGAGGAGGTGAGGGCCCTCGGAGTGTGGTGTCAGGAAAATAACCTCACACTCAACGTCAACAAAACTAAGGAGATGATTGTGGACTTCAGGAAACAGCAGAGGGAACACCCCCCTATCCACATCGATGGAACAGTAGTGGACAGGGTAGTAAGTTTTAAGTTCCTCGGCATACACATCACAGACAAACTGAATTGGTCCACCCACACAGACAGCATCGTGAAGAAGGCGCAGCAGCGCCTCTTCAACCTCAGGAGGCTGAAGAAATTCAGCTTGTCACCAAAAGCACTCACAAACTTCTACAGATGCACAATCGAGAGCATCCTGTCGGGCTGTATCACCGCCTGGTACGGCAACTGCTCCACCCACAACCGTAAGGCTCTCCAGAGGGTAGTGAGGTCTGCACAACGCATCACCGGGGGCAAACTACCTGCCCTCCAGGACACCTACACCACCTGATGTCACAGGAAGGCCATAAAGATCATCAAGGACAACAACCACCTGAGCCACTGCCTGTTCACCCCGCTATCATCCAGAAGGCGAGGTCAGTACAGGTGCATCAAAGCTGGGACCGAGAGACTGAAAAACAGCTTCTATCTCAAGGCCATCAGACTGTTAAACAGCCACCACTAACATTGAGTGGCTGCTGCCAACACACTGACTCAACTCCAGCCACTTTAATAATGGGAATTGATGGGAATTTATGTCAAATATATCACTAGCCACTTTAAACAATGCTACTTAATATAATGTTTACATACCCTACATTATTTATCTCATAGGTATACGTATATACTGTACTCTATATCATCTACTGCATCTTTATGTAATACATGTATCACTAGCCACTTTGAACTATGCCACTTTGTTTACATACTCATCTCATATGTATATACTGTACTCGATACCATCTACTGCATCTTGCCTATGCCGCTCTGTACCATCACTCATTCATATATCTTTATGTACATACTCTTTATCCCTTTACACGTGTGTGTATAAGGTAGTAGTTTTGGAATTGTTAGCTAGATTACTCGTTGGTTATTACTGCATTGTCGGAACTAGAAGCACAAGCATTTCGCTACACTCGCATTAACATCTGCTAACCATGTGTATGTGACAAATAAAATTTGATTTGATTTGATAAAACTTTTAAAAAACAGTTACCACATCTAAACTACTTTGTGAAGAATTATATCTAAATCTAAATTGTCAGACTACAAATTGCAAGACATCACTCTGGAGTCAGATGTTAACAGAATGTGTAATTTAGCCTATTGAACACAAAAAGTGAGAATTAGGCAGGTTTGATAGTGAAAAAGAAAGGAAATTCTTACCTACTTCACACACATTTTATTTTAGCCCAAAAAGTAGCTTGTAGTTCCAGTAGTTAGCTAAACCACTACACAAAGTAATTAAGTACGGAAAGCACTACCAAGATTTTTATTTAGTTCAACTACCACCAAGCTACTGCAAAATGTAATTACTGCTTCAATATGTAACTTTTTGTACGACATAGAAATATGTCACACCCTGATCTGTTTCACCTGTCTTGTGCTTGTTTCCATACCCCACCAGGTGTCTCCTGTTATTCCCCATTATCCCCTGTCTATTTATACTTGCATTTTCTGTTTGTATGTTGCCATTTCGTGTTGTTTTGTCAGGTCTTACCAGCATCTTTCCTGTTCAAGTTTTTGTTTCCTAGTCTTCCCGGTTCTCACCTTTCTGCCTGTCCTGACCCTGATTCTGCCTGACGTTCTGTCCCTGATTGAATCTGCATTGGATTATGAACCTCTGCCTGCAGTCGACCTGCCCTTGCCTGCCCCTTTGTTATAATCAAACTGTCTGCATCTGGGTCAAATCCTGAGTCGTGATAGTAATTCTCATTGAAAGCAAGTCTAAGAAGCTGTAGATCTATTTGCACAATTTCTATGATTCCTGTTTTTAAGTTTTGTTTTTGCATTTGAAAATACAATATCTTTGGTTATGGAAAATATATTTCACAGACGTTTAGATGGTACAATGATTCTCTACACTATACTTGCTTGTTAAAGCTTTCACATAAACTGAAATTAGGTTAAGTATTAGAATTTTAACAACCAGGAAATGGCGGAGCGATTTCTGCATAGTGAATCTATAAAATTATAATTTGAACAACATGTATTTCACTACTGTCCAACACGGATTTGCCATTGCATTGCATCACCCCTTTATCATATTTGTTTTTCAAAAAGCTAATCAAAGAAAGTGCCAGCTTTCAGGTGTGTAACAATAGTGCTCCCCTTCAGCAATATACTACCATATGACTTTTATATTAGTTGCTAAGACATTTATTAGCTTGAAATGCAAAATGATACAGCTTTTTGTTGGCAATGTGCACACAATGGAGGTAGCAGACATAATGGTTAGTGCTACCTGGGATCCTTTGGTTGTCCATACCCTAAACCCTAACCCTAATCCCTACCTTAACTCTAACATTAACCATAACTCTAACTTTAACCCTTAACCTTTTAAATGCCAATTTCAAATGGGGTGAGGTCAGAGTTGGGACGTCCTAAGGATTCCGTTTAGACTTTTGCCAGACCGAAGTAGACAGCCGTGCTCACCCTGTTGTGATGAGGTTTGCTCGCTGCCACTGAAGGCAATAAAACTACGGTAGTCATTCATTTTTAATGGAAAAGAAGCGAAGTGGGCGAGGGGGCTGTTGGGCAACCCAAGCATGCGCAAGGGACTGGAAATGGATGGAAATAAATTGTTGGAAAACTTAATTTTATGCAAATGACACTATGTTTTGACCATATCAATAATCTCGCATTAAATCCACGCTGCAGAACGGCATTTTTAAATTAAAAGTGTCCTGGAGCAGTAGGGTGGTTATGGCTGTTGTTTATTGGCTTCATTAGTGGAAGGTCTGCACTCAGTAACGAGATTTTTCATTATTTTATGCTTTTTTATACATTGAGGCAACAAGACCAAAGAAAGAAAGGTTTAGGTTGTCAGACAATAACAGTGTCTACAACACATTAATACAAGGGTTTGACCAGTGGAGAATTTGGAGACTTGCAGTTTACAATATTAGAACTTAACATAGTTCTAAAGGTTTTGTCTCATATTGAAATACTTCGAATATGAATGGATGGATGAGAAACCTACACTTTGCTGGTAAAATAAATTAAAACATGGTCCCAAATGGGAAATAGCTATTAAAACCCAAAGGATTAAAAACATAATTTTGTTGTAGTACGCCATGTGTGTCGTCTATGCAATGTGTTATTGACAACATTGTGACGGGTTCTTTCTCTCCACTTCCCATCATCTCATGCGATTGTACTGATCTATTGTGCTATTATTTAGTGGCAGCTGGTCTCTTCAATTTTATTGGAAAGTTGCTGGATGGCTTCTTCTCCTCTGCTGTCAGTACGGATACAGTAAGTGGTCTGGTGGCAGCAGACCTTCCATAACCACAATACACACCTGATCTCATTTGATCAGTCATTGTTACGGTTTTCTTCCGTCGAAAGAGAGTCGGACCAAAATGCAGCGTGGTTAATACGATACATGTTTAATGACGAAATAAACACGACAATACAAAAACAAGAAACGGAACGTGAAAACCTATACAGCCTATCTGGTGACAATAACACAGAGACAGGAACAATCACCCACGAAACACTCAAAGAATATGGCTGCCTAAATATGGTTCCCAATCAGAGACAACGAGAATCACCTGCCTCTGATTGAGAACCGCCTCAGGCAACCATAGACTTTGCTAGAACACCCCACTAAGCCACAATCCCAAAACCTACGAAAAACCCCCATACATAAACACAACACAAAATAAACCCATGTCACACCCTGGCCTGACCAAATAAATATAGAAAACACAAAATACTAAGCCCAGCGCATGACAGTCATTGATGTGTCACTCTCAGAACAAAATAGGATATGAGGAGAGAGCTTTTGGGCTCCATAGTTTATAATGCATCACTTCTAATGGGCGTATTGGATTAGTGGCAATGGACTGGAGACTGAGAGAAAGGGCCTTTTAAGAGTTAAAGAGCTTGATAGCTCAACCTGACAGAGAAGAAAGTAACATCCCTTTGAAAATGAGTTGACCATCCACAATGCTAGGCTACATCCTCTGAGAGAGTTACTTTTTAATGCATCAAAGGGGTCATTCAGGTTAGTGTCTTGGCTTTTGGCCTTGGGGAAATGGGACTTTAATTGAAGCGGTGACTGCTGTGGCCTTCAGAACTAGTCCTGTGTCAAAGGCTTGAGACCCCCTTGGCTAGGGTTCAAAGATATGAGTGTGGAGGTCAAATCCATTCTGTACAATTGTCCTTTTATCATTACAAAGTGTTAAATAGGTGAGCAGTACCACACACTAGGCAAAAAGTCTAAAGTTCCTTCATTGAAAAGAGTCTTTGAAGAAGAGGTTTTTGTCCTGGATAGTCATGGAAAATGGAAACCTGATTTAAGTTGTAACACTGACCTGTGCCTCTGTCCTGAGTGCCTGTGTTGTTGCTAACCAGTCTAACCCTCTTAGCTAGGGTGAGTAAAATGGTCAGAGTGAGGTGTTCTCTTATTTGTTCCGGCTAGTAGCTAGCTAGCTTCTGTGCTTGAAGTCACTTTTCAGCCGGAGCATCCAGCATCCAGAAAGATAATTTACTAGCCCTGTGTTACTATGCATTACCTAGTGAAACACAATATATATGCAGAGTTATAGAGTAAATTACTGGGGGAGTTAGGTGAGAAAGAAAGAGAGAGAGATGAAAAGTAGAATAGAGGCTCAGTTAGTTTTATTATCAGTTTATGGTCCCATTTGTTTCAAAGGTTTTGGTCGAGCCTTCGACCTTGGGAGTACAACAGCAATTATATACATTTTATGAAATTAAGGCCTTTCTCATACCAAAAGGAAACAACCCAATGCACTTAATCTTTCTGTACCCTCACTGACTATGAAGGAAAACATTTTTAAGAGATGTGAGATCTTTGGTTATTTATTTGTGGTAAACATACATGTTTCTACTGTTGCAAATCAAATGTACTAATGTAGGACATTACCAGGTACTCTTTGGCAATCTATGGTAACTTTGGTAATTTAGAGTTGAATAACTTTTTTTAAAGTATCCATACATGGTATTCATTTTTATATCTGTATTATATACAAAGCAACCCTCAGACAGGTGTAGCTCCAGTAGGAACCTTTGGCCGCAAGGTGCGTTCAAAGTGTCGATGATCAATGTGTCCTGCAATTCAGTTCTCGCAGCTAGCTGCGTTCTTCATCAACGCATGAGCCGAGTGATCCACCGCTAAGAGTTGTACTCTTTTATTTTTTGGTTTTACGCAGAGGCTAGTGGCTAGACGGGATTGGGGAGGTTGCCCTCCTTTCCCCTGCCTGTCCTTCGCCAGAGTGAGAGCAAAAAGGATTACGGTTGAACAAAAAGTGTCCAGGTGCTCCACCTTCTCCAAATCGACGGGAGGGGAGACATTAAGCCCCACCTGTGCCGGGGCACATAGTGGTTGGCTAGGTTCCCGGAGCCGTGTGAGGGTCCTGGGGGACACCCAAGCAGCTTAATGTTGGAGAACGAGGCGGGAAGACCCCATTCACCGGCAACCCTCAATCCCCTTTGGGGCACGGCCGACACACCTGCCCACAGGTGTGCCATGCGGCCGTGCCTTACGGGGAAAGGGGTGGAGCCGGTCGGGCGCAACCCAGATGACACCCTCCCGGCCAATAACCCTGCGCAGAGGGAAGGGAGAGGCGGGGGGCGTGAGCCCCCTACCCAGCCCACAGCAGAGTTTTGTTTTTGGAGCACTTCTGCAGGTTCACCTTCGGAATCCTTGTTACAACTTTTACTTCATCTAGATAGTCAAGTTTGGTCGTCCTCTCGGCGCTCTGCCAGGGCTGTGACCGACCTCGGCAGGGCTGATCCGAGGACCTCACTAAACCGTCCAATCGGTCATAGTGATGGGCGGTGTGTACAAAGGACAGGGATTTAATCAACGCAAGAGTATTACCCACGCTTACTGGGAGTTCCTTGTTCATGGGAAATAATTGCAATCCCCAATCCCTATCACGAGTGGGGTTCAGCAGGTTACCCACGACTCTCAGCGAAGGGTAGACACACGCTGATCCGCTCAGTTTGGCGTGCGTGCAGCCCCAGACATCTAAGGGCATCACAGACCTGTTATTGCTCATGTGGCTGAATGCCACTTGTCCCTCTAAGAAGTTGGATCACTCTACCAACTAAGAACGGCCATGCACCACCACCCACAGAATCGAGAAAGAGCTATCAATCTGTCAATCCGTTCCGTGTCCGGGCCAGTTGAGGTTTCCTGAGTTGAGTCAAATTAAGCCACAAGCTCCACTCCTGGTGGTGCTCTTCCGTCACTTCTTTTTAGTTTCAGCTTTGCAACCATACTCTCCTCCAGAACCCAACTAATTTGGTTTCCCGGACACTGCCCCGCGGGTCATGGGAATAACGCCGCCGGATCGCTAGTTGGCATCATTTATGGTTGGAAGTACGACAGTATCTGATTGTCTTTGAACCTCCAACTTTCATTTTTGACAAATGAAAACATTATTGGCAAATGCTTTCTTTTTCACCCTTCTTGCGCCGGTCCAAGAATTTCACCTCCAGCGGCACAATATGAATGCCTCCGGCCGTTCCTCTTAATCATGGCCCCAGTTCAGAAGAAAAACCAACAAAACAGAACCGGAGTCCTATTCCATTATTCCTAGCTGCGGTATTCAGGCGACCAGGCCTGCTTTGAACACTCTAATTCTTTCAAAGTAAACGTTTCGGACCCCACGGGACACTCAGTTAAGAGCATCGAGGAGGCACCGAGAGGCAGGGGATGGGACAGGCGGTAGCTCGTCTCATGGCGAATGACAGCTGGATCCAGAGATCCAACTATGAGCTTTTTAACTGCAGCAACTTTACAATACGCTATTGGAGCTGGAATTACTGCGGCTGCTGGCACCAGACTTGCCCTCCAATGGATCCTCATTAATGGATTTAAAGTGTACTCACTCCAATTACAGGACCTCAAAAGTGTCCTGTATCATTATTTTGGGTGTGGGTGTGGGTAATTTGTACACCTGCTACCTTCCTTTGATGTTGTAGCCATTTCTCAAAGAAGATATAAAACATCCTAAAGATTGATTACATAAAAAAACTATGTTAGAAAGGATTACCTACACACACAGACCAGTTCATAACAGAAGCGTGCTACATGGCAGACCAATCTGATCTCCTCTCTCGGAATGTCCAGCCCACTCATTATCTCCAAGTTGATGATGTGGTTGTTACTGACAAAAAGAACATAGCTGAGCTCTTTAATCACCACTTCATTAACCTTTCTGCGATATGTGGGACGCTACCGTCCCACCTGGCCAAAAGCCAGAGAAAATGCAGAGTGCCAAATTCAAATAAATTACTATAAATATCAAACTTCCATGAAACCACACATGTAAGATACCAAATTAAAGCTACACATGTTGTGAATCCAGCCAACATGTCAGATTTCAAAAAGGCTTTTCGGCGAAAGCAAACAATGCTATTATCTGAGGATAGCACCTCCGTAAACAAAGAGAGAGAAGCATATTTCAACCCTGCAGGCGTGACACAAAACCCAGAAATAAAAATATAAATCATGTCTTACCTTTGACGAGCTTCTTCTCTTGGCACTCCAATATGTCCATTAAACATCACAAATGCTCCTTTTGTTCGATTAATTCCGTCATTATATATCCAAAATGTCCATTTATTGGTCGCGTTTGATCCAGAAAAACATTGGTTCCAACGTGACTACAAAATATCTCAAACGTTACCTGTAAATTTTGCCAAAACATTTCAAACTACTTTTGTAATACAACTTTAGGTATTTTTTAAAGTAAATAATCGATCAAATTGAAGACGGGATGATCTGTGTTCAATACAGGAAGAAAACAAACTGACGCTACCTTTCTGTTCACAACGCCTCTAACAAACAGTACACTTGAAGTGACCCTCGTTTTGAACAGGGCTACTTCTTCATTACACAAAGGAAAAACCCACACCAATTTCTAAAGACTGGTGACATCCATTGGAAGCGGTAGGAACTGCAAGAAGATCCCTTACAAATCTGGATTCCCAATGAAACCCATTGAAAAGAGAGTGACCTCAAAAAACAAAATCTGAATGGTTTTTCAGCCTGCAACATAAGTTCTGTAATACTCACGTACATGATTCAAACAGTTTTAGAAACTTAAGAGTGTTTTCTATCCAAATCTACTAATAATATGCATATCTTATCTTCTGGGGATGAGTAGCAGGCAGTTGAATTTGGGCATACATTTCTTCCGGACGTGAAAATACTGCCCCGTGTCACCAAGAAGTTAACTTCTTTGGGGTAGGGGGCAGTATTGGGTAGCTTGGATGAAAACCTTCCCCAAATTAAGCTGCCTGCTACTTAGCCGTAAAAGCTAGAATATGCATATAATTGTAAATATGTAAATTTGGATAGAAAACACTCTGAAGTTTCTAAAACTGTTTGAATGATGTCTGTGAGTATAACAAAACTCATATGGCAGGCAAAAACCAGAGAAAAGATCCAACCAGGAAGTGGGAAATCTAAGGTTTGTAGTTTTTCAACTCAGCCCCCATTGAAGATACAGGGTGATATTAGTTATGTTTCACTTCCCAAGGCTTCCACTAGATGTCAACAGTATGTAGAACCTGTTTTTAGGATTATACTCTAAAGGAGGGGCTCATAAGGGCTCTTTGAGTGAGTGGTTTGATAAGAGTGCCACAGCCTCGGTCGCGCTCACGTGAAAGGTAGCTATGTTCCACTTCATTTGTACAGACAAAGGAATTGTCCGGTTGGATCATGAATTAAGTTTTATGTTAAAAACATCCTAAAGATTGATTACATACTTAGTTTGGCATGTTTCTACGGGCTGTAATGAAACTTTTTTAACTTTTCGTCCTACGTTAGGCGCGACCTGAACGCGCTTTTGGATTTGTTTACCAAACGCCCTAACAAAAGAAGATATTTGGACATAACTGATGGACATTATCGAACATTTATGGTGGAACTGGGATTCCTGGGAGTGCATTCTGATGATGCATTCTGAGTAACATTGACTACCCAATATGGCGGGTATCTTTTTTGGCTGCTTTGTTGTCTAAAGGCTGTACTCAGATTATTGCATGGTTTGCTTTCTCCGTAAAGTTTTTTTGAAATCTGACACAGCGGTTGCATTAAGAAGACGTTTATCTAAAGTTCCCTGTAAAATAGTTGTGTTACGATTTTCCTCGTCATCTGGGGAAGAGTAGTCAAGATCGGACCAATGCGCAGGGTGTTATGTGTCCATGTTAATATTTAATAAATCAACTGAACACTGAATAACAAAACAACAAAGAGTGTGAATGAAACAGTTCTGTAAGGTGTAAACACACAAAACAAAAAACAACTACCCACAAATCAAGTGGGAAAAACAGGCTACCTAAGTATGGTTCTCAATCAGAGACAACAATTGACAGCTGCCTCTGATTGAGAACCATACCAGCCCAAACACATAGAAAACCAAAACTAGAACAACACATAGAATGCCCACCCCAACTCACACCCTGACCAACCTAAACAAGAAACATAACAAAGGTACTAAGGTCAGGACGTGACAAGTTGTGTCTTTATCAATGGTTATTATGAGTATTTCTGTAAATTGATGTGGCTCTCTGCGATATCACCGCAGTTTTTAGAACTACTGAACGTTAACGTGCCAATGTAAACTCAGATTTTTTTATATAAATATGAACTTTATCAAACAAAACATACATGTATTGTGTAACATGATGTCCTGTGAGTGTCATCTGATGAAGATCATCAAAGATTAGTGATTAATTTTATCTCTATTTCTGCTTTTTGTGACTCCTCTCTTTGGCTAGAAAAAATGGCTGTGTTTTTCTGTGGCTTGGTGGTGACCTAACATAATCATTTGTGGTGCTTTCGCTGTAAATCCTTTTGGAAATCAGACACTGTGGCTGGATTAACGAGAAGTATATCTTTAAAATGATGTAAAATACTTTTAATTATGAGATTTTGTCGTTTTAAATTTGGCGCCCTGCACTTTCACTGGCTGTTGCGGGGGGGTTCCGCTAGTGGAACGGGGTTCCCCAGTCCTAGACAGGTTAAGTCAGGATTCCTATTTGACTCAGCCACGCCTCCTTGCCCGTCCAACATTTCCTCATCTCCTACCCCTTCTAATGCGACTAGCTCTGATGCTCCTTCCTATTTTTCCTCTGCCCCGCTACAAAGTTTCTCCCTGCAGGCGGTCACTGAGTCCGGGGTGCTAATGGAGCTCCATAAACTTGACCCCCAAAAAACATATTGGTCAGATTGTTTAGACCCTTTCATCTTTAAGGTAGCTGCCCCTATCATCGCCAAGCATATCTCTGACCCTTTTAACCTGTCTCTCCTCTCTGGGGAGGTTCCCATTGGTTTGAAGGCAGCCACAGTTTGTCCTTTATTTAGGGGAGATCAAGCTGATCCTAGCTATTATAGGCCTATTTCTACTTTGTCCTGTTTATCAAAAGTGTTTGAAAAGTTGTCAATAATCAACTGACTGTCTTTCTAGATGTCTATAGTATTCTCTCTGTATGTAATCTGGTTTCCACTTAGGTTATGGAAGTGTCACTGCAACCTTAAAGGTCCTCAACGATGTCATCATTGCCCTTGATTCTAAGAAATGTTGTGCTGATATTTTATTGACTTGGCCAAAGCTTTTGATATGGTAGACCATTCCATTTGTGTATTGGTGTCACTGAGGGGTCTTTGAACTGGTTTAATAACTACCTCAACGAGTGCACGGTATAAAGTCAGAACATCTGACTTTATACACTGAGGGTGTGCCCCAAGGCACGTCCTAGGCCCCACGCTCTTCTCAATTTACATCAACAACATGGCTCAGGCAGTAGGAAGCTCTCTCATCCATTTATATGCAGATGAAATAGTCTTATACTCAGCTGGCCTCTCCCCAGATTTTGTGTTAAACACTCTACAACAAAGCTTTCTTCATATCCAACAAGATTTCTCTGCCCTTAACCTTTTTGGGATAGGGGGCAGAATTTTCACTTTTGGATGAATAGCGTGCCCAGAGTGAACTGCCTCCTACTCTGTCCCAGATGCTAATATACAACAGTATGTAGAACTTATTAGTATTGGATAGAAATCACTCTGAAGTTTATAAAACTGTTTGAATGATGTCTGTATGTATAACAGAACTCATATGGCTGGCGAAAACCTGAGAAAAATCCAACCAGGAAGTGGGACATCTGAGGTTTGTAGTTTTTCAAAGCTTGGGCTACCGAAAACACATTGAGATATGGATAAAGTTGCACTTCCTACGGCTTCCACTAGATGTCACGCGTCTTTAGAAACTTGAATGAGGATTCTACTATAAAGAAGGGGCTCATGAGACCTGTTTGAGACAGTGGTCTGGCAGAGTGCCTTGGTCTCATGGCGGGCACTCCCGACAGAGTTACCTCTCGTTTTCGGAAGACAAAAGAATTCTCCGGTTTGAACATTGTTGATGTTTTATGTTAAAAACATCCTAAAGATTGATTCCATACATAGTTTGACATGTTTCTAAAGGACTGTAACGGAACATTTTGAGTTTTTGTCTGGATGAAGTGCCTGCGCCTAATGAAGGATGGATTACTGGGCTGAACACGCTAACAACAAGTGGCTATTTGGACATAAATTATGGACTTTATGGAACTTTATGGAACAAATCAGTCATTTATTGTCGAACTGGGATTCCTGGGAGTGCCTTCTGATGAAGAACATCAAAGGTAAGTGAATATTTATGGTGTTGTTTCTAACTTTGTTGACTCCAAAATGGCGGATATTCCTCTGGCTGTTTTTGGGTTCTGAGCGCCGTTCTCAGATTATGCTGAGCAGAATTTTTGAGGCTCTCTTTTCCATTGTCTCCTTATATGGCTGTGAATGTGCCATGAATGAGCCTAAGCTTTCTGCCGTTTGCCCAAGGTGTCTGCAGCATTGTGACGTATTTGTAGGCATATCATTGGAAGATTGGCCATAAAAGACTACATTTACCAGGTGTCCGCCCGGTGTCCTTTGTCTAACTTGGTGCGTAATCTTCAGCTGCAGGCATTTTCCCATGGGATTCAGAGGAGAAAGCACACTTCCACGAACGATATATCATCGAAGAGATATGTGAAAAACACCTTGAGGATTGATTCTAAACAACGTTTGCCATGTTTCTGTCGATATTATGGAGTTAATTTGGAAAAATGTTCGGCGTTTTGATGACTGAATTTTCGTTTTTTTTTGGTAGCCAAACATGACGCACCAAACGGAGCGATTTCTCCTAAACAAATAATCTTTCAGGAAAAACTGAACATTTGCTATCTAACTGAGAGTCTCCTCATTGAAAACATCCGAAGTTCTTCAAAGGTAAATGATTTTATTTGAATGCTTTTCTGGTTTTTGTGAAAATGTTGCCTGCTGAATGCTAACGCTAAATGCTACGCTAGCTATCAATACTGTTACACAAATGCTTGTTTTGCTATGGTTGAGAAGCATATTTTGAAAATCTGAGATGACAGTGTTGTTAACAAAAGGCTAAGCTTGAGAGCTAGCATACTTATTTCATTTCATTTGCGATTTTCATGAATAGTTAACGTTGCGTTATGGTAATGGGCTTGAGGCTGTAGTCACGATCCCGGATCCGGGATGGCTCGACGCAAGAAGTTAAGGAGAAGTCTATCTTTAATTATGTGAATAACACTCTTTTATCAATGTTTATTATATGAGTATTTCTGCAATATCACCGAATGTTTTGGAATCAAAACAAGGCGCCAATGTAAACTGAGATTTTTGGATATAAATATACACATTATCGAACAAAACATACATGTATTGTGTAACATGATGTCCTATGAGTGTCATCTGATGAAGATCATCAAAGGTTAGTGATTCCTTTTATCTATATTTCTGCTTTTTGTGACTCCTATTTTTGTCTGGAAAAAATGGCTGTGTGTTTTTCCGACTTGGCTATGATCTAACATATGCGCATAAGCATTCAGATAAAATAATTTACCTTTGAAGAACTTCGGATGTTTTCAATGAGGAGACTCTCAGTTAGATAGCAAATGTTCAGTTTTTCCAGTTTTCATATGTTGTGCTTTCGCTGTAAAGCATTTTTGAAATCGGACATGATAGGTAGTTTAATACAATGTTTTTCTTTCATTTGCTGTATTGGACTTGTTAATGTGTGAAAGTTACATATTTCCCAAAAATATTTTTGAATTTCGCGCACTGCCTTTTCAGCGTAATGTTGTCGAGGGGTTCTGCTAGCGGAATGCCTGGGCTAGAAAGGTTAACCTTGTTCTGAACACCTCCAAAACATAGGTCATGTGGTTTAGTAAGAAGAATGCCCCTCTCCCCACAGGTGTGATTACTACCTTTGACACGGAACCCAAACGCGTGGATACAATCGTGCATACATTTATTTTGTCCCCCCACCCCAAACGCGACCACGACACACAGGTTAAAATATCAAAACAAACTTTGAACCAATTGCATTAATTTGGGGACAGGTCAAAAAACATTAAACATGTATGGCAATTTAACTAGCTAACTTGCACATGCTAGCAATTTGTCCTATTTAGCTAGCTAGCTTGCACATGCTAGCAATTTGTCCTATTTAGCTAGCTTCCTGTTGCTAGCTAATTTGTCCTGGGATATAATCATTGAGTTGTTATTTTACCTGAAATGCACAAGGTCCTCTACTCTGACAATTAATCCACACATAAAACGGTCAACCAATTCATTTCTAGTCATCTCTCCTCCTTCCAGGCTTTTTCATCTTTGAACTTATATGGTGATTGGCATCTAAACTTTCATAGTATTACCATGACAACCGGCAAAACAGTTCATCTTTCAGTCACCCACGTGGATATAACCAATGAGATGGCACGTGGGTACCTGCTTCTATAAACCAATGAGGAGATAGGAGAGACAGGACATGCAGCGCGATCTGCGTCAGAAATAGGAATGACTTGTATTTTAGTCCTTGGTAATGCAGAAGCCCATTGGCACCATCGAGCAGTGTGGGTGCAAAAATTGAATAACATGGTTTTCTAAATTTATTTTGCAACCCTTGCGCACGTGACGTGTCCGGTCTGGTCAGCATGTGAGAGTTTAGAGCTTGAAGTAGTCACCTCGTACAAGTACTTGGGAGTATGGCTAGATGGTACACTGTCCTTCTCTCAGGACATATCAAAGCTGCAGGCTAAAATTAAATCTAGACTTGGTTTCCTCTATCGTAATTTCTCCTCTTTCACCCTAGCTGCCAAACTAACCCTGATTCAGATGACCATCCTGCCCATGCTAGATTATGGAGACGTAATTTATAGATTGGCAGGTAAGGGTGCTCTCGAGCGGCTAGATGTTCTTTACCATTCGGCCATCAGATTTGCCACCAATGCTCCTTATAGGACACATCACTGCACACTTCACTCTTCAGTAAAATGATAATCTCGGCATACCCGTCACAAGACCCACTGTTTGATGCTTATTTATAAAATCCTCTTAGGCCTCTCTCCCCCCTATCTGAGATATCTACTGCAGCCCTCATCCTCCACATATAACACCCATTCTGCCGGTCACATTCTGTTAAAGGTCCCAAAAGCACACATTTTCAGTTCGCTGCATCTAGCGACTGGAACGAGCTGCAACAGACATTCAAACTGGACAGTTTATCTCAATCTCTTCATTCAAAGACTCAATCATGGACACTCTTACTGACAGTTGTGGCTGCTTTGCGAGATGTATTGTTGTCTCTACCTTCTTGTCCTATATGCTGTTGTCTGTGCCCAATAATGTTTGTACCCTGTTTTGTACTGCTACCATGTTGTACTGCTGCCATGTTGTGTTGCTACCATTTGGTTGTCATGTTGTGTTGCTACCATGCTGTGTTGTCATGTGTTGCTGCCATGCTATGTTGTTGTCTTAGGTCTCTCTTTATGGGGTGTTGTGTTGCCTTTTGTCGTGATGTGTGTTTTGTCTTATATATATATATATATTTTTTTTAACACAGCCCCGTCTCTGCAGAAGGCCTTTTGCCTTTTGGTTGGCCGTCATTGTAAATAATAATTTGTTCTTAAAGTACTACGTACATGTAGGTAGGGGGTGAAAAGTAGAATGTCCGGGTAGCCATTTAAGATCAATCATGTCCATTCTAGTATTCTAATTCTATGATTGTATTTTTGCAGATACTGAAGGTAATCATTTCCTTGAACCTTTATGTTGTCAACATATGGGTTCTAATTGATCAAACAGTATTGGAGGACAGTATTTTTACATGAATATCCTACTGGAACGTATGGTGTACAGCCACCATGCGCAAGGACACAGAGACACACACAACCACATATCACACACAATCACACGCCCCATGGGTGACTAATCCTTCGATCTCATATCAGCAAGCTCTCGCTCCTCTGTTCCTTCTACTATTTGTCAAGGTCATTTATTTTGTTTGTCACAGCTATACTATATACTGTTGAGGTTGTTTTTCATGGCTACAGAGCCCCACAGTGGAGGTGTCATAATACACCGGCCAAACCTGGATGACGCTGGGCCAATTGTGCGCTGCCCTATGGGACTCCCAATCACGGCCGGTTGTGATACAGCCTGAATGGTTCCAATCGTTTTCCCACCCTTCATTTTTCCCATAGGGAATTTTAGTTTCACTTAAAATAAGGTCTGTGTTTCGTGTAGGCTTACCCTGGCGTGACCTTTTTTATGATTTTTACCCTGATGAAGACAGCTTGGCGTTCGAAACGTTGGTAATTACATTTTTTTATCTGAGCTCCTAGAGTGTACCTCTCTCTTTTATTTTCTAGTGACCTTTTTTTATGACCATGTAAATCTCTCTAGGACAAGATGACATTTATCAATATATTCTGCTCTATTTACTCTCTGATTTGAAAATGCTAATTTTCATCAAATTAGCCATCACGCAAGACTACAAAGCCCTGCAAGCTCCTGCCCATCATCTCTAGCTGACACCTTTGCTAACAGGTATTGTGTCAATCTAAAACTTGCACAAGATACTTCACATAATTGTACATTTAAAGAAATGTAGCCAAATGTATTAATTACTAAATGTATCTAAAATGAGATAGTTAATCCAGAGATCCTTTCCCTCGATTTGGCAGTCTCATCCAGATCATTTAGGGGGGGTAAGTACAGTCAAATATATTGATAAAAGTCACCTTGTCCTAGAGAGATCTACATGGTTATCAAATATTCACGTCAGGGTAAGCCTACACAAAACACAAGGCTTATTTTAAGTGTTTCTAAAATCCCCCATGGGAAAAATTTGAGTTGGAAAAATGATTGGAACCATTTCCTTGTTTGACTGCTAGGTATTATAATTATGACTACTGTGGTACTCAGTCACTACTGTATACTGCTGAGGTTTACAGTAAAGCCCCCCCCCCTCTGCACAGCAGTCACAGATAGCTCTGTGCCTCTTGTTTCACTAATGGGCCCTGGGGATATTCCTCTGTTCCTCTGAGATGGAGTCCTGCTGCCGCAACACATTTCACTGATGTGACGGAACAGGGCTCGGATGTGGGGCCAAGTCATGCTTCCCCCCAACACGTAGCATTACGTTCCCCCCACTAGAGTTCAGAGAATGAGAGGGGCAAGGGTAGGGTAGGGCCCTATGACAGGTTTTCCCCAAACAACGGAGAGGAGTGGTGGTGATTGTACAGCGCCATCAGGACCAACTCAAGGATGATTTCTAGACAAGAAAATGCTTTGGTCATTAAGTTATCACTTCCTCTTTGCTTTTGTGACATGCGTCAAGTCTAGACTAATTTTGCCCAGGTGCTTCTCGTTATTGGGGGGTGGGGTTTTCCATATATAATGCAGGTGTTTTCCTGTGCCCAGCAGATTCCCTTTACTGATGAAGGTTGGCGTGCCTTGGTAAGACGACAGTGGTGAATGTGGCTTAGCTCAAATTCCAGTGGTGGCAGCCTGGTTGTAATCTGTAAGTATACACCCCCCAATAATGGGGGTGCACCTGGACGAAATCAGTCTCGACATGACACGTTACACTTTCATGGGACTTCATGTGATATAGTGTCAATTAATGAGGTGAAGGTCACCAGAGATGGAGCATACCACAGATAGTGCTGTGCAGTAGGTGAAGGTCACCATAGATATTACTGGGCAGTTATAAAGCCAACTCAGGCAAGGTGACAACAGAAATCACATTGTGTAAGGGGTGCGAACTGGCGGCAGAGAAGTCAGACGCAGGAGAGAAATAACTGTGTTTCCAACGGCGCAGTTTAGTAACAAAAACCCACCGGAAAACAGAACAATAAAATAAATGGGTACATAACCCAACGCACACCAGGACAGAGGTGCACAAGCACTTACAATAAACAGTCACCGACAAGGACATGAGGGGGAACAGAGGGTTAAATACACAACATGTAATTGATGGGTTTGGAACTAGATATGATGGAAGACAAGACAAAACCAAAGGGAAATGAAAAAAGGATCAGCGATGGCTAGAACGTCGGTGACTTCGACCGCCGCCCGAACAAGGAGAGGGACCAACTTCCGCGGAAGTCGTTACACATTGGAACAACAGTAAATATGTCGTTCCCCACGAATGATGCAGCATCCCCTCCTTGGGGCAATTGAGATATAGTGTGCAATTAATACATTTCTATTACAGTTTTTTCCAACTGCTTACACACAAAATCTTTTCATGTCACACGATTTTTGAAACCTCTCACTCAAAGTGCAAAACTACACACCAAATATCCAAAGTCATAAGCTATTTCTCAGCGTTTGACTCAGTTGTCAATTGCATAAAACACTTTTTTCAAAACACTACACACAATTATCTACCTAAAACACAAAAATCGAACAGGAAGTGACTTGCTTTCCTTTTCCAAACACAACCAATCAAAATGCTACACTTATTCACCAGGTCACACACACACACCTCACATGTGCAAACACTAACCAATCACTGCTCTACTGTAGTATAGGCCTATAAATAGGTCAAAGGTCAGATTACCTGTTTTGAACAATGGATGCCAACAATGGACAGAGAGCAAGAGGAGTAGGAGGGAGAGGAAGAGGACGAGGGCAAAGAAGAGAAGGAAGGAGAGCCATCTCTGATGAGATTAGGGCAAAACTTGTTGATCATGTGATCAACCACGGTTTGACCATGAGAGAGGCTGGACTGAGAGTCCAGCCCAACTTGAGTCGATTTACAGTGGCGTCCATAATTCGAACCTTCAGAAATGAGAACAGGTATGCAACTATCTAATGACTATTTTAGTATTACAGAAATGTACTGTAAAATACGTACGACTGCATAGTATTGCATAAACATTTGTAACTCTAAGCCATCCATTTACTGCACTGCATTGGTTATCAATGCAGGTTGGTTATCATGCTGTACTACATTTTTTTGTACATTGTTTACAGTTCCTATGCTGAACACATACTGTGTTTGAATTCTGTACAGAGTGGAAAGGCAAAGACATCATGTAGGACGAGGATGCTTGTTTACAGATGTACAAGAGACTGCAATTATAAATATGGTCTATGTGGGGACATAGAGGTTGACTCTGTCCAAGGTTGGATATGCCATGCTAGGAGATACTTCCCTCGATGTTTGGCAAGAGAAAACGTATCCTGTGATGTGGACGAAGATCCCCCCCCCCCCGCCACCACCAATTCCTGGACTGACCCCCCGGGACCCCACACACACAAATTGTGTTCTTTACTGTATTCTAAAGAATATACTTTTGGTTTACATATGTTTATGGTTTTGTTGTATACTACTGTATACAACAGTAATGTTTGGCCTAATAAATATTTTCTGTTTCTACATTGCATTGGTGTTTACAGTGTACTTGTTACCCCGCTCAGCAGATTACTTTCACTGTAGAACATTGTATTGAAATATAGATATAAGCCTATGAAAGACCAAAGAGCTTTAGATTTAGAACAACAGTGTTTACATGGTATATCCAAAAATGTACTATTATGAAAGCAGTGTTTGCCATTTGATGCAAATGCTTCATTCTGACATGTGTTTATGGCATTTTGAATGCAGTGTTACATTTTGAAGGAGATGTGAGGCATTTTGCATTTTGTGTGTGCAGTTTTGGGAATTGTGTGTAGAGTTTTGAAAAAAAGGAGACAGTTTTGAAAGTTTTGAAAAAACTGTAATTACTATAACTCCTTGGGCCAATCAGTGTAATTTTGTAAATGCCGGGTCTCTATGGCAAGACACATCATTCACCCAAGTTTCATCAAAATCAGGTCCGTGCTGTAATATTGCGTGTGACTGATGTACTAACAAACGTACAGAGACAGATCCATAGTCCGCTCTCCCATTTCTTCATGGGAGACAATAATCCAAGTATCCGTTTCCAAGGTGTGCATGGTGTAATATGCATGTGTGTGCGTGTGCACATGTGGAGTGTGTTAATAATGTGGAGTGTGTTGTTAATGTGGAGTGTGTTGTTAATGTGGAGTGTCTTAATAATGTGGGGTGTGTTAATAATGTGGGGTGTGTTAATAATGTGGAGTGTGTTAATAATGTGGGGTGTGTTTCTCCCCATGGAGTAAGATCTCTCTACATTAGAATTCTCAATATTCTCTCTGGTTGGTCAGACACAATTGATCATAAATTATAAATGCTATTTTCGAAAGATGATAAATGTTCAATAAGTTGTTCATGAATATTCTCTTTGGTTTCATCTCTTGCATATAACATGCCTCCTTCCTCATATTAAATGTACTGTAGATCATGCATTCTGTGGTCCTCTGTGAATCAGTTGGTATAGATTTTTTTTCATCTTTATTTAACCAGGTAGGCAAGTTGAGAACAAGTTCTCATTTACAATTGTGACCTGGCCAAGATAAAGCAAAGCAGTTTAACACATACAACAACACAGAGTTACACATGGAGTAAAACAAACATAGTCAATAATACAGTAGAAAAAGAAGTCTATATACAATGTGAGCAAATGAGGTGAGATAAGGGAGGTAAAGGCAAAAAAGGCCATGGTGGCAAAGTAAATACAATATAGCAAGTAAAACACTGGAATGGTAGATTTGCAGTGGAAGAACGTGCAAAGTAGAGATAGAAATAATGGGGTGCAAAGGAGCAAAATAAATAAATAAATACAGTAGGGGAAGAGGTAATTGATTGAGCTAAATTATAGATGGGCTATGTACTGGTGCAGGAATCTGTTGGTGAATGGTGCTTGCAATGTCAGGATTGTGGGTTCGATTCCCGCTGGGGCCTCCCACACGTAATGTATAATGCAAAAATAACTGTCACTAGATAAAAGTTTCTGCTAAATGGCATATTTCTATTATCATGCCTGTATCTTATCACTGGTGTTGGAATATATTATTACGCAACATGAAAGTGTTATCAAACGTCTATATAGTCCAAATTCCCCAACATCCACCTCAACAAATCTGTTGTTGATACCAACACATCCCCGAGGTTAATCAGGACAAAACTCAACTTGGTGTTTGTCAAATGTGCCAAGATCTCTGTAAACTGTGATGAAATTCCAAGAGAGCAAAGCCAAAGAGATCCCTCTGGGATCACTAGAAAAGGTAGGCAAGTTCTGTAGGTGAAAGTATTATTAATGAACTCGGCTCTACCGGTTAATAAGGACCAAAGACTGCTTTGTGATAGTGTACTGTACCAAGGAGGAGATTTGTAACACACAAAGCAGCCTTTAGCTAATGGAGGAGTATCTGTGCACTGCTTTGTGAATAGCGATCAAAGATAATGAGAGAGCGATCCAGGCCAATCTATAGAGTAAAGGCACACAGATAATGAAGGGGTTGAGATGTCCTTGAATGTGGAGGTAGAGAGGACAGATGAGTGAGAAAGTGATTAGCGACAAAGGAGAGAGAGAGATGGGATAAAGAGGTAGGTAAATAGGACACAGAGCGATCAATGGGCACATTTACATGCACTTAGTACAATTATTATCAATATAATAGTTTGATTAAAATGTTTACATGCTTTGCAAGAAGTCAAATGTCCATAATAATCTTGTTTACATAGACACATATGAAATCAGTCTACCTGATTGGACTTCGATAAATGCCAAAAATCGTCTATCAAAATAAATGTTCTACCACTGCGACCATGTTATTTCTGGGAAACCTATTTGATTCTGAGTTTGGACATATACTGTGAAGTTTGTGAGAAAGTGATTAGTGACAAAGGAGAGAGACAGATTGGGATAAAGAGGTAGGAAAATAGGACACAGAGCGATCAATGGGCACCTTTATAATACAATTATTATCAATATTAAAGTTTGATTAAAATGTTTACATGCTTTGCAAGAAGACAAATGTCCATAATAATCCTGTTTACATAGACACCTATGAAATCAGTCTACCTGATTGGATAAATGCAAAAAATAGTCTATCATAATAAACGTTCTACCGCTGCGACCATGTTATTTGTGGGAAACCTATTTGATTCTGAGTATGGACATAAACTGTGAAGTTTGTATGTGAAAACTATTTCTAAAATGTGTACTTTCAGTTTTTCGATGAAAAAAGGTATGTCGCGCAGCTGATGCTAGCACATGCGCAGATCAAATACAATGCTAAAACTCGGATTAAGGTGTTTATATGTTCTAATTATTCAAAAGATTGCTCAGGAATCCAGGTGTTTTAATTGGCGTATGCTTATTTCAATTAAGATAAGAGCAATTCCACACCAGCCTAGCCTGAAAACATTTGGGTATCTCAGATTTACAGACTTAATTGGGAGGAAGCATGTTTGACATGCTTTGTATCACAAACCATTTTGAAAACATCCTAATGGAAGTTGATATTTTAGGGCCTTTGTAGACCTATACAGTGCATTTAGAAAGTATTCAGACCCTATATATTTTTTCACATTTTGTTACGTTAAAGCCTTATTCTAAAATTGATTAAATTTAAAAAATCCTTATCAATCTACACACAATACTCCATAATAATAACAAAGCAAAAACAGGTTTTAGACATGTTTTAGACATGTTTTTAGACCTTATTTACATAAGTATTCAGAACTTTTGCTATGAGACTTGAAATTGAGCTCAATGTTTCCATTGACTATCCTTGATGTTTCTACAACTGGATAAGAGTCCACCTGTGGTAAATTCAATTGATTGGACATGATTTGAAAAGGCAGACACCTGTCTATATAAGGTCCCACTGTTGGCAGCGCATGTCAGAGCAAAAACCAAGCCATGAGGTCAAAGGAATTGTTCATAGAGCTCAGAGACACTATCGTGGGGAAAGGTACCAAAAAAGGTACCAAAAATTGTGAAAGTCCCCAAAATCACAGTGGCCTCCATCATTCTTAAATGGAAGAAGTTTGGAACCACCAAATCAAATCAAATGTATTTATATAGCCCTTCGTACATCAGCTGATATCTCAAAGTGCTGTACAGAAACCCAGCCTAAAACCCCAAACAGCAAGCAATGCAGGTGTAGAAGCACGGTGGCTCGGAAAAACTCCCTAGAAAGGCCTAAACCTAGGAAGAAACCTAGAGAGGAACCAGGCTTTGAGGGGTGGCCAGTCCTCTTCTGGCTGTGCCGGTTGGAGATTATAACAGAACATGGCCAAGATGTTCAAATGTTCATAAATGACCACCATGACCAGCAAGACTCTTTCTAGAGCTGGCTGCCCGGCCAAACTGAGCAATCGGGGAGAAGGGCCTTGGTCAGGGGGGTGACCAAGAACTCTGTTGAGATAGATGGTTGTCCTTCTGGAAGGTTCTCCTATGCAGCACTCCACCATTAAGGCCTTTATTGTAGAGCTGCCAGATGGAAGCCACTCCTCAGTAAAAGGAACATGACAACCCGCTTGGAGTTCGCCAAAAGAACTCTCAGACCATGAGAAACAAGATTCTCTGGTCTGATGAAACCAACATTGAACTCTTTGGCCTGAATGCCAAGTGTCACGTCTGGATAAAACCAGGCACCAGTCATCACTTGGCCAATACAATCCCTACGTTGAATAATGGTGGTGGCAGCATCATGCTGCTGGGATGTTTTTCAGTGGCAGGAAGACTAGGCAGGATCAAGGGAAAGATGAACAGAGCAAAGTACAGAGAGATCCTTGATGAAAATCTGCTCCAGAGCGCTCATCACCTCAGAATGGGATGAAAGTTCACCTTCCAACAGGACAACGGCACTAAGCACACAGACAAGACCCGTCGCGGAACCCAATGTCTTCCTCCCAGACAAACTAAACAAATTATTTTCTCGATTTGAGGACAATACAGTACCACCGACACAGCCCGCTACCAAAACCTGCAGGCTCTCCTTCATCGCAGCCAACGTGAGCAAAACAAACAAAAAAAGAAATTGCAGTAAATAGTAGCCTACCAAGAAAGTCATTGGTCACTATCTTCCTCCTCCTGTGCACTGAAACCACTGAAGTCATCTCCTTCGGTGTCGGAGTTGAATAGCCTCAGAATTGCTTCATCTGATGTTGGATCGTTTTCACTGTCGCTCTCGTCACTTTCATCCGGAGGCAAACTCCCTGCTGAGCTCATGCTGCCCTCTTCAACACGCAGCAGTCCAGCCTTTCGAAACCCGTTGATGATAGTGGATTTTCAGTGAATTTGCGTAAGTTTGAAACTTTTTCCTCGTAGTCGGGAGGGAGCTGCTGACACAGACTCGTCCGTACCCTGATGGACAGGCCTTTACGTATCAGAAATCTTAGACACCACGATGGTCCACCTCTAAAATCCTCAAACTTCATTGCGGTGGCGATTGTTTTGGCTTTCAGTCGGATCTGCACAGTTGAAACACCTCGGCCGTCTGCTCTCTGTGTGTTGACCCAGTCTTCAAGCTAATTTTCTAGTTCGGGCCATCTGCTTTTCTTCCCCCTGATAGCTTTTGTTGTCTTTTTGCACTGAGTCAGTTCCTCATGCGTCTGTTTCCAACGTCTTATCATCGACTCATTAAGGCCAAGCTCCCGTGCAGCAGCTCTATTTCCTTTTCCAACAGCCAGATCAAACGCCTTCAACTTGAAAGCTGCATCATATGCATTTCTCCGTGTCTTTGCCATGATGAGGGTGACAACATGACTACCGTAATCAGAATGATGGGAAGTTTGAGCGCGCTCGATTTACGTCACATAGTTTTTTGGCGGCATGAATCTTGTGAAAGCGGGAAAAATCCATAAATTAGCCGCGTCATTGTATAAGCCGCGAGGTTCAAAGCGTGGGAAAAAAGTAGCGGCTTATAGTCCGGAAATTACGGTACGTATTCTTATTCATTCCTTTGTTGTTGTGAAATTGTTAGATTGTTAGATATTTCTGCATGGTCGGAACTATAAGCACAAGCATTTTGCTACTCTTGCATTAACATCTGCTAACAATGTGTATGGGACCAATACAATTTGATATGATTTGTTTTGAAGACAACGCTGTAGTAGCTTTGGGACAAGTCTCTAAATGTCCTTGAGTGGCCCAGCCTGAACCTGGACTTGAACCCAATCGAACGTACCTGACAATAGCCGTGCAGCAACGCTCCCATCCAACCTGACAGAGCTTGAGAGGATCTGCAGAGAAGAATGGAAGAAACTCCCCAAATACAGGTGTGCCAAGCTTGTAGCATCATACCCAAGAAGAATAGAGGCTGTAATCACTGCCAAAGGTGCTTCAACAAAGTACTGAGTATAGGTTGTGAATACTTATGTACATGTGATTTAAGTTTTTGATTTTGAATACATTTGCAAAAATTTCTAAAAACCTATTTGGGATTTGTCATTATGGGGTATTGTGTGTAGATTAAGGGGGGAATCCCTTTTAGAATAAGGCTGTAATGTAACAAAATGTGGAAAAAGTGAAGGGGTCTGAATACTTTCTGAATGCACTGTACAAACGACTGTGTATAATACTGACAAGATAGTCAAGTGACTCTTTTTGCTCAAATATTTTTTATTGAACACGCACACAAGAATGGTGTATAGGTACTTTGTAGAAAATACAAGTATGCAATTCTTATATAAACATAAAAGAGCAGAGAGATACAAAAAGATCCAAGAGTTGTAGGTAAAAAATAAATAATACCTAATAAGATATACAGAACCAGGACAGGTAAACAGAGATAAGAGGGCATAACCATCCTTCCATCAACCCACCCTTCATCATCCATCAACTGCTCGGATGACGGGGTAAGCACATGCCGCCCAAGGGTAGATTGAAAGTTCACAATTGAGAGTGCATTGAGGTGTACAAATGCACAGTGACCGAATGGTCCAAATAAGATAGGAGAGGTTGAGTGTTTGCCAAATCGCTGAGCCATAATTTGGTATCAGGAACTTCCTTCCTTTTCCAAAATACCAATATTATTTTTGCCGAAATGAGACTGTAAGAGATTAACCAACCCCCCAAAACAACTAATCTGTTTAGGGTTTCTGACACTCCCAGGATGATCAGAAGCGGGTCTGGGTCAATTAAACTCTCCAGAACTTCAGAGAGGATCCTAAAAATTCCACACCAGTATCCATGCAAGTTAGATCATAGGGCAAAACAATGGAGCAGTGTACCCTCCGCAGCATGACATTCATCACACATATGGGAGGAATCTGGAAATATCCTATGCAGCTTAGTTTTGGAATAGTGTAATCTGTATTATATGTTGAAATGTATGAGACAATGTCTGGACTTAATGGAGCAGGCGTGGACATACTCCAAGCTATCTTCCCAGTCTGCTATGGAAATGTCAGTGCCTAGCTTATCCTCCCATGTTGCCTTATTAATGGCATCTGTAGAACGTGTGCTAAAAGATTAAAAAGCGTCATATAGATAAGATATCAGTTTGCATGAGGTGGGACAAATTTTGATGCATCCGTCAAACATGGAAGGTTTAGCATTTCCAACTGTAGGAGGATGTTTTCTAACAGTCTGTAATATGTAGGTATCTGAAAAAGTTACTTCTGGAAAGATTATAGGTTTCCCTCAGCAAATCAAAGGAGGCAAAGGTCCCTTCTACATATATTGTAGATCCCCTATGGCATTGATCCCTAGCTCTCCCCATCGATCAAAAGGTGTTATCAAGGTTAGAGGAGGCAAAGGAGGGATTCCTTGCAAAAGGGTGCAGGAATGATATTGGTCTAAGGTCAAAATTCAACTTAAATTGCTTTTAGATATGGACTGTGCTATGAAGTGTCATCTCCAAATTGACAGGGGACAAAATCACAGTGCCAATAGAGAAGGGGTGGCAATCCTCACACTCCATACTAAACCAGCTGGATGATGGAGGTGCGTCATCCAGCCAAAACATAACAGCATGGAGGTTATCGGCCCAATAGTAAAATATACAATTTGGGAGAGACAATCCTCCTTGCATTTTACAGAGGTGTTTCTGGTTAATCAAATCAAAAATAGCTGGAATAGATTGGGGTTCCGTTACGTAGAAGATAATTTAACCTGCATATAGAGAAATCTTATATAGAGTATCTTGAGTATTATTGCTGTGTACTGTTGCGAGAAATCTGATCGCTTGAGAGAGAGGTTCAATGGCTCAAGCAAAAGGCATTGGCGACAGCGTACAACCTTACATTTTTATTTATTTTTTATTTCACCTTTATTTAACCAGGTAGGCTAGTTGAGAACAAGTTCTCATTTACAACTGCGACCTGGCCAAGATAAAGCAAAGCAGTGCGACACAAACAACAACACAGAGTTACACATGGAATAAACAAGCGTACAGTCAATAACACGATAGAAAAAAAAGAAAGTCTATATACAGTGTGTGCAAATGGCATGAGGAGGTACGGCAATGAATAGGCCATAGTAGCGAAGTAAATACAATTTAGCAAATTAACACTGGAGTGATAGATGTGCAGATGACAATGTGCAAGTAGATATACTGGTGTGCAAAGAGCAGAAAAGTAAATAAAAACAATATGGGGATGAGGTAGGTAGATTGGATGTGCTATTTACAGATGGGCTATGTACAGCTGCAGCGATCAGTTTGCTGCTCAGATAGCTGATGTTTAAAGTTAGTGAGGTAAATATAAGTCTCCAGCTTCAGCGATTTTTGCAATTCGTTCCAGTTATTGGTAGCAGAGAACTGGAAAGAAAGGATGCCAAACGAGGTTTTGGCTTTGGGGATGACCAGTGAGATATACTGTACCTGCTGGAGCGCGTGCTACAGCTGGGTGTTGTTATCGTGACCAGTGAACTGAGATAAGGCAGAGCTTTACCTAGCATAGACTTATAGATGACCTGGAGCCAGTGGGTCTGGTGACGAATATGTAGCGAGGGCCAGCCGATTAGAGCATACAGGTCGCAGTGATGGGTGGTAGAGGGGCTTTGGTGATAAAACGGATGGCACTGTGATAGACTGCATCCTATTTGCAAAGTAGAGTGTTGGAGGCTATTTTGTAAATGACATCGCCGAAGTTGAGGATCGGTAGGATAGTCAGTTTTACGAGGGTAAGTTTGGCGACGTGAGTAAAGGAGGCTTTGTTGCGAAATAGGAAGCCAATTCTAGATTTTAATTTGGATTGGAGATGTTTAATATGAGTCTGGAAGTAGAGTTTACAGTCTAGCCAGACACCTAGGTATTTATAGTTGTCCACATATTCTAAGTCAGAACCGTCCAGAGTAGTGATGCTAGTCAGGCGGGCGGGTGCGGGCAGCGAACGGTTGAAAAGCATGCATTTAGTTTTACTAGCGTTTTAGAACAGTTGGAGGCCACGGAAGGAATGTTGTATGGCATTGAAGCTCGTTTGGAGGTCAGTTAACACAGTGTCCAAAAAAGGGCCAGATGTATACAGAATGGGATCGTCTGCGTAGAGGTGGATCAGGGAATCACACGCAGCAAGAGCGACATCGTTGATATACAGTGGTGAGAACAAGTATTTGATAGACTGCAGATTTTGCAGGTTTTCCTACTTACAAAGCATGTAGAGGTCTGTAATTTTTATCATAGGTACACTTCAACTGTGAGAGACGGAATCTAAAACAAAAATCCAGAAAATCACATTGTATGATTTTTAAGTAAGTAATTTGCATTTTATTGCATGACATAAGTATTTGATCACCTACCAACCAGTAATAATTCCGGCTCTCACAGACCTGTTAGTTTTTCTTTAAGAATCCCTCTTGTTCTCTACTCATTACCTGTATTAACTGCACCTGTTTGAACTCGTTACCTGTATAAAAGACACCTGTCCACACACTCAATCAAACAGACTCCAACCTCTCCACAATGGCCAAGACCAGAGAGCTGTGTAAGGACATCAGGGATAAAATTGTAGACCTGTACAAGGCTGGGATCGGCAACAGGACAATAGGCAAGCAGCTTGGTGAGAAGGCAACAACTGTTGGCGCAATTATAAGAAAATGGAAGAAGTTCAAGATGACGGTCAATCACCCTCGGTCTGGGGCTCCATGCAAGATCTCACCTCGTGGGGCATCAATGATCATGAGGAAGGTGTGGGATCAGCCCAGAACTACACGGCAGGACGTGGTCAATGACCTGAAGAGAGCTGGGACCACAGTCTCAAAGAAAACCATTAGTAACCCCCAACACCGTCATGGATTAAAATCCTGCAGCGCACACAAGGTCCCCCTGCTCAAGCCAGCGCATGTCCAGGCCCGTCTGAAGTTTGCCAATGACCATTTGGATGATCCAGAGGAGGAATGGAAGAAGGTCATGTGGTCTGATGAGACAAAAATAGAACTTTTTGGTCTAAACTCCACTCGCCGTGTTTGGAGGAAGAAGAAGGATGAGCACAACTCCAAGAACACCATCCCAACCGTGAAGTATGGAGGTGGAAACATCATTCTTTGGGGATGCTTTTCTGCAAAGGGGACAGGACGACTCCACCATATTGATGGGAGGATGGATGGGGCCATGTTTTGCGAGATCTTGGCCAACAACTTCCTTTCCTCAGTAAGAGCAGTGAAGATGGGTCATGGCTGGGTCTTCCAGCATGACAATGACCTGAAACACACAGCCAGGGCAACTAAGGAGTGGCTCCGTAAGAAGCAACTCAAGGTCCTGGAGTGGCCTAGCCAGGCTCCAGACCTGAACCCAATTGAAAATCTTTGGAGGGTTCTGAAAGTCCGTATTGCCTAGCGACAGCCCCGAAACCTGAAGGATCTGGAGAAGGTCTGTATGGAGGAGTGGGCCAAAATACCTGTGTGCATACCTGGCCAAGAACTACAGGAAACCTATGATCTCTGTAATTGCAAACAAAGGTTTCTGTACCAAATATGAAGTTCTGCTTTTATGATGTATCAAATACTTATGTCATGCAATAAAATGCAAATGAATTACTTAAAAATCATACAATTTCATTTTCATGATTTTTGTTTTAGATTCCGTCTCTCACAGTTGAAGTGTACCTCTGAAAAAATTACAGACCTCTACATGCTTTGTAAGTAGGAAAACCTGCAAAATCGGCAGTGTATCAAATACTTGTTCTCCCCACTGTATACAGAGAAAATAGTCGGCCCGGGAATTGAACCCTGTGGCACGCCCATAGAGACTGCCAGAGGTCCGTACAATAGGCCCTCTGATTTTACACACTGAACTCTGTCTGAGAAGTAGTTGGTGAACCAGGCGAAGCAGTCATTTGAGAAACCAAGGCTGTTGAGTCTGCCTATAAGAATACGGGGATTGACAGAGTCAAAAGCCTTGGCCAGGTCGATGAAGACGGCTGCATAGTACTGTCTTTTCTCGATGGTGGTTATGATATCGTTTAGTACCTTGAGCTTGGCTGAGGTGCACCCGTGACCAGTTTGGAAACCGGATTGCACAGCGGAGAAGGTACGGTGGGATTCGAAATGATCGGTGATCTTTTAATTAACTTGGCTTTCGAAGACTTTAGAAAGGCAGGGCAGGATGGATATTGGTATATAACAGTTTGGGTCTAGAGTGTCACCCCCTTTGAAGAGGGGGATGACCGTGGCAGCTTTCCAATCTTTAGGGACCTCAGACGATATGAAAGAGAGGTTGAACAGACTGGTAATAGGGGTTCCAACAATAGCGCCGGATAATTTTAGAGAGGGTCCAGGTTGTCTAGCCCAGGAGAAGTTTTAATGTGCCTGGATGAATATTTCAGGACTGTGCAAAGTCAAAAGCTCAAACAGAGCAAGAGGAACTTTATTATTGACAAGTGGAGCTTGTTCATGAACCCAGCTACAGTATATTACTTGTCATACTAATGATCATGTAATATGAAAGACAAAAATGGAAGTCGTATTGTTTGTCAATATACAGTACCTGTCAAAATTTTGAACACACCTACTCATCCAAGGGTTTTTCTTTATTTTTACTATTTTCTACATTGTAGAATAATAGTGAAGACATAAAATGATGAAATAACACATATGGAAACATGTAGTAAGCAGAAAAAGTGTACAAGGTCTTACTCACATTGGCTACAGAGAGCGTGATCACACAGTCATCCGGAACAGCTGATGATCTCATGCATGCTTCATTGTTGCTTGCATAGAAGCGAGCATAGAAGTGATTTAGCTTGTCTGGTAGGCTTGTATCACTGGGCAGCTCGCGGCTGTGCTTCCCTTTGTAGTGTGTAATAGTTTGCAAGCCCTGCCACATAAGACGAGCGTCAGAGACAATGTAGTACGATTCAATCTTAACCCTGCATTGTCGCTTTGCCTGTTTGATGGTTCGTTGGAGGGCATAGCAGGATTTATTTTAAGCTTCTGGGTTAGAGTTCCGCACCTTGAAAGTGACAGCTCTACTCTTTAGCTCAGTGTGAATGTTGCCTGTAATCCATAGCTTCTGGTCGGGGTATGTACGTACAGTCACTGTGGGGAAGACGTCCTCGATGCACTTATTGATAAAGCCAGTGATTGATGTGGTGTACTCCTCAATGCAATCGTAAGAATTCCGGAACATGTTCCAGTCTGTGATTGCAAACAGTCCTGTAGGTTAGCATCTGCTTCATCTGACCACTTTTTTATAGGCCGAGTCACTGGTGCTTCCTGCTTTAATTTTTGCTTGTAAGCAGGAATCAGGAGGATAGAATTGTGGTCAGATTTACCAAATGGAGGGCGAGGGAGAGCTTTGTATCCGTCTCTGTGTGTGGAGTACAGGTGATCTAGAATGTTTTTCACTCTGGTTGCGCATTTAACATGTTGATAGAAATTAGATAAAACTGATTTAAGTTTCTCTGCATTAATGTTCCCGGCCACTAGGAGCGCCGCCTCTGGGTGAGCAATTTCCTGTTTGCGTATTTCCTTATACAGCTGACTGAGTACGATCTTAGTGCCAGCATCCGTCTGTGTTGGTAAATAAACAGCCACGAAAGTATAGATGAAAATTCTCTTGAAAAATAGTGTGGTCTACAGTTTATCATGCGATACTCTAATTCAGGCGAGCAAAATCTAGAGACTTCCTTAGATCTCGTGCATCAGCTGTTGTTTACAAATATGTACAGACCATCCCCCCTAGTCTTACTGGAGTGTGCTGTTCTATCTAGCCGGTGCAGCGTATACCCTGCTAGCTGAATATCCATGTAATCATTCAACCATGATTCCATGAAACACAAGATGTTACAGTTTTTATGTCCTGTTGGTAGGATATTCGTGATCATACCTCGTCTAATTTATTGTACGTTGGCGAGTAATATTGACGGTAACGGCAGCTTTCCCCCGGCAGCTTTCCCACCCACCTTCTCCGGATCCGTCCTCTGTACCTGCATCTCATTATAAGATATGGTGGCAGAAACATTCTATACAAAATAAGTTACAAATAACGCAAAAAAAACAACACATAATAGCATAATTGGTTAGACGCCCGTAAAACTCTTGACATTTCTTCCTGCGCCATTTTAGCTCTATTTTAGCTTTACAAGGATACCCATAAGAAAATGCAGCCACCACTATAATTGGCAATGCTAATGTTTTGTATAGGAATTTCTCCAAACATAACACTTTGTATTGAGAACGAAAAAGTGAATTGCTTTGCCAAATTTTGTACAGTATTACTTTAGTGCCTTGTTGCAAAAAGGATGTATGTTTGGAATATTTTTATTCTGTACAGGCTTCCTTCTTTTCACTCTGTCAATCAGGTTAAGATTGTGTAGTAACTACAATGTTGTTGATCCATCCTCAGTTTTCTTCTATCACAGCCATTAAACTCGTAAGTCATCATTGGCCTCATGGTGAAACCCCTGAGCGGTTTCCTTCTTCTCCGGTAATTTATAACTTCACTATGCTCAAAGTGATATTCAGTGTCTGCTTTTTTTACCCATCTACCAATAGGTGTCCTTCTTTGCGAGGCATTGGAAAACCTCCCTAGTCTTTGTGGTTGAATCTGTGTTTTGAAATTCACCGCTCGATTGAGGTACCTTACAGATAATTGTATGTGTGGGGTACAGAGATGAGGTAGTCATTCAAAAATCATGTTAAACAATATTATTGCACACAGAGTGAATCCATGCAACGTATTATGTGATTTGTTAAGCAAATTTGTAGTCCTAAACTTATTTAGGCTTGTCATAACAAAGAGGTTGAATACTTATTGACTCAAGACATTTCAGCTTTTCATTTTCAGTAATTTGTAAAAAAATTTAAAACATAATTCCACAAAACATAATTTTTTATATATTTTAAATTCAGGCTGTAACCAAACAAAATGTGGAAAAAGTGGTGTGAATACATTCAGAATGCACTGTGAATGACATCTCCTCCGGAACCACTGGGCCGATGTTGATAAAACTTGATATGTAGCATAATGCCTCTCAACGCAATATTTTCCAGGCCAGTATCTCAAGCATGGCTGCTATGGACCAATAAACATTCAAGTGGGTGTGTTCTGATTTGTAAATGTATATTCATCAGACACATATTTCGTATTGTAACAAAACTTGACACACGTGTTCACATGGTGGTGCTATAACAGGCACATCTTGATCTGTTTGACTCAGAGTGATGAAATGATGGAATTTCTCATGAAAGAATGGTATTGCATCCCTCCAATAGAGTACCAGTATAACGACACAGGATGAGACCCAGATGCAGAAACAGGAGGCAGATGGTTCGAGTCTCTGATATTTATTAATAGACAAGTGGCAGGCAAGAGGTAGGTCGAGGACAGGCATAAATTCATAAACCGGGTCAGAGTCAGATACTGTAGGTACAGGATGACAGGCGGCAATTTTCAGTATTGGGAGAAGTAGAAAACAGGGACTAGAACAACAGGCGTACGGAAAAACAAGCTGTCAGTCTTGACGAGACAAGACGAACTGGCAACAGACAAACAGAAAACACCGGTGTAAATACACAGGAGATAATGAGAACAAATGGGAGACACCTGGTTGGGGGTGGAGACAAGCACAAGACAGGTGAAACAGATCAGGGTGTGACAACCAAACACTTGTAGAATCTGTACCAAGGTGCATTAAAGCTGTTTGGGTGGCTTGTGGTGCTCCAATGCCCTATTAAGGTATGTAGGCGTTTCATTTATTTTGGAAGTTACTTGTACATACTGTATAGGCTATGGGCTTAGTCCAAAAATGGTCCCAGAAGGTATGTTCTCCATGCTGTGTCATAAAGTGTCCTGCTTAATAGCTAATCATTAGCCACGCACACTTAATTTGTATTGGAATTGGATTTCATTTGTGATTGTTATGCATGCAGAAATGTGTATGTTTAGAGTCTGAGCTGGAATTGGTAGGGAAGTGAAACTAATATTTGCCATTCTTGAATGAGTCCAAGATAAATGTAATTGCTCATTTCCATACTCAGGTGTGTGCCTGCAGAATCCATAATCAGTAACTACAAACTAGAGTGGGATATTTTCGATTCGGTCCTGGCTGAGATAAGGAGAGCCGTGATATTAGACATCCAGGTGTGGTTGAGTTAGGCCAGGGCTAGGCATGCATGGACACACACACACACACACACACACACACATTACACTTACTTTTTTTATGGCACATTAAGGCATATTGAGTATTAACACATGCCACATTTTTCACAAGAAATTAAACAGGTCAACATTCACAAGGCCATGGGGCCAGACTGATTACCAGGACGTGTGCTCCGGGCATGTGCTGACCAACTGGCAAGTGTCTTCACTGACATTTTCAACATGTCTCTGAGTCTGTAATCCCAACATGTTTCAAGCAGACCAACATAGTCCCTGTGCCCAAGAACACAATGGCAACCTGCCTAAATGACTACAGAACCATAGCACTCACATCTGTAGCCAGTGCTTTGAAAGGCTGGTAATGGCTCACAGCAACACCATTATCCCAGAAACCCTAGACCCACTCCAATTTGCATACCGCTCAAACAGATCCATAGATGACACAATTTCTATTGTACTCCACACTGCCCTTCCCCACCTGGACAAAAGGAACACCTACAGTTGAAGTCGGAAGTTTACATACACTTTAACCAAATACATTTAAACTCAGTTTTTCACACTTCCTGACATTTTAATCAGAGTATAAATTCCCTGTCTTAGGTCAGTTAGGATCACCACTTGATTTTAAGAATGTGAAATGTCAGAATAATAGTGGAGAGAATTATTAATTTCAGCTTTTATTTCTTTCATCACATTCCCAGTGGGTCAGAAGATTACATACACAGCCTATTTATTTGTTCTGCTAATAACTATTTTTTACTTGAAAATTGCACTGTTGATTAGGGCCTGTAAGTAAGCATTTCACTTTAAGGTCTACACCTGTTGTTTTCGACACGCATGACAAATAAACTTTGATTTGTATTTGATTTAATCATTAAACTCCTCAGTCCTTTTCAGGATAAAAAATAAACGGAATGGAGCTAATCACAGGCAAAATCCTAGAGGAAAACCCTGTTCAGTTTGCTTTCCACCAGTCACTGGGAGATGAATTTACCTTGCAGCAGGACAATAACCTCCAACATAAGGCCAAATCTACGCTGGAGTTGCTTACCAAGAGGACAATGAATGTTCCTGAGCAGCCTAGTTACAGTTACAGACTTAAATATACTTGAAAATCTATGGCAAGTCCTGAAAATAGTTGTCTAGCAATGATCAACAACCAATTTGACACACCTTGAAGAATTTTGAGAAGAAGAATGGGAAAATGTTGCACAATCCAGGTGTGGAAAGTTCTTAGAGACTTACCCAGAAAGATTCACAGCTTTAATCACTGCCAAGGGTCTTTCTACAAACTATTGACTCAGGGGTTTGAATGCTTATGTAAAGGAGCTATTTCTGTATTTCATATTCAATACATTTGAGAAAATTTCTTAAAACAGGTTTTTACTTTGTCATTATGGGGTATTGTGTGTACAAGGTGAGAAAAAATATATAAATCAATTTTAAATTTAGGCTGTAACACATCAAAATGTGGAATAAGTATGATGGTATGAATGCCTTCCGATGTCACTGTCAGTGTTTTTCACAAAATTCAAAATAGCTGAACATTTTACATTTTTAATCGCTTGTTACAGCATCACCATCTGGCCAATTGGCATGGCAATGCATGAGAGGGTGTGGACTATGGGCCTTTAACATCGTGTCAAGTTGCACCCTTCTAGACCTTACCATCAACAACATTTGCATATTAATAGATGCATATTAATAATGAATGCCAACAAATACAGTACCTTCAGAAAGTATTCACATTCCAAAAACTTTTTCCACATTTTGTTCTGTTACAATTTATAATGGATTAAATTCAGATTTTGTGTCACCGGCTTTAACACAATACCCCATAATGTCAAAGTGGAATTATGTTTTTAGACATTTTTGCAAATTAAATAAATATGAAAAAATGAAATGTCTTAAATCAATTGGTAATCAACCCCATTTTTATGGCAAGCCTAAGAAAGTTCAGGATAAAAAATGTGCTTCATGAGTCACATAAGATGTATTGACTCACTCTGTGTGCAATAATAGTGGTTAACATAATTGTTTTATGATTATCCCATCTCGATTGTTGAGTGATTACCCCAATAATAGTATTTAACAATTTTTGCTAAGTCATCTCTGTACCATACACATACAATTATCTGTAAGGTCCCTCAGTCGAGCAGTGAATTTCAAACACAGATTCAATCACAAAGACTAGGGAGGTTTTCCAATGTCTCGCAAAGAAGGGCACCTATTTGTAGATGGGTAAAAATTTAAAAGCAGACATTGAATATCTCTTTGAGCATAGTGTTATATACACTTTGGATGGTGTATTAATACACCCTGTCACTACAAAGATACAGGCATCCTTCAAAACTCAGGAAACCAATCAATGATTATAACATGAAGTGACTTTAAAACAAAAACATCCATCCTGTTTGATATAAGGCACTAAAGTAATACTGCAAAAACAATGGGCAAAGAATTAGCTATGTCCTGAATACAAAGCGTTATGTTTTGGCCAAATCCAACCAACGCCTAGGGAGTTTTTGGGGGGATAAAAATACATTGAATAGAGTCAAGCACAGGAAAAATCCTAGAGGAAAACCGGGTTCAGTCTGCTTTCCAGCAGACACTGGGATACAAAATCACCTCCACCCCTGATGTTTAGAACATGTGTTTTGCTCATGTTGAGTTTTTATTTTGTGCTTTATCTGAGGCCTCCCCTCCTTTAACATGGTGGCAGCTACAACCTTCTCCCAGTCATACTAAAGAGTCAGCAGTATGGTTGTGCTTTTTGGGAAATTGCCAAGTTAATGAGTTGCTGATTTAATCAAGTCCCTTGTGGGGAATACAGTATTGATATACTATAGCAGTACAGTACGTCATATCAAATCAAATGTTATTTGTCACATGCGCCGAAAAAAATGTGTAGACCTTACTTTGAAATGCTTACTTACAAATCCTTAACCAACAATGCAGTTAAGAAAATACCCCCCAAAAAGTAAGAGATAAGAAAAACAATTAATTAAGGAGCAGCAGTAAATAACAAAAGCAGGGTTATATACAGGGGGTACCGGTTCAGAGTCAATGTGTCAATGTGCTGGGGCACCGGTGTCAAGGTAATTGAGGTAATTATGTACATGCAGGTAGGGTTTAAAGTGGGTATGCATAGATAATAACAGAGAGTAGCAGCAGTGTAGGAGAGGGGGTGCAAATAGTCTGGGTAGCCATTTGAATAGCTGTTCAGGAGTCTTATGGCTTGGGGGTAGAAGCTGTTTAGAAGCCTCTTGCACCTAGACTTGGTGCCCCGGTACTGCCCGCTGTGTGGTAGCAGAGAGAACAGTCTATGACTAGGGTGGCTGGAGTCATTGACAATATTTATGGCCTTCCTCTGACACCTCCTGGTATAGAGGTCCTGGATGGCAGGAAGTTTGGCATGACAGGAAGCTTGGTGATGTACTGGGCCATACACACTACCCTCTGTAGCGCCTTGTGGTCGGAGGCTGAGCAGTTGCCATACCAGGCAGTGATGGAACCATTTAGGATGCTCTTGATGGTGCCGCTGTAAAACCTTTTGAGGATCTGAGGACCCATGCCAAATCTTTTCAGTCTCCTGAGGTTTTGTCCATAGGTTTTGTCTTGCCCTCTTCACGACTGTCTTGATGTGCTTGGACCATGTTAGTTTGTTGGTGATGTGGATGCCAAGCAACTTGAAGCTCTCAACCTGCTCCACTACAGCCCTGTCAATGAGAATGGGAGCGTGCTTGGTCCTCCTTTTCCTGTAGTGCACAATCATCTCCTTTGTCTTGATTACGTTGAGGGAGAGGTTATTGTCCTTGCCCCACATGGTCAGGTCTCTGACCTCCTCCCTATACAGTGCCTTGCAAAAGTATTGACCCCCCTTGCCGTTTTTCCAATTATGTTGCATTACAACCTGTAATTTAATTTACAACCTGTAATTTAATTTGTATTTGTAGTTCATTTGATGGACATACACAAAATTGTCCAAATTGGTGAAGTGAATTTTTTTTTTTTAACTACTGAAAAGTGGTACGTGCATATGTATTCACCCCCTTTGCGATGAAGCCCCTAAATAAGATCTGGTGCAACCAATTACCTTCAGAAGTCACATAATTAGTTCAATAAAGTCCACCTGTGAGCAATCTAAGTGTCACACGATCTTAGTAAATTTACACCAGTACTGAAAGGCCCCAGAGTCTGCGACACCACTAAGCAAGGGGCACCACCAAGCAAGCGGCACCATGAAGACCAAGGAGCTCTCCAAACAGGCCAGGGAAAAGTTGTGGAGAAGTACAGATCCAGGTTTGGTTCTAAAAAAATATCTGAAACTTTGAACATCCCACAGAGCACCCTTAAATCAATTATTAAAAAATGGAAAGAATATGGCACCACAACAAACCTGCCAAGTGAGGGCCGCCCACCAAAACTCATGGACCAGGCAAGGAGGGCATTAATCAGAGAGGCAACAAACAGACCAAAGATAACCCCGAAGGAGCTGAAAAGCTCCACAGCGGTGATTGGAGTATCTGTCCATAGGACCACGTTAAGCCGCACACTCCACAGAGCTGGGCTTTATGGAAGAGTGGCCAGAAAAAAGCCATTGCTTAAAGAAGAAAATAAGCAAACACGTTCGGTGTTAGCCAAAAGGCATGTGGAAGACTCCCCAAACATGAGTGCATTAGTAATTTAGGCAGCTTACCTTAGTGTTCTTGGGCACAGGGACAATTGTGGTCTGCTTGAAACATGTTGGAATTAGAGACTCAGACAGGGAGAGGTTGAAAATGTCAGTGAAGACACTTGCCAGCTTGTCAGCAAATGCTCGGAGTGCATGTCCTGGTAATCCTTCTGGCCCTGCAGCCTTGTGAATGTTGACCTGTTTAAAGGTCTTACTCACATTGGCTGCGAAGAGCATGATCACACAGTCATCCGGACCAGCTGATGCTTTCATGCATGTTTCAGTGTTGCTTGCCTCGAAGCGAGCATAACATTTATTTAGCTTGTCTGGTAGGCTTGTGTCACTGGGCAGCTCTCGGTTGTGCTTCCCTTTGTTGTCTGTAATAGTTTGCAAGCCCTGCCACATCCGACGAGCGTCGGAGCCGGTGTGGTACGATTCGATCTTAGTCATGTATTGACGCTTTCATGTTTGATGGTTCATCGGAGGGCATAGCAGGATTTATTTTAAGCTTCTGGGTTAGAGTTCCGCACCTTGAAAGCGGCAGCCCTACTCTTTAGCTCAGTGTGAATGTTGCCTGTAATCCATAGCTTCTAGATGGGGATGACGTACTCGATGCACTTATTGATAAAGCCAGTGACTGATGTGGTGTACTCCACAATGTCATCGGAAGTATCCCGGAACATATTCCAGTCTGTGCTAGCAAAACAGTCCTGTAGTTTAGCATCTGCTTCATCTGACCACATTTTTATAGACCGAGTCACTGGTGCTTCCTGCTTTAATTTTTGCTTGTAAGCAGGATTCAGGAAGATAGAGTTATGGTCAGATTTTCCAAGTGGAGGGTGAGGGAGAGCTTTGTACGTGTCTCTGTGTGTGGGTTAAAGCTGGTCTAGAATTGTTTTCCCTCTGGTTGCACATTTAACATGCTGACAGAAATTCGGTAAAACTGATTGAGGTTTACTTGCATTAATTCACCGGCCACCAGGAGCGCCGCCTCTGCGTGAGAGTTTTCCTGTTTGCTTATGGTGGAACACAGCTCATTGAGTGCAGTTTTTGTGCCAACTTCGCTCTGTGTTGGTATGTAGACAGCTTAGAAAAAATACAGATGAAAACTCTCTAGGTAGGTAGTGTGGTCTACAGCTTATCGTGATATACTCTACCTCAGGCGAGCAAAACTTTGAGATTTACTTATCGTGTACCAGCTGTTGTTTACATATATGCATAGGCCCCCGCCCCGTGTCTTACCAGAGGCTGCTGAAACATACGATATTACAGTTTTTAATGTCCCGTTGGTAGGATATACCGTGGGGCAAAAAAGTATTTAGTCAGCCACCAATTGTGCAAGTTCTCCCACTTAAAAAGATGAGAGAGGCCTGTAATTTTCATCATAGGTACACTTCAACTATGACAGACAAAATGCTAAAAATCACATTGTAGGATTTTTAATGAATTTATTTCCAAATTATGGTGGAAATAAGTATTTGCTCACCTACAAACAAGCAACATTTCTGGCTCTCACAGACCTGTAACTTCTTTAACCTCTTACTGCTCCCCCCCTACTTTGTGCAATTTCCGCCTGAAGACATACCCAAATCTAACAGCCTGTAGCTCAGGCACAGAACCAAGGATATGCAAATTCTTGGTACCATTTGAAAGAAAACACTTTGAAGTTTGTGTACATGTGAATGGAATGTAGGATAATATAACACAATAGATCTGGTTTAGATAAACAATGAAAAAAAACATACGTTTTTTATTTTTATTTTTGTATCATCTTTAAAATGAACAAGATAAAACAAACATTCTGATAGGATGATGGGGACAATTTCAGTGAAAAATATAAGAGGGCAACAGTACTTGTGCAAAGTTTCAGAATGATAACTTCCAAAACGAGTGTGCTACATGACATTTATTATGAAGTCACGCAGGTGTCCCACACAAGTAGCCCAAATGTACCCAAGTTGTCAAATTGGTGAAGGTATACATTTTGAAACAAATAACTATATACAAAATACCAAAATGGTATTCTAACACACACCCCCCCCCCAAAAAAAAAAAGAATTGAGGAAAAAAATGGGGGGGAAATGATTTTTTTTATTTATTATTGATTAAAAAAGACATTAAAAAATATACACTGCTCAAAAAAATAAAGGGAACACTTAAACAACACAATGTAACTCCAAGTCAATCACACTTCTGAGGAAGCAACACTGATTGACAATACTTTTCACATGCTGTTGTGCAAATGGAATAGACAACAGGTGGAAATTATAGGCAATTTGCAAGACACCCCCAATAAAGGAGTGGTTCTGCAGGTGGTGCCCACAGACCACTTCTCAGTTCCTATGCTTCCTGGCTGATGTTTTGGTCACTTTTGAATGCTGGCGGTGCTTTCACTCTAGTGGTAGCATGAGACAGAGTCTACAACCCACACAAGTGGCTCAGGTAGTGCAGCTCATCCAGGATGGCACATCAATGCGAGCTGTGGCAAGAAGGTTTGCTGTGTCTGTCAGCGTTGTGTCCAGAGCATGGCGGTGCTACCAGGAGACAGGCCAGTACATCAGGAGACGTGGAGGAGGCCATAGGAGGTCAACAACCCAGCAGCAGGACCGCTACCTCTACCTTTGTGCAAGGAGGAGCAGGAGGAGCACTGCCAGAGCCCTGCAAAATTACCTCCAGCAGGCCACAAATGTGCATGTGTCTGCTCAAACGGTCAGAAACAGACTCCGTGAGGGTGGTATGAGGGCCCGACATCCACAGGTGGGGGTTGTGCTTACAGCCCAACACCGTGCAGGACATTTGGCATTTGCCAGAGAACACCAAGATTGGCAAATTCACCACTGGCACCCTGTGCTCTTCACAGATGAAAGCAGATTCACACTGAGTACATGTGACAGATGTGACAGAGTCTGGAGACGCCGTGGAGAACGTTCTGCTGCCTGCAACATCCTCCAGCATGACCGGTTTGGTGGTGGGTCAGTCATGGTGTGGGCTGGCATTTCTTTGGGGGGCCGCACAGCCATCCATGTGCTCGCCTGAGGTGGCCTGAAGATAAGATCCTCAGACCCCTTGTGAGACTATATGCTGGTGCGGTTGGCCCTGGGTTCCTCCTAATGCAAGACAATGCTAGACCTCATGTGGCTGGAGTGTGTCAGCAGTTCCTGCAAGAGGAAGGCATTGATGCTATGGACTGGCCCGCCCATTCCCCAGACCTGAATCCAATTGAGCACATCTGGGACATCATGTCTCGCTCCATCCACCAACGCCACGTTGCACCACAGACTGTCCAGGAGTTGGCGGATGCTTTAGTCCAGGTCTGGGAGGAGATCCCTCAGGAGACCATCCGCCACCTCATCAGGAGCATGCCCAGGCATTGTAGGGAGGTCATACAGGCACATGACACACACTACTGAGCCTCATTTTGACCTGTTTTAAGGACATTGCATCAAAGTTGGATCAGCCTGTAGTGTGGTTTTCCACTTTAATTTTGAGTGTGACTCCAAATCCAGACCTCCATGGGTTGATACATTTGATTTCCATTGATCAATTTGTGTGATTTTGTTGTCAGCACATTCAACTATGTAAAGAAAAAAGTATTTAATAAGAATATTTCATTCAGATCTAGGATGTGTTATTTTAGTGTTCCTTTAATTTTTTTGAGCAGTATATATATATATATATACATACACACACACACACACTTACAAAATAACATGGGTAACTATTTACACACTTTAAATATTTGGAAGACCCTCAGTCCTCTATCAAATCAAATCTATTTATATAGCCCCAGCCTAAAACCCCAAACAGCAAGCAATGCAGGTGTAGAAGCACGGTGGCTAGGAAAAACTCCCTAGAAAGGCAAAAACCTAGGAAGAAACCTAGAGAGGAACCAGGCTATGAGGGGTGGTCAGTCCTCTTCTGGCTGTGCCGGGTGGAGATCACAGTGGTTGTAGAGGGTGCAACAGGACAGCAACTAAAGACTAAAAATGAACAGTTTAGGGTTCCATAGCCGCAGGCAGAACAGTTGAAACTGGAACAGCGGCAAGGCCAGGTGGACTGGGGACAGCAAGGAGTCATCATGCCAGGTAGTCCTGACGCATGGTCCTAGGCCTCAGGTCCTCCGAGAGAGAGAAAGAGAGAATTAGAGAGAGCATACTTAAATTCACACAGGACACTGGATGAGACTCCCATTTGGAGTCAGTGTCACTGTGAAAGAAAATGTTCAGTTAGAATAGTTTCACATATGAGCCCTGTATCAACAGGTATAATAAACAGATATATAGAGAGAGTACAGGGAACATAAGGTTGAATATATTATTATGACCTGCTAGATCTACTGTCTCTTTTATATTATGACATTTCAGCTAGATCTACTGTATTTATTATATTACAACAGACCAGCTGTATCTACTGTCTCTGTTTCACTTTGGCCATTAATGTGGTCCTGCCCTCTCCTCAACAGCCTCAAATAGGCTATTTCATGTGGGTTGGGGTGGGGCGGCAGACACACGCATCTCACATTTCATGACATTACATGTTTATATATTGCTTCTAAAATGTAAAAAAAAAAAATCACAAATAATATTTTATATTATTAATTTCAAACAAGGGCATTAGCATGATAAGAACTTACCAGTCCAAAACGATGTCCTCTTCCGTTCAAAAAATATTCCTCCACAATCGCTAAATGAATCGTCCTACAACAATCTCTGTCTCACCTTCCCAATCAATTTATTCTAAAATTGTGTGTACATCTGTATATCAAATCAAAAATCAAATCAAATCTGTATATCTAGACTTAGATTTAGCTTTCCCTGACTTAGTCGCCATAATGATTGATATATAAACAGCTGAATCTGCGCGTTTACCAAACAATGCAATGCGTAATATGTGTTTCTCTTTCCGGTATGAAACTTCAATAGCGAATGACTCACTTTACGCTGGAGTTTACTACATGGGTTGGTCTTGCAACACATAAACATGGCATATTGCCGTTTACCTCAGCTCATTGGCTATCTACCCAGCTAGATTTCAAGAAGATCAGTGGTCATTGGGTTAAAAGACAGTCAATCAACAAAACAGTGGGCAAATCATTGGTGCACAATGATGTCATGACTTGTTGTCTTCAAATCGGTTTCTTTCAGTCAATACGTCCCGCGAAATGGCCCATCAGGTTTGATTGTGTTACAAACAAACCAGTTGATTGCAGTGAAACCAAACATGACTGGAAAAGTCACGTTCTGTGAGGGTTATTTACCTGGAATGTGTCGTCGAAAATGGAATGTGTTACGGTTTTCTAGTGGTGATGAAGGAGAGTCGGACCAAACTGCAGCGTGTCGATTGAGATTCATGTTTAATCAAATAAACACGAACACTACACAAAACAATAAACGTAATCAAAACCGAAACAGCCTATCTAGTGCAAACTAACCGAGAGTACACATAGGACACTAAGGACAATCACCCACGACAAACTCAAAGAATATGGCTGCCTAAATATGGTTCCCAATCAGAGACAACGATAAGCATCTGCCTCTGATTGAGAACCACTCCAGACAGCCATAGACTTTGCTAGATAACCCACTAAGCTACAATCCCAATACCACCACCAAAACCCCAAGACAAACACACCACAATTACAAAAACCCCATGCCACACCCTGGCCTGACCAAATACATAAAGAAAACACAAAATACTTTGACCAGGGCGTGACAGAACCCCCCCCCCTAAGGTGCGGACTCCCGAACGCACAACCTAAACCTGTAGGGGAGGGTTTGGGTGGGCATCTCTCCGCGGTGGCGGCTCTGGTGCTGGACGTGGACCCCACTCCATAATTGTCTTAGTCCACCTCCTTAGTGTCCCTTGAGTGGCGACCCTCGCCGCTAACCTTGGCCTAGGAAACCTAACAACGGGCCCCACTGGACTGAGGTAGCTCGGGGCCGAGGGGAAGCTCGGGACCGAGAGGAAGCTCGGGAGTGAGAGGAAGCTCGGGAGTGAGAGGAAGCTCGGGAGTGAGAGGAAGCTCGGGAAGGTTGATGGATCTACCAGATCCTGGCTGGCTGGTGGTTCCGGCAGATCCTGGCTGACTGGCACTTCTGGCGGATCCTGGCTGACTGGTGGATCCTGGCAGACTGGCGGATCCTGGCAGACTGGCGGATCCTGGCCGACTGGCAGATCCTGGCCGACTGGCAGATCCTGGCCGACTGGCAGATCGGCGGATCCTGGCTGACTGGCGGATCCTGGCTGACTGGCGGATCCGGGCAGACTGGCGGATCCGGGCAGACTGGCGGATCCGGGCAGACTGGCGGATCCGGGCAGACTGGCGGATCCGGGCAGACTGGCGGATCCGGGCAGACTGGTGGATCCTGGCTGAATGGCGGATCCTGGCTGAATGGCGGATCCAACTGATCCTGGCAGACTGGCGGATCCTGGCTGACTGGCAGATCCTGGCCGACTGGCAGATCCTGGCCGACTGGCAGTTCTGGCGGATCCTGGCAGACTGGCAGTTCTGGCGGATCCTGGCAGACTGGCGGATCCTGGCGGATCCTGGCCGACTGGCGGATCCTGGCCGACTGGCGGATCTGGAAGAGTCTGGTCGACTGGCAGATCTGGCGGCGCTGGGCAGACTGGCGGCGCTGGGCAGACTGGCGGCGCTGGGCAGACTGGCGACGCTGGGCAGACTGGCGACGCTGGGCAGACTGGCGACGCTGGGCAGACTGGCGACGCTGGGCAGACTGGGGGCACTGGCGGCGCTGGGCAGACTGGCGGCACTAGCTGCTCCATATAGGCTGACAGCTCTGGCGGCTCCTTGCAGACTGGCAGCTCCTTGCAGACTGGCAGCTCCTTGCAGACTGGCAGCTCCATGCAGACTGGCAGCTCCATGCAGACTGGCAGCTCCATGCAGACTGGCAGCTCCATGCAGACTGGCAGCTCCATGCAGACTGGCAGCTCCATGCAGACTGGCAGCTCCATGCAGACTGGCTGCTGTATGCAGACTGACAGCTCTGGCTGCTTCATGCAGACTGACAGCTCTGGCTGCTCCATGTAGACTGGCTGCTTCATGCAGACTGGCAGCTCTGGCTGCGCTGAACAGGCGGGAGACTCCTGAAGCGCTGTGTCGGAGGAAGGCTCTGGCTGCGCTAAACAGGCGGGAGACTCCAGCAGCGCAGGAGAGGAGAAAAGCGCTGGCTGCGCTGAACAGGCGAGGCACACTGAAGGCCTGGTGCGTGGTGCTGGAACTGGTGGTACGGGATCGAGGACACGCACAGGAAGCCTGGTGCGGGGAGCTGCTACCGGAGGACTGGAGTGTGAAGGTGGCACAGGATGGGCTAGACCGTGAAGGCGTACTGGAGATCTTGAGAGCAGTGTTGGCACAGGACGTGCAAGGCTAGGGATGTGCACAGGAGGCCTGGTGCGTGAGGCTGGCACCAACTTCACCAGCCGACTAACACGCACCTCAGGAAGAGTATGGAGCGCTAACCCAGGTGCCATCAAATCCCCAACACGTTCCGTCGGGCGAATTCCATGCAAAAAGCACCAACACAGCAACTCCCTCATTTTTCTCTCTCCTCCAATTTCCCCATTAACTCCTTCACAGTCTCTGTTTCGCTCACCTCCAACACCGGCTCTGGTTCTGGTCTCCTCCTTGGCTCCTCACGATAAACAGGGAGAGTTGGCTCAGGTCTGACTCCTGACTCTGCCACACTCTCCCTGAGCCCCCCCCCCAAGAAATTTTTGGGGCTGATTCTCAGGCTTCCATCCGCTACGCCGTGCTGCCTCCTCATATCTGCGCCTCTCAGCTTTCACCGCCTCCAGTTCTTCCTTGGGGCGGCGATATTCTCCAGGCTGAGCCCAGGGTCCTTTACCGTCCAGTTCTTCCTCCCATGTCCATTTCTCCAGGTGGTGCAGCCTCTCCCACTGCAGCTGCTGCTGCTCCTGCTGCTGCTGCCTGTTAACACGCTGCTTGGTCCGTTGGTGGTGGGTGATTCTGTTACGGTTTTCTAATGGTGATGAAGGAGAGTCGGACCAAACTGCAGCGTGTCGATTGAGATTCATGTTTAATCAAATAAAGAAACACGAACACTACACAAAACAATAAACGTAATCAAAAACGAAACAGCCTATCTAGTGCAAACTAACCGAGAGTACACATAGGACACTAAGGACAATCACCCATGACAAACTCAAAGAATATGGCTGCCTAAATATGGTTCCCAATCAGAGACAACGATAAGCATCTGCCTCTGATTGAGAACCACTCCAGACAGCCATAGACTTTGCTAGATAACCCACTAAGCTACAATCCCAATACCACCACCAAAACCCCAAGACAAACACACCACAATTACAAAAACCCCATGCCACACCCTGGCCTGACCAAATACATAAAGAAAACACAAAATACTTTGACCAGGGCGTGACAGAATGAGACGGAATTCACGACACAAGCGGTACACAAAATGTTTTGTGTTAGGCTATAAAAACTGATTTTATCAAACAAAAGATCATTCATTGTGTAACAAGGAGCATTGGAATTGCAAACAGATGAAGATCGTCAAAGGTAAACGGTTTATTTTAATGAAGTTTGTGATTATGCTACGCCTGTGCTGGTTCAATTTTTTAATTTTTTATGGGGCTCTATGACCAGATAATCGCATCATATTCTTTCGCAGGAAATCCTATTTTAAATCTGACAATGCAGTTGGATTAGCAAGATTCTAGGCTTTTGATACATGTGAGACACTTGTATTTTCATGAATGTTTAATATGACTATTTATGTAGCGATCACTGTATGTTGTGGAATTTCAGCCCGCTAGCGGGCTCCGTGCGCAGGGAGGTTAAGAGGCTCCTCTGTCCTCCACTCGTTACCTGTATTAATGGCACCTGTTTGAACTTGTTATCAGTATAAAAGACACCTGTCCACAACCTCAAAAAGTCACACTGCACACTCCAAACTATGGCCAAGAGCTGTCAAAGGACACCAGAAACAAAATTGTAGACCTGCACCAGGCTGGGAAGACTGAATCTGCAATAGGTAAGCAGCTTGATTTGAAGAAATCAACTGTGGGAGCAATTATTAGGAAATGGAAGACATACAAGACCACTGATAATCTCCCTCGATCTGGTGCTCCACGCAAGATCTCACCCCGTGGGGTCAAAATTATCACAAGAACGGTGAGCAAAAATCCCAGAACCACACGGGGGGACCCTGTGAATGACCTGCAGAGTGCTGGGACCAAAGTTACAAAGCCTACCATCAGTAACACACTACGCCGCCAGGGACTCAAATCCTGCAGTGCCAGACGTGTCCCCCTGCTTAAGCCAGTACATGTCCAGGCCTGTCTGAAGTTTACTACAGAGCATTTGGATGATCCAGAACGAGATTGGGAGAATGTTATATGATCAGATGAAAGCAAAATATAACTTTTTGGTAAAAACTCAACTCGTCGTGTTTGGAGGACAAAGAATGCTGAGTTGCATCCAAAGAACACCATACTTACTGTGAAGCATGGGGGTAGAAACATCATGCTTTGGGGCTGTTTTTCTGCAAAGGGACCAGGACGACTGATCCGTGTAAAGGAAAGAATGAATGGGGCCATGTATCGTGAGATTTTGAGTGAAAACCTCCTTCCATCAGCAAGGGCATTGAAGATGAAACGTGGCTGGGTCTTTCAGCATGACAATGATCCCAAACACATCGCCCGGGCAACGAAGGAGTGGCTTCGTAAGAAGCATTTCAAGGTCCTGGAGTTGCCTAGCCAGTCTCCAGATCTCAACCCCATAGAAAATCTTTGGAGGGAGTTGAAAGTCCGTGTTGCCCAGCAACAGCCCCAAAACATCACTGCTCTAGAGGAGATCTGCATGGAGGAATGGGCCAAAATACCAGCAACAGTGTGTGAAAACCTTGTGAAGACTTACAGAAAACGTTTGACCTCTGTCATTGCCAACAAAGGGTATAAAACAAAGTATTGAGATAAACTTTTGTTATTGACCAAATACATATTTTCCACCATAATATGCAAATAAATTCATAAAAACTCCTACAATGTGATTTTCTGCATTTTTTTTTTCTTCTAATTTTGTCTGTCATAGTTGAAGTGTACCTATGATGAAAATTACAGGCCTCTCTCGACTTTTTAAGTGGGAGAACTTGCACAATTGGTGGCTGACTAAATACTTTTTTGCCCCACTGTACGTGCTTTCAGTTTGTCCCATTTATTTTCCAACAATTGAAAGTTTTCCCTTGCCTTCCATTCTGTAAGCTGATTAGCCACTCATCGCCTGATCCTCACATGGCACCCAGATCTTTTGCCTCAAAATCTTTGTTTCCTTCTCCAGTGAATTACGGGGATCGGGGCCTGGTCGGATGTCTGCAGTATATCCCTCGTGTCCGGCACCTCGTCCAATTTGATGTGAGTAATCCCAGTTCTGATGTCCAAGCTCATAAGAGATGGTAGCAGCAACATTATGTACAAAAATAGTTACAAACAACAACAAAAACCGAACAAAATAGCATGATTGGTTGAGAGCCGATAAGATGGCAGCCCTACCCCCCGGGGCCATCATTAATTACTGGAACAGAAAAGTGAATTGGGAAACATATAAACCACAGAGGTGCCTTTGAACCGTCTTCTCAGCCAAGTTGTTATAATTTTTTTTTTGCATTTATGACATGTCCACAGCTGGGTTTGCTTATACAATCCAGGGTTTGAACTTTTCAATTTATGGATGTGGTCTGTTTTCTTCCAGCCTTTCAAATAATTGTTGCAATCATCATTAAACTAGATGTTTTCATGTTGTACATTCAACTTCATCTGTCCAATTCACATAATCACAAAAAAATACATCCAGAATATTCCATCTCATACAGTATGCTAAATTCTTGTTCAGGTGCCGTTTAATTTAATAGGGTCCAGTGTGGCTCAGTTGATAGAGCATGGTGCTCGCAAGGCAAGGGTTTTCGGGTTTGATTCCCATGGGGGACCAGTATAAAAATGTATAAAAATATATGCACTCTCTACTGTATGTCGCTCTGGATAAGAGCTTGTCTAAAATGAAACTGTAAACTATTCCTATTGGATGATGGTGAACTGATAAGAGGTCAGAGAGAGTTCACAGCTGGTTGTCACAGCTTGGCGGTTTCCTCCCGGTGACGTTGGAATACCGGCCAGTAACTAGGTAGTGTGTGTCATCTGTACCACTAACAGATGTTTCTGCCTCTGAGGAGGTGGCGTGAGGTGGCAGCTGTTGCGGGGAGAGGGTGAGAAAAACTCTGGTTTCCCCTCTGCTATAAGCCACTCTCTTGGCTGACCCCTGAGTGATGCGGGATGGATAGAGCTGAAAGGTGTGACTGTTAAAGATGGAATCTGCAGTTTGGGGCGAAACAGCGCCACTGGCCGCCCCTCTACTGCTGTTATTGTTTTTGTTGCACAGCTGAGGAACGTCACGCAGCACGGTAAAACAAATTGCAGTACATATTGTGCCGTTCTATCACACGTGCAATGATGTCAGAGGGAAAAAAACATCTAATGGAAAGCCTTCCCAGAAGAGTGGAGGCTGTTATAGCAGCAAAGGGGGGACAAACTCCATATTAATGCCCATGATTTTGGCAGGAGATGTTAGATGAGCATGTGTCCACATACTTTTGGTCATATAGTGTATGTAAAACTGGGAGAGGACAACAGCTGTCTTACAATCCTGTTAAATTCTCCAGACTATGCTGGAGAATACTCGTTTGATTCATTAATGCACAGTCATATTTTGGTTTTAAAGTTCCAATGCAGCCGTTTTTATCTCCATATTAAGTCATTTCTGTACAATTAAGTACCTTACTCTGATTGTTTTCCATCAAAATAGTAAAAACAAAACAAAAATATAACTTCTTAGCAAAAAGCAATTTCTCAAGTTAGAATTTTGGGAAACACTTTACCTGTCAACCAGCCTCATAGCACGTGTCATAATATGATATTACAGCTGACATAACTTGTCATAACACCCCAATAACACTGTCATGAATCATGTTTAGACCTTTTGTGACACATATTGCGTTATTTTATGGCTGGTGATGACGCCTACATAAGAGTGTCAAAACCCACAAGACTTACCACACAAGGCAGAACATTCCCTTACATCATAGCCTAAATAATCAACAGAATTGTTGGTGCTGTCGCTCATACAACAAGGGCCTGGGTCAATACAGTCTATAGTAAATGGAGAATACCTAACTACTTCATTAGTTAGCACACACAGAGTGGTCCTTCTTAAACGGTTGTTATTGGCTATACAAGAAGGTGTTGTATCCGCAGCTCACTCCTTTTAGAATTGTGACAGAATTACAATGTGTGTTTTAGGTTATTGTCCTGCTGAAAGGTGAATTTTTCTCCCAGTGTCTGTTGGAAGGCAGACTGAACCAGGTTTTCCTCTTAGATTTTGCCTTCTGTGATTCTGTTTCTTTTTATCCTAAAAAAACTCCCTAGTCCTTACCGATGACAAGTATACACATAACATGATGCAGCCACCACCATGCTTGACAAAATTAAGAGTGGTACTCAGTGACGTGTTGTACTGGATTTGCCCCAAACATAACACTTTGTATTCAGGACTTAAAGTGAATTTCTTTGCCACCCGATGTTACAGGAAGGCCATAAAGATCATCAAGGACAACAACCACCCGAGCCACTGAGCCTGTTCACCCCGCTATCATCCAGAAGGCGAGGTCAGTAGAGGTGCATCAAAGCTGGGACCGAGAGACTGAAAAACAGCTTCTATCTCAAGGCCATCAGACTGTTAAACAGCCACCACTAACATTGAGTGGCTGCTGCCAACACACTGACACTGACACTGACTCAACTCCAGCCACTTTAATAATGGGAATTGATGGGAAATGATGTAAAATATATCACTAGCCACTTTAAACAATGCTACCTAATATAATGTTACATACCCTACATTATTCATCTCATATGCATACGTATATACTGTACTCTATATCATCTACTGCATCCTTATGTAATACATGTATCACTAGCCACTTTAACTATGCCACTTTGTTTACATACTCATCTCATATGTATATACTGTACTCGATACCATCTACTGTATCTTGCCTATGCTGCTCTGTACCATCACTCATTCATATATCTTTATGTACATATTCTTTATCCCCTTACACTATGTATAAGACAGTAGTTTTGAAATTGTTAGTTAGATTACTTGTTGGTTATTACTGCATTGTCGGAACTAGAAGCACAAGCATTTCGCTACACTCGCATTAACATCTGCTAACCATGTGTATGTGACAAATAACATTTGATTTGATTTGATTTGAATACCCCATAGTGACAAAGCAAAAACAGGATTTTAGACATTTTTGCAAATTTTTGAAAGAAAAACGTAAATGTCACATTTACATAAGTATTCAGTACTTTGTTGAAGCACCTTTGGCAGCGATTACAGCATTGCATCTTCTTGGGTATGATGCTACAAGCTTAGCACACATGTATTTAGGGATTTTCTCCCATTCTTCTCCGCAGATCCTCTCAAGTTCTGTCAGGTTGGATGGGGAGGGTTGCTGCACAGCTATTTTCAGGGCTCTCTAGAGATGTTAGATCGGGTTCAAGTTCTGGTTCTGGTTCTGGTTTCAGGGCTCTGTTTGGGCCACTCAAAGACATTCAGAGACCTATCCCGTAGCCACTCCTGCATTGTCTTGGCTGTATTCTTAGGGTCGTTGTCCTGTTGGAAGGTACCTTTTCCCCAGTCTGAGGTGCTGAGCACTCTGGAGCAGGTTTTCATCAAGGATCTCTCTGTACTTTGCTCCGTTCATCTTTCTCTCGATCCTGACTATTCTCCCAGTCGCTGCCGCTGAAAAACATCCCCACAGCATGATCTTGCCACCACCATGGTTCACCTTAGGGATGTTGCCTGTTTCCCTCCAGACGTGACTCTTGGCATTCAGGCCAAAGATGTTGTTTTTCATGGTCTGAGAGTCCTTTGGGTGCCTTTTGGCAAACTCCAAGCGGGCTGTCATGTGCTTTTTACTGAGGACTGGTTTCCGTCTGGCCACTCTTCCATAAAGGCCTGATTGGTGGAGTGCTGCAGAGATGGCTGTCCTTCTGGAAGGTTATCCCATCTCCACAGAGGAACATTGGAGCTCTGTCATAGTAAAGGAAAAGGGGGATACCAAGTCAGTTGTACAACTGAATGCATTCAACTGAAAAGTGTCTTCCGCATTTAACCAAACCCCTCTGACTCAGAGACGTGCGGAGGGCTGCCTTAATCGACATCCACGTCTTTGGTGCCGGTGAACAGTGGGTTAACTGCCTTGCTCAAGGGCAGAACGACAGATTTTTACCTTGTCAGCAGTGACCATCGGGTTCACCTCCCTGACAAAGGCCCTTCTCCACCGATTTCTCAGTTTGCCCGGCAGGCCAGCTCTCGGAAGAGTTTTGATGGTTCCAAACTACTTCCATTTAAGAATGATGGAGGCCGCTGTGTTCTTGGGGACCTTCAATGCTGCAAACATTTTTTGGCACCCTTCCCCAGATCTGTGCCTCGACACAATCCTGTCTCGGAGCTCTACGGACAATTCCTTCGACCTAATGACTTGGGTTTTTTTTTCAGCTGTGGGACCTTTTATAGTCTGTTGTGTACCTTTCCAAATCATGTCCAATCAATTGAATTTACCACAGGGGAATCCAATCAAGTTGTAGAAACATTTCAAGGATGGTCAATGGAAATAGGATGTACCTGTGCTCAACTTCGAGTCTCATAGAAAAGGGTCTGAATACTTATGCAAATAAGGTATTTCTGTATTTTTATATTTATATATATACATTTACAAGCATTTCTAAAAACCTGTTTTTGCTTTGTCATTATGGGGTATTGTGTATAGGTAGATTGATGAGGAACATGTTTTATTTAATCCATTTTAGAATAATGCTGTAGCGTAACAAAATGTGGAAAATGTCAAGGGATTTGAATTCAGACATGGTTTCCATAACTCTGTGGAATTTCCAGTACTTCCTACCTACTTATCATCTCGTGAGCATCGCGTAATGCTGTACTGCAATCGCTCCAGCTTCAGTGGGTTTCAGGTGAAGGCTAGAGATATTATCTAACCACGAACACAGACACTATAAAAAAAACTAATTACATAATAAAGATAGAGGCACAGCAGCAGAACGTAATCCCCCCATCCCATCTACAAAACAAACACGCACTCAAAACAAAAGGTATAATAGTATTGCTCTAATATGGAAAATAATAATGAAAAACAAATAACAATCTTGAACACCAGAAGAATATTTGTACAAATTTCTAATAAGTATTTTTTTTTCTTATGTCATTGGTGTAGTTTTATGTGTTGACCTATATTACTTATTGACAATTGAATACATGATTGTGGTGCATTGATAATACATTTTTGAGACAAAATATAATAATTATATGAGTCATTTATGATTATTATAAGAAAAGTTGATGTTCTGAGAATGTAACCTCTACGAAATAAATGCTTCCTTATAAGTTTCACATTGTTTTTTATGAATCAACATGACAATTACTATCACAAAAATACAATATTTGTAAATACATTTTCCTTTTCAGGTATGAGTTTCCATGGTTAAGGCTGGGCATTTGATAAATCTACAGTTATGCCTTTGGTCTCCCATTCTTGGTTTGTAACTAATCCCTGCTTTGCTTTGATATTTTTCACGGATTACTACCAATGTGCTATTGTGAGAATTATTGTTGAGAGATCTCCAGTTAATAACAAAATAGACTCACTGCTGCTATCAAAGTCATTCCTCCTTCTCCCCCTCTTCCTCCTCTTACCTCTCCTCTTCTCCTCCTCCCCCTCCTCATGTTCTCCCCCTTGTCCTCTGTATGTGAGACCTTGGAAGGTTTAGCTTACATGTCTTCTGTATGTTTTTTATATAATACATGCAACATTTATGTTATGTCTAAATGATAACCACCCATATAAGTCAGTGTATTCAGTGTACCCTCAATGGACCAAACTTGTCTACCTTTAAATCAGTGCTGGTCTTTTTCCCTGAAAATCAGTCATGAGCATCAGTGCATGACAGATCATTAAAAACACATAGAGATCTCAAGATGGAATTTGTCCCAATAAGAGCTACACAAGAACGTCATGACATGCTTGTCTGAGTATTTAATGTAAAGAAACATTATTTACATTTTGGCTTCAAAGCTAAGCAACATCAACCCGATATCCTCTGAAGAAATGAGGTACATCAAGAGCCTCAGTCCTGTTCGGAGAAAATGAAAGAGATCAAAAGTTGGCGACTGTGTGAAGTCATTAAATCATGGCGGCACCACATGAACCATGCTCCCTAGTGGTGAGCAGATTCACCCGCGCCCGCCCACAATAGTTAATAACCCATCACCAACCTCCCAACTATATGTGATGAAGTGAAAATCTGAGGCCTGCACCCAACCCACTAATATAAAATGTGCTGTAGGCTACAGTCAGAGACAGTGGAATGATTTTTTTACAGGGGTGCAGGTTTTTTGACATATTGATAGGGTATATTTGTCAGTCAACTTGTCTATAATAAGATATATGCAGCTTCTCTTCTGTCATATGTTGCCCTAGAAGACTAAATAAATCCTTGCTCACCAGAATAATTAAATAAATAGATAGAATGAATTCTTCAATCTAACAAAATGTGACTCGTTTCTGGAATCTAGGTGTATATTGCGTGTCCCTACTTCACAGGAGAGCCATTTGAACTTACATTTTTTGGGGGATCAAAATGCATTTTTTTTGGCAAAAATGCCTTCTGGAACGTGTGAACTTACATGTGCCATAATATGAAACTTGTATGCCATCTGTAAATACGAATAAAATTGTTAAATAACAAGCCTAGTTGGTTTAGCAATAGAAAAAGGCAGCAACATTCCCGCTAGCCATGATTAGCTGAGATATTTAAAAATATATATTTATTTTAACTTTATTTATCTAGGCAAGTCAGAACCTCTTTGGGATAGGGGGCAGCATTTTCACTTTTGGATAAATAGCGTGCCCAATTTCAACTTCTTGCTACTCATGCCAAGAATATAAGATATGCATATTATATCATTATATATTCGATTTTGATAGAAAACACTCTGAAGTTTCTAAAACTGTTTTAATCATGTCTGTGAGTATAACAGAACTTATGTTGCAGGCAAAACCCCGGGGACTACCCATTCAGAATTTGTTTTTGAGGTCACTGTCTATTCAATGAGGTTTCATTGGGAAACAAGATTTCTAAGGCACTTGTTTGCAGTTCCTACCGCTTCCACTGGATGTCACCAGTCTTTGGAAATTGGTTGAGGTTATTCCTTTGTGTAATGAAGAAGTACGGCCATCTTGAATTTGTGTCATTTGAAATGTACTTTTTAAGAAGGCGCATGACTGGCAAAGGAGTGAGTTTGTTGTCTTCCTGTATTGAACACGGATTGTCCCTTCTTCAATTTGATTGACTATTAACGTTTAAAAACGTGACATTTGCGTCCCGCCTATCCCAGAGAGGTTCCTCTTGAAGCTAGGGGGCACTATTTTTATTTTTGGAAAAATAACGTTCCCAAAGTAAACAGCCTATTTCTCAGGACCAGATGCTAGAATATGCATATAATTGACATCTTAGGATAGAAAACACTCTAAAGTTTCCAAAACGGTGAAAATATTGTCTGTGAGTATAACAGAACTGATATTGCAGGCGAAAGCCTAAGAAAAATCCAATCAGGAAGTGAATCATATTTTGAAACCATTGTGTTCCTATGCATCCCTATTGGCCATTGAAAGGGATATCAACCAGATTACTTTTTCTATGTATTCCCTATGGTGTCTAAAGCCTTTAGACGTAGTTTCACGCACTTATGTTGAAGATTGAGCGTAAAGGACCACATTGCGTAAGTGGCCAGCTGAGGGCTCTCAGAGTGATTCTTGCATAAAAGACAGAGGTAGCCATTTTTCCTCTCGGTCCTACTGAAAAGCCAATTGTCCCGGTTGATATATTATCGAATAGATATTTGAAAAACACCTTGAGGATTGATTATAAAAAATGTTTGCCATGTTTCTGTTTTTTATTATGGATACAATTTGGATTTGTTTTAGGCATTGTCGTGACCGCTATTTCCGGTGGATTTCTCAACATAACGTGACAAACAAACGGAGGTATTTTGGCATAAAAATAATCTTTATGGAACAAAAGGAACATTTGCTGTCTAACTGGGAGTCTCGTCAGTGAAAACATCCGAAGATCATCAAAGGTAAACAATTAATTTGATTGCTTTTCTGATTTTCGTGACCAAGCTTCCTGCTGCTAGCTGGACATAATGCTATGCTAGGCTATCGATAAACTTACACAAACACTTGTCTTTCTTAGGCTGTAAAGCATCATTTCAAAATCTGAGACGACAGGGTGATTAACAAAAGGCTAAGCTGTGTTTCGATATATTTTCTAGTAAGATTATTTGGCCGTTGCGCTGTCACGCCCTGGTCTTAGTATTTTGTGTTTTCTTTATTTATTTGGCCAGGCCAGGGTGTGACATGGGTTTATTTTGTTTTGTGTTTATGTATGTTTTTTTTGGTAGGTTTTGGGATTGTGGCTTAGTGGGGTTTTCTAGCATAGTCTATGGTTGCCAGAGGCGGTTCTCAATCAGAGGCAGGTGATTCTCGTTGTCTCTGATTGGGAACCATATTTAGGCAGCCATATTCTTTGAGTGTTTCGTGGGTGATTGTTCCTGTCTCTGTGTTTGTTGTTCACCAGATAGGCTGTATAGGTTTTCTCATTCCGTTCGTTGTTTTTGTATTGTTCGTGTTTCATCTTTATTAAAGATGTATATTATTAACCACGCTGCATTTTGGTCCGACTCTCCTTCGACGGAAGAAAACCGTAACATGCGATATGCTGATTAGTGTAGTTGATGAAAATTTGGGATAGGAATGTAACGGATGTGAAACGGCTAGCTAGTTAGCGGTGGTGCGCGCTAAATAGCGTTTCAATAGGTGACGTCACTTGCTCTGAGACCTTGAAGTAGTGGTTCCCCTTGCTCTGCAAGGGCCGTGGCTTTTGTGGAGCGATGGGTAACGATGCTTCATGGGTGAATGTTGCTGATGTGTGCAGAGGGTCCCTGGTTCGAGCCCGGGTATGGGCGAGGGGACGGTCTGAAGTTATACTGTTACAGGTAGTTGCAAGAGGTTAATCAATCACCTAACCAAACTTGCATGTAGATATTACCTCAATCAATCACCTCAACTACATCGTACCCCAGTCCACTGACTCGGTACTGGTTTGAGACCTAAAATGACGCCAACTGATAGGGCTGCCGTGCTTCTAGCTCTTTGCAGTATTTTGCAATTGAACTGATTCCAGAGGCTGACCCAAAACAAAGCCGGCGGAGGAGAGGTACTCGGAGTGGACTTCTTGTCCGACCCAGGAGGCACGCACACCACCCACCGCTTCCGAGTATATTACTCGCTAATGTTCAGTCTCTGGATAATAAAGTTGATGAGCTCAGGGCGAGGAGGTCCTTCCAGAGAGACATCAGGGATTGTAACATACTCTGTTTCACGGAAACATGGCTCTCTTGGTATATACTGTCTGAGTCCGTACAGCCAGGGTTCTCAGTTCATCACGCATACATGCATATATATCTCTCCGGGAATAAGGGTGGGGGTGTATGTTTTATGATTAACTACTCATGGTGTGATTGTGATAACATACAGGAACTCCTTTTGTTCCTGTATGAAGTCCTTTTGTCCATTCAACGAAGAATACTTATGTCATGCAATAAAATGCTAATTATTTACTTAAAATCATACAATGTGATTTTCTGGATTTTTGTTTTAGATTCCGTCTCTCACAGGTGAAGTGTACCTATGATAAAACCTCTACATGACCTCTACATGCTTTGTAAGTAGGAAAACCTGCAAAATCGGCACTGTATCAAATACTTGTTCTCCCCACTGTATGTCATCATCAAGTGCTTTGAAAGACTTGTCAAGAATCATATCACCTTTACCTTACCTTACCTGACACCCTAGCCCCACTTCAATTTGCTTACCACCCCAGTAGATAAACAGATGATGCAATCGCCATCGCACTGCACACTGCCCTATCCCATTGGGACAAGAAGGATACCTATGTAAGAATGCTGTTCATTGACTATAGCTCAGCATCCAACACCATAGTACCCTCCAAGCTCATCATGACAGGGAGGAGGTGAGGGCCCTAGGAGTGTGGTGCGAGGAAAATTACCTCTCACCCAACGTCAACAAAACAAAGTATCTGATAGTGGACATCAGTAAACAGCAGAGGGAGCACCCCCCTATCCACATCGACGGGACCGAAGAAGAACAGTCAGTATGTAGTATTGTTTGTGTTTCCATGTCAGACGCTTCTCTTGTTTTGTATCGGTCCATGTTCAATGTTATTCAACTCAGTGCTACTATATGATACAATATCAGTACTTGTTGCATTTACAACTTGTCTAAGCGAATGTATGGCTGTGGATTTATTGCATTGTTTGTATGGAAAGTTGCCATATTGGCAGTTAATGAAACAAATGTTACACTAAACTAGCTAACAAACATACTGTGAAGATAATCATCAAATTCATTGTTTTACACAATATCTTATCACACCCCTGGCTGTCCATGACTGACCTACTCTACCTGACCAAAATGGCTGACCTTTTATATTGTCATAATCAAATCAAATTGGATTTGTCACGTGCGCCGAATACAATTGTAGACTTTACATTTAAAATGCTTACTTACAAGCCCTTTCCCAACAATGCCATTAAAAAGTAAGAAAAGTAGATACAAATAAAATACTAACAGAATAAAATAACACAAAATAACAATAACGAGGCTATACACAGGCTTTTTTAATTTGTCACATACACGTGTTTGGCAGATCTTATTGATTGTGTAGCGAAATTCTTGTGTTTCTATCTCCAACAGTGCAGCGCGGCATAGACTAAGATACAGTAAAATAGAATACAGTATATACATATGAGATGAGTAATGAAAAATATGTAAACATTATTAAAGTGACTGGTGCTCCATTATTAAAGTGGCCAGTGATTTCATGTCTATGTATATAGGGCAGCAGCCTCTAATGTGCTAGTGATGGCTATTTAACAGTCAGATGGCCTTGAGATAGACAAAACCTCAGTTTCCGCCATCTTCCATCCTCAGTTCCGCTTCAATCCAAGCTCTTCTTCCTGACTGTTCATAGGCTCCAGATCAATAGATGGCCGTGATCAGGAGAACTCTTCCTTGGTCAGGAGAACTCTTCCTTGAGTTTCTGCCAATTATGCAATACCTGCTGACTGAGTGCTAAATAAAGGGTAGGTAATGAAGGGAGTAATGAAGTCCAGGTGTGACTGATGGTGAGATGCAGGTGTGCATAATAATGGTTGCCAGGTTTGCGTAAAGATGGGTTGCCAGGACCAGTGGTTAGTAGACTGGTGACTCGAGCGCCGGAATGGGGGAGTGGATGTGACATTTGTTTACATGTACTTTAGAGTTTTTTTTAAATGATTTTTTATTTTTTTATTTCACCTTTATTTAACCAGGTAGGCCTGTTGGGAAAAGGTTCTCATTTACAACTGTGACCTGGCCAAGATAAAGCAAAGCAGTGTGACACAAACAACAACACAGAGTTACACATGGAATAAACAAACATAAAATAAAATAAAAGAAAATCTATATACATAAAAGAAAATCTATATACAGTGTGTGCAAATGAGGTAAGATTAGGGGGGTAAGGCAATAAATAGGCAATAGTGGCGAAGTAATTACAATTTAGCAATTAAACACTGGAGTGATAGATGTGCAGAACATGAATGTGCAAGTAGAGATACTGTGGTGCAATGAGAAAAAACAAAAACAATAATGGGATGAGGTAGATGGATAGGCTATTCAGATGGGCAACGTACAGGTGCAATGATCTGTGAGCTGCTCTGACAGCTGATGGTTAAAGTTAGTGAAGGAGATATGAGTCTCCAGCTTCAGTGATTTTTGCAATTCGTTCCAGTCATTGGCAGCAGAGGACTGTAAGGAAAGGCGGACAAAGGAGGAATTGGCATTGGGGGTGACCAGTGAAATATACCTGCTGGAGTGCGTGCTATGGGTAGGTGCTGCTATGGTGACCAGTGAGCTGAGATAAAGCGGGGCTTTACCTAGCAAAGACTTATAGATGACCTGGAGCCAGTGGGTTTGGCGACGAATATGAAGCGAGGGCCAGCCAACGAGAGCATACAGGTTTCAGTGGTGGGCAGTATACGGGGCTTTGGTGACAAAATGGATGGCACTGTGATAGACTGCATCCAATTTGCTGAGTAGAGTGTTGGAGTCTATTTTGTAAATGACATCGCCGAAGTCAAGGACCGGTAGGATAGTCAGTTTTACAAGGGTATGTTTGGCAGCATGAGTGAAGAATGCTTTCTTGCAAAATAGGAAGCCGATTCTAGATTTCTTGGGGGATTGGAGAAGCTTAATGTGAGTCTGGAAGGAGAGTTTACAATCTAACCAGACACGTAGGTATTTTGTAGTTGTCCACATATTCTGTATGTATGGGGGGAAAATTGCAAAATTATGTGATAATACTTTTATTGCATCAAATGGTTGTTTTATTCAACAGAATAGAGTATTCTTAACTATTGTGTGTGTGTGGTCTACTGTGGATGGGCCTCCGGGAGATAACACTGACAGGAGATTTATAATGTATTTTGGATGATAAAACCTAAAGAGCATTCCAGAGCATGAATTTATGTTTCTGTTCTACACCGTACCAGGGAGAGACGGCTCAAGTTTGGAGTCGGAGGGCCAGACACTGGTCTATACAATAAACTGTTGACACAAAAGAGACTGTCTGCTATGAATGATAGGTATCTTTCATACAAATCTTAACCTTGTAACCCATTCTACATATCTGTTGTTGTCATATAGGTTGAAAGGGGTGTATCTTGGCTATAAAAGACCTTTGTAATTTTGTCTCGGTGTTCTCAACGAATCATCAGAGACGGTGATTCGTCGACCAGCCATCGCTATTGTAAAGCTCTCACTATTAAAGATTTAGTTTAAGTATAACTCTGACTTGTGTGATAAGTTTGTCTCTCCTCATTTGAGAGTAAAGAAATGAACCACCACATAAGTCAGAACCGTCCAGAGTAGTGATGCTGGACGGGCAGGCAGGTTAGGGCAGTGATTGGTTGAAGAGCATGCGTTTAGTTTTACTTGCATTTAAGAGCAGTTGGAGGCCACGGAAGGAGAGTTATATGGCATTGAAGCTCGTCTGGAGGTAGGTTAACACAGCGTCCAAAGGAGGGCCAGAAGTATACAGAATGGTGTTGTCTGTGGATAATTTTAGAAAGAGAGGGTCCAGATTGTCTAACCCAGCTGATTTGTAGGGGTCCAGATTTTGCAACTCTTTCAAAACATCAGCTATCTGGATTTGGGTGAAGAGGAAATGGGGAGGCTTGGATAAGTTGCTGTGGGGTGCAGAGCTGTTACCAGGGTAGGGGTAGCCAGGTGGAAAGCATGGCCAGCCGTAGAAAAATGTTGTGTCTCAATTGTTGTGGATTTATCGGTGGTGACAGTGTTTCCTAGCCTCAGTGCAGTGGGCAGCTCGGAGGAGGTGCTCTTATTCTCCTTGGACTTTACAGTGTCCCAGAACTTTTTTGAGTTTGTGCTGCAGGACGCAAATTTCTGTTTGAAAAAGCTAGCCTTTGCTTTCCTAACTTTTCCTATTTATACAGACAATTGGTATAAAACCTGTAGAAAATGGATTTATAATTATATGACAATATTATAGGTTGGCAATAATTATATTACACAATTTCTGATATATCCCATGCCTGACTTTTATTTTCCTACATTAGTAAAAGCAGGAAATGCATCACCGATCACCGATACTACCATTACTACCATTAATTCCAATTAGACTGTTTTGAATTTCTCTTGGATCACAATGGCTGCTATGTTCAGACCATTCTGGAACATTGAGGGGTTTATGACATAGCCCCTCTAATAAATGAATAGGATCTCTATGAATACAACATTGTTAAGTAGATACAATATATATGCTATGGCTAGAGCTTACATTTTCAATACATATGATGTGAAGTAACCTTCTGTGCACCCTGCTCTCGCCTGCAGCCCCTTAAGGTCTCTACGTTCCACTCCTTTTCTCTTCCCTTTCTCATTCTCTCCTCTTTTCCTCTCTTTCTGGCGTGCATTCACAACAAGCAGTCTCTCAAGGACCTTTGCGAAATTATTTGCAAAGTATCCATCAAAATGTCTCTTTTTTTCTCTGTCCCCTCCCCTCTCTCTCACATGTAAAATATATGAATATTTTTCAAGTGGCAGATTAATACTCTACACTCACCCGCAAACACATAACTCTTACTATCTGACTCTCTCTCTCTCTCTCTCTGAAGGACATGGAAGGTGCCAAAATTAAATATGCTATGCTGAAATATGTGGTCACAAGAGCGCAAGATGCTACAGTACAGTAATCTAACAATTACCTGTAAGCCGCTCTGGATAAGAGCATCTGTTAAATGACTCAAATGTGAATGTAGAAAGAGGGACCAGTTGACTTTGACGGAACATTTGAAGGCCTGAATTCCATCGGCGCTGTTGCAAGGAGAAGAATTCTAGTCTGGTCTTTCATTATTCTATATCAATCCATTTGCACTTGAAAAGCCCGGCAAAGCTCTAGCATGAATACCTTCACTTCAATTCAAGACACAATTGCATATTTCTCTCTGCATCACCGCCTTCACTTGAATCGTATGACCTCTCGATATGGTTCGATTCCTTCGAAAAGGGGGTTATCAGCAAGCAACCCTACTGCTAAAATAATTAGGGTCATTCAAACTCTGTGATATGTAGTTGTTGCCAGGCTTATGGGAAGTGTGTGTGTATGCAGTGTGTATGTGTGAGTGTGTGTGTGTGCGTGCGTGCACTGGAATAAATCATCTCTTTATTTATGTCTCATTCTCAGATCCAAACATGACCTCTGTGCAAGACTCCATCTTCAATATTGAGCCACATTTCATTTTTAGGTAATCAGTTACAGGGAGGAGAAGCTAGAGAAAGATGGCTCACAGTATGAGTGATGAGTGGTTCAGAAAACACTGAGATGCCGGCAGCTCTCGACACCATTGTGTTGCATGGAGTACAATAGAATCACCGGCCGAAGCAATTACTATAATGTACAAATTTGATAAGATTGTAAGATTCTATTGTTTAGCTTTGGGGCGGCAAGTAGCCTAGTGGTTAGAGCGTTGGACTAGTAACCGAAAGGTTGCAAGATTGAATCTCCGGGCTGACAAGGTAAAAATCAGTCGTTCTGCCCCTGAACAAGGCAGTTAACCCACTGTTCCTAGGCCGGCATTGAAAATAAGAATTTGATCTTAACTGACTTGCCTAGTTGAATAAAAGGTAAAATACAAATAATGTGTGTAAATGATGTGTGTCTTTTTCTGTCTGAGCATGTTTGAATGCTTGTATCTCTGTGTGAATGGGTATTAAGGAAACACTGTGTGTTTGCATGTGTGAGTGGATTTTGGATTTATGTCATAGATTTATGTCATAGTGATACAGAGGGTAGAAGTAGAAAGGTCTGCACCTGGGATTTTTAATCATGGAGGATATTGAACTGAATAATTCAGATGGGCCCGGGAAGGATGACTCAGAGAGCAAAATGTAAAGTTTTGGACAAAAACTTCCGCCCAAATTTTGAGCACAAAGAGCTGCCAACGGCGACATGTTAAACATACCGATGATGTGAAGTGACCTTCCGTCAAGCGTGCACCCTGTTCTTGCCGCAGCCCCTTGAGTTCTCCAAACTCCACTGTTGCAGTCAACACCATTGACACACTGCATAATGGAGGTGAAAGGCTAACTCCCAACTGAAGCCCAGCATTTCCATTAGTCTCTAATTGCCGGCTTTTAGTCGATAAAAAAACATAAAAGCAGACAAATAAAAACATTTCTACACATTTTGACTGGAAGAAAATCCTGATGGAAATAAATAGCCATACATTTCCATTATCAGCTGTCATTTTGCCATACAGGAGAATGACCTGGGTACCATTCTCTCAGCAAACTCAGCCTAGCAAAGTAACCTAATTTGAAGGATGTCAAGGGTTCCACTGTATACACTAGTTTCTATACACTTCTCCTCTCTCCCCAGACACCTCTGATACAGTGTCACTTCAGAGTCCATAGGTGAGTTGGAACCAGAGACAGAGCAAGACAGGCAGACCGGGAGAGAAAGAGATGATGAGTAGGTGAAAAAAATCAAAATACTGTGAGGTCCTCCGTGTGATTTATTGTAGAGCACAGTGAGATATAGGGGACTAAACAGCTAGATCATGTTCTGTAGAGAGGAATGAGGAGAGTTGAGGAGCCAGAGATGGAAGGAATGAAAGTGGTATAGACATGTTAGAGAAGGAGAGATATACACTGAACAAAAACATACGCAACATATAACAATTTTTACAGTAAAGCGGGGCGGAGGTCGGGCTGCCTTCTGAAAATTAATAGGCGAGTGAGTAAACCTTCTCTTCCATCCGTTCTACTGGCCAACGTGCAATCATTGGAAAATAAAATGGATGATATACGATGAGGGGTGAGGTTGTGTGTCTATTTGTCAATAGCTGGTGCGCAATGTCTAATATTAAAGAAGTCTCGAGGTATTGCTCACCTGAGGTAGAGTACCTTATGATAAGCTGTAGACTATACTATCTACCAAGAGAGCTCCCATCTATATTATTTGTAGATGTCTATTTACCACCACAAACCGATGCTGGCACTAAAAACTCACTCAACGAGCTGTATAAGGCCATAAGCAAACAAGAAAATGCTCATCCAGAAGCGGCACTCCTAGCTCCTCTAAAATCAATTTTACCTCATTTCTACCAGCGTGTCACATGTGCAACCAGAGAAAAAAACAATTCTAGACCACACAAAGAGATGCATTCAAAGCGCTCCCTCACACTCCATCTGGCAAATCTGATCATAATTCTATCCTCCTAATTCCTGTTTACAAGCAAAAACTAAAGCAGGAAGTACCAGTGACGCACTCAATACAGAAGTGGTCAGATGACACGGATGCTACGCTACAGGACTGTTTTGCTAGCACAGACTGGAATATGTTCCAGGAATCATCCAATGGCATTGGGGAGTATATCACTTTAGTCATCAGCTTCATCAATAAGTGCATTGATGATGTCGTCCCCACAGTGACCCTACATACATATTGTAAGATGTCTCACTAGGATGAGGTGGGTGCAAGAGTCAGGAGCAGGAGAGCACTGAGGTAATTATTCCAAATAATTTATTTGGAAGTCCCAAACACAACAAAACTGGTCGGGAAACAAACCCAACGAAGGCGCCCAACAAAACAGGAATTCGAAGTGACAACAGGAGGAAAAAACAATCTACTCCTAAATAAATCACAACGGCTTAAACGACCGTGAGAATAGTCTGTGGCGCAATCTAGCACACGCACCAAACAAACACAGAAATAATCCCGCACAAAATGCCAGCAGGCAACGAGGTAAATAAACCCACAGAAATTAACTCAATAGAACACAGGTGTAAGAAACAGACAGAACCAAACGAAAAAGAAAAATGGATCGGTGGTAGCTAATAGGCCGGCGACGACGACCACCGAGCACCTCCTGAACAGGGAGAGGAGCCACCTTCGGTGGAAGTCATGACACATATCCCACCCAGAAGCCATGGATTACAGTATCAAATCAAATTTATTTATATAGCCCTTCGTACATCAGCTGATATCTCAAAGTGCTGTACAGAAACCCAGCCTAAAATCCCAAACAGCAAGCAATGCAGGTGTAGAAGCACGGTGGCTAGGAAAAACTCCCTAGAAAGGCCAAAACCTAGGAAGAAACCTAGAGAGGAACCAGGCTATGTGGGGTGGCCAGTCCTCTTCTGGCTGTGCCGGGTGGAGATTATAACAGAACATGGCCAAGATGTTCAAATGTTCATAAATGACCAGCATGGTCGTATAATAATAAGGCAGAACAGTTGAAACTGGAGCAGCAGCACGGTCAGATGGACTGGGGACAGCAAGGAGTCATCATGTCAGGTAGTCCTGGGGCATGGTTCTAGGGCTCAGGTCCTCCGAGAGAGAGAAAGAAAGAGAGAATTAGAGAGAGCATATGTGGGGTGGCCAGTCCTCTTCTGGCTGTGCCGGGTGGAGATTTTAACAGAACATGGCCAAGATGTTCAAATGTTCATAAATGACCAGCATGGTCAAATAATAATAAGGCAGAACACTTGAAACTGGAGCAGCAGCACGGCCAGGTGGACTGGGGACAGCAAGGAGTCATCATGTCAGGTAGTCCTGGGGCATGGTCCTAGGTCTCAGGTCCACCGAGAGAAAGAAAGAAAGAGAGAAGGAGAGTAAACATACGCATCGAGCTAAAGGCTAGAGCTTCCGCTTTCAAGGAGTGGGACACTAATCGTGACGCTTATAAGAAATCCCGCTACTCCCTCAGACAAACTATCAAACAGGCAAAGCATCAATACAGGAATAAGATTGAATCCTACTACCCCGGCTCTGACCCTTTTCGGATGTGGCAGGGCTTGAAAAATTATTTTAGAACTACAAAGGGAAACCCAGCTGCGAGCTGCCCAGTGACTCGAGCCTGCCAGATGAGCTAAATGCCTTTTATGCTTGCTTCGAGGCAAGCAACACTGAAGCATGCATGACAGCACCAGCTGTTCCGGACGACTGTGTGATAATGGACTTGGTAGCTGATGTGAACAAGACTTTTAAACAGGTCAATATTCACAAAGCCGAGGGGCCAGATGGACTACCAGGACGTGTACTCAAAGCATGCACGGACAACCTGCCAAGTGTCTTCACTGACATTTTCAACCTCTTACTGACAGAGTCTGTAATACTTACATGTTTCAAGCAGACCACCATAGTCCCAGTGCCCAAGGAATTGAAGGTAACCTGCCTAAATGATTACCACCCTGTAGCACTCACGTCAGTAGCCATGAAGTGCTTTGAAAGGCTGGTCATGGCTCATATCAACAGCATCATTCCGGATAAAGCTCATCACTAAGATAAGGAAACTGGGACTAAACACCTCCCTCTGCAACTGGAACCTGGACCTCCTGAAGGACCACCCCCCAGGTGGTAAGGGTAGGCAACAACACATCTGCCACGCTGATCCTCAACACTGGGGCCCCTCAGGGGTGTGTGCTTAGTCCCCTCCTGAACTCCCTGTTCACCCACGACTGCATTGCCAAACACAACTCCAACACCATCATTAAGTTTGCTGATGACACAACAGTGGTAGGCCTGATTACCGACAATGAAGAGGCAACCTATAGGGAGGAAGTCAAAGATCTGGCAGTGCGGTGCCAGGACAACCACCTCTCCCTCAATGTGAGCAAGACAAAGGAGCTGATCATGGACTACAGGAAAAGGTGGGCAGAACAGGCCCCCATTAACATCAACGGGGCTGTAGTGGAGCGGTTCGAGAGTTTCAAGTTCCTTCGTGTCCACATCACTAACGAGCTATCATGGTCCAAACACAATAAGACAGTCATGAAGAGGGCACGACAACACCTTTTCCACCTCAGGAGACTGAAAAGATTTGACATGGAGCCGCAGATCCTCAAAAAGTTCTACAGCTGCACCATTGAGAGTATCATGACCGTTTGCATCACTGCCTGGTATGGCAACTGCTCGGCATCTTACCTTAAGTCGCTACAAGGGGTAGTGCGTACGGCCCAGTACATCACTGGGGCCAAGCTTCCTGCCATCCAGGACCTATATACTTGGCGGTGTCAGAGGAAAGCCCAAAAATGTTTAATAGACTCTAGTCACCCAAGTTATAGACTGTTCTCTCTGCTACCGCAAGGCAAGCGGTACCGGACCACCAAGTCTAGGACCAAAAGGCTCCTTAACCTGTTGCGTCGAGCCATCCCGGATACGGGATCATGAATACAGCCTCAAGCTCATTACCATAACGCAACGTTAACTATTCATGAAAATCGCAAATGAAATGAATATGCTAGCTCTCAAGCTTAGCCTTTTGTTAACAACACTGTCATCTCAGATTTTCAAAATATGCTTCTCAACCATTGCAAAATAAGCATTTGTGTAACAGCTAGCACACCTAGCGTAGTATTTAGCGTTAGCATTAGCAGGCAACATTTTTACAAAAACCAGAAAATCATTCAAATAAAATCATTACCTTTGAAGAACTTCAGATGTTTTCAATGAGGAGACTCTCAGTTAGATAGCAAATGCTCAGTTTTTCCTGAAAGATTATTTGTTTAGGAGAAATCGCTCCGTTTGGTGCGTCACGTTTAGCTACGAAAAAAACCTGTATCCAGGAGTGTAATTATCCCCGCAGCTCATTAGCATAACACACCGTTAACTATTCATGAAAATCGCAAATGAAATGAAATTAATATGCTAGCTCTCAAGCTTAGCCTTTTGTTAACAACACTGTCATCTCAGATTTTCAAAATATGCTTCTCAACCATTGCAAAATAAGCATTTGTGTAACAGCTAGCGCACCTAGCATAGCATTTAGCGTTAGCATTAGCAGGCAACATTTTAACAAAAACCAGAAAATCATTCAAATAAAATCATTACCTTTGAAGAACTTCAGATGTTTTCAATGAGGAGACTCTCAGTTAGATAGCAAATGCTCCGTTTTTCCTGAAAGATGATTTGTTTAGGAGAAATTGCTCCGTTTGGTGCGTCACGTTTGGCTACCAAAAAAAAACGAAAATTCAGTCTTCAAAACGTCAAACTTTTTTTCCAAATTAACTCCATAATATCGACTGAAACATGGCAAGCGTTGTTTAGGACCAATCCTCAAGGTGTTTTTCACATATCCCTTCATGACATATCGTTTGTTGAAAGCCTGCTCTCTCCTCTCAATCACTGGATGACTGGTGCAGCTTGTAGATTACGCACCAATTTACACAAAGGACACTGGGTGGACCCGTGGTAAATGTAGTCTCTTATGGCCAATCTTCCAATGATATGCCTACAAATACGTCACAATGCTGCAGACACCTTGGAGAAACGATAGGAAGGGCAGGCTCATTCTCGGCGCATTCACAGCCATGTAAGGTGACAATAGAAAACAGAGCTTCGAAAATTCTGCCCATTTCCTGGTTAAAGTATCATCTTGGTTTCGCCTGTAGCATGAGTTCTGTGGCACTCACAGATAATATCTTTGCAGTTTTGGAAACCTTAGAGTGTTTTCTTTCCAAAGCTGCCAATTATATGCATAGTCGAGCATCTTTTCGTGACAAAATATTGCGCTTAAAACGGGCAATTTTTTAAATCCATAAATTAAAAGAGCAGCTTCTACCGACAAGCCATAGGACTCCTGAACAATTAATCAAATGGCGACCTGGACTATTTAAATTGACAACCCCCCCATTTGTTTTTACACTGCTGCTACTTGCTGTTTATTATCTATGCATAGTCACTTTACCCCTACCTACATGTTCAAATGACCTTGACTAACCTGTACCCGTACACATTGACTCAGTACCGGTACTCCCTGTATATAGGCTTTGTTGTTGTTGTTATTTTATTGTGTTACTTTGAATTATTTTTTACTTTAGTTTTATTTGGTAAATGTTTTTTTATCTCTTACTTGAACTGCATTGTTAATTAAGGGCTTGTAAGTAAGCATTTCACAGTAAGGTCTACACCTGATGTATTCGGTGCATGTGACAAATACATATTGATTTGATTTGTTTTGGTCTCTGATGATCCCGGACGTGAAGAAGCCAGATGTGGAGGTCCTGGGCTGACGTGGATACACATGGTCTGCGGTTGTGAGACCGATTGGACGTACTGCCAAATTCTTTTAAACGACATTGGAGGCAGCTTATCGTAGATAAATTAACATTCAATTCTCTGGCAATAGCTCTGGTGGACATTCATGCAGTCAGTATGCTAATTGCACACTCCCTCAAAACTTGAGACATCTGTGGCATTGCGTTGTGTGACAAAACTGCACATTTCAGATTGGTCTTTTATTGTCCCCAGCACAAGGTGCGCCTATGTAATGATCATGCTGTTTAATCAGCTTCTTGATATGCCACACCTGTCAGGTGGATGGATTATCTTGGCAAAGGAGAAATGCTCACTAACAGGGATGTAAACACATTTGTTCAAATATATTGAGAGAAATACGATTTTTGTGGGTATGGAACATTTCTAGGATCTTTTTTTTCAGCTCATGAAACATGGGACCAACACTTTATATGTTGCGTTTACATTTTTTTCATTATATATAGAGAGATAGAGAGGAGAAAGGAAGAGAGGGAGATAATACAATACACTGGGTGAGGTGGGGCAGATGAGGGGAAATAACAGAGGTTCATTTTTAGCAGCGGACACCAAAATACGGCTAGTTACATCAGCCTGGGGTTAGGAGTGGGCTGCCAGGCCCTCACGCTGACTCACCGGGCACTCGCTGGCACCTGGACCCAGCACCCAGCGACCTGCTGTCTGTCAGGATAACACCAGTCACATCAACACCCCATGCCCCCCCTGTGACAGGTCACTTCTGACAGGGTCAGTCGGCCTCTTCTAACTCTCCCTGTGTTCTTTGGTTCGTTTCTTTATCGAGCAATTCATCATACAAACATGAAGGCTTTCAAAAAAATGCTGAAATTCAAACCTGAACAGGAGCTCATTCACACAAACTGTCAAAACCGGAATGCGTTATCTAGCTACATTATCAACGTACATTATCTAGCTACATTATCTACAGTGCTTTCAGAAAGTATTCACAGCTCTTGACTTTTTCCACATTTTGTTGTGTTACAGCCTGAATTTAAAATGGATTAAATTAAGATTTGGTGTCACTGCCCTACACACAAAACCACATAATGTCAAAAGTGGAAATATGTTTTTAGAAATATTTTCAAATTTATATGAAATGAAAAGATGCAATGTCTTGAGTCAAAAAGTATTCAACCCATCTGTTATGGCAAGCCTAAATAAGTTCAGGAGTAAAAATGTGCTTAACCTCTCTGGGATATTCGGGACGGTAGCGTCCCACCTCAACATCTGCCAGTGAAAGTGCAGGACGCCAAATTCAAAACAACAGTAATCCCATAATAGAAATTCCTCAAACATACAAGTATTTCTCACCATTTTAAAGATAAACTTGTTGTAAATCCAGCCACAGTGTCCAATTTCAAAAAGGCTTTACGAAGAAAGCACACCAAACGATTATGTTAGGTCAGTACCTAGTCACAGAAAAACACAGCCATTTTTCCAGCCAAAGAGAGGAGTCACAAAAAGCAGAAATAGAGGTTAAATTAATCACTAACCTTTGATGATCTTCATCAGTTGACACTCATAGGACTTCATGTTACACAATACATGTATGTTTTGTTCGATAAAGTTCATATTTATATCCAAAAATCTCAGTTTACATTGGCACTTTACGTTCAGTAGTTCCAAAACATCCGGTGATTTTGCAGAGAGCCACATCAATTTACAGAAGTACTCATAATAAACATTGCTAAAAGATACAAGTGTTATGCATGGAATTTTAGATCCACTTCTCCTTAACGCAACCGCTGTGTCAGATTTCTAAAAAGCACACCATGCAATAATCTGAGTACCGTGCTCAGACAACAAAACGAGCCATACAGATATCCACCATGTTGTGGAGTCATCAAAGTCAGAAATAGCATTATAAATATTCACTTTCCTTTGATGATCTTCATCAGAATGCACTCCAAGTAATCCCAGTTCCACAATAAATGTTTGATTTGTTCGATAAAGTCCATAATTTATGTCCAAATACCTTCTTTTTGTTAGCGCGTTTAGCCCAGTAATCCAAATTCATGAGCCGCGAGCAGATGAAAAGTCAAAAAGTTCTGTTACAGTCCATAGAAACATGTCAACGATGTATAGAATCAATCTTTAGGATGTTTTTATCATACATTTCAATAACGTTTCTACCAGAGAATTACTTTGTCTGTAGAAATGCAATGGAACGCAAGCTAATTCTCACTCTGGCAGACCTCTGACTCATTCAGCTCCCATTCCCCCCTCCTTCACAGTAGAGCATTAAACAAGGTTCTAACGACTGTTGACATCTAGAGGAAGCCTTAGGAAGTGCAATATGACCCCATATACACTGTATATTCGATAGGCAATGACTTGAAAAATGACAAACCTCAGATTTCCCACTTCCTGGTTGGATATTTTCTCAGGTTTTTGCCTGCCATATGAGTTCTGTTATACTCACAGACATCATTCAAACAGTTTCAGAAACATCAGAGTGTGTTCTATCCAAATCTGGTAAAAATATGCATATATTAGCAACTGGGCCTGAGTAGCAGGCGGTTTACTCTGGGCACCTTATTCATCCAAGCTACTCAATACTGCCCCCCAGTCCCAAAGAAGTTAACAAGTCACGTAATAAGTTGCATGGATCACTATGTGTGCAATAATAGTGTTTAACATGATTTTTGAATGACTATCTCATCTCTGTACCCCACGCATACAATTATCAGTAAGGTCCCCGGGTCGAGCAGTTAATTTCAAACAGGGAAGTTATCTATTGCCTCGCAAAGAAGGGCATCTACGATAGGTTAAAAAAATGTAAAAGCAGACGTTGAATATACACTTTGGATGATGTATCAATACACCAAGTCACTACAAAGATACATTCATCCTTCCTAACTCAGTTGCCGGAGAGGAAGGAAACCGCTCAGAGATTTCACCACGGTTACTTTAAAACAGTTACAGAGTTTAATGGCTGTGATAGGAGAAAACTGAGGATGGATCATCAACCTTGTACTTACTCCACAATAATAACCTAAATGACAGAGTGAAAAGAAGGGAGACTTTACAGAATAAAAATATTCCAAAACATGAATGCTGTTTGCAATAAGGCACTAAAGTAAAACAACAAATCATTCTGAGAAAGAAATGAACTTTATGTCCTGAATACGAAGCGTTATATTTGGGGCAATTCCAACACAGCACATCACTGAGTACCTTCATATTTTCAAGCAGGGTGGTGGCTGCATCATGTTGTGGGTATGATTGTAATCGTTAAGGAATAGGGAGTTTTCTTTTGATAAAATAAATGGAATAGAGCTCAGTACAAGCAAAATCCTAGACGAAAACCTGGTTCAGTATGCTTCCCAACAGAAACTGGGAGACAAATGCACCTTTCTGCAGGACAAAACCTAAAACACAAGGCCAAATTTACAATGGAGTTGCTTACCAAGACAACATTGAATGTTCCTGAGTGGTCCTAGTTGCAGTTTGCTCTTAAATAGGCTTGAAAATCTTTGGCAAGACTTGAAAATGGTCTAGCAATGATCAACAACCAACTTGACAAAGCTTGTAGACTTTTAAAAGTAATAATGTGCAAATATTGTACAATCCAGGTGTGCAAAGCTCTTAGAGACTTACCCAGAAAGACGCTCAGCTGTAATAGCTGCCAAAGGTGATTCTAACATGTATTGACTCGGATGTGAATACTTATGTGGATGAGATATTTCTCTAATTCATATTCAATAAATGTGCAACAATTTCTAAAAACATGTTTTCACTTTGTACCTTATGGGGTATTGTTTGTAGATGTGTGAGAAAAAAAATATCTGTATAATCCATTTTAAATTCAGGCTGTAACACAATTTTTTTTAAATAAATTAAGGGGTATGAATACTTTCGGAAGGCACCGTAGCTACATTGTCCATCATAAGTTTGTCTGAAGGCTTTTGGAAGGTGATGAAAATTTGGCTCAGTCAATTAAATTGTTAATCTGAAAACGCAGTGCTTTGGTGGTGTGAAACCTGGCTACAACATTCATCATCCATTCTGCTCCAGGTTGTGGGAGATTGAAACAATTCCCAAACTCTGAAACCTGGACAAGACTGTGGCTTCACTGAGAAATGTCAGCAGGCTGTCAAGTGGAGGCTGTCTTGCTGCAGCGATGTTCGGACGAGGTGACTCATTGGCCTGGTGTGACAATACAGGCAGAGATGAGGACCAAAATATCCATTCAAGTTAACCAAATTAAAAGGAAGCAACAGTGATGTGATGTGCAGAAATAGACAATTAAATTCCTAATTTAATTCAATCAGAGAGTTTTCCCGACTATGTCAGAGAGGGCTTAAGCCTGGTTGCTGTCAAACATTTTTAGGGCTGTGAAAAGGGCAGAACATTGTTCTAATATTCTCTCGTGTGTCACAACCGCTCACAACCTCTGCCATGCTGCCTTTTGTCGTTTTTTCTGTAAGTGAAACGGATGTCATTTGTCCAATGACAGCTAACGCTACAGACCTCAGTTAACTCAAGCAGATCCCTATCTGGACATCACAGCATCGTTGTGTTGAGTACTGAGTTCGGTTGGCTCATTCTTCCTGGAAACAATGGCAAGGCCGTTACAATTTGACGTGCATTGGATGGATATTGAGATGTCTATCTTATGTAATTTCCGCAATGACCGGAGATTCTATTCCTTTTCTTTTGGAGAATTATATTTTGAAAAGGTGACATCCCACTGGGAAAAACTGGTTGAATCAACATTGTTTCCACGTCATTTCATAAACATAAAATCTATGTGATGATATTCAATCAATGTGGATAACTGATTGGATTTGCAAAAAGTCTTCAACGTAAGGGAATTTCATATTTTTTTCACTCAACTTTTAATCTAAATTCAATGACATGGTGACAGTGTTTGTTGATTTCACGTTGAATTCATGTTAGTTGAAAACTCATCCAATTGTAAATCAAGACTAGATGTCGTTGAACTGACGTCTGTGCCCAGTGGGATGCTCGTGACATTGGATAATTACACTGAATTTGACAATAGCAATGAATGGATAATTATGATTGACATGAAGCCCTAAAACTTGAAAATAAAGAACCTTACAGGCTAAGCCATGTATTCATCTTTGAATTATTCCCTCATTGAGGAAGCACAAGGTTTTAAGGACCTGTTAAACCAATCAAAGTGACAGACAGTCCCATCGGCTTTGTTGACATCCATTCAGCAACATTTTCATTTCCATAGCAAGATACTTTTTCAAATTTTCATTGACAAACTCTCGTTGACAAATCATCATGACTGGCACTGGGAAACACATTGAGAAGGGTGGTCATGTTGTAAAGCTGCTCTAACTTCCTCCCTGCTTCCTGTGCGGGAACCTTTATATTCCACATCTGTCTTCCCCTTTGCAGCTGTGTCGGGGTGTATTATATCTGTGGTGTGGCTTGTATTATAGCTGTGGTGAGGCTTGTATAATAGCTGTGGTGAGGCTTGTATTATATCCGTGGTGAGGCTTGTATTATAGCTGTGGTGATTCTTGATTTATAGCTGTGGCGAGGCTTGTATTATAGCCGTGGTGAGGCTTGTATTATAGCTGTAGAGAAGTTTGCATTACATCTGTGGTTATGTTTGTATTATAGCTGTGGTGAAGCTTGAATTATAGCTGTGGTGAAGCTTGTATTACAGCTGTTGTGAAGCTTGTATTATATCTGTGGTGATGTTTGTATTACAGCTGTTGTGAAGCTTGTATTATAGCTGTGGTGATGTTTGTATTACAGCTGTTGTGAAGCTTGTATTATATCTGTGGTGATGTTTGTATTACAGCTGTTGTGAAGCTTGTATTATATCTGTGGTGATGTTTGTATTACAGCTGTTGTGAAGCTTGTATTATATCTGTGGTGATGTTTGTATTACAGCTGTTGTGAAGCTTGTATTATATCTGTGGTGATGTTTGTATTACAGCTGTTGTGAAGCTTGTATTATAGCTGTGGTGAGGCTTGTATTATAGCTGTGGTGACTCTAAATTGATATTACTTCTGGCTCTCCCAAAGCTCATTACAAAGGAAAGTAAGGGGATTGTTTCAGCTTTGATCTTACCTTAAAAAGGTAGTGCTCCCCTTTCCTCTCACTGTTTAGCCGCTGACTTCCTCAAGGATTGGTCGTTCGGTGTAAATGGAGGAGGATCACAGTATTACCGAAGTGGCTACGATAGACAATGCCAAAACAATACATGACCAGGTTAAACTGCAAACCCACCACACTACTGCAGTATAGACCTGAGAGATTGCTAAACTGGGGGTGTTGTGATGACGTATTGAGTGGTTAATGTGGTAACTGGAATAAATCATTCATGCAGACTTTAGTCAAACTATAATTTCTGATTTCATTGAACTGTGGAGACACCCCGATACCCGAATGTGGTGGCTGTGACTAACTACTAGAAAAATGTAGGATTGGTCCTGACTAGACTAGGCTGGGCTGCTGATCCTGCCCATTTCTAATTAAATATTATTATTTTCTGTGTGAGGGAGATGCAGTGACCATGATAAAAAAAGATGCTCCTGAAACCCAGCTCCATTATTGCGCTGGGGACACTTACCTTCTGATCATTTATTATATTTTATATCCCCTTCATCTCCTCCATTAGGGATATTTAATTATCCTTCTGTCCTCATCGCACAACCCGCACAGATTTCCGCCGCCGAGGATAAACCTCTCTCTAGGTGTGTGTGTGTTTGTGTGTGTGGTGTGTGGCTCAGGGAGGCTAGATGCACTGAACCAGCACTACAGACAACTAAGCTTCCTAAAACAGAAGCCACCTCCTTGCTTGCAGCAATCAATAGGCCTGTGAAAAACATCTGATCGATGAAATGAAGGTTCAAAATGTTACAGGAAATGAGTTTGTAATTAGTATGACTCGTCTATCGGTGTAAACTCACAGGACTAAGGAATTTTTGTAAACACAGAAGCAGTTTTTTCAGAGTATCTGGGTCATGCTTCCAAATACAGCCCTGTTGATCCTCTTATGAAATATTCGAAAGAGGAAAAAACGTGTGTCTCAATGTGACACGGTAGGAACCCACAAAACCGTTGGGAGGAAGAATTTCAAATGGAAGCAGTTCTGGCTTTGAGGTCACCACTGTATAGATACTATGTTTTATTACTGATATATTAGACTGTATGGAGAATGGCTTTTAGGTGCATCATATCCTCATGAACAACGGATTAAAACTCACAGTCTGGGTCAGTCAAGTATCCCAGGCAGTCTCCCTCTGGTAATCTGCCTGGCCGGGTTTAAAATCCCTCATTATGCCGAATGATTGACAGTGCAAGGTCATATTTAAACGATTTGGGCGTTATTTGTGGTTACTCGTTTTTTTGTTATTATTTCTCTGGGACTCCTCAACATTGGATCTTGATGTTTTTCAGGAAAAGGTCATCCCAATTATTTCACAGGCTCATTCTTGTAAAAGCTTTTTTTTATTCTAAATTTCTTAGATATTTTTTTTTTCTATTCTGAAATGTTTCTACAAAGCAATCCAATATTCCTTTTGCCCTGAATGTATTTGGTTAATTTCAGTGCAATGAGTTTGGCAGTTTTTTTAAGCTACGGTATTTCAGGTCAGAGCAATTGAATTCCCAGCAGGCCATAGTCCCAGTGGGCTTCAGACCAAATACAGTGCGTGACATAGCCTTTTTAATCTAGACTCTTCATACTGTAGAAGTAATTTAAAAGACACTTTCTCCTCACTGCCAAATACATGATAGATTATAGAACACACCACATTAAATGCCTGCAAGACTTCAGCTCTTCGGTATGAAAGCACTATGTCCAGCCACACTCTGTTGCTGGAAATAAAGCTGTTTGAAATAATTGCAAGTCTTGGACATTCTTGACATTTTTTGTTGTTGACATCTCTAAGCGGTAACAGGAAGTCACTCCATTATGTATGATGATGTCATAAAACATGTTGGTGTGAGTGTGTGTTTCTCTACAGGAGTCCCTGCAGACGTATGCCTTCCTGGTGTTCATGGTGGTGTGTGTGCTGGGTGCGGTGTTCCTTTACCTCATTCTGCCCAAAAGCAAGACCTTTTTGGACATTAGCCAGAGCTTTTCAAAATCAACAAGGCCCAGTTCCCTGACCAGGAAATGCAGGACATACTTGCCATCAATAAAACTGGAAGTACATGGAAAAGTAATTGATGTTGAGTTATAGAGTTACTTTTGAATCAAAGAAAAGCGCTAGGCATTAGTTTACTGTTGTACATATTGTATTTTGTGGTACTGAAATGGAATGTAATTTTTAAGATGTGTTTTCTTGCTGGCTTAGTGTCATAGCTATTTTGAATGAATTTATTATTCAATAAATGTTTAAAGTCGTCATTCGTATTGTATATTTCCAATAGACCTTTTAATCCTGTAAACGTCCTCAAGCATAACCCAAATACTCTAGGTTAAGAGGTTTTAATACTCAAAGAAAGTGCATTTCTATGTGAAAAAAGTACTAGACCAGATTGTATAACAGGGTCAACAATACCCAGGAAAGAGCTGTGTAAATACAATCAAATTTAGGGTTAAAAACATGAAACTAAACATGCAAGACTATGACCCATTTTTTGTAGAATGCAGATTTGTTCTTGTCCTTGTCTAAAGACATTTTTAGAGCCACAGGAGGGGAGAAACAGAGTGGGGCAGACCTGGATCAAAGGACCGACTTATTCGGGAGGATTTAAGGGCTAGTACTGGAACAGATATCTTTGTTATATCCCTTACAGGGAGAGAAGAAAGGGAGTTAAGGGCTCAGAAAACTGACAGGTACACGGGAGGTTTTTTGGTCCTTATCCAAATTTAAAGCAGCTCAACTCCCCACCAGATGGCCACTATATACAGTGCCTTCAGAAAGTATTCACACCCCTTGACTTTTTCCACAATTTGTTGTGTTACAAAGTGGGATTAAAATGGATTTAATTGTAATTTTTTGTCAATGATCTCGGTCAATGTGGAAGAAAAATTTATATAATTAATTAAAACTAATAAACAGTATCTACCACCAGAAAAAGTAGACTCTACTTTTATTCTACCATCAGAGTAAATACATGTTAGAATCCCCTTTTGGCAGTGATTACAGATGTGAGTCTCTAAGAGCATTGAACACATGGATTGTGCAATATTTGCACATTATATTTTTATTGCTATGTCAAATCAAATCAAACTTTCTATGTCACATACGCCAAATACAAGTCTAGACCTTAATAGTCTTGCTACTTGGCAGCTCCTGAATACTGTACTAGCAGTGCTAGCAGTGCTTAGCCTTCTCTACTGGCGAAAGAAAATAAAAAATAACTGACGAATTACATAATTATTTTGAGTTTCATTACTCACGCAACATTCTTTCCTTCAAGCAATGTCCGTTTATGTAGTTTAATCACCTCGTCGCCACTGTAATATTTGGGTTGTGGAGAAATGACCAGGCAGGAGACGGGAGTACAGTTAGTTTTCGTTTAGTCAAAACCCCTCGTGCTCTACAGTTCCCGGCACCCCAGTGCGCATGTGCATTTCCTATTAGGTGTAGTAACGTAACACTGCCGTAATGCATTACTGCTTAGTAACCGCACAGTAACTAATATAAACAGATGTAGATCCCAGATTCTACACTTACAAGCCCTTAACTATCTGTGCAGTTCAAGAAGAGTTAAATTGACCAAATTAACTAAAGTAAAAATAATAAAAAGTAACAGAATAAAATAACAATAACGGGGCTATATACAGGGGGTGCTGGTACCGAGTCAGTGTGCCGGGGTACAGGTTAGTTGAGGTAATTTGTCCATGTAGGTAGGGGTGAAGTGACTATGCATAGATAACAAACAGCGAGTAGCAGCAGTATACAATTAAACTCTGTTTTAATATCACCATTGACCTCATGGTGAAATCCCTGAGTGGTTTCCTTCTTCTCTGGCTAGTGAGTTAGGAAGGGCGCCAAAGAGACACATTTTTTAAAATTCCTTTCATTATTCACTCATCCCTCTTTCCCCTGGAGGATTTCTACAGTAAACATCACATGAGAAAGATCTCTTTTTGTGTTGACCATAATCTTCCTGACTCAACTTTTCATTCAACTTTTTCACTCCGGACGCTTTATCTGGACGTGGTTCGTCAGGACCTCCACCAGCCGAAGCTAAGTAGTAATTAATTAATTAATTAATTAATTAATTAACCTCTCTTGGGTAGGGGGCAGTATTTTCACCTCCGGATGAAAAGCGTGCCCAAAATTAAACTGCCTGTTACTCAGGCGCAGAAGCTAGGATATGCATATAATTGGTAGATTTGGATAGAAAACACTCTAAAGGTTCTAAAACTGTTAAAATATTGTCTGTGAGTATAACAGAACTGATATGGCAGGCGAAAACCTGAGGACAAACCATCCAGGGGAAGAAGAAAACTGAGGTAATAGGATTTTCCAATTGTTTTCTATGGGATACCCTTATTATTAGGAACCTAGTCACAGTTCCTTTGGCTTCCACGAGATGTCAACAGTCTTTAGATATTGTTGGATGTTTTTCTTTTGAGAAATGAAGAAATAGTCCTCATTGTAAGTGTCACTCCAGGTGGACTCTACTGTTTTGGTTCGTGTGAACTGGAGCGTGCTTCATGTTGTTTTTATCCGGTATTAGAAACAGTTTATTCTGTCTTAAATCTTTGTGATTATTTGCATTTTAGGATACCTGAGGTTGGATTAGGAACGTTGTTTGAAATGTTTGGACCATGTTTACAGGTAACTTATTAGATACGTTGTAGGCATGTTGGGCGAGTTGAAACCAGTGTATTTCTGAATCAAACATGCCAAATAAATTGACATTTTTGGGACATAAAGAAGGACATTATTGAACAAACGGACCATTTGTGATGGTTCTGGGACATTTTGGAGTGCCAACAGAAGAAGATCTTCAAAGCTAAGGCATTAATTATATAGCTATTTCTGACTTTTGTGGCGCACCTGCCTGGTTAAAATATTATTTACATGTGTTTGTATGCGGGGAGCTGTCCTCAGATAATCGCATGGTTTGCTTTCACCGTGAAGCCTTTTTGAAATATGACACAGTGACTGGATGGGGCCACAGTGTCTACTGACCCCTCCTGTCTCAGCCTCCAGTATTTATACTGCAGTAGTTTATGTGTCGGGGGGCTAGGGTCAGTTTGTTATATCTGGAGTACTTCTCCTGTCCTATTCCGTGTCCTGTGTGAATCTAAGTGTGCATTCTCTAATTCTCTCCTTCTCTCTTTCTTTCTCTCTCTCGGAGGACCTGAGCCCTAGGACCATGCCCCAGGACTACCTGACATGATGACTCCTTGCTGTCCCCAGTCAACCTGGCCATGCTGCTGCTCCAGTTTCAACTGACCTGAGCCCTAGGACCATGCCCCAGGACTACCTGACATGATGACTCCTTGCTGTCCCCAGTCCATCTGACCGTGCTGCTGCTCCAGTTTCAACTGTTCTGCCTTATTATTATTCGACCATGCTGGTCATTTCTGAACATTTGAACATCTTGGCCATGTTCTGTTATAATCTCCACCCGGCACAGCCAGAAGAGGACTGGCCACCCCACATAGCCTGGTTCCTCTCTAGGTTTCTTCCTAGGTTTTGGCCTTTCTAGGGAGTTTTTCCTAGCCACCGTGCTTCTACAGCTGCATTGCTTGCTGTTTGGGGTTTTAGGCTGGGTTTCTGTACAGCACTTTGAGATATTAGCTGATGTAAGAAGGGCTATATAAATAAATTTGATTTGATTCTGTGTCTTTGTAGTGAGTCGGTGTATTGATAAACCATCGAAAGTTTAGTTAGTCACTGCACCATGCTCGAAGGGATCAAAAAATCAACAAAAAAAAAAATCTGCAATGTCTTCTTTTTTTTATCCATCTACCAATGAGTGCCTATCTTTGCGAACCATTGGAAAACCTCCCTTGTCTTTGTGGTTGAATTTGTGCTTCAAATTCACTGTTTGACTGAGGGACCGTAAAGATAATTGTGTGTGTGTGGTACAGAGATGGGGTAGTAATTTAAAAATCACGTTAAACACTATTATTGCACACAGAGTGAGTCCATGCAACTTATTATGTGACTTGTTCAGCACATTTTTACTCCTGAACTTATTTAGACTTACCATAACAAATGAGTTGAAAAGTTATTGACTCAATACATTTCAGCTTTTCGTTTTTAATTCATTTGTAAACATAAAAAAAACATAATTCCACTTTGACATTATGGGTTATTGTGTGTAGGCCAGTGACAAAAAAAATCCCAATTGAATTAATTTTAAATTCAGGCTGTAACACAACAAAATGTGGAAAAAGTCAAGGGGTGTGAATACTTTCTGAAGGCATTGTAGGTGGGAAAACCTGAACTGAATGGAGAAAGAACGGTGACCGGTGCTAAGAAACGGGACTGTGGGGAAACAGTTTGCCGAACAGTAAAATAGGCTCAACATGTCAACTGAATCATTGCCTGGGGACCCAGGGACATGCAGAGGACACTGAGACAATCTGTCAGTACGCAGCGAGCCAGCTTTGACTGCATCGTGTATCCAAACGCTGAGGAAACAGCTTGAACTTGAGACTAGCTCTCAATTCTGATCAGGCTCAATGAATCAGCCCCCAGACAAATACATTTGTTTCATTGGTTACAAAGCTGGGGGGTGAGCAGACACATAATTGGAAGGGCTGTTAGCTCTATAGTAGCTCCATTTCAGTGAGTTTGTTGTAAGGAATGACTTTACATAGTACAGTGTGAATCAACAGACAAATGACAGATAAGGTGGTTGCTGTATTTGTAATTACATTGATCCAACAGCCAAAATCCATAAATATTATAATAAGAAGGTAGAGGGCAATGCTGTATGTGAAATATTATGGCCTCTCTCTCATATTTAGCAAGAATGGGAGTGAAGTTTTAATTACTTTGTCATTATGCAAAGTGAAAGCAAAGGAGCGTGCACTGTAAAAATGCAAGCGACGGGGTTCCTTGTAGTTAATTATATCAAAAGGCCGGGGAAAGGTAACAGACGTTTACTAATCTCATTACAAGACTTTCTGCCTGTTTTCAATTTGGACACTTGTGATGTACCAGAATAGCAGTCAAGAATTAATAACTTATTACAACGTAAACAGCTTTCTCTAATGGCCATTGTGCATAAAGATGGCAGAGTACACATATAACGTCATTGTTTTAGCAGTTTTTAAACTACGGGGTGCGACATGGTTCACCAATAAATCAGCACAAACTACTTTCTTGGTTTTAATCATTGACAGCATCATGGAGCTAGAATTGGGATCGTGTATACTGTGCTAATGCCGATATAAAAAAAAGGGTAATGGATAGCAATGTACAACACGACAAACTTACCAAACAAGACATTTGTGGTAAGCGCATGGGGAAAGCCATCTTTATGCACGTCCACCATTGTTGATGGGAAAGCACTGTGCAGGAGTAAGCTCACATATCTGCTTCATGAACCAATTTGAGATATAAGCTTAGCAATACAAATCACATTTTATTTGTCACATGTTTCGTAAACAACAGGTGTAGACTAACAGTGAACTGCTTACTTACGGGCCCTTCCCAACAACGCAGAGAGAAAAATAGGGAAATAATAATAGAAAAATAATAACACAAGGAATAAATACTCAATGACTAACGATAATTTGGCTGTATACACAGGAGACGATGTGCAGGGGAATGAGGTAATTGAGGTAGATATGTACATATAGTTAGGGATAAAGTGATTAGGAAACAGGAAATATAATAAACAGTAACAGCAGAGTATATGATGAGTCAAAAGAGTTACCGCAAAAACCGCCTAGATCTCCCGTTCTATGGGCAAACATACAATCACTGGAGAATAAGCTGGACAAGCTCCATTCGAGACTATACTATCAACGGGACCTGAAGAACTGTAATATCCCATGTTTCTTGGGGTCGTGGCTGAACAATGACATGGATAATACACATCTAGCTGGTTTTTCTATGCATTGTCAAGACTGAACGGCAGCCTTGGGTAAGGTTAAGGGGGATGTGTGTGTCTCTTTGTTAACAACAGCTGGTGCGCGATCTCTAATGTTAAGGAAGTCTGGAGGTTTTGCTCGCATGAGTTAGAATACCTCATGATAAGCTGCAAACCATGCTATTTACCAATAGAGTTTTCAGCTATATATTTTGTAGCTGTCTATTTATCAACACAAACTGATGCTAGCAGTGACGGCAGTCAATGAGTTTTATAGGGCCACAATCAAACAAAAAAATGCACATCCAGAGGCAATCTCCTAGTTGCAGGTGATTTTAATGCAGAGAAACTGAAATCTATGCATGTCATCTTTGTAACTAGAGGCGACAAAATTCTACACACAGAAATGCATACAAAGTTCTCCCTCGCCCTCTATTTGACAAATCTGACCATAACTATATTCTCCTGATTCCTGCTTACAAGCAAAAACTCAAAGAGGAAGAACCAGTGATGCACTCAATATGGAAGTGATCCGATGAAGTGGATGCCAAGCTACAGGACTGTTTCGCTAGCGCAGACTGGAATATGTTCAGGGATTCATCTGATAACATTGAGGAGTTTACTATATCAGTCACAGGCTCATTAATAATTGCATCGAAGTACATTCTCAGATCAAGTGTTTGTGCACAAGGAAGTCTGCCCTCTCTAAGACCTTTCCATCAAATTGACAACTCCACGGTGTCCCCCTCCCAGAGTGCAAAGAACCTTGGCGTGACCCTGGACAACACCCTGTTATTCTCTGCAAAGCATTCTGTAGAGTACGACCCTATGTCACACAGGATGCAGTGCAGGTCCTAATCCAGGCACTTGTCATCTCCCCTCTGGGCTACTGCAACTAGTTGTTGGCTGGGCTCCCTGCTTGTGCCATCAAACACTTGCAATTTATTCAGAACGCAGCCGGTCTTCTCCCATGTCACACCATGTCAACCGGCTCCTCCTCACACTCCACTGGCTTCCAGTCTAAGCTCGCATCCACTACAAGACCAGGGTGCTTGCTTATGGAGCAGCAAGGGGAACTGCCCCTCCCTACGGGAACTGCCCCTCCCTGCCTTGAGGCTATGCTCAAACACTACACCCTAATCCGAACACTCCATTCTGCCACCTCTGGTATCTTGGCCATCCCACCCCTATGGGGATCAGCTCCCACTAGGCCCAGTCAAAGGTCTTCTCTTTAATAATTATCCTTTCAGGATATAAAGTGCAGCCTAGCTGTTGGCTCTTGGTCATTGTAGCCTATCCTTCTCCTTTAACTTTTAATCCATCATTTTAATTCCATCTCCATTGATTCCAATGATAGATATCTCCTAACTTTGCCACTGAAGCCTATTGCCAATTTGATTACTTATGATTGGCCAACAACAAGCTACACATGCCACTCTTGTGAAAAGCAAAGAGCAGCAGTACACAGCGCATTTGGAAAGTATTCAGACCACTTGACTTTTTTTCACATTTTGTTATGTTACAGCCTTATTCTAAAATGTATTAAATAGTTTTTTTTCCTCATCAATCAACACACAATACCCCATAATGAGAAAACAAATACAGTTTTTTTAGAGACTTTTGCAAATATATAAAAAATAAAACACTTAAATATCATATTTACATAAGTATTCAGACCCTTTACTCAGTACTTTTTGAAGCACCTTTGGCAATGATTGCAGTCTCAAGTCTTCTTGGGTATGATGCTACAAGCTTGGCACACATGTATTTGGGGAGATTCTCCCATTCTTCACTGCAGATCCTCTCACGCTCTGTCAGGTTTGATGGGGAGCGTCGTTGCACATCTTTCTAGAGATGTTGGATCAGGTTCATGTCCGGGGTCTGGCTGGGCCACTCAAGGACATTCAGAGACTTGATCCAATGCCACTCCTGCATTGTCTTGGCTGTGTACTTCGGGTTGTTGGAAGTTGAACCTTTGCCCCAGTCTGAGGTCCTGAGCGCTCTGGAGAAGGTTTTCATCAATGACCTCTCTGTACTTTGCTCTGTTCATCTTTCCCTTGATCCTGACTAGTCTCCCAGTCTCTGCCGCTGAAAAACATTCCCACAGCATGATGCTGCCACCACCATGCTTCACCGTAGGGATGGTGCCAGGTTTCTTTCAGCAGAGACACTTGGCATTGTTTTTCCACGACGGTATAGCAGTCTTTTGTGTTGTCTTGTCGTGTCACGTGTATATATCTTTTTACATGTTTTTTCTTCACATATATTTTTTAAATATTTCTCTTAACCCCAACTTCAACATACTCTCCTGCAACCTGTCTCACCCAATGTGGTATGGATCGGCTATTTTCTTTACTTTAGAACCGGAACCCCCAACAGAAGCTAGCCAGCTAACTAGCTACTAGCTAGTTGTCAGCTAGCCACTGCTAGCGGTCATCAGCTAACCTTTAGACCAGACAACTCCTGCCATTCTGCTCAGCGTGATTCAACCCAGAGCTTACCGGACTCAATTTTCTCCATATTACCGGATTCCTACCGCAAGCTCTGAGCCTCTCCACCTGGATCATTGCAGCTAGCTAGCTGCTATCTGATTAGCTTCTCCTGGCTAATATCTCTGTCCCGAAGCAAGCACCAATTAGACTGGAGCTAGCCTATACTAGGCCCATCTCCCGGCTAGCTGAAGAGGTCCATCAGCCACTCCTTGGGCTACAATACCTATTTTGCCAATTGGCCCGGACCGATTTTATTGACGATATGGAGCCCCGACGATCCCTCACGACTGGACTACCGACGTAATCGGCCCAAGGTTTTTTTTCAACAGACTCCATTGTTGCGACGTCCCCTGAATGCCCATCTGCTAGCCGCGGCCCGCTAGCTGTCTAGAGCATACCGGACTGTTAGCTGAAGTGGTCTATTAGTCAATTTCTTGGGCTACTAAATGTATTTTTCCAATTGGCCTGGATCCTTTTACTACACGGACCCCTGCTAATCCATCACGACTGGTCTGCCAATATAACCACACAAGGGGGCTACAACAGTCTTCTTCTGTCGCGACGTCCCTCTAAGGCCTTTCTGCTAGCCTGCTAACCCCGGCCCGCTAGCTGTCTGAATCGCCGTGTCTCCAGCCCATCCAGCTACTCATTGGACCCTATGATCACTCAGCTACACATGCCTGTCCCTAATGCCACTATGCCTTGTCCATTGCTGTTTGGGTTAGTGATTATTGTCTTATTTCAGTGAAGAGCCTCCAGCCCTGCTCAATATGGCTCAGCTAACCCTCTTGGCCCACCTCCCACACATGAGGTGACCTCACCTGGTTTAATTGATACCTCTCTCATCGTCACTCAATGCCTAGGTTTACCTCAACTGTATTCACATCATACCATACCTTTGTCTGTACATTATGCCTTGAATCTATTCTACTGCGCCCAGAAACCTGCTCCTTTTTACACTCTGTTCCGAATGTACTAGATGACCAGTTCTTATAGCCCTTAGCAGTACCCTTATCCTGATGTAGAGGTGAATCCAGGCCCTGCAGTGCCTAGCTCTACTCCCATTCCCTAGGCGCTCTCATTTGTTGACTTCTGTAACATAAAAGCCTTGGTTTCATGCATGTTAACGTTAGAAGCCTCCACCCTAAGTTTGTTTTATTCACTGCTTTAGCAAACTCTGCAATCCGGATGTCCTAGCCATGTCTGAATCCTATCTTAGGAAGGCCACCAAAAACCCTGAAATTTCCATCCCTAACTATAACATTTTCCGACAAGAAAGAACTGCCAAAGGGGGCGGAGTTGCAATCTACTGCAGAGAAAGCCTGCAGAGTTCTGTCTTACTATCCAGGTATGTGCCCAAACAATTTTAGCTTCTACTTTTAAAAATCCACCATTCCAGAAACAAGTCTCTCACCGATGTTGCTTGCTATAGATGACCTACCGCCCCCAGCTGTGCCCTGGACACCATATGTGAATTGATTACCCCCCATCCATCTTCAGAGCTTGTGCTGTTAGGTGACCTAAACTGGGACATACTTAACACCCCGGCCATCCTACAATCTAAGCTTGATGCCCTCAATCCCACACAAATGATCAATGAATCTACCAGGTACAACCTCAAATCCGTAAACACAGGCAACCTCATAAATATCATCCTAGCCAACCTGCCCTCCAAACACACCTCTGCTGTCTTCAACCAGGATCTCAGCGATCACCGACTCATTGCCTGTGTCCGTAATGGGTCTACGGTCAAACGACCACCCCTCATCACTGTCAAACGCTCCCGAAAACACTTCAGCGTGCAGGCCTTTCTAATCGACCTGGCGCGGGTATTCTGGAAGGATATTGACCTCATTCCGTCAGTAGAAGATGCCTGGTTATTCTTTAAAAGTGCTTTCCTAGCAATCTTAAATAAGCATGCCCCATTCAAAAAATGTAGAACCAGGAACAGATATAGCCCATGGTTCACTCCGGACCTGACTGCCCTTGAACAGCAGAAAAACATCCTGTGGCGTACACCATTAGCATCGAATAGCCCCCGCAATATGCAACTTCTCAGGGAAGTTAGGAACCAATATATACAGGCAGTTGGGAAAGGAAAGGCTAGCTTTTCAAACAGAAATTTGCCCACTGCACTGAGGCTAGGAAACACTGTCACCACCGATAAATCCACAATAATTGAGAATTTCAATAAGCATTTTTCTACGGCTGGCCATGCTTTCCACCTGGCTACCCATACCCCGGTCAACAGCCCTGCAACCCACAGCAACTTGCCCAAGCCTCCCCATGTCTTCTTCACCCAAATCCAGATAGCTGATGTTCTGAAAGAGCTGCAAAATCTGGACCCCTACAAATCAGCAGGGCTAGACAATCTGGACCCTCTCTTTCTAAAATTATCAGCTGACATTGTTGCAACTCCTATTACTAGCCTGTTCAACCTCTCTTACGTATCGTCTGAGATCCCCAAAGATTGGAAAACTGCCACGGTCATCCCCCTCTTCAAAGGGGGAGACACTCTAGACCCAAACTGCTACAGACCTATATCTATCCTACCCTGCCTTTCTAAAGTCTTCGAAAGACAAGTCAACAAACAGATCACCGACCATTTCGAATTTCACCGTACCTTCTCCACTATGCAATCTGTTCTCCGAGCTGGTCATGGGTGCACCTCAGCCACGCTCAAGGTCCTAAACGATATCATAACCACCACTGATAAGAGACAATACTGTGCAGCTGTATTCATCAACCTGACAAAGGCTTTTGACTCTATCAATCATCACATTCTTATCGGCAGACTCAATAGCCTTGGTTCCTTAAATGACTGCCTCGCCTGGTTCACCAACTACTTCACAGACAGAGTTCAGTGTGTCAAATCGGAGGGGCCTGTTGTCCAGACCTCTGGCAGTCTCTATGGGGGTGCCACAGGGTTCAATTCTCGGGCCGCCTCTTTTCTCTGTATATATCAATAATGTCGCTCTTGCTGCTGGTGATTATCTGATCCACCTCTATGAAGATGACACCATTCTGTATACTTCTGGTCCTTCTTTGGAGACTGTGTTAACTAACCTCCAGACAAGCTTCAATGCCATACAACTTTCCTTCCATGGCCTCCAACTGCTCTTAAAAGCAAATTAAATTAAATGCATGCTCTTCAACCTATTTGCTGCCCGCACTTGCCCACCCGCCCAGCATCACTACTCTGGACGGTTCTGACTTAGAATATGTGGACAACTACAAATACCTAGGTGTCTGGTTAGACTGTAAACTCTCCTTCCAGACTCACATTAAGCATCTCCAATCCAAAATTAAATCTAGAATCGGCTTCCTATTTCGCAACAAAGCATCCTTCACTCATGCTGCCAAACATACCCTCCTAAAACTGACTATCCTGCCGATCCTTGACTTTGGCGATGTCATTTACAAAATAGCCTCCAACACTCTACTCAGCAAATTGGGTGCAGTCTATCACAGTGTCATCTGTTTTGTCACCAAAGCCCCATAAACTACTCACCACTACGACCTGTATGCTCTCATTGGCTTCATATTCGTCGCCAAACCCACTGGCTCCAGGTCATCTATAAGTCTTTGCTAGGTAAAGCCCCGCCTTATCTCAGCTCACTGGTCACCATAGCAGCACCCACCTGTAGCATGCGCTCCAGCAGGAATATTTCACTGGTCACCCCCAAAGCCAATTCCTCCTTTGGTCGCCTTTCCTTCCAGTTCTCTGCTGCCAGTGACTGGAACGAATTGCAAAAATCGCTGAAGCTGGAGACCCATATCTCCCTCACTAACTTTAAGCTCCAGCTATCAGAGCAGCTCACAGATCATTGCACTTGTACATAGCCCATCTGTAAATTGCCCATCCAACTACCTCATCCCCATACTGTTATTTAGTTTTTTGCTCCTTTGCACCCCAGTATCTCTACTTGCACATTCATGGTCCGCACATCTATCACTCCAGTGTTTAGCAGCTAAATTGTAATTAATTCACCAAATTTGCCTTTTTATTGCCATACCTCCCTTGTCTTACCTTATTTGCACACACTGTATATAGACTTTTCTCTATTGTGTTATTGACTGTGTTTGTTTATTCCATGTGTAAATTTGTGTTGTTGTTTGTGTCGCACTGCTTTGCTTTATCTTGGCCAGGTCGCAGTTGTAAATGAGAACTTGTTCTCAACAAGTCATGTGCCTTTTACTGAGGAATGGCTTCCGTCTGGCCACTCTACCATAAAGGCCTGTTTGGTGGAGTGCTGAAGAGATGGCTGTCCTTCTAGAAGGTACTCCCATCTCCAAAGAATAACTCTGGGGCTCTGTCAGAGTGACCATCGGGATCTTGGTCACCTCCCTGACCAAGGCGCTTCTCCCCCGATTGTTCAGTTTGGCCAGGCGCCCAGCTCTAGGAAGAGTCTTGGTGGTCCCTAACTTCTTCCATTTAAGAATGAAGGAGGACACTGTATTCTTGGAGAACTTCAATGCTGCAGAAATGTTTTGGTACCCTTCCCCAGATTTGTGCCTCGACAAAATCCTGTCTCTGAGCTTTACGGACAATTTCTTTGACCTCATGGCTTGGTTTTTGCTCAGACACGCACTGTCAACTGTGGAACCATATAGAGACAAGTGTGTACTTTCCAAATCATGTCCAATCAATTTATTTTACCTCAGGTGGACTCCAAACAAGTTGTAGAAACATCTCAAGGATAATTAATGGAAACAGGATACGCCTGAGCTTAATTTCGAGTCTCATAGCAAAGGGTCTGCATACTTATGTAAATAAGATATTTCCATTTTTTTATTTGCAAAAATGTCTAAAAACCTGTTTAATCCATTTTAGAATAGGGCTGTAATGTAACAAAATGTGTAAAAAGTCAAGTGGTCTGAATACTTTCAGAATGCACTGTAAATCATACAATTTCTCTCCCTTTCTCTCTCTACTGCAGCAGTCGCGTTTGGATCTGTGTGGGTCCTTCAAGACAAATCAGTTAAAATTACACATACCCGAAACAATCATATCAGACCCGGCCCAGACCCGATATATTATTTATAATTCTGGATCCGGCCTTCCGAGTGGCACAGCGGTCTAAAGTACTGCATCGCAGTGCTAGTGGCCTCAATACAGATCCGGGTTCGATCCTGAGCTGTGTCGCAGCCACCCGTGACCGGGAGACACACAAGGCTGCGCGCAATTGGCCCAGTGTCGTTTGGGTTAGGGGAGGGTTTGGCAGGCTGGGATGTCCTTGTCCAATCGCGCTCTAGCGACTCCTTGTGGCGGGCCGGGCGCATGCAAGCTGACTTCGGTCGACTAGCTGTACTGTGTTTCCTCCAACACGTTGGTACAACTGGCTTCCGGGTTAAGCGAGCAGTGTCAAGAAACAGTGCGGCTTGGCAGGCTCCTGTTTCGAAGGACACATGGCTCTCGATTTTCCTCTCTCCCATGTACGCACGGGAGTTGCACCGCTGGGACAAGATTAGAACTACCAAATGGATATCACGAAATTCGGGAGAAAAAGGGGTAAATAGTTCCCGGATCAATTTTTTTTATATCACTTGATCTGGAAGCTGGATTAACAACATGAATTGGTGCATGAGGCAGAATTAATTCAGTGTGACTATCCCCTTTTCTCAGCAGAGAGCAGAGGGACGGTGAGTCAGGTGAGAAGCAGCCTCACCACTGCTCTCTCCCTCCCCTCAGGCTGACTATCAGATGCAGGACATCAGTCCAGTAAAATAAAATAAAAGCAAATGATTATGCTCACTCAGTTGTGTCTCACAAGTAAGACAACAAATGATCTATTACCAGTGTGATAATATACCTAACATGTTTAAATATCATTTCAAAATGGTCAGAGAAAAATTACATTGGCATGGCAATTCAAGCATAGCCATTTTTCTGAGCAGTTGATCTTGGCTTGCATTTTGACTTAGAAAGTGATCTTGATGTAATAGTAAAACCAGCTGGATTGCAGTTTAGATTACATTAAAATTAAATAGTGCAAGTGTTCAATACCGTTCATTCTGCAATGATTATTACAGAAATTGTGATGATCTACACAGCCCTGTGATAACCTATACATGCTATCATGATATATGCACACCTTATATGATTGCATAAGAAGACATTTATAGTTACAGTACCCTCAAAATGTGGCCATGGATGTGTTGCTCATTTTAAGGTTGAATATTACTTTTGGCCATTTGCTTTATTACAAATGTAACATTTTATTGTGTTTCATTGACAACGCAACCAAATATCAGCATTTTCTGCTTCCATCTGAGCCACTGCCTTCATCCTATTTTTTTACTTTTATTTTAGGTTGAGTTGGAGACGTTAATCCAACATATAATTTGTTAATTTAATAGGCTCTGTATTATATTTGAAAAGTGATGCTGAATTGTGTGTGGTTGTCAACACAACCAAATATCAACATTTGAAGGAGATGTATCTTCTGCTCGGATAGCTCCTCTGTCACTGATGTATCTGGCTTTAATTCCAGTTTTTCTACAAATTAATTTTTCATATTGGATTCTCGTCTCCATCTCAAGCAAAAATCTAAACCAAAAGTTAATGAATAGGACTAAATCAAATCAAACTTTAAATGCACTTCAAATAAAGTGTGATTTGATTTAGTCCTATTCAATAACTTAGATTTTAGATTGAGACGTGAATCCAACATTAAAGCTCTACCATGCACCTGTCTGGATGAAAGCATCTTCTCCTCTTCAACCTCCCGACCAAACAAGAAGCAGGTGTGACACCTACTCCCGTTGCGTGCTGCACTGCTGTTTGGCTCCCCACACTGTGGTCTGCTCCCCGTCTGGCCTGTTTCCCCCCGCCACTGCCCTCCCTGTCCCCTCAAGCACACAAACACACACATCTGGATGGTAGCTGGCGGTATCAGAGGAAGGCCCAAAAATGTGTCATAGACTCCAGTCACTCAGGTCATAGATTGGTCTCTCTGATACCACACGGCAAGCAGTACCGGAGCGCCAAGTCTAGGTCTAAAAGGCTCCTGAACAGCTTCTACCTCCAAGCCATAAGACTGCTGAACAATTAATCAAATGGCCCGCCCAGACTATTACACTGACCCCCCCTCTTTGTATTTACACTACTGCTACTTGCTGTTTATGATCTATGCATTGTCACTTTACCCCTACCTACATGTACAAATTACCACGTCTAACCTGTACCCCTGCTTATTGACTCGGTACCGACACCCCCTGCATATACATTTGAAGTCGGAATTTACATACACTTAGGTTGGAGTCATTAAAACTCGTTTTCTCAACTACTCTTTCACGACTCCCACCGAAGGTGGCTCCTCTTCCTGTTTGGGCGATGCTCGGCACCGGTCTACTTAGCTGCCACCGATCCCTTTTCCCTTTTCCCTTTTCTGTTGGTTTTGTCTTATTGGTTACACCTGTTTCTTGTTTAGGTTTTTAGTTGAGCTATTTAAGTCGGTAAGGCCCGCCTGCTCTTTGTGCGAGCTTAATTTTCCTCTGTGTATGTTTGTGGTAGTGCGTTTCCCTTTGTTTTTCCTCCGGACTGGTTGGGTCCTGGTTTTGGGCCGGTCTTGTATGTGCGCCCGGTATTGGCATGACCATTTTTCTCTGTGCCGGAATAAAACATTGTTCTTTACCTTCTGCTTCCTGCACCTGACTCTGCACCCACTACGCCTAAGTGCGTTACATACTCCACAAATTTCTTGTTAACAAACTATAGTTTTGGCAAGTTGGTTAGGATCAACTTTGTGCATGACACAAGTAATTTTTCCAACAATTGTTTACAGACAGATTATTTCACTTATAATTCACTGTATCACAATTCCAGTGGGTCAGAAGTTTACATACACCAAGCTGACTGTGCCTTTAAACAGCTTGGACAATTCTGGGAAATGATGTCATGGCTTTGGAAGCTTCTGATAGGCTAATTGACATAATTTGAGTCAATTTGAGGTATACCTGTGGATGTATTTCAAGGCCTACCTTCAAACTCAGTGCCTGTTGGCTTGGCATCATGGGAAAATCAAAATAAATCAGCCAAGACCTCAGACAAAAATTGTAGACCTCCATAAAAAATTGTAGACCTCCACAAGCCTGGTTTATCCTTGGGAGCAATTTCCAAATGCCTGATGGTACCACGTTCATCTTTAAAAACAATAGTACGCAAGTATAAATACCATGGGACCATGCAGCCATCATACCGTTCAGGAAGGAGACACATTGTCTCCTAGAGATGAACATACTTTTGTGCAAAAAGTGCAAATCAATCCCAGAACAACAGCATAGGACCTTGTGAAGATGCTGGAGGAAACTGAGTGCACTTCACAAAATAGATGGCTTCATGAGGATGGAAAATTATGTGGATATATTGAACAACTCAAGACATCAGTTAGTTAAAGTTAAAGCTTGGTCGCAAATGAGTCTTCCAAATGGACAATGACCCCAAGCATACTTCCAAAGTTGTGGCAAAATTGCTTAAGGACAACAATGTTAACGTATTGGAGTGGCCATCACAAAGCCCTGACCTCAATCCCATAGAAAATGTGTGGGCAGAACTAAAAAAGCGTGTGCGACCAAGGAGGCCTACAAACCTAACTCAGATACACCAGCTCTGTCCGGAGGAATGCGCCAAAATGCACCCAACTTACTGTTGGAAGCTTGTGGAAGGCTACCTGAAATGTTTGACCCAAGTTAAACAATTTAGAGGCAATGCTACCAAATATTAATTGAGTGTATGTAAACGTTTGACCTACTGGGAATGTGATGAAAGAAATAAAAGCTGAAATAAATCATTCTCTCTACTATTATTTACATTCTAAAAATAAAGTGGTGATCCTAACTGACCTAAAACAGGGAATGTTTACTAGGATTAATTGTCAGGAATTGTGAAAAACTGAGTTTAAATGTATTTGGCTAAGGTGTATGTGAACTTCCGACTTCAACTGTAGCCTCGTTATTGCTGTTTATTGTGTAACATTCTATTACATTTTTTGCTTTCGTATATTTAGTAAATATTTTCTTAACTTTATAAAATAGATTTTATGCAAAAAAATGTTTCTCAAGCAAGAATTTAGCTAGGACTCTCTGGGAGTGGCCTGAGTGGGGATGGGTAAACTGAAAACTAGCTGTTATTGACAGAGAGCATTGAACCTCTTTTTGTTATTGGTCTATTAACCAATTTACTACATGCTGTCACCATGGGAAGCAGAAGCTCCCGCCCATGAAAACATGCTGTCCTGTGTAGATTGCTGCTCTAGGTGTCCAGAGGGTGGTGCGGTCTGCCCAACGCATTACCGGGGGCAAACTTCCCGCCCTACTGGACACCTACAGCACCTGATGCCATTTGAAGGCCAAAAAGATCATCAAGGTCATCAACCACTCGAGCCACTGCCTGTTCACCCCACTATCATCCAGAAGGCGAGGTCAGTATAGGTACATCAAAGCTGGGACCGAGAGACTGAAAAACAGCTTCTATCTCAAGGCCATCAGTGCTAAACAGCCATCACTAGCACGTCAGAGGTGCCTATAGACATACAGTGCCTTGCGAAAGTATTCGGCCCCCTTGAACTTTGCGACCTTTTGCCACATTTCAGGCTTCAAACATAAAGATATAAAACTGCATTTTTTTGTGAAGAATCAACAACAAGTGGGACACAATCATGAACTGGAACGACATTTATTGGATATTTCAAACTTTTTTAACAAATCAAAAACTGAAAAATTGGGCGTGCTAAATTATTCAGCCCCTTTACTTTCAGTGCAGCAAACTCTCTCCAGAAGTTCAGTGAGGATCTCTGAATGATCCAATGTTGACCTAAATGACTAATGATGATAAATACAATCCACCTGTGTGTAATCAAGTCTCCGTATAAATGCACCTGCACTGTGATAGTCTCAGAGGTCCGTTAAAAGTGCAGAGAGCATCATGAAGAACAAGGAACACACCAGGCAGGTCCGAGATACTGTTGTGAAGAAGTTTAAAGCCGGATTTGGATACAAAAAGATTTCCCAAGCTTTAAACATCCCAAGGAGCACTGTGCAAGCGATAATATTGAAATGGAAGGAGTATCAGACCACTGCAAATCTACCAAGACCTGGCCGTCCCTCTAAACTTTCAGCTCATACAAGGAGAAGACTGATCAGAGATGCAGCCAAGAGGCCCATGATCACTCTGGATGAACTGCAGAGATCTACAGCTGAGGTGGGAGACTCTGTCCATAGGACAACAATCAGTCGTATATTGCACAAATCTGGCCTTTATGGAAGAGTGGCAAGAAGAAAGCCATTTCTTAAAGATATCCATAAAAAGTGTCATTTAAAGTTTGCCACAAGCCACCTGGGAGACACACCAAACATGTGGAATAAGGTGCTCTGGTCAGATGAAACCAAAATTGAACTTTTTGGCAACAATGCAAAACGTTATGTTTGGCGTAAAAGCAACACAGCACATCACCCTGAACACACCATCCCCACTGTCAAACATGGTGGTGGCAGCATCATGGTTTGGGCCTGCTTTTCTTCAGCAGGGACAGGGAAGATGGTTAAAATTGATGGGAAGATGGATGGAGCCAAATACAGGACCATTCTGGAAGAAAACCTGATGGAGTCTGCAAAAGACCTGAGACTGGGACGGAGATTTGTCTTCCAACAAGACAATGATCCAAAACATAAAGCAAAATCTACAATAGAATGGTTCAAAAATAAACATATCCAGGTGTTAGAATGGCCAAGTCAAAGTCCAGACCTGAATCCAATCGAGAATCTGTGGAAAGAACTGAAAACTGCTGTTCACAAATGCTCTCCATCCAACCTCACTGAGCTCGAGCTGTTTTGCAAGGAGGAATGGGAAAAAAATTCAGTCTCTCGATGTGCAAAACTGATAGAGACATACCCCAAGCGACTTACAGCTGTAATCGCAGCAAAAGGTGGCACTACAAAGTATTAACTTAAGGGGGCTAAATAATTTTGCACGCCCAATTTTTCAGTTTTTGATCTGTTAAAAAAGTTTGAAATATCCAATAAATGTCGTTCCACTTCATGATTGTGTCCCACTTGTTGTTGATTCTTCACAAAAAAATACAGTTTTATATCTTTATGTTTGAAGCCTGAAATGTGGCAAAAGGTCGCAAAGTTCAAGGGGGCCGAATACTTTTGCAAGGCACTGTAGATTAGGAATCACTGGCCACTTTTAGAAATGGATCACTAGCCACTGTAATAATGTTCTGTATCTAGCATTACTCATCTCATACGTATAAACCGCACTCCATACTATTCTATGGTATTTTAGTCACTTTTAATTAAATTGTGTTTACATATTGCATCACCTATTTCATATGTACATACTGTATTGTATTCTAGACTACACCACTGACTGTTAAACAGCCATTTCCAGCACATCAGAGACTGCTGCCTATAGACATAGATCAGGAATCTCTGGCCACTTAAGGAAATGAAACACTAGCAAACTTGAATAATGTGTCCGTATCTTGCATTACTCATCCCATATCTGTAAACTGTCCTCTATACTATTCTACGGTATCTTAGTCCAATGACACTCTGACATACAGTATATGTATATATATTCTTAATCCATTCCTTACATAGATTTACGAGTATTTTGGGTATTTGTTGTGAAACTGTTAGATATCACTTGTTAGATATTACTGCACTGTCGGAGCTAAAAGCACAAGCATTTCGCACAAGCACACCCGCAATAACATCTGCTAAACACGTGTATGTGACCAATAAAATTTGATTTTATTTGATTTATTTTCAACTAGCACCAATCAATAAATAACACTGATAAAAAAAATCGGACTTTTACAGTGTTAGTTTTATCAGCTGCTGTACATTTTGATAAAAGACACAAGACAAAGGGAATTTTGACTGAAATGTTGACTGGGCCTTTAAAAGAAAATTGGATAAATAATGACTACATTAGACAAGCTCTGACAATCAACAACAAAGTATCTGGATTTAGTACAGAGCCATGGCAGAATATTATATATTTCATACATTGGCTAGGTAGGAGAAGGTCTTCTGACCTCATTGAGACATCCTGATTAAATAAACTACAGTATATTACAGACAAATGCTCAAATGGAAGGAAATTGGCCCAATGTCTTCAGACCAAAAGCTCACACTCCATTGTGTTAGGAAAAAAACACTTTGTCCTGAGAATCAATTGCTTCACAGTAGATGGAGTTCAGTGCATTTGAAGTCAAACACCCGGAGGACTTGTTCTTGACAATGAAATACTGTCATAATTATAACAACATTAATGGCGAAAATACTTGAGATATTCTATCGACAGCCTCATTAAGAATTCAGCCAGCCCCTGAAGATGCAGTTGCACTCTTTGCCAGTCCACGCAACATACTTGTGGTGAATGGGCAGGAGTACTTTAAAGAACCTAGAGAGCTGGTGAGAGTAGGTGTGTGAGTAGGTGTGTGTGTGTGAGTAGGTGTGTGCGTGTGTGTGTGTGTGTGCGTGTGTGTGTGCGTGCGCGTACAGAAGGTAGAGGGAAAGAGATAGTGGATGTGAGGAAGAAAGGGTTGAAATATCGATATGCAGAATGTGATTAGGGCTGGCCTTATACTCATTAAGCTGGCCTTAGAAGAATGCATATTGCTTGGAAGATGAGTTTGGGCTTTCGAGTCCCAGTTTGCATTGAACCTCTTGTGATAACAGGTATTTTAGTTCACACTGACTCATCCGATGTGTTATGATGAGCTAATTACATTTGACCCAATTCATTTGAGATTAGGGCACACAACTCAGACTTGCATGTAATTCACTCATTGACATTATAGGAGAAAAGTGTGTTAAGTGCAGTGATCTCATGTCAGAGTACTGCCCTTTGAGCCTTATCAAGTATTCCTCTGTAGCTCAGTTGGTAAAGCATGGCTCTTGCAACACCTGACTAGTGGGTTCAAGTCCCAGGACCACCTATACTTAAGAAATGTATGTTGCGTTGGAAAAAAGCTTCTGCTAAATGGAATATGCATATATGACTAAAGTCTATATATTTACGTTTCACTGTTAGAAAAATGATTATTACTAATATGAAAGTTGATATAATTGACAAGATTTGACCTATAGTTGAGGTATTTGGTTAAGTTATGTCAGGTGGAACCATAAGGGATCCCATTACCACTTAAGCTATGTCAGAGATGCATTAAACAAGGTTTAACCTCACACAAATTTTGCAATCTATAGAAAACATTTAAAAGAGTGAAAGACTTTCTATGACAAGACTTTTAAACAAATCTATAACCAGGTAAAGAAGCTGACGTGATAAATATGGTGATGACATTAATGACTTACAGTAGCAGTCAAAGGTTTGGACACACCTACTCAGTCAAGGGTTTTCTTTATGTTTACTATGTTCTACATTGTAGAATAATAGTGAAGGCATCAAAGCTGTAAAACAATACATATGGAATAATGTAGTAACCAAAAATGTGTTAAACTTGTAGATTCTTCAAAGTAGCCACCCTTTGCCTTGATGACAGCTTTGCACACTCTTGGCATTCTGTCAACCAGCTTCATGAAGTAGTCACTTGGAATGCATTTCAATTAACAGGTGTGGGTTGTTAAAAGTTAATTTGTGGAATTTATTTTCCTTCTTAATGCTTTTGAGTCAATCGGTTGTGTTGTGACAAGGTAGGGGTGGTATACAGAAGATAGCCCTATTTGGTAAAAGACCAAGTCCATATTATGGCAAGAACAGCTCAAATAAGCAAAAAGAAACAACAGTCCATCATTACTTTATGACATGAAGGTCAGTCAATACGGAACATTTCAAGAATTTTGAACATTTCTTCAAGTACAGTCACAAAAACCATCAAGCACTATGATGAAACTGGCTCTCATATAGACCACCACAGGAAAGGAAGACCCAGAGTTAGCTCTGCTGCAGAGGATAAGTCCATTAGAGTTAACAGCCTCAGAAATTGCAGCCCAAATAAATGCTTCACAGAGTTCAGGTAACAGACACATCTCAACATCAACTCTTCAGAGGAGAACATGTGAATCAGGCCTTCAAGGTCAAATTGCCGCAAAGAAACCACTACTGAAGGACACCAATAATAAGAAGAGACTTGCTTGGTCCAAGAAACATGAGCAATGGACATTAGACCGGTGGAAATATGTAGTTTGGTCTGATGAGTTAAAATTTGATATTTTTGGTTCCAACCGCTGTGTCTTTGTGAGACACAGAGTATGGATGATCTCTGCATGTGTGGTTCCCACCGTGAAACATGGTGGAGGAGGTGTGATAGTGTGGGGCACTTTGCTGGTGACACTGTCAGTGATTTATTTAGAATTCAAGGTACACTTAACAAGCATGGCTACCACAACATTCTGCAGCGATAAACCATCCCATCTGGTTTGCGTTTAGTGGGACTATCATTTGTTTTTCAACAGGACAATGACCCAGAACGCACCTCCATGCTGTGTAAGGGCTATTTGACCAAGAAGGAGAGTGATGGAGGGCTGCATCAGATGACATGGCCTCCACAATCCCCTGACCTCAACCCAATTGAGATGGTTTGGGATGAGTTGGTCCGCAGAGGAAAGCATTCCTGGTGAAGCTGGTTGACAGAATGTCACGAGTGGGCAAAGCTGTCATCTAGGCAATGTGTGGCTACTTTGAAGAATCTAAAATCTAAATTATATTTTGATTTGTTTTACATTTTTTGGTTACTACATGATTCCATATCTGTTATTTTATAGCTTTGATGTCTTCACTAATTTTCTACAATGTAGAAAATAGTACAAATAAATAAAAATCCTTGAATGAGTAGGTGTCCAAACTTTTGACTGGTACTGTATATGCTGCCAAAGTCGTGGCAGCTCAATTTTATCCTTACATCTAACTTTTTATCTGCTGCTTTGAAAAAAATATCCTTTGAGATTGAGTTATGAAAAATCTTTATGACTGCTGGCGTAGCTCTGGCAAAAAATCTTATAACGGTGTCACCTCTGTAATCCAACTTCTATATGTGTGGGAAGACAGAGAAAATAATGACAAGTTATGTCAGAAAGACAGGTCAAAGGAATCAACGTCAGAATGCTGATTAAAGTTCTCATGAACATGTCACATGGACAAAAGTGTCAGAAGGTAATATGCAGCCAAAGTATACCCATATGTATTGGCCCTCATTAAAAAGTTGAGTAATTCTTATATTAATGTTAGTGTTTCATGCCTGGGGTTGAGTGGCTTTTGTCAACAACAAATATAAATGCTCAAAACCATTATTATTAAGCAATAATACAATTTCCCCTAGTGTCATTACTAGACAGATACAAAAACAACTTAATGTAAAGTGTTATATTTGTTTTTAATATCCACCAACTCGATGGCTAGCTCATGGAGCGGAGGAGACCAGGTTTTCAAACAACTAGCTCATATCAGGTATACCTCAAAATAAAATACTTGCATTTGCAGTGCATATCAAAGAAACAAAAGTACACAATGCTAAAAATATATATTTAATTTAGTTTCATGCCATTTTCCTTTCAATTTCAGGTAAAACTGCCATCCAATCTAAACAGCTGATGTTCAATCTAACCAGCTAATGTGTTTGCATAGTATAGCATACAACTGTGTTTCTGTCCTCATTATAAAGTATTATTATAGCAGTAGAGGAGATTTTTGTAACCCTCTGACCAGTCTTTATTTGCCTTCAGTCCCGGAATTATTCTCTTCATCACTCTCTACAACTCTGCAGCTCCAACAATGTCAATCAATCACATTTGGCTGAGCTGGAGGACTGACAGCACCAGAACCAGGGTGTTAGATTCATAAAGAGCAGGGAGTGGAAACTGTCACTCGGTGTCGACGGAGTGATTCTGTCACGATCGTCGTGGTAATCATACTCGGACCAAGGCGCAGCGTATGTAGAGTTCCACATGTTTATTAATTGAAACTCACAAAAACAATAAGGCGCAATAAAAACAATAAAGAGCAACGAAATGTGACGTTCTGCTAATAGGCATCAAAACAAAAACAAGATCCCACAAAAACCCAGTGGGAAAAGGCTGCCTAAGTATGATCCCCAATCAGAGACAACGATAGATAGCTGTCTCTGATTAGGAACCATATCATGCCAACATAGAAATACAAAAACTAGAGTACCCACCAAAGTCACACCCCGACCTAACCAACTTAGAGAATTAAAGGCTCTCTAAGGTCAGGGCGTGACAGATTCGGTGAGATGAGGTGTGTGGCATATGGTGATGGATTCTGGGATGGAAACACTAGCAAAGGGCTGTGACCTCTCCAGACCTTGCTGTCACCACGCAAACAAATGAGGCAAAACGTTTCAATTGTAGAGGATGGGAAAGGTTTCCTCTTGACTTTAAACTCACTGTTTTGCCCACCGACTGATTTCCATTGCACTTTCGTGGTTTGTTTACAGCATCAGTCCAGGGTAGGAAACCAGTTGAAAAGGTAGTTGTAGTTGAGAGGCACTCGTTTGGTTTGGGCCCAGTTACACTGTCACGTTCTGACCTTAGTTCTTTTGTTATGTCTTTGTTTTAGTATGGTCAGGGCGTGAGTTGGGTGGGTAGTCTATGTTCTTTTTTCTATGTTGTAGTTTTGTGTTTGGCCTGGTATGGTTCTCAATCAGAGGCAGGTGTCGTTCGTTGTCTCTGATTGAGAATCATACTTAGGTAGCCTTTTCCCACCTGTGTGGGTGATTATTTTCTGTTGAGTGTTTGTATCTGCACCAGAAAGAACTGTTTCGGTTTCATTCGTTCACTTTGTTGTTTTTGTACAGTGTTCTATTGCTTTATTAAAAATATGGACACTTACCACGCTGCACATTGGTCCTCACCTTCTTCCACCGCCAACTGCCATTACATACACCTTGTGATAAACAAGGGATTATGCGTTCCTGGTGTAACTCGGGCAGTTGTTGTTGCCATCCTTTGCCTGTCTCGCAGGCGTGATGTTCGGATGTACCGATCCTGTGCAGGTGTTGTTACACGTGGTCTGCCACTGCGAGGATGATCAGCTGTCCGTCCTGTCTCCCTGTAGCACTGTCTTAGGCGTCTCACAGTACAGACATTGCATTTATTGCCCTGGCCACATTTGCAGTCCTCATGCCTCCTTGCAGCATGCCTAAGGCACGTTCACCCAGATGTCAGTAGAAAGGCCTCTTTAGCGTTCTACGTTTTTTCATAAATGTGACCTTAATTGCCTACCGTCTGTAAGCTGTTAGTGTCTTAATGACCTTTCCACAGGTGCATGTTCATTGAACATGCATGGGAAACAGTGTTTAAACCCTTTACATTGAAGATCTGTTAGGTTATTTGGATTTTTTACTAATTATCTTTGAACGACAGGGTCCTGAAATCAGTTATGGATCCAACAGGATCCATTTTTCCTATTGCTTTTGCAGTATTAACGGAAATTGGGAATCTCTTGTAGGAAGTGGCCTGGGCCATAGCTCTGTAGACATGAGTTAGTGGAAAGGGGCTGGTGTCACTGGGTGAAAAGGGTCAATGTCAGGAGATATCTTTATCTATATATTTCCGGACATTTTACATTTTATTAGATATAAGGAGTAGACGTGCTCCAGATACACATGTCCTTAATTTCACATATGGAGCTAGGATGTTCTCCATATTGAGACAGTTTCTACATGCATCCAATCCGGACCTCAGAAATCCCCCTGCTACTGTCAGAGTCCAGGGAGATTTTGGGTGAGATATTCAATTTTTGAGATTTTGGGTGAGATGTTCAAGACACGCACCTGATTTGAAAACTATTCTAACTCTAGAAAGGCTATGAGTCATCATAGCAACATATCTAAGCCTTTATACATGAACGAATCCACGTATTACTTTTAAAATCATATCTGTAGTCATTACTTGATCGTTGATGTATCGTATTTCAATAGATACCCTTACAAATGTAATGTTCATCCTGATAGAAAAATGGGCTAAATCAGACTCAAATGAAATTTCCACCGCCCAAATTATTTTACCTGTTCAGGCGTAGAAAATCATTGTGCTTCTTCACATAAAGGTGACATCTGATCATGCATTTGCACCGTATTTACTCGTAGGCTATATATGGTACTGAAAGGCAAACAAATTTAATCTAAGTTCCTATTTCCAAAGCACATCTCAGCTATATCATTTTCAAAATGCAGCATCGCAAATTCAGAGCTCCAATCGCAACACGTTTTCTGTAAAGATGCAAACATAAGCCAATTTTTCATTAAAATGTATTTTATTTATTTACCATAAAATAAAAGTTGCACACCCTCAATTCCCCTGCCTGCCCTGCTTGTTATAGACGATGGATGCAATGAATACAGATTGGGTCATCAGGGGTGGTCCCTTTCAGTCCAGACCCAACGTGGTGGTAGTGTTGGTCTGTGATCCACTCCAAACTGTAAATGCATACATCATGAATACAAATTGTGTCTATATTGCAAGAAAATATTGTCATTTCACATAACCATACCACAAGGTAACTACTCTACCTGCTTCATTCATGGGAAAATTAACTGGAACAAGCTAGCTAGCTAGCTAAGTTAGTTAGCTAACCAACCATCTTATATTAACCCATATTACAGAACACGGCTAAACGTTTTAAAACATTAGCTGTCACCTTGAGGCTTGATAAGGGGTAAAAACATTGTTATTTGTTAGCTAGCTAGGCTACCAGTTAGCTTTTAACATTGCTCTCCTTTAAAGCATAGCTAGCTAGTCCTACTAGCTGCTGGACAAATTAGCTAACTTTCTTGATTCTAGTTACTAAGATAAATAAAACATGTCAAATTAGCAGCTCATTTTAGCATTTACGTATTTGACAGTTTCTGAATAGCTTTTCACTTCTTTGCTTCTTGTTACTAGGCTACCAGTTAGTGCTTTTAGCTAGCGGTTTGAGCATACCTTTATCCAGAGGAAATTCAGAAATTATAGCTTGTGTCTGAAAGAATGTTTTTTATATTTGTCAAATTTGAGCATGTCTTCAAAACAGAAATTTTCCTTATTTATCATATCAAAATGCACACCAAGATCCTGATATGGCCCTCAAAGAGCATATACTGTACATTGAATGTGCTGAGAAAATATTCTATGTAGGCCTACTGTCAGTTGTAATCATAGAGAAAATAAGACATCAAGGTAGGCCTATTTGGACATCTAATGAGTCAATATCTGGCCATACCATGTATGATATCATGAGGGAATCCAAAAATAAGGGTTTGTGCATGAAAGAAATATGGATTTCATATTTGTCAAATTATGGAGCATGTGCTGAAAACTCATCCTTATTTTCAGCGTATCAAAAAGCATGTCAAGATCCAGAGATGGACATCAGCCAAGAGAAGCATCTGGAATCAATATAGCTTCATATCTTGAATGTGCTGAGAAAACACAGATATGCAATGTACACAGTCAGGATTTGTCAACATGGAGATAATAGGATGTCACCAGTGGAAGCTTTAGGAGGATGGGTAGACCCACGGTATAGGTGCGGAACCCACGGAGACGTCAAAGCGTGTTTCATAAATTGTGAAATTCTTATTATTTTAACCTAAAGTATTTAATAAAGACATTTATTGTACAATATTATGGGGAATGGGAATGAGAGGGCTACTTACACAGTGTTAGGAAGGGATCACAGCTGGGATTGAATGAGGGTACGAGGCATGATTTGACGTGTTCAGAGGCTTGACTTCAGTGCAGAACAGGATTTGACTGGGAAGACAAAAAAAATAGTAATGAGTAAAATCATTGATGTGTAATAATGTGATTGTGTTTGTGTACGTGATTGACTTTACTACATACAGTAATAAGAGAAAATTGATAGGGGTTCTCACAGTGCTTGGAGAGGAAACATTAAATTTGCCAGTGGATGAGAGGGCATATGAAACATGGCTTCAGTTCATGTCAGGAGAGAGTTGACAGTAGTAGTGGAGTGAAGCTGTCATCACCTCTTAATCAAGGAACAGAAGGGGACTGGAAATACAAATAGCAGGTACATTCCATTACTACTGCGCCATCGTATGTTTGATCAACAAGTTTCTCCATGAAGTTAAACACAGACTGCGCATCTTGCACACTGTGCCACCAACGTGGCCCACTACCAAGGACTGAGGACTCTCGTTCTCCGTGGCCAACGTGAGTCTAACATTTAAGCATCTTAAACCTCGCAAGGCTGCAGGCCCAGACGGCATCCTTTGGCGCATCCTCAGAGCATGCACAGATCAGCTGGCTGGAGTGTTTATGGACATATTCAATCTCTGCCTATCCCAGTCTGCTGTCCCCACAGGCTTCAAGATTGCCATCATTGTTCCAGTACACAAGAAAGCAAAGGTAACTGAACTAAATTACTATCTCCCCGTAGCACTCACTTCTGGCATAATGAAGTGCTTTGAGAGGCTAGTTAAGGATCATATCACCTCCACCTTACCTGACACCCTAGAGCCACTCAATTGTCTTACCGCCCAAATAGAGCCACAGACAATGCAATCGACATTGCACTGAACACTGCCCTATCCCCATCTGGACAAGAGAAATACCTATGTCCGAATGCTGTTCATTGACTATAGCTCAGCCTACACCATAGTATCCTCCAAACTCATCACTAAGCTCGAGCCCTGGGTCTGAACCCTGTGCAACTGGGTCTTGGACTTCCTGACAGGCCGCCCCCAGGTGGTGAAGGTAGGAAACAACACCTCCACTTCTCTGATCCTGAACCCTTGGGCCCTACAAGGGTTCGTGCTCAGCCCCCTCCTGTACTCTCTGTTCACCCATGACCGTGGCCACACACGCCTTCAACTCAATCATCAAATTCGCAGATGACAACAATAGTAGGCCTGATTATCAACAATGACGAGACAGCCTACAGCGAGAAGGTGAGGGCCCTGGCAGGGTGGGGCCAGGAAAATAACCTCTCACTCAATGTCAACAAAACAAAGGACACAATCGTGAAACAACAGAGGGAGCACGTCCCTATCCACATTGACAGGACTGCAGTGGAGAAGGTGGAAAGGTTCAAGTTCCTCTGTGTACACATCACTGACAATCTGGAATGGTCCAACCACACAGGCAGTGAAATAGTGAAAAAGGCGGAAAAGCGCATCTTCAACCTCAGGAGGGTGAAGAAATTTGGCTTGGCCCTTAAGACCCTTGGAAACTTTTACAGATGCACAATTGACAGCAACCTGTTGGGCTGTATCACTGCCCAGTACGGCAACTGCACTGCCCACAACCGCAAGGCTCTCCAGAGGGTGGTACGGTCTACCCAACGCATCACCAGGGCACACTGCCTGCCCTACAGGACACCTACACCACCCGATATCACAGGAAGGTGAAAAAGGTCATCAATAACAACCACCCGAGCCGGGGCCTGTTCACGCCACTATCATCCAGAAGGCGAGGTCAGTACAGGTGCATCAAAGCTGGGACCGAGAGACTGAAAAACAGCCTCTATCTCAAGGCCATCAGTGTTAAATAGCCATCACTAGCCGGGTACCATTATCTTCCGGCGCCGACAGAGATGGCCTCCTCGCTTCGCATTGCTAGGAAACTATGCAGTATTTAGTTTGTGTTATTTCTTACATTGTTAGCCCAGGAAGTCTTAGGTTTTATTGGATATAAGAGCAAAGTCAACTCACCAACATTACGACCAGGAATACGACTTTCCCAATGCAGATCCTCTGTTTGGTCCACCACCCAGGACAATAGATCGGATCCCAGCCGTTGACCCAAAACAACAGTGCCGCAGAAGGGGCAGACGGAGCGGTCTGGTCAGGCTCCGTAGACGGCCACATCGCACAAGGCTACCGAGCATACTCCTCGCCAATGTCCAGTCTCTTGACAAGAAGGTAGACGAAAGCTGAGCATGGGTTGCTTTTCAGAGAGACAGAGACGGTAACGTTTTTTGTTTCACGGAAACATGGCTCACTCGAGACACGCTATCAGAGTTGGTACAACCACCTGGTTTCTTTACACATCGTGCCGACAGAAACAAGCATCTCTCTGGTAAGAAGAAGGGTGGGGGTGTATGGCTTATGATTAACGAGACATGGTGTGATCGTAACAACATACCGGAAGTCAAGTCCTTTTGTTCACCTGACCTAGAATTCCTTACAATCAAATGCCGACCACATTATCTACCAAGAGAGTTCACTTCGATCATAATCACAGTCGTGTATATTCCCCCCCCAAGCAGACAACAACGGCCCTGAAGGACCTTCATTTGACTCTATGTAAACTGGAAACCATATATCCTGAGGCTGCATTTATTGCAGCTGGGGATTTTAACAAGGCTAATCTGAAAACAAGGCTCCCTAAATTTTATCAACATATCGATTGCGCGACCCGGGCTGGCAAAACTCTGGATCATTGTTATTCTAACTTCAGTGCCACTGAAACGGACCACTAACGAAAAAACCTGCGGGCTCTTCTTCACTGCAACCAACGTGAGTAAAACATTTAAATGTGTTAACCCTTGCAAGGCTGCAGGCCCAGATGCTATCTCCTGCCGCGTCCCCAGAGCATACACAGACCAGCTGGCTGGTGTGTTTACGGACATATTCAATCAATCCTTATCCCAGTCTGCTGTTCTCAGATGCTCAGATTCAAGAGGGCCACCTTTGTTCCTGTTCCCAAGAAAGCTAAGGTAACTGAGCTAAATGACCATCACCCCGTAGCACTCACTTCCGTCATCATGAAGTGCTTTGAGACACTAGTCAAGGACCATATCACCTCCACCCTACCTGACACCCTAGACCCACTCCAATTTGCTTACTGCCCCAATAGGTCCACAGACAATCGCACTGCCCTAACCCATCTGGACAAGAGGAATACCTATGTAAGAATGCTGTTCATCGACTACAGCTCAGCATTTAACACCCTAGTACCCTCCAAACTCATCATTAAGCTCGAGACCCTGGGTATCGACCTCGCTCTGTGCAACTGAGTCCTGGACTTCCTGACGGGCCGCCCCCAGGTGGTGAGGGTAGTAACATCTCCACCCGCTGATCCTCATCACTGGGGCCCCACAAGGGTGCGTTCTCAGCCCTCTCCTGTTCTCCCGATTCACCCATGACTGCGTGGCCATGCACACCTCCAACTCAATCATCAAGTTTGCAGACGACACTACAGATTACCAACAACGAGACAGCTTATTGTGGTGTCAGGAAAATAACCTCACACTCAATGTCAACAAAACAAAGGAGATGATTGTGGACTTCAGGAAACAGCAGAGGGAGCAGCCCCCTATCCACATCGTCGGGACAGTAGTGGAGAAGGTGGGAAGTTTTAAGTTCCTTGGCGTACACATCACGGACAAACTGAAATGGTCCACCTACACAGACAGCGTGGTGAAGAAGGCGCAGCAGCGACTCTTCAACCTCAGGAGGCTGAAGAAATTCGGCTTGTCACCAAAAACACTCACAAACCTTTACAGATGCACAATCGAGAGCATCCTGTCGGGCTGCATCACCGCCTGGTACGGCAACTGCTCTGCCCACAACCGCAAGGCTCTCCAGAGGGTAGTGAGGTCTGCACAACGCATCACCGGGAGCAAACTACCTGCCCCCCAGGACACCTACACCACCCAATGTCACAGGAAGGCCAAAAAGATCATCAAGTACAACAACCACCTGAGCCACTGCCTGTTCACCCCGCTATCACCCATAAGGCGAGGTCAGTACAGGTGCATCAAAGCGGGAACCGAGAGACTGAAAAACATCTTCTCTCTCAAGGCCATCAGCCACCACTAACATTGAGGGGCCGCTGCCAACATACTGACTCAACTCTAGCCACTTTAATAATGGAAAATGTATATAATAAAAGTATCACTAGCCACTTCATATCATGTTTACATACATATAAGACAAGTAATGTAGGGTATATACTGTGTTACGCACGCCGCCATGAAGAGGGAACGCAACACCCTACTACAACTCAACTCTCCGTAAAGTGAAAGAGGTATGGACTGTAGGTGTGAGTAAGGATGACAAAAGGCAGAGAATTTACCATTTACTAGGAATTTATTCCTTCAAAGTAATATGGGAAAAAGGGTCTGGATGAAACCAAAGAAAAGAAAGTAAATCTCAAAGCCCCCTCTCCTACCTTACCTGCCTACCCACTACTTACCTAATTTAGCACCACCTGATGCGCTAACCAAAATACAGGGGGTGGTCCGCCCAGGTCTTACCTAGTGTGCCTGGACAGCGAATATACTACGGGTATATGTATGCCCACAGGCCTCTTGCCTAAGCACTCCCTATGTGCCTTCCCCTTCCCCCCTGGGAACAAATGAAACAGAATATTAAACAATCCACTTCACAACAAAACTGAGAAAAAGCTAACTCAGGCCATTAAAGAAGCTCTGACAAAGCAACAAACACAGAACATACCAAAGCTGCTACCAACAACAACTAACATAGTACATAGCAACGACCAACATGATATAGCCATCAACCTCCTCTCTCAGCAATGATCTATATCACAATCAATCTCTCCCCTGAGCAACAGAACACTGGCTTTTATAGCTTCAGAAGGCATTGGAAATTGGAGACAGCTGCGTCCTGACGAGGGGGCTGGGTCAGCTCTCCAATTAATCGTGGAGTCGACCAATCAGCTGCTGGGGGATTTCAGGAAGCCATCTGCTGAAACACACTCAAATACACAAACTACAACAGAAACTGAGGAACGTATCAACTGTACTCTATACCATCTTCTGCATCTTGCCTATGCCGTTCGGCCATCACTCATTCATATATTTGTATGTACATATTCTTATTCATTCCTTTACACTTGTGTGTATAAGGTAGTTGTTGTGAAATTGTTAACTTAGATTACTTGTTAGATATTACTGCATTGTCGGAACTAGCACAAGCATTTCGTTACACTTGCATTAACATAATTTTTACCCCCTGGGGCCTGGAGTTTTTAACAGTCCTATCTGTTAACTACATACAAAATATGATAATGATAAGTCCATTGTACTCCCTCAAATCATTAATTGTTTGTTTTGATATACCCTAACGTTTATGTGCTCTTAATTTAGCATGCTCTACCCTTAGACACGGCAACATGTATCTCACCACCGAGTCTAACAATTTACTCCCATATCGTATTATATGACTGGTCTCTCTTTTCCATAACCATGTAAAATTATCCTGGTATCGTTACTTACCAATGTCCAACGACATATGTAATAACTGTTTCACCTTAGATTGTTCCTGATAACCTTTATTTAACTAGGCAAGTCAGTTAAGAACAAATACTTATTTACAATGACGGCCTACCCCGGCCAAACCCGGACGACACTGGGCCAATTGTGCGCCACCCTATGGGACTCTCAATCACGGCCGGATGTGATTCAGCCTGGACTCGAGCCAGGGACTGTAGTGATGTATCTTGCACTGAGATGCAGTGCAGACCGCTGTGCCTCTCGGGAGCCCTATAATACCATGTTTCATTAAGTGGAATCGACACCATCTCAAAAATGTAAAAACATAACCCCTTTCCGCTAATCTAAACATTGCAACCTGTTGCATTAAATTGATAAAAATATAAACCTGTTGTTTAACAAATGTAGGACCTTCAAAATGTTGGTGTTGTCTTATCAGCTTAATATTCAGTACTTATTTCAATCTACTTTAATTACTGGACACTGTTCCACGTAATGGAAACAGATGACAATTTTAGAATACATGAACTTCCTGCTCAATTCACTGGTGTTACCTAAACTATATAACCACGCAACAATAACCAGAAACTGTCAAAGAATATTTCTTATACCTCTACTTCAAATGTCCCACTGCCTGCTCGCTTTCAACTGCAGCTAATATTTTTTTACAATCTCAAGGCTCAATCTCTCTACTCATAATTTAACCTTGTACAAACCAGGATTATTCTCTCTTTACTAGAATACAATGCGCCAAATGTATAAAATACATCAGGCAATACTTATGGAAAAAACACATTTCAGTGGGCACAATACTACAGCCTCTTACCACCCAAAACTTTGATCCATTGTTGTTGTAGCCTTGTTTTATCATAATCATGGTCACAGCTCTATCACAATTGCCTATCTGCTATTATTATAATGCATTAGATTTCGGCAACTGTCTCTTCTAAGTAGGCTACAAAAAAATACAAAAAAACACTTGTTTACAAGTATACAGTACATTCAGTTCATGATTCAGTGATTCATATACATCTCCATTCTCACTAAGTTATTCCAGCAGACCATTTTGGCCACACAATGTATTACATCGAAATCGCCTCGCTATTTATGTTGAATAGGCTTTCAATTTGAACCAAGCAAGCTGTTACAACGTTCAGTTTGCATCTTAAAACAAATATCTCATAATGACAAAGTGAAAACATGCTTTTAGAAATTTTTGCAAATGTATTGAAAATGAAATACAAGAATATCTCATTTACATAAGTATTCACACCCATGAGTAAATACTTTGTAGGAGCACCTTTGGCAGCAATTACAGCTGTGAGTCTTTCTGGGTAAGACTCTAAGAGCTTTCCACACCAAGCACTGTCAAATTGGTTGTTGATCATTGCTAGACAACCGTTTTCCAGACTTGCCATTGATTTAAGTCAAAACTGTAACTCGTCCACACAGGAAGATTTGCTGTCTTCTTGGTAAGCAATTCCAGTGTATATTTGGCCTTGTATTTTTGGTTATTATCCTGCTGCAAGGTGTCAGCACGGGCCCCGCTACCTGCTGCCCCTATTAAACTCTAACTGTTTTAAAGTCACCATTGGCCTCATGATAAAATCCCTGAGTGGTTTCCTTCCTCTCCGGCAACTGAGTTAGGAAGGACGTCTGTATATTTGTAGTGACTGGGTATATAGATACACCATCCAAAGTGTTATAAATAACTATTTTATAAAATGTCATTGGTTGGTGGATATAAAGTCTTGATTCGCTGAGGCGGAATTTGTTACAGGAAATAATCAAGTCCAGCTGGTGTTGTTCGCATAAGGCTAAGTGTGCCAGGTTATCTGATGGGAATAGCTAAATGTAACGTTCTATCACGTGCAATTATATCTATGATTTTAATTGGCTGATGTGGATTTTGAGACAGAGAAAAAGTTTAACTTTAAACTTTTGTAATCTTTGCAAGTATAGACCCCTCATCTTCTGTGAAGGTATAGTTGAGTGGGGTAACACATAATGAAAATGGACATGCAAATGACTGTAAAACATCGTATAAATCACATGATTTTAAATATTTGTTTTCCCCTGGAACACAAACTTCCCAGTGAACGATAAAATATCTCAGCTATTATTCCTGTCTATATTTAGAAATACAGGAACAGCCAGACCTTTCACCACAATAAGTTCTAGCTGTTCTTTTAGAATCAAGAGGCCAGAATTCAAATCGCAATGTTCCGACATCACATTGCATTTGACTCATGGTCATTCTCGTTTGAGCCTATGGGTTTACAACAAATGTGATTTCTGCAAACATCAGTGAAATTGCCTTTATTTAAAGTCAACTGTGGTCTTTCAGCGCATTGTGATCTTGTTTTCATCCTGGCCTGAGTCTGCCTGGATAAAGTGTATCTTACTATGCTCATGAATAATGAATAAGATGAGACTTTGGAATGGCTTGTATTTTGATTCTGAGTAGACAGGATCACTCATATACCTGTCTACTGGACCCAAGTGAGAAAACAGAGAAATCCCCGCTAAGCTTGGTTCAGGGCTAAAAGATGACTCATACTCCAGTGCAGCGACATCCCCACTAAGCTTGTTTAGGGCTAAAGGATGACTCATACTTCAGGACAGTGACATTCCCGCTAAGCTTGCTAAAGGATGCATAGTGAACAGTGACTAAGAAAAACAACCTGTGGCAGAAGAGATAATGTGTGGGTGGTGTAACATTAAAGTTGTTGTAGACTCCTACTGTTATATAGTGTGACATTTGCTTATAAATGATATGTGAAGCATTATGCAGGCCATATAAAGCTCTTTCAAATATTAGCTCTTTCAAATGTTTGTTTTTGCTCAATGATAGCTTTGAAAGAATAATATTGGCCAGAAGACCACCCTAACGATAACCCTCCTTGTTGCTTACATTAGATACAAACTCTACCTTGTGTCCTTGACAGGGTTGGGTAGGTTACTTTCTAAATATAATCCGTTACAGTTACCTGTCCAAAATTGTAATCAGTAACGTAACTTTTCGATTACACAAACTCAGTAACGTAATCTGGTTACCTTTAGATTACTTTACCCTTACGAGGTATTAGAAGAAGACAAAAATGTATGTTACCAATTGAACGACATCTATTGCAGGATAAATCAATGTTAAAGTTTACACAGCTGACCATTTATGGATGTTCAATTTTACTTTATGGGTTGGTTATGTAGGCTTCTAACCCATCACTTTCTACTACATATAATAATATGATTAAAGTATATCTTTACATTAAAAACCAAACCCTATCAGAATTCCAGTCATTCCAATAAATGTTATACTCCTTGGTTTTCAATACTAGAACTTGGAAATATAGATTAGTCAAATTGTTTTACCTGAGCATAACCTGAAAACTAAAGACTTATTAGCCAGCCTTACTCTGTTTATGATTTTGTTGTCATGGAGGACTGATTGGGCTCATTGATTCCAGTTGAAAAATGCTGCACTCATGGAATGGCATGCTTTGAGCACTACTGAAAAGTGCTATTTACATGTGCTATAGGCATATTGTTTACCTTTTTCTTTGAGACACTTTGATATCTTGATAATATGCAGCTGATTAAAGGGCACATCCACAGATGAAATGATAACAAAACGGTTGCCCCGGCTATGTTTTGGTAAAAATTTGAGGGATGGGCCTGGAGAAATGTAATGACGCTCAGACAAAATAATTTTTAACCATGTTATGAGGCTATACAGTGTTTGTTTACATTTACAATGTTTACAAAGATTTGAGAAAAAAGTTATGAGTCCGAAAATGAATGTAGCAACTACAGATGGCCCCTTTAAGTCTGCCTATGGATTTTTTATATACAGTGGGGAAAACAAGTACAGTATTTGACACACTGCCGATTTTGCAGGTTTTCCTACTTACAAAGCATGTAGAGGTCTGTAATTTTTATCATAGGTACACTTCAACTGTGAGAGATGGAATCTAAAACAAAAATCCAGAAAATCCAATTTGTATGATTTTTAAGTAATTAATTTGCATTTTATTGCATGACATAAGTATTTGATCACCTACCAACCAGTAAGAATGCTGGCTCTCACAGACCTGTTAGTTTTTCCCTAATTAAGAAGCCCTCCTTCTCCACTCATTAACTGCTGATGCAGTACCAAAGTAACAAAGTAAGTTGAGACCCCGACTGACCACATCCAAATCTTCCACTTTTCTATTAATTTCCTTTTCAAATAAAAATATCTTCAATAAACTGACAACTAATAATAACTCTGGCTCCACCTACATTCCAATAGCTTTGTGGAACCCAGATATATAAATACTGTAGACGTGGAATTCCTGTTAACAAACTGACTCAACACACATGCTACTGCCTCAATACACATGCCACTGCCTCAATACACATGCCACTGCCTCAATACACATGCCTCAACACACATGCTACTGCCTCAATACACATGCCACTGCCTCAATACACATGCCACTGCCTCAATACACATGCCTCAACACACATGCTACTGCCTCAATACACATGCCACTGCCTCAATACACATGCCTCAACACACATGCTACTGCCTCAATACACATGCCACTGCCTCAATACACATGCCTCAACACACATGCTACTGCCTCAATACACATGCCACTGCCTCAATACACATGCCTCAACACACATGCTACTGCCTCAATACACATGCCACTGCCTCAATACACATGCCTCAACACACATGCTACTGCCTCAATACACATGCCACTGCCTCAATACACATGCTTCAACACACATGCTACTGCCTCAATACACATGCCACTGCCTCAACACACATGCCTCATCACACATGCCACTGCCTAAGCAGACTGTGTGAAAACATTTTGCAAATAAATTCATTAAAAATCCTACAATGTGATTTTCTGGATTTTTTTTCTCTCATTTTGTCTGTCATAGTTGAAGTGTACCTATGATGAAAATTACAGGCCGCTCTCATCTTTTTAAGTGGGAGAACTTGCACAATTGGTGGCTGACTAAATACTTTTTTGCCCCACTGTACTTTCCATCTTTCATTAATGTGTCTGGAAAAAATCCCATTGCTTTAAAGGGACAATCTACAGTTGAAATAATAACAAAACAGACAACCTGCCTCTGCTTTTGGTAAAAAGCTGAAGGATGGGCCTGGAGAAATGCAACTACTCTTGGATTCATAGACAGAGCTATTGGAAGGACAAACCATCCATGAAATAAAACAAGCTTGTCTTTTGGGATCTGATGGGGTACGACAGGCAAACTAAGTTCATGAAGCATTTCTAAGTTACATTCTTCAAGAATATATTTGTATATTTCTTTAATTTAAAAGTCAAACAATGTATATAGCAACTGTGGATTTGTCACGACTTCCGCCAAAGTCGGGTCCTCTTCTTGTTCGGGACGCGCTCGGTGGTCGGTGTCGCCGGTCTTCTAGCCATCATCGATCCACTTTTCATTTTCCATGTGTTTTGTCTTGTTTTTCCTCACACCTGGTTTCAATTCCCTCAATTACTTGTTGTATATTTAACACTCTGTTCCCCCCATGTCTTTGTGTGGGAATGTTTATTGTAGTGCTTGTGCACGTTCCCCATGAGCGCATGACGGGTTATTTTTGTGCCTATTTATCTTGTTGTTCTGGATGCCGTTGGTTTTGAATAATACATCTCAGGCTATCACCCAGTTCTGCTCTCCTGCGCCTGACTTCTCTGCCGCCAATTACGCACCCGCTACAGGATTGGCCTTTTAAAATAAACTAACGGATGTACTGCATGCCAATGTAACTTGACTCGAGAGTACGCAAGATGGTTTTGTTTACTCTGTTGCTAAGCAAATACCATTTTTGTTGTAATGGCCAACTGTTTTCTTTGTTTTTCCCCACAGTGGTGTGCTGTGCAGGCAATCATGCAGGTATGGTGTAATAAAATCAGACATTGTGATTATATCTACTGCGGAATGAGTCACCGTATTACACTTGTTAGGAACTGTAAATGCAATTGCTGAAATAACCAGGACAGGATAGTATATTATGAATCCCTTCCTGGTTGAGATGCCCTGGGGGAAAGCTAGGTAAATCATGTTTATTTTCTAGATTACATATTTAGAATGGAAGCACACTGGAGAGATAGATGAGACAGCAAAATCTACATAATGCTCTGGGACTGGTTTAAATTTCAGGAGGATGCCGGAAAATCCATCAATAGGACAGGATGCATGCTGTATGTATTGCATAGGCAGCATACCCATGAAAAGCTCATTTGAATTCCCCACACTTCGGATGGTAAAGTAAAAAGAAAAGGTTCTCCTTTTGCATTTTTAGGCTTTATTCAGATAGTAGAGGGGGAGATGGAAGTAGAGGAGGAAAGGGGGACAGGCTAATTTTAAAGACTGGAATGGAACAACAATCACAAGGAGCCTGTCCTCTTTTGCTCCTCCCACGAGCCTCCTCTGGTGAACACTGGTCTCCAGTGTCATACATTTGTTTTTGAACCAAGTGTGTTGCTACTAGACCACAAGCTATGCACAAAATAAAGCTTAAAAACTTGGTCATATGATGGATTCAAGAGCTTTTACTTACATGTGTATCTTCTCATGAAGTGAGAATAAAAGTCGTAGAACAAACGTCAGTAAATGGCTGTTTTATGTAAAGTACAAATTCAACCAAGTTGAACCAAAGTGGGAAGAGAAGGAGAGACTAATAGGCCTCCAGCATCCTGAGGCTCTTGTCACGGTGATGGACTGTGCACCGACGCAATGTTCAGACCACTAACAATTCTTAGACTGCTCCAATTTCCCTGCACTGAACTGGAGAGAACTTCAGCGGGCCATAAATCCATTTAGAGTATTCAGTCCGTTTGATCGTCTACTGTGGATCAGTGTTCAGTAGTGACAATGGTTGAGTAAGCAATGGTTTGAGGCTGTTGTCACATTTTCACAGGGGATCTAGGCTAGCATGGGGCAGAAAGGGAGGAGATCCTGTATCTGCTCCAGTGAACATTCACTAAAGAAATTAAAGTGTGTCTGATGTTTTCACATCTCAAAAAAGGTCTAATGTCGAGTTCATGCCCCCATGCCATCTGTTGTGTAACTACGCGCTCCAATCCCAAATGAATGGGACAGAAACACAACATCTAATTACATCACATTGTGCAGTGTCAGTACATGACATCTGCACTGAAGTTCAGACTCATCAGAAGGATGGTCTTTTCACCTGAATGTTGGCTTTTGCACTCAACAAGACGACACATTGGATCTACCTACAGTCGGCAAACTTAATTCTGCCCCTGTGTATTTTAATTCATGGAGATTTCCATGACCTTGTACCTAGTCCACTCTCTCTTTGCTTATGGGCTTAGGGACATTTTGTTTAATAAAGAGAGTAATCAAATCTATGACTATTGACCTCTCTTGGCCCCATGGCAAAGAACCTGTTTGCTCTTGATCTCTGAGGACTTGGCCTCTATTTAAAAGGTATTAAACATGCTTGATAGTTTCAGCAACAATTACATTAACTGCTATTAGATTAATTCATTGCATAAGCTATATCTGTATATTCGTTTGAATAGAAATGCCCTGCAACCAGACAGATATATTAACCAGACCTAGGTTTACATACTATTTAAAATAATTAAAAATACTTTATCTGAGTTTGATTGAGCTTGCCTTTTCCAACTGAACTGATAGAATAGTTGTGAAAACCCCACCCATCTGGCACTCCAGGCAGACTAGAGCAAGCAGTAAAAGTAATGTTTTTCTGCTGTTTTTCTGCTTTTCAGCCACTTGGGTTAGAATAGAATAAACTACATTGTCAGGATGCAAGGATATGTTTACTTGATTTTCCCACCAGTTTACACTATAATGGTGTTTGACAGTGTATGGATTTCTTCAATTTTCTCTCAGATGATGCTGCTGGCATCAATGTCACCATTACACCAGTTAACAATCAGAATTCAGCACCCTATCAAATCTCTTGGCCAAGCCAATTAATGTGTGCAGTACTTGGGGCTCTATCACCATACATGAGACAAAGCGACTTGGTGTTGCTAAAATAGCACGTCACATCATTACAGTGGAGCCTAGCAATGATAGATGGATTTGACATTCAAATCATCACAGTTCTTCAAATATGTTTCTTCACATGTTTTCTTATACAAGAAGACACACAATATGGGAGACCTCTCCATTTCACCAACTTACCTTCACACCAGCTGGGGAAAATAATGGCTACCCTCCCACTGGGCAAACACTGGTTGAATCAAAGTTGTTTCCACATCAAACTTTGCACAACAAACTGAGGTGGCAGATACTGGCTAATCAATGAAGTAATCCAAGGAAGTAATCAGATTAAGTTACTCATTTAGAGTATTCCAGTGGTAATCTTAGAAAAAAAGGTGCAATATTTCAACCTAAAAAGGTTCTTCTGCTGTCCATATAGGTGGGACCATTTGAAGAACCCTTTTTGGTTCCACAGAGAACCCTTTTGGGTTCCATGTATACTGAACAAATATATAAACACAAATGTAACAATTTCAACCATTTTACTGAGTTATAGTTCATATAAGGAAATCAGTCAATTGAAATAAATTCATTAGGCCCTAATCCATGGATTTCACATGACTTGGAAGGGGCGTCATCGTACCCGACATCACCATACCTGATGTTTTGAATGGTATCGGAGGTGGAACTGTGTTAGTGCTGTCAAATCCACAAGCAGCATTATACCTAAAGTGGACATTGCCATTGGCTGCACAGAGTCGCTGCTGTGTTTACAAGTTTGAACACTGGAATGTGAGATGCTGATAGAAATACTCATTATTTAGTTTAATGATTTTCAATTTGAGTGTCATTATTTCTATAATTTCTCATTCTGAACTTCTAGTGAGATTGAGATGGGTGTGGATGCGTGACAATTATCAAGAGCCACTGCTCACTGATTTGACAGCTCCAACACAGTTACTTCCACCGCCGACACATCAGCTACTGTATGTGTGTGTTGGCTATCGCTTGATCTTATTGAATCTAGGCCACTAGATCTCAAGCTTTTAAAAATCATGTGGAGAAGCATTTCACAGGTTCAAGCTGTCAAACCTTTTCACATGTGGATAGAAAATGACCACATACACATTAGCCTAGATGGAGAGATCATACAATTGGAGCCAAATTGAAACAAAATACATGTTGGTGTATTGGAGGGCTGCCATGACAGATGAAAGATAGAACTTACTCAATTAGGCCCATCGCCCCATGAGGACTGAGAAGCATACTGTATGCCATCAACAGAATGTATACTATGCGAATAATATGGCTTCATCTGGCAGTAAAATGTACTACACAACAGATTAGTTCATATTCTGTGACATATCTGAACAATGAGACAATTTTAATGGCACCCCAGATAAATATTTGTTGTTCAAGTTCCTGTTCAGGTTGTAGCTGTCAATAGGATAAACAGTGCATTCGGAAAGTATTCAGACCCCTTCCCTTTTTCCACATTTTGTTACGTTACAGGCTTGTTCTAAAATGGATTATATTACATTTCCCTTCATGAATCTACAAACAATACCCCATTATGACAAAGCAAAAACAGGTTTTTAGAATTGTATGCGAATTTATTAAAAATAAAAACATAATGACCTTATTTACATAAGTATTCAGACCCTTTGATATGAGACTCGAAATTGAGGTGAATTCTGTTTCCATTGATCATCCTTGAGATGTTTCTACGACTTGATTGCAGTCCACCTGTGGTAAATTCAATTGATTGGACATGATTTGGAAAGGCACACACCTGTCTATATAAGGTCCACAGTTGACAGTGCATGTCAGAGCAAAAACCAAGCGATGAAGTCAAAGGAATTGTCCGTAGAGCTCCGAGGCAGGATTGTGTCATGGAAAGATCTGGGGAAGTGTACCAAATAATGTCTAAAGCATTGAAGCTAACCAAGAATTTTCCATCATTCTTAAATAGAAGAAGTTTGGAACCACCAAGACTCTTCCTAGAGCTGTCTGCCTGGCCAAACTCAGAAATCAGGGTCTTGTTCAGGGAGGTGACCAAGAACCCGATGGCAGAGCTCCAGAGTTCCAACCATCTCTGCAGAACTCTGCCAATCAGGCCTTTACGGTAGAATGGCCAGACGGAAGCCACTCCTCAGTAAAAGGCACATAACAGCCCATTTGGAGTTGCCAAATGGTACCTAAAGGACTCTCAGACAATAAGAAACAGGATTCTCTGGTCTTATAAACCAAGATTCAACTCTTTGGCCTGAATGCCAAGCGTCACATCTGCAGGAAACCTGGCACCATCCCTACGGTGAAGCATGGTGGTGGCAGCATCATGTTGTGGGGATGTTTTTCAGTGGCAGGGACTGGGAGACTGGTCAGGATCGAGGGAAAGATGAACGGAACAAAGACAGAGAGATCCTTGATGAAAACCTGCTCCAGAGTGCTCAGGACCTCGGACTGGGGTGAAGGTTCACCTTCCAACAGGACAACAACCCTATGCACACAGCCAACACAACGCAGGAGTGACTTCGGGACAAGTCTCTGAATGTCCTTGAGTGGCCCAGCTAGAGCCAAGACTTGAACCCAATCAAACACTATCTGCAGAGACCTGAAAATAGCTGTGCAGCGACGATCCCCATCCAACCTGACAGAGCTTGAGATGATCTGCAGAGAAGAATGGGAGAAACTCCCCAGCTACAGATGTGCCAAGCTTGCAGCATCATACCCAAGAAGACTTAAAAGGCTGTAATCACTGCCAAAGGTGCTTCAACAAAGTACTGGGTAAAGGGTCTGAATATTTATGTAAATGTGATATTTCAGTTTTTATTTTTAAAACATTTGTCATTATGGGGTATTGTGTGTAGATTGATGAGAGAAAAAAACTATTTAATCAATTTTAGAATACAGCTGTAATGTAATGCTGTAACAAAATGCGGAAAAAGTCAAGCGGTCTGAATACCTTCCGTATGCACTGTACAACAAAATCTTGACAAAAACATTTTGGCTCAGTGTCAAAAACAGTATTGTCCCTAGGCATCTTACAGACAGAGCTACAATAGTTAACTTCCTAGTGTGAAAAAAACATCCTATTCAAACTAGTTACATTTTCATAGCTAGTAGACACTTTTACCTCATTTCCACTTTTAATGCAATTTTACAAGTAACTTTCGAACACTACCTTAAATAATGATGACTGTCATGGTGTAAGAGAGAGAGAGGTCCTGTGAGCAAAAATATGGATTTGCTAATTTTCTATTTAACTCAGAGACTTAATCCATCCACTGACCTACTGGAATGCTCACTTATCTCATTTTACTGTCTGACACATATAGGTCAAGGATTCACACTGGGTTCATTTGGCTGGTTAGGAAACGATCCGTGTCCTTATAGGAACATTTCTCTTCTACTGTAGTTTGAGAGCACTGTCTGTAGTGAGAAACTCAGGAACACTGTAGGATCCCCTCCCCTCCCTGTTCAAAATTAATACATGTTTTTCTTTCAACACTGGAGACTCCTCTCGAGGTTGTTTTACCTATTGAAATTGTGTTTTCAACTCTGCAGTTTTCATCCCAGGCATCTATAGCCTACTACTACTACTACTACTGTGCATCATTGAGCCAAGAATACATATCTTGTCGCAACACAATATATATGGTCCTCACCCAACACAATATATATGGTCCTCACCCAACACAATATATACTGTATGGTCACATGAAATGCATTTCATTAGCTTGACGTATTGTATTGGATTTTTATGCACTCTTCTGTCTATGCATATTTTGACCTTGAATTTAAGCTTGAAAATAGCGTTCTATTCACCTTTTATTCGTTTTGGGTGGAGATTGAATAAATGAAGGTGTGGCGGAGGTGTGTCTACAGATACACCATATTCTGACCTCGACTTAATTCCCTCATAATTCCACCATATGTATGCATGAGAAAACCATGAATAAGGTCTATTGAACCTACCGGTTTTCAGATAGAAATAACACCATTCTCCATGCACTGTAATTTATAACTTGATGAGAGCTATTGATAAGAGCTACAGTAGGTAAATGAGTAATCCGGTTGGATAAGGGAATTGTAAATAAAAATGACAGTTGTTTTACCTTATAATCGCTGGAGACAAATGTGAAACCAGTCATATAGCAGCAAACTGAAGCATATCAACATATTAACTTTCACACAGTAAAGTTTATGAAATGCTGTTCCATTATGCAGGCCTTTTAACTAGCAGGGATTGGCACTCTCGAATGTCTTAATGATAGACTACCCTGACTCTCTGTTTTCTATCAAGTAGGCCTAATAATAACACATATTTAACTGCCAATTTACCGTTAGTTCCCTTCAGTTGGTATAGGCTATAATATTATTCCATTTGTTTACATTGTTTTGTTTACCTTCATTTCCTTCCTCTGGAAACACTGTCACGTCCATGTGGGTGTTACTGAGGATTATTAGTAACGGTTTATCATATAAAAAAATACATTTAGGCTAATTAAATCGTTATGCAGTGGAGCGCAGACCAATCTGTAACAGTTTGAACCCGACGCATGGCGCAATACTTGGCTGTATCACACAGTTTCATTGTTAGTGCAGGCATTAGACCAGGATATAGCACAATATTCTACCTATTATCATTCTACAGTGGGGAGAACAAGTATTTGATACACAGCCAATTTTGCAGGTTTTCCTACATACAAAGCATGTACAGGTATGTCATTTTTATCATAGGTACACTTCAACTGTGAGAGACGGAATCTAAAACAAAAATCCAGAAAATCACATTGTATGATTTTTAAGTAATTAATTTGCATTTTATTGCATGACATAAGTATTTGATACATCAGAAAAGCAGAACTTAATATTTGGTACAGAAACCTTTGTTTGCAATTACAGAGATCATACGTTTCCTGTAGTTCTTGACCAGGTTTGCACACACTGCAGCAGGGATTTTGGCCCACTCCTCCATACAGACCTTCTCCAGATCCTTCAGGTTACGGGGCTGTCACTGGGCAATACGGACTATCAGCTCCCTCCAAAGATTTTCTATTGGGTTCAGGTCTGGAGACTGGCTAGGCCACTCCAGGACCTTGAGATGCTTCTTTACGGAGCCACTCCTTAGTTGCCCTGGCTGTGTGTTTCGGGTCATTGTCATGCTGGAAGACCCAGCCACGACTCATCTTCAATGCTCTTACTGAGGGAAGGAGGTTGTTGACCAAGATCTCGCGATACATCCTCCCCTCAATACGGTGCAGTCGTCCTGTCCACTTTGCAGAAAAGCATCCCCAAAGAATGATGTTTCCACCTCCATGCTTCACGATTGGGATGATGTTATTGGGGTTGTACTCAACCTTCTTCTTCCTCCAAACACAATGAGTGGAGTTTAGTCCAAAAAGCTCTATTTTTGTCTCATCAGACCACATGACCTTCTCCCATTCCTCCTCTGGATCATCCAGATGGTCATTGGCAAACTTCAGACGGGCCTGGACATGCGCTGGCTTGAGCAGGGGGACCTTGCGTGCGCTGCAGGATTTTAATCCATGACGGCATAGTGTGTTACTAATGGTTTTCTTTGAGACTGTGGTCCCAGCTCTCTTCAGGTCATTGACCAGGTCCTGCCATGTAGTTCTGGGCTGATCCCTCACCTTCCCCATGATCATTGATGCCCCACGAGGTGAGATCTTGCATGGAGCCCCAGACCGAGGGTGAATGACCGTTATCTTGAACTTCTTCCACTTTCTAATAATTGTGCCAACAGTTGTTGCCTTCTCACCAAGCTGCTTGCCTATTGTCCTGTAGCCCATCCCAGCCTTGTGCAGGTCTACAATTTTATCCCTGATGTCCTTACACAGCTCTCTGGTCTTGGCCATTGTGGAGAGGTTGGAGTCTGTTTGATTGAGTGTGTGGACAGGTGTCTTTTATACAGGTAACAAGTTCAAACAGGTGCAGTTAATACAGGTAATGAGTGGAGAACAGGAGGGCTTCTTAAAGAAAAACTAACAGGTCTGTGAGAGCCGGAATTCTTACTGGTTGGTAGGTGATCAAATACTTATGTCATGCAATAAAATGTCAAATTAATTACTTAAAAATCATACAATGTGGTTTTCTGGATTTTTGTTTTAGATTCCGTCTCTCACCTCTCACTCTCTCTCCCACGGCCGGATGTGATACAGCCTGGATTCAAACCAGGGACTGAGATGCAGTGCCTTAGACTGCTGCACCACTCAGGAGCCCATATTATGTATTTTGCATCATTTGGTGCTGTATTTTGCATCATATGATGCTGGGTTTTACATCATATGATGCTAAATGCATCATACAGGGATGATTTCTGTATTTTGAAAGTTACATATCTTGAAAACTTGATTGCTGTCAAGCCAAACATTTTGAGAATATGTCAACATGGACTAATGGAACAAATACCAATAACATAGATTTTGGGAGGAGTAAATGTACTGAAACCCCTATTGAATGAAAACTCCAGGAGAAAATATGTTAGCCAGCAAGTGGGAGGGTTTTCAGCTGTTGTATTACATTTATTCGGCACAAGAGCTATTTTTTATGTATTTAACCCTTATTTTACAGGGGAGAGGAAGGGAGATGAATGTGCCAATTGGAAGCTGGGGATGTTTAGGTGGCCATGATGTTATGAGAGCCAGATTAGGAATTTAGCCAGGACACCAGGGTTAGCACCCCTACTCTTACAATAAGTGCCATGGGATCTTTAGTGATCACAGAGAGTCAGAACACCCATTTAACATCCCATCCGAAAGACTTCACCTTACACAGAGCAATGTCCCCAATCACTGCTATGGGAAAAACAATTAGACCAGAGAAAAAGTGCCTCCTACTGGCCCTCCAACACCACTTCCAGCAGCATCTGGTCTCCCATCAGTACCAACCTTGCTTAGCTTCAGAGGTAAGACAGCAGTGGGATGCAGGGAGGTATGCTGAAAAGCCTGTTATGCACCTGCATAAGGTAAATCTGAATATCAACTACTGAGAAGTGCATAGGAAAGGCATCATTTCTAAATTGGGCCCTTGGTGAAAAGCCAAGTCACAATTTCGAACTTACACTCAAATTACTGTAATCAATCAAAACCTCTTCTGACAGAATATCACTTTTCCTTAGCACTGCCTTCAGAATATTAGCGTTGAGTGAATATTAGCATTTTGCGGCCTGTACGGTGTCCCTATTAGGAAGGCCCGTGTCTCAGCAAGATTTATACGAGACACTGTGTATAGCTGAGTATGGAGAGAGGAACGTATATGATCTACTGCTCAACATAGAGAGCACTTTAAACTAGGCAGAAAGAAAGGCTGGAAAGGAAATCAAAGAGATAGAAATATCGAGAAAGAGAGAGAGGGCCAAGGATAAAATAAGAAGGGTTAGAGGTATAGAACAAGAAGAAATAGAAGGGAACGAGAATAGAACGAGAGCGCAAGTGAAGCTTGAAGAGTTTGAAGAGGCTGTTCTTGTGAAGATGTCTCTGGTGTTTTCTGATTGGCTCCATTATGGCGTTTGACTGTGTACACTGCTGCTGATCAAGCACCAAAGTGTTTCTGGGACAGACATTTGGATTCCCTTTTTCCTCTGTGGCGTCAGATTTAGCTGAGTGCTTGATGTCACGGCTCTACCCTTTCAACTGATATTGTGTGATGTGAGAAGCAAAACAAGGGAGACAGAAGGGAGAGAGGCCTCTATTGTACACAGACAGTCCCACAAGCCTTAAAAAGTTTGTTCCTCACCTCAATTTAGATCAACACAAAAAAGTATCTTTAGAACTCCAACTTGCAGAATAACATGAATACAATCAAGATCAGACAGTTAAAGGGAAGCCAAAGAATGGCCAGCCCAGTAGAGACCCACCAAAATAGTCAGACTAGGGTTAGGTTGCAGGTTGTTTTTACTGCAGTCGCGCTTGGCATCCAGGTGTTGTGAGATCGGATCAACTGCACAGACAACCTAGAACAAGACAAGGCATTTTCGGAGGAAGGGAAGGGTAGGGGGGGGCAGTAAAGGGCAGAGAGGCATTGCAACACAGTAGGCAGGTCAGCTTCCGAGCCAGGATAGTCCTAATTTAAAGGACAATCCACAGTTGAAACATTTACAAAGTGTTCTCCCAGCAACTGTTAAGGTAAAAAGCTAAGGGAAATGTAATCCTTCTCAAATTCATAGACATGGTTATGGATGCAAAGACTGACCATCCATGATATCAAAAGTATAGTTTTAACCATGCTTTAAAGGGGGAAATAAAGATAATGAAACAAAAATCCACATTATATCTAAAATGATAACTTTGTTACACACATTACCAAAATATCTAAATCAGGACAGGAAAGCATTGACCTCAGGCAGCCAGATGCCAGCTGGATGCCAGTTAGTGGTTAAGAATCCTGGGGAGTTGGGTTCGAGCATCACCCTAACATATTGGATTTCCTTAGGAAACACGTAATACACAGTTCTTTGCACAACACCATGCACTGTCACAATCCCTAAAAGCATTTTTACAAATCATACTGAAATAGATTTCACTTATTTCGATCAATAGCATTCATCAATGCTTTTAGAGATATATTCTCAAAATAATACTCAACACAGGCCTGCCACTGGTGTCAAGTTGGTTAATATAATTGACAGGTCAAGAACTCCAAACAAGAGGTGTAACTAGCATTTACCCTCTTTCTTTACGTTTCATTGAGCAGTCTTATTTTATTCGATGTTAGCAAGTACACAGTGTGTTTTGAGAGCCTCAGCAATCTCTTCAGTCTGTTCTGTGACAATAAAAACTATTCTGAGGATCCTTGCAAGGAGAACAAAATAAGAGCTGAGGAGATAACAAAACTCCAACTCTAGGGAACATGAAAGAACTCAGAAATCCATAGAGTAGCCAGACAGTAAAATTGAACAGAGATGTTTTGCTGACAGTGTCAGAACTACTTCAGACATACAGAACTAGTCAAAGTTTGGACACACCTACTCATACCAGGGTTATTCTTTATTTTTACTATTTTCTTCATTGTAGAATAATAGTGTAATGAGTGCGTGCTGTTGGCAGGGAAGTCAGGCACAGGAGAGTGAACTTGGTATAAACAGAACAGTTCAATGAATGCTAGAAAACTCAGAAAACCAATATAAACAAAAAATAATATAAAAGGGTACAAAACCTGATGCACACCAGAACATAACTTGCACAAACCATACAACAAACAATCACCGACAAAGACATGAGGGGAAACAGAGGGTTAAATACACAACATGTAATTGATGGGATTGAAACCAGGTATGATGGAAGACAAGACCAAACCAATGGAAAATGAAAAATGGATCAGCGATGGCCAGAAGGTCAGTGACGTCGACCGCCGAACACCACCCAAACAAGGAGAGGGACCAACTTCGGCGGAAGTCCTGACAAATAGTGAAGACATCAAAACTATGAAATAAAATATGGAATCATGTAGCAACCAAAAAAGTTATATTTTATCTTTGAGATTCTTCAAAGCAACCACCCTTTGCCATGATGACTGATTTGCACATTTGGCATTCTCTCAACCAGCTTCATGAAGTAGTCACCTGGAATATATTTCAATTAACAGGTGTGCCTTGTTAAAAACTCATTTGTCTTAATGGGTTTGAGCCAATCAATTGTGTTGTGACCAAGTAGGGGTGGTATACAGAAGATAGCCCTATTTGGTTAAAGACCAAGTCCATATTATGGCAAGAACAACTTTTAAAGTTCAAGTGCAGTCGCAAACACCATTAAGCGCTATCATGAAACTGGCTCTCATGAGGACCACCACAGGAAAGGAAGACCCATAGTTACCTCTGCTGCAGAGGGTAATTTCATCAGAATAAATGCACCTCAGATTGCAGCCCAAAAAAATGCTTCACAGAGTTCAAGGAACGGACACATCTCAACATCAACTGTTCAGAAGAGACTGTGTAAATTAGGCCTTCATTGTTGAATTGCTGCAAAGAAACCACTACTAAAGGACACCAATAAGAGGAAGAGACTTGCTGGGGCCAAGAAACATGAGCAATGGACATTAGACTGGTGGAAATCTGTATTTTGGTCTGATGACCAACCGCTGTGTCTTTGTGAAACGCAGAGTAGGTGAACGGATGATCTCCACATGTGTGGTTCCCCCCGTGAAGCATGGAGGAGGAGGTGTGATGGTGTGGGGGTGCTTTGCTGGTGACACTGTCTGTGATTTATTTATAATTCAAGGCACACTTAACCAGCATGGCTACCACAGCATTGTGCACCGATACGCCATCCCATATCGTTTTTGCTTAGTGGGACTATCATTTGATTTTCAACAGGACAATGACCCAAAATGCACCTCCAGGCTGTATAAGGGCTATTTGACCAAGGAGAATGATGGAGTGCTGCATCAGATGACCTGGCCTCCACAATCACCCGACCTCAACCCAATTGAGATGGTTTGGGATCAGTTGTACCGCAGAGTGAAGCCAAGTGCTCAGAATATGTGGGAACTCCTTGTTGGGAAAGCATTCCTGAAGCTGTTTGAGAGAATGACAAGAGTGTCATCAAGGCAAAGGGTGGCTACTTTGAAGAATCTCAAATATAAAATGTATTTTGATTTGTTTAAAACTTTTTTGGTTACTACATGATTCCATAGTTTGGAGTTCTTAACTATTTTTCTACAATGTAGAAAATAGTAAAAATAAAGTAAAAACCCAGAAATGACTAGGTGTGTCCAAACTTTTGACTGGTACTGTATGTCTATTTCTTTAAATACTGTTTTGCTGTTGTTGCTTTTTAAATTTTTTATTAACAATTTGTTCATTTCAATCATTTTTATTTTACACAGCTGTACTGACCCAAGCAACTGCTTACTTCCCATTTAGACAGCAGTGACACTGTTGTCTGACCTTGCCTAATATGTTGAGCAATTGGTTCTCTCTGTCTGAACAAACAGTACATAGGAACTCATTTTTGCCACTGTGTCAGTAGACACATCTTGCAATGTGATTCTCCTATGCAGAAACTATTGAACCGCTAACTGTCACCCCCGAATTGTCATCCCTGCTCTACCATAACGAGTCACAGCCACGGGAATCAACACAGATCAACACAGAGGACAGCACTGACATCCCACATATCCAATTACAGACACTTGCACTGTGAGGCGATGGGAAAGAGAGCCTGACAATTTTCCTTGGAGAAAGGATAGGCTAGACTCTTAGAAAAAAAGGGTTCCAAAAGTGTTCTTCAGCTGTCCCCATAGGAGAACCCTTTTTGGTTTCACGTAAAACCTTCTGTGGAAAGGGTTCTACATGGAACCCAAAAGCGTATTACCTGAAACCAATAAGGGTTCTATCTGGATCCAAAGGGGTTTTTTCTATGGGGACAGCCGAAGAACCCTTTAAGGTTCTAGATGTAACCTTTTTTTAAGAGTATACTCAAAGCTTCACACATTATAGGCAGTCAGTGGTGTATTATTGAAACTTTACCGGTAGGCTTGGTTTATGATATGTGCTATTTCCCTATCCTTTCTGTGGGTAAGTATTTCTTTCTTTTTATTTTCCCTCTAAGGGACTGTTGCAGTGGGAGTCCACTACGACTGCCACAGGTCTTAGTTTCAGTCAACTAGTCAATCTTGGGATGTCACGTTCGTCATAACGAGGAGACCAAGGCGCAGCGTGATATGAATACATTCCTCTTTAATGAAAGAGAACACTGAAAAAATGATACAAAGAACAAAACGAACGTGAAGTTATATATAACGAGTGCTGACATAAATGTTCATTGTAGTTGCAGCTTCTGATGAAGGCATAGATGTGTGATCCTCAAACCATCTAAGCGAGTCACAGAGTCAAAGTGCGAATAAAAAGTATTGGAATTCGCCAATTGAAATTAGAGGTGTCATCTCACTATATTAAGATCAAATTTAATTTAATTTAAAAATGGTCGATCAGTGACCCAGACCAAGATTATAGGAGACCATGTCCTCTTAGGGTTTCCCACCTATTTGATCACTGTTCACATATGGTTAAGATCAATGTAAAAGTGCGGAAGACTAAAGACATTCTAAACTCAAGGGCTCTTTCTAAACTCAAGTCCAATATTCTCCAGTTGCATCCAATATACATGATATAGTCTTCACTGATATGAGATGGATAGATGAAAGCTACATCATAACTTTTTTTAAATATATATATATATATATATATACACACAGACACGCACCAAGATCCACTATCTTGCTTTTTCAGGACATAAAGGACAGGAAACATGAGCTTCTCCCATGTCACGCCCTGACCTTAGTTATCTTTGTTTTCTTTATTATTTTGGTTAGGTCAGGGTGTGACAAGGGTGGTTGGTTTAGTTTTGTATTGTCTAGGTGTTTTTGGCCTGTCTAGTGTTTTTGTATATCTATTGGGTTTTGTATGTCTAGGTATATGTAAGTCTATGGTGGCCTGAATTGGTTCCCAATCAGAGACAGCTGTTTATTGTTGTCTCTGATCGGGGATCCTATTTAGGTTGCCATTTTCCATTTTGGTTTTGTGGGTTATTGTCTATGGTTAGTTGCATGTCAGCACTCGTTATATATATATATATATATATATATATATATATATAGCGTCACTTTCGTTTTGTATAATTTGTTCAGTGTTCTCTTTCATTAAGAGGAATGTGTTCATATCACGCTGCGCCTTGGTCTCCTCGTTATGATGAACATGACAGAATAACCCACCAAACAAGGACCAAGCAGCGTGAATAGGAGAAACAGCGCTTAATGGGGAGATGGACCTGGGAGGAGATATTAGATGGAGCAAGACCCTGGACACAGCCGGGGAGTACTACGAGGAGAAATACAGGAGAATAGAGGAAGATATGAAGGTACACGGCTAGCACGGAAGCCTGAGAGGCAGTCCCAAGATTGTTTGGGGGAGGACACACGAGGAGATTGGCTGAGTCAGGTAGGAGACCTGAGCCAACTCCTCGTGCTTACTGTGGGGAGCGTGTAACTGGTCAGGCACCGTGTTATGCAGAGGTGCCCACGGTGTCTCCAGTGCGCTATTCTAGCCCGGTGTGCTCTATTCCAGCTCCTCGCATTTGCCGGGCTAGACTGGGCATCCAGCCAGGACGTATTGAGCCAGCTCTATGTTCTGGATCTCCAATGCGTCTCCACGGTCCAGTGTATCCTGTGCCTCCTCCCCGCACTCGCCCTGAGGTGCGTGTCCCCAACCCGGTACCACCAGTGCCGGCACCACGCACCAGGCCTATAGTGCGCCTCCTGGGTCCAGTACGCCCTGTGCCTCCTCCCCGCACTCGCCCTGAGGTGCGTGTCCCCAACCCGGTACCACCAGTGCCGGCACCACGCACCAGGCCTATAGTGCGCCTCGGCAGTCCAGTATGCCACAGTCTGGGGCTTCCAACAACGGGCCACAGTCCGGGGCCTCCAATTACGGGCCACAGTCCGGGGTCTCCAGCGACGGTCCCCAGTCCAGAACATCCGGGGATTATCCACGCACTGAGGGTCCCCAGCCCGGGGCCTACGGCGAGGATCCGCAGTCCAGAGCGTCCGACGATGATCCACGGGTCAGTGATACAAGAGCGATACAGTGATACAGTGTAAAGAATGGGGGCGGGGTCCAGAACCAGAGCCGCCACCGAGGTTAGATGCCCACCCAGACCTTCCCATATAGGTTTAGGTTTGCGGCCGGGAGTCTATGGTTAGTTGAATGTCAGCCCTCGTTATATATAGCTTCACATTCATTTTGTTGTTTTGTATAAATTGTTCAGTGTTCTCTTTCATTAAAGAGGAATGTATTCACATCATGCTGCGCCTTGGTCTCCTCGTTATGACGAATGTGACATCCCAAGATTGACTAGTTGACTAATGTCTGTTTAGTTTTCCAGCAATTGCAACCTTCAAAGCTAAGATGTTGGGTGTGGTGACTTTATGGAGAGAAAAAAGCTGAAAGTGAAAATCAGAGCTGTCCTTGAATGGACTGAGATTCATAAGTAATTACTGTATATCTAATTATTTCACCATAACATTCATTAAAAAAGGTGATTTCTGACATCATTTACATTCCACTGCAACCATTATTATCAAGCTAGTTAAAAGGCATATACTAATTTTTAGGATCATTAGGGAAACATAATTGAGGTGGAAGGTATTTCAAATAAAATAAAATTGTATTTGTTACATGCACCGAAAACAACAGGTGTAAGTAGACCTTACGGTGAAATGCTTATATACTGCAACCAATTCATTACCTCCAAAAACAAGCAATCCCGTCAAAACAACAACATTCATCCGGGAGGGACAGAAAAGGCCCAAGTATCCTCCTACGAAGCCAGAAACTGGACACCTAGCCATGGCCCGGGCCTGGAAGATGCTTGTCGATATTGGCCAGCAACTAATTTTTCCATCTGAGATTGCTTCTACCAACCTTAGGCCAGACATGGTACTCTGGTCCCCTTCACGAAAGGCTGTGTACATCATAGAGCTCACAGTCCCGTGGGAAAACTCTGTTGAAGAGGCCTACGAACGTAAGAAACTACGTTACACAGAGTCGGCAGCAGACGCAACTCAGCGTGGCTGGAATGCAAAAGTCTGGCCAGTTGAAGTGGGATGCAGAGGATTCGTGGCTTCTTCCACCATCAGGTTGCTGAAAGAACTTGGAATCCATGGACAGGCTCTGCGGCAGACCGTCAGAGCAGTTTCTCAAGCAGCTGAAAGAGGCAGCCAGTGGATCTGGATCAAACGGAAGGACCCTTGCTGGGATATAACTTCATGACCCCCCACCCCCACCTGAGAACCCAATTCAGATCCCTCCAACTTGAGGAGGGCATATGAGGTATGCGGTCAGCTGTAGGGCTGGCTCAGGGAAGAGGACGCCCCTGCCTTGCATAGTCCCGTGGGACATCTTAATTGGGCATGGGACACAAGCTAAGGCTTGATCACCCTTTAGCTGGCTACCTTTGATGAGGGTGTTTAGTGATTAAAGGCCGAAACACCCACTGATTCGAAGGCACACTACTGAGGATGTGTCCCAAAATTGACATCTTAACCCAGTCTAAGAAATAAACCTCACATGCCACTCTGTCAACATCACGGCAAATCTCATGTGAGTGCATTCCATCTATTGGCACAATGGACAGTTTTTAACATCTCGTCCCGTGTTTTATGATTCCAAGCCCTCAACCAACATTGTCGTTCAAGAAATAGAGTTCCGAAAAGATTTACTAAGTAAACTGAAGTAAAAAAATACGATTAAAAGTAACACAATAAAATAACAATAGCCAGTGTGTGCGGGGATACAGGTTTGTCGAGGTAATTTGTACATGTAGGTAGAGGTAAAGTGACTATGCATCGATAATAAAACAGCAAGTAGCAGCAGTGTAAAAACAAAGGGGGGGTCAATGTAAATAATCTGAGTGGCCATTTGATTAATTGTTCAATAGTCTTATGGATTGGGGTAGAAGCTGTTAAGGAGCTTTTTGGATCTAGACTTGCCATGCGGTAGCTGAGAGAACAGTCTATGACTTGGGTGACTGGAGCCTACCTCTGACATGCCTAGTACATAGGTCCTGGATGGCAGTAAGCTTGGCCCCAGTGATGTACTGGGCCTTACGCACTACCCTCTGTAGCGCCTTACAGTCAGATGCCAAGCAGTTGCCATACCAGGCGGTGATGCAACCAGTCAGGCGCTCGATGGTGCAGCTGTAGAACATTTTGAGGATCTAGGGACCCATGCCATTTATGTGCTGCCACTAGTATTGCTATATCTTCTAAATCGATGTGTACATGTGGCATACAAGCAATCTACATAAAAGTGTATACATTGTTGTAAATGTATGGTAGTGTTGTTCATGATTGCTCTCAGTGCTAATTAGGCTAGCAGTAGGCTGGTTGTAGCCTATTGATAATTCCTATATTTAGAACATGTCTTCTTCAAGAGATAAGAACATAATTGATGAACATAAAGAACATAATAATTGATGCCATGAAATAATTCACAGTTCGAGTCCTGAAACTAGCTCGGCATTTAACACCATAGTGCCTTCCAAGCTTGTCATCAAGCTCGAGACCCTGGGTCTCGACCCCGCCCTGTGCAACTGGGTACTGGACTTCCTGACGGGCCGCCCCCAGGTGGTGAGGGTAGGCAACAACATTTCCACCCCGCTGATCCTCAACACTGGGGCCCCACAAGGGTGCGTTCTGAGCCCTCTCCTGTACTCCCTGTTCACCCACGACTGCGTGGCCACGCACACCTCCAACTCAATCATCAAGTTTGCGGACGACACAACAGTGGTAGGCTTGATTACCAACAACGACGAGACGGCCTACAGGGAGGAGGTGAGGGCCCTCGGAGTGTGGTGTCAGGAAAATAACCTCACACTCAACGTCAACAAAACTAAGGAGATGATTGTGGACTTCAGGAAACAGCAGAGGGAACACCCCCCCCCCTATCCACATCGATGGAACAGTAGTGGAGAGGGTAGTAAGTTTTGAGTTCCTCGGCGTACACATCACAGACAAACTGAATTGGTCCACCCACACAGACAGCATCGTGAAGAAGGCGCAGCAGCGCCTCTTCAACCTCAGGAGGCTGAAGAAATTCGGCTTGTCACCAAAAGCACACAAACTTCTACAGATGCACAATCGAGAGCATCCTGTCGGGCTGTATCACCGCCTGGTACGGCAACTGCTCCGCCCACAACCGTAAGGCTCTCCAGAGGGTAGTGAGGTCTGCACAGCGCATCACCGGGGGCAAACTACCTGCCCTCCAGGACACCTACACCACCCGATGTCACAGGAAGGCCATAAAGATCATCAAGGACAACAACCACCCGAGCCACTGCCTGTTCACGCCGCTATCATCCAGAAGGCGAGGTCAGTACAGGTGCATCAAAGCTGGGACCGAGTGACTGAAAAACAGCTTCTATCTCAAGGCCATCAGACTGTTAAACAGCCACCACTAACATTGAGTGGCTGCTGCCAACACACTGACTCAACTCCAGCCACTTTAATAATGGGAATTGATGGGAAATTATGTAAAATATATCACTAGCCACTTTAAACAATGCTACCTAATATAATGTTTACATACCCTACATTATTCATCTCATAGGTATACGTATATACTGTACTCTATATCATCTACTGCATCTTTATGTAATACATGTATCACTAGCCACTTTAACTATGCCACCTAGTTTACATACTCATCTCATATGTATATACTGTACTCAATACCATCTACTGTATCTTGCCTATGCCGCTCTGTACCATCACTCATTCATATATCTTTATGTACATATTCTTTATCCACTTACACTTGTATCTATAAGGTAGTAGTTTTGGAATTGTTAGCTAGATTACTTGTTGGTTATTACTGCATTGTCGGAACTAGAAGCACAAGCATTTCGCTACACTCGCATTAACATCTGCTAACCATGTGTAAGTGACAAATAAAATTAGATTTGATTTGATTAGAATACTGCCCTATTTCTGTAATTGTCCTGCAAGAATATACTTACACTGATGTGCTAAGTATAAGTGGTCATCCACTACGTTTTTTTTTTACCCTTGAGGGATTAGTAGTATAGAACGCATCCTAATAACCAAGGCTTAAACTAATTATGAGCTTGAGAAGTTACCTATGGCAAAGACAAAGGCACAATCTAAACCAATACTTTTCTGCTTCAGCCAAGCATCTTCTAAACATCTCTCAGCTCCTTAGACTTCAATAGTGTCCTTGTTGAAATGAGAGAGGATGCTTGTCTTTGCCATCAATGCCAGTTGCCAAGTGGCTTTGATGAAGGTTTGACAGGCTATTCATTAAAGTGTGCTCCGTGATTGAACAGGGTTTTCAATGTGATTTGATGCATATAGGGTAGCAAAGTGTATTTCTCTAGTTTTGCATTTTGCCTCCAGCACCTTCACTAATTGTTTTTTGGTGTGCGGTAGATTCTGCCTAATATCTACATGGAATTTTTGTCACATGTAAATAAATAAATGTATATAAAATACAAAATAGAATGACAACGCTATAAGCTTTATCACAAATTTAACCCATCAACTTAGTGAACACCATTGGTGTTTAATATGAGGGTTTCAGCATGAAATGTCCTTTATATTTTACACACTTTTAACTTATTTTACTATCACAATATGTCTTTGTTGTAAATGTTTCTGCACCAAGCTGACGGCAGTTAAGAAAAAAAGTCAATAGTTGCAGAGTTTATAGAAAATAATGGCTTTGTGGATTAGATGTTTTTGTACATTAATTAGGCTATTTTATATTTAATCATATGGTTAATCCACTAAAAACTCATGGAAATATGGACACAGATATTCAAAAATGAATACTTTTATATTATTTTTTTTTAAAAGATAGTCAAGTATAAATTACCAAAATTACCATACATTGACATTGATTTACCTGCTATTTACCAAAATTACAGACAATTGCTGGAACTTTGGTGAATTTACGGAATGTGTGTCAGGACTATCCGCTACACTATGCTTCAGCACTTGGCGGTCCCGTTCTGTGTGGCCTACCACTTCGCAACTAAGCCGTTGTTTCTCCTGGATGTTTCAACTTCACAGTAATAGCACTTACAGTTGACCGGGGCAGCTCTACTGACTTGTTGGAAAGGTGGCATCCTATGATGGTGCCACATTGATCACTGAGCTCTTCAGTAAGGCCATTCTACTATAAAGTTTGTCTATGGAGATTGCATGGCGGTGTGCTCGATTTTAAACACATTTCAGCCACGGGTGTGGCTGAAATTGTCAAATCCACTAATTTGAAGTGGTGTCCACATACACTATATATAAAAAAGTAAAAGTGTGTTCTTTATTGTTGACAGTTGAGTTGGATAAATATGTATTTTTATACCTTTATTTAACTAGGCAAGTCAGTTAAGAACAAATTCTTATTTTCAATGACTGCCTAAGAACAGTGGGTTAACTGCCTTGTTCAGGGGAAGAACGACAGATTTGTACCTTGCAACCTTTCGGTTACTAGTCCAATGATCTACCCCCTAGGCTACGCTGCCTGAGTCAGTGGTTCAAACGGAATCAAAAGGGAACTGAAACAGTGCCAGCAACAAAGCATTATGTATCCTGAAGGCGTCCCTAACTTATGCATTAGAATTATATTGAAAATCATTAAGAATGCGTTTAACAGTGGGCTTCAGTTCATGTGCATCAGTTAGAGATGCATGTCAATAAGAGTGACATCTGAATATGACCTTAAATGGATGGACATCTATTGTTGAGTGGTGTGGCGTACAAGGCTGAAAATATACTAATCACCACTTTTATGTCAATGTGACACTGACATGAGAATATTTTATTTTCAATTATGGCACAAGAGTATGATGTAAAACAACATCAAAAAACTGCCAGCCATGTTCTGACTTTTGTACTTTTCTGCTTAAAACCTCTTTGGGAAAGGCGTGCCGCTAGCGGGGACACCTCGACAACATCCGGTGAAATTGCAGAGCGCGAAATGCAAACTACAGTATTATAAATATTTAACTTTCATAAAATCACAAGTGTAATACATCAATATAAAGCTTAACTTCTTGTTAACCCAGCCGCTGTGTCAGATTTCAAAAATGCTTTACGGCGAAAGCACACTATGCGATTATCTGAGGACAGCGCCCCACATACAAAACCATGAAAAACATATTTCAACCAGGCAGGTGCGACACGAAAGTCAGAAATAGCGATATAATATATGCCCTACCTTTGATGATCTTCTTCCGGCGGCACTCCAAAAGGTCCCAGATACATCACAAATGGTCCTTTTGTTCAATAATGTCCTTCTTTATATCCATAAAAACTCAGTTTAGCTGGCATGCTTCAGTCAATAATCCACCCAGTTTGCCTCCATCAAAATGCATACAAAATAAATCCCAAACGTTACTAATAAACTTGTCCAAATTAGTCAAACAACGTTTATAATCAAACCTTAGGTAACCTAATATGTAAATAAATGATACAATTTAAGACAGAGAATAATTATTGTCTTTACCGGAGAAAAATACCAAAGAACGCGCTCTCATTCACGCGCTTGGAAACACAACAGCCAAAATGGGAGCCACCAAGAAAAACTACAATTTCTGGCTCATTATTCCAAAAACCAGCCTGAAACTCTTTCTAAAGACTGTTGTCATCTAGTGGAAGCCCTAGGAACTGCAATCTGAGAGGACTTGGCCTTTTAATAAAAGTGATAGCCATTGAAAATAGTGGTAGGCTGAATTTTTTTTTTTTTTTTTTTGGGGGGGGTGGTTTGTCCTCAGGGTTTCACCTGCCATATCAGTTATGTTATACTCACAGACATCATTTTAACAGTTTTAGAAACTTTAGAGTGGTTTCTATTCAACTCTACCAATGGGTGTCCAATGCATATCCTAGCTTCTGTGTCTGAGTAACAGGCAGTTTACTTTGGGCACGCTTTTCATCCGGACGTCAAAATACTGCCCCCTATCCAAAAAAAGTTAATTATTCCATAACTCTGAGAAATGTTACTGTATAAGCAACTGAATTGATCATATTCATATTGGACATACTATTTTAACTTGACTTGGGTTGTATTCATTAGGGCATACCATAGCAAAAGGTTTTGCAATGAAAAACTAAAATGAGCATTTGAAGAGTTTATTTCCAAAATGCTTTATCTGTACATTTCTTAAATGTTTTATTCATCCGAAATAATTGTTTATGAGTACTGTCATAAAATATTACTGTTCTCAGATTTTCATTAATAGCTTTTAGATGTGTATGAAAATGTGAATTTTGCAAAACACTCCTGTATATTTTTTTCTGATATGTGGTTGTCTCACCTAGCGATCTTAAAATTAATGCACCTAAAGATCTTAAAATGAATGCACTTACTGTAAGTCGCTCTGGATAAGAGCATCTGCTAAGTGACTAAAATGTCAAATGTAAATGTATTTGTTATATTGATGTCAGAAATCATTTGTACAGTTCTTTATTAAAATGTAGTTAGTTGTTACATGTGACTGTGTAAAACCTAGCAGTACTACTTGTTTTAGTGAGGCAGATATATAGCATTTTGTAAAAGAAAATACATTATTATTTGTCTCTCTGAAATGTGTGTCATGTGTGTCATTGAACAACCCCATGCCATGATTAGAAGAAGAAAAAAACACCAGTCTCTTTCATAATTACTTTAAACAATAAAATATCATTTACCAATATTTCTGAAAATTGATAAAAGTATTTTGTAAGGCTATATATATATATATATATATATATATATATATCCCTCCCAGTTTCCTGTCATTTCCTTCCAGTTGGTGTCTAATTAATATGACTGTTGTGAATGGAGTGTATCATGTTTAATGGTCAGCATTCCCCAGAAGCACGATGATCCCTTAAAACTGGAGTTGCCCACCCCTGCCCTAAAAGGCTTAAGGTCAGTGAGCACCTTGCAGGAGCAAATGACACCACATATGACACCATATATTGGAATTTAGAATATAGGCCTGTGACAACTCATGATCAATGTAAAACAAGAACCTTCCATTACAACTATAAGAAATAAGGGGCATCCTTCATTTCTTCCTTAAAGATGGTCGCTGACCCTTGACCTTTTGAGGGAGCAACATGCTGTTTGTATTGTGACACCACATCCAGGAGGTAGTGTACAATGGTTGTGAATGTGTATGGTCGCAAATGTTTTCATTGTTGATTAGACATTGCTCAATCCATTCAAGCATTTAAAAACATGTTAGTTGAATGATGGTGTTGTTGGAGACGCTAGAGGCCAAGCCATTTATTTAGACACCTTGCTGGGTTGAGGTTAAAAATGTACGCAATCAGATGTATTAAGGATATGACAACTCATTGATGATATGTTCACTCTGTCCAAAACCGTTATGTGGACCATGGGATGTACAACAATTTGCAAATGTTTTCAATCTCAAAGTATACAGCTTCTTTGAGGATGTTTAAAGTGTACGACCCACAACAATAGAATATTCCTTTTGAAATGTAATGCAGTGTCTTTGAAGGCCTATGAGTTAACTTTGCATTGAATTCTGTAATTTGCAAAAAATGATTTTTCATAGTGGAGTTCATCCACAGCATGTATCAGGTTTGTGAGGATGGCTTCCAAACTCTCATGCTGATTTCTGAGCCAAAACGTTGGCAAAGGAACCTATTAAAAAATTCACTGTGTGAGATTTTCAATTATTATTATTATTATTTTCCTGGGCTTCCCAGTTCCTACCCACAACAAAGCCTAGAGGTAGAAGAGATGTAATGGAGTGGTCCAACTGCCTCTGGGAAAGTGGACGGCAATTTCATACCTTTCATGACCACTGGGAATGCTTGAGTGAATCACAAGGCTGGTAGAGACGGAGAGGAGAGACACACGGTGAGGCATAAACACTTGAATGAATCACAGTGCAGGGGAGAGGAAAAGCAAAAGGAGAGAGAGAGAAGATGAAGGAATAAGTAAGTGAGGAAACTGACTACAGCCTTCATTCGTTGTGCTGCAGGTCTAACTTTTAACTGTCATGTTCAATCCAGAACCTTTGAATTTCAACAGGTAAATACTTACCATGAGTATCTAAACAAAACATAATAACCCTTTTGTGCAGATAATTAGAAATGTTATCCAAATACTAAACCAATACAGTGACTACATAAATCTTTGTATGTATGTATATATATATATATATATATACACACTACATGACCAAAAGTATGTGGTCACCAAGGGCCTCCCAGGTGGTGCAGTGGTTAAGGGCGCTGTACTGCAGATATTGGTGTGCAAAAGTGCAGAAAATAAAATAAATATAAAGAGTATGGGGATGAGGTAGGTAAAATTGGGTGGGCTATTTACCAGCGATCGGTTAGCTGCTCAGATAGCAGATGTTTGAAGTTGGTGAGGGAGATAAAAGTCTCCAATTTCAGCGATTTTTGCAATTCGTTCCAGTCACAGGCAGCAGAGAACTGGAACGAAAGGCGGCCAAATGAGGTGTTGGCTTTAGGGATGATCAGTGAGATGCGCGTGCTATGGGTTGGTGTTGCCATCGTGACCAGTGAACTGAGATAAGGCGGAGCTTTACCTAGCATGGACTTGTAGATGACCTGGAGCCAGTGGGTCTGGCGACGAATATGTAGCGAGGGCCAGCCGACTAGAGCATACAGGTCACAGTGGTGGGTGGTATCAGGTGCTTTAGTAACAAAACGGATGGCACTGTGATAAACTGCATCCAGTTTTCTGAGTAAAGTATTGGAAACTATTTTGTAGATAACATCGCCGAAGTCGAGGATCGGTAGGATAGTCAGTTTTACTAGGGTAAGTTTGGCGGCGTGAGTGAAGGAGGCTTTGTTGCGGAATAGAAAGCCGACTTTAGATTTGATTTTAGATTGGAGATGTTTGATATGAGTCTGGAAGGAGAGTTTACAGTCTAGCCAGACACCTAGGTACTTATAGATGTCCACATATTCTAGGTTGGAACCATCCAGGGCGGTGATGCTAGTTGGGCGTGCGGGTGCAGGCAGCGAACGGTTGAAAAGCATGCATTTGGTTTTACTAGCGTTTAAGAGCAGTTGGAGGCCACGGAAGGAGTGTTGTATGGCATTGAAGCTCGTTTGGAGGTTAGATAGCACAGTGTCCAAGGACGGGCCGGAAGTATACAGAATGGTGTCGTCTTGGTAGAGGTGGATCAGGGAATTGCCCACAGCAAGAGCAACATCATTGATATATACGGCCTGAGAATTGAACCCTGTGGCACCCCCATAGAGACTTCCAGAGGACCGGACAGCATGCCCTCCGATTTGACACACTGAACTCTGTCTGCAAAGTAGTTGGTGAACCAGGCAAGGCAGTCATTAGAAAAACCGAGGCTACTGAGTCTGCCGATAAGAATATGGTGATTGACAGAGTTGAAAGCCTTGGCAAGGTCGATGAAGACTGCTGCACAGTACTGTCTTTTATCGATGGCGGTTATGCTATCCTTTAGTACCTTGAGCGTGGCTGAGGTGCACCCGTGACCGGCTCGGAAACCAGATTGCACAGCGGAGAAGGTACGGTGGGATTCGAGATGGTCAGTGACCTGTTTGTTGACTTGGCTTTCGAAGACCTTAGATAGGCAGGGCAGGATGGATATAGGTCTGTAACAGTTTGGGTCCAGGGTGTCTCCCTCTTTGAAGAGGGGGATGACTGCAGCAGCTTTCCAATCCTTGGGGATCTCAGACGATATGAAAGAGAGGTTGAACAGTCTGGTAATAGGGGTTGCGACAATGGCGGCGGATAGTTTCAGAAATAGAGGGTCCAGATTGTCAAGCCCAGCTGATTTGTACGGGTCCAGGTTTTGCAGCTCTTTCAGAACATCTGCTATCTGGATTTGGGTAAAGGAGAACCTGGAGAGGCTTGGGCGAGTAGCTGCGGGGGGGGACGGAGCTGTTGGCCGAGGTTGGAGGAGCCAGGAGGAAGGCATGGCCAGCCGTTGAGAAATGCTTGTTGAAGTTTTCGATAATCATGGATTTATCGGTGGTGACTGAGCCAACATATACAGCTAAAGCGGGAACATTGCCTTTAAATTTCATGCACGCTGTAAAGCTGAAATTCCCGAGATGTGGATTGAATAGAGCCCTAACCCTCAGATGGACAGAGAGGTTTGAAATTGTTTTTGCATCCAACTTTCTGTTTGCAATGTTTGCAAATGGCTTTGATTTAATTTGCATTATGTACAGATATCATCAATTTGATTAAGCTTTCAACCTTTTCATTGGCATGTTGAAAGAGTCATGCAGTAGTTGAGCATCACAACTTATACTTATCTGTGCAAAACATAATTGGTTAAATGGTTTGACTTGATTATGTACACATGGGGCAATGGACATTCAGAAGACTGGACATTTACAAAATGTTCTGAGAAATGTATTGTGTAGATCAAATATGCCTGTCAGATAGATTGGAACAGTACATGATATTACGTGCTATTCATTCTGTTTCTATCTTCAACATGCAGTTACTTACTGTAATATACAACCCTGCCATTAATTAAAGGCAACAATCCAATAGTTTCCAATAATACAAAGAGCTGTATTACTAAAATAGGTTTAAAAAAGTAATTACTTTCTGAGATCTGTATTCCAGTAGTCACTTTCTGAGATCTATATTCAAATAGTTTTTAAAAGTATTCCTTTTTCAGGATCTGTATTCAAATAGTTGTAGTCACCTCAAAGTAACTATTTGTTCCCCTGGAAAAATTGTTAATTTCTACACAGAAAACTATAGTTATCCCAGGTCTGAGAGAGAGAGAGATATGCATCTCTGTGGGAATAGAGAGATGCTTTTGACGGATTTGTAGTGACGGATAGAGAAACCCCCTTGAGCCTGCCTCCGCTTCTTCTCCAAACCTGTCATTGCAGAACATCAAGACCAACTACCTTTCACATCTCCTCAGCACGGGGAGGGAAGGATGAGCTCCAGCACAGTGCTAAGCCCATATGGTTTCATCAAGGCGAGAGTATGGTGCACCTCAGAGACAAAATGAGGACAATTCACAGTATAACTAAACTCTGTTTTATGGGAAGGAAAAAGGGACAGCTGAGGACTCAGAAACTCTACAGATGCACACTGAGACAAAAGTCTGGAAGATTTCCCTCTGGGTGATTTTGTCTGAGCAAAGTCAGTATTTTTTAGATTGGAAATGTACTTCTGACAGTTAAGACATTAATGGTTGGTTGGCCTGTGATGGTGGCATGTCCAACCATTTTGAGACCTTGAACAACATAAAGGTGCAACTTTCTTTATTCCTAAATACCAAAAGAGTATTTAAGCACTAAACTTCAAGATAATTATCCATCTACATCTGTGTGTCTATTAGCAGTATCATATGAAATTATTTCATGGTATTCTCCTTATTAACTAAGAATGTATGAAATTAGAGATTGCAAATATCAAGTACAGCATTGTTTTCTCACTAGGGACAAAAACAGGAAGCAGTTCCTTGACTAACTACTTGCGACTCTGAGGCTGTCCTAATATGGATGTGTCCCTTTTCATTCTACAAGAACCATTAGAATAAACTGGAATCTCTGCTAGATAGCATTTTATTACAAAATGATGACACACTTCACTGTTTGAATGACAGTATACATTCAATATCATTGTCATTTGTACATTATCAAAAGATGGACATTAGCTGAGGTGAAATGTAGGCTACATCCAGCTGACAATGGTCCCACTGTGGAGTTTCACACCAAGTTTCTGTATTACCTCATTGCACATCATCTGAATTGTTGATTAATTTGTAGATTAATATGTGATCTTAAAAGTGTATCATTAACTGGTTATGAGGGAGATGCATCAAGTCAATTAACTTAATGTATGTTGTCTGGTGGACTTCCTAATATGGATGCCATACTTTGGCGCATGGAGACGGTTGGATTTGTGCATCTTGGCCATTTGTATCACCAAATAGAGAGGTAGAATATCACAGAGAGAATAGAACATCCACTAAGTAATAATTAAGCTTATCGTACTTAGCAAGTGTTCACCATAATCAGTCAAATTAAGGTTTCCAACAGTTCCTAATTCGATTTGAATCGGTGTGGATTTATTATGGGTAAAGTCAAGCAAGCCTGCTCTATGTGCATAATTCGATTGAGAATCCTTTGTCTAATGTGTGTGTGGGCAAATTTGCTGTGCAGTTATGTCTGTGTGCGACAGAGAGACGGACACATAGAGAGCAGAATAGATAGAGAAAGAGAGAGAGAGAGAGAGAGAGAGAGAGAGAGAGAGAGAGAGAGAGAGAGAGGAGCACTTTAAATATTTTGGCCTCATTTAAATTAAACATATTACAATCCTGTAACATTTCCCTTGTTTCAAAACTATATTGCACTATTTCCCAGAATAAATAAGGCGTTTTAAACAACTGCATGTGATGAACGTGCGTGGTTACACTGCCTTGTAAGGCTTTGCTCCTTTTCCATAGTCTGTAAAAGTCCGGCACACTGTCATTGAGCGTGATAATGATAAGCAGTATAATATCTGAACTCAATAATGGGTACCTCACTGCAAATAGAACCCACTTGGTCAATAAGAGAAACTGGTTGCATTACACCTGCTGCTCCGAATACATAGAACTTAGAAGCCATAACCTTAGTATAAATTAATAAACATAGACTTTTCTTATGTAATAAGACACCAATTTACGTCACTTTTCAGCATGGGACAACAACACAACATCTCAAATATCTGATTGAAGCAATACATCATTTTACGCACGAGGTGTTACAAGTGTATTCAATGTAAACCATTGGAGGTGAATGGTGTCATCCTGACGAGGTGTATTCAATGTAAACCATTGGGGGTGAATGGTGTCATCCTGTCGAGGTGTATTCAATGTAAACCATTGGAGGTGAATGGTGTCATCCTGTCGAGGTGTATTCAATGTAAACCATTGGGGGTGAATGGTGTCATCCTGTCGAGGTGTATTCAATGTAAACCATTGGGGGTGAATGGTGTCATCCTGTCGAGGTGTATTCAATGTAAACCATTGGAGGTGAATGGTGTCATCCTGTCGAGGTGTATTCAATGTAAACCATTGGGGGTGAATGGTGTCATCCTGTCGAGGTGTATTCAATGTAAACCATTGGAGGTGAATGGTGTCATCCTGTCGAGGTGTATTCAATGTAAACCATTGGAGGTGAATGGTGTCATCCTGTCGAGGTGTATTCAATGTAAACCATTGGAGGTGAATGGTGTCATCCTGTCGAGGTGTATTCAATGTAAACCATTGGAGGTGAATGGTGTCATCCTGTCGAGGTGTATTCAATGTAAACCATTGGAGGTGAATGGTGTCATCCTGTCGAGGTGTATTCAATGTAAACCATTGGGGGTGAATGGTGTCATCCTGTCGAGGCTAATATCTGCCTCACAGTCTTCCAAGTCACAAACAGAGTCGGTGGCATTTTCATTGTTGTGAGATAACTGTGATATCCTGTCAAACGTGTCCTCGTGCTCAATGCATTCCACTACGTTGGGGATCATATTGACGTAGGCATTCACGATTTCTTTGTGGACAAGGGTGTCCTGGTTGTAAGAGACCAGCTCGTTGCTAATGTTTACAGTTTCAACGGGTGTTCTGGAGCAGAAATTACGACAACCCAGCAGACTGGCAAATGCTTTTCTGAACTCTGCGTTAAAAGCGTAAATAATAGGATTCATGGATGAATTAGTCCAGCCGAACCAAACAAAAACGTCAAAAGTTGTCTCGCTCACGCAAGGGAGACCTGCGTCTTTGTCAGTCGGTGGTTTATCACAAAATGGAACTATGCAGTTCAAAATAAAGAAAGGTAACCAACAACACACAAAGACGCCCATAATGATCGATAACGTTTTTAAAACTTTGGTTTCCCTTTTAATAGATGTTTTCAAGGTATTGTGGTGTTGGCACTCGAGTCTGTTGTTGGCCCTGCAACTTGTCGCGTGCTCCGCCGCGCGCTCTAGGGAAGCTATCCTCCTGATTTGGATCTGAGCAATCCGATATATTCTCGTGTATGTCACAATCATAATTGCTACGGGTATGTAGAAACTTATTAAAGATGAAGATATGGCGTATTCTCTGTTGAGGCTAGAGTCACAGTTTTCTTCTACTTCACCCAAGGAGGCGTTATGGACTCCAACTGTTTCGTCTTCGCTGGATTTGTGCCAGTTCAGTTGGACTGGTATGAATGAAATGAGTACAGACAACGTCCACGTGACGCTTATCATAACGAAGGCAACTCGTTGGGTCATTTTTCTCTCGTACCGGAACGGACTTGATATGGCCCAATATCTATCCACGCTGATAATGCAGAGGTTGAGGATGGACGCAGTTGAGCACATGATATCAAAAGCCACCCAGTAATTACAAAAAGTACCAAAGGGCCAATACCCCGCCACCTCGGCCACAGCTTTCCATGGCATCACCAGAACTGCAACGAATAAATCCGACACAGCCAAAGAAACGATGAAAATGTTGGTCACTTTACTTCGCAAGTGCCGAATTCGGAGTACGGCGGAGCACACCATAATGTTTCCCAGTAGTGTCCACAGGATGAGCAGGGAGAGCAAACAGCCCGTCACTGTCCGGATGACCAATTCCTTTCCACGGTTGGATCTTGCCTCCGATTCGGTCGAGTTCCACATAATATCCCCAAGAGGTAACGGGACGGAGTGGCTCTCGTGCACTGAGAGGTATTTCGCGGGGTTCTCCATGTGTCCTCCTCTCAAGTGGAAAGCCAGTCCATGGCTTCATGCGCGTCAGGGGACACAGTAGTAACCAACTCACGGGGCTCTGTCGTCTCCTCAACTGCCATTCTATTTGAAATAATATACAAACGAAAGATTTGAGATTGCTTAGTGAATTTGCAACAAATGTGTTGCGTCCACGCTGAGCAGAACTGGGCGTTCGGTGCGCGAAATCGCCAAAATTGAAGCGCGTCGCTCATTGGCAACGGGATGTTATTACCTCTCGTGTCGTCTGACCTCCCTGGCCAAAGTAAGGCAGCCGCACTGAAACTGTTGGTCGGATATATTTTGAGTTCGTGAGTGTTTTGAGAAGGGAGGGAGTCCCCTGAGCCAACGTGCACACACGCACTTGTACCCACACACATACATCGGTTGTGGAAACACGCACTTGCACCCCATCACAGTGATGTGAAAAAAAATGAATGTGTTAAATTACAAACTATAACCTCATTCAAGGATGGAGGATCTATTTGTCTTGGTAGAAAGCTGACAATGAGCATTCTATTTGATGTATAGTTTGCACCCTCATAGCCTACTCCAGTTGTGGGCTTCTATTCTCTCTATATTTTTTAAACAGTCACAGGTCCTTCAAAAGCAACAATTTAATTAGCAAACATTAAGCCTGATTGTAATTTTTTTATTAATGTTTTATATAATCTACACTTTTCTATAAACAGTGAACAAATTATAGAGCATTTTATTGCTGTGGGGAAAATGAATCACTACTGTATATCAAGTGGTGCTGTCCGTGGTGCTGATATTGCGCTCGGAACAACTCTCCCTCAGGAATGCGAATTTTATGCACGACACTATGTTTGAGAATGAAGTCTTCTTTTGTGGCTGAAATTATATTAGACATTTTCTGTGTTAAAATAAACATTGCACGTGAGGAAGTTCTGCATTTATAAAGGTCATCACTAGCCTACGTTGTGAGCAATTGAGCAAGCTCTCAAATTATGCACGCGTTTGGGAATGAGCGTGGAATGTTTTCAGTTTAATTTCAATTTCAGGTTTCTGCAGAATGCAGCAGGTAGGCCAGACTAACATCCTAGGTGAGTCACTCTCACAATCTTTACGTATAAGTATAGGCACAATAACAAAATTCGCTTTAACATCTGCATGTGCAGTATATCCTCTTGGCAGTTTCCGGCATTTAAACGTCACATTTATTTTTAGATGCGTCGACAACATGCCTGTCAAATCGTTTTGACGCGCCATCAAAATAATCTCTGTGTCCTGCCAAATTCAATCGAGTACAATCTAGGCTATGTTATGTTATGTTAAATTCTGGCATTATTTACTGATTTTATTCATGAAATATCGTGTCTATGGTCATCTTTCTTTTTGACTGACTAACACCTTCCCTGAATAGTGAGTAAGCGTTTATATAGCCTATATATACAAATGTATTTGTTAGACCCTATCCCCTACCTGTAGGCATATAAAGTCATCAGTGACAAAGATTTATACAAATTGTAAATTAAAATGTCTACTATTTATAATCGGCTAGCACATGCGAATAGTCTAATATATAGCATATGCGAATAGTCTAATATAAAGCATGAAATACATTCAGATAATAGCCTGCATTTGAAATTGATATACTTTATAATTCCGATAATTAATAGGCTATATGCGTATAATTTGTCAAATATTTAGGGAATATAGTCACATACGGTTTGGAATTATTTGGGAATTCCATTTCAACAAACGATGGGACTAGGCTAAATGAAAAAAATGCGTAAAGTTGACTTTGGCTGACCTTTATTGAAGAGTTGGATATAGCAAGCTCTGAATTGGGCAACAACCTTTGCAACGTATCTCATTCTGATGGGGGTTTTATGCACTAACGCATAGCCTGCTACAAAGGCAACATTTGTCGCCACCAGGTGGCCATTGTGGCGAGTTAATGCATCAAGACGGTATTTCAGCAACTAGAATTAAGGAATGGTAAGTAAATTCAAATAATTAGCAGGATAAACTGAGGGGTGAGAGCTGTATATTGTCTGACATATATTCTATACAAATTGATTCTTCTTGACAAAAATATGCTTTCAACCCTAGGCACGTGGGGTGAAAGAAGATGATTTGAACTATGATATAGGCCAACGCTCTGTATTTATGAGATTTTCAATCCGATTTAAATCAACATTTTTACTAGGCCACTCAGGAACATTCAATGTCATCTTGGTAAGCAACTCCATTGTATTTAGCCTTATATTTTATATTATTGTATTACTGAAAGGTGAATTAATCTCCCAGTGTCTGGTGGAAAGCAGACTGAACCAGGTTTTCCTCTAGGATTTTGCCTGTGCTTAGCTCCATTGCATTTATTGTTTATCCTGAAAAACTCCCCAGTCCTTACCGATTGCAAGCATACCCGTAACATGATGCAGCCACCACTATGCTTGTAAATATGGAAGAGTAGTACTCAGTAATGTGTTGTATTGGATTTGCCCCAAACATATTCAGGACAAAATGTGAATTGATTTGCCACATTTGTTTTCCAGTGTTACTTTATTGCCTTGTTGCAAACAGGATGCATGTTTAGGAATATTTTTACTCTTTATAGGCTTCCTTCTTTTCACTCAGTCAATTAGGTTAGTATTGTGGAGTAACTACAATTTGTTTTGATTTATCCTCAGTTGTTTCCAGTCATTAAACTCTGTAACCGTTTTAAAGTCACCATTGGCCTCATGGTGAAATCCTTCCTCCCCGGCAACTGAGTTAGGAAGGACTCCTGTATCTTGGTAGTGACTGGGTGTATTGAATCACCATCCAAAGTGTAATTAATAACTTCACCATGCTCAAAGGGATATTCAATATCTGCTTTTTTATTTTTTACCCTTATACCAATAGTTGCCCTTCTTTGCGAGGCATTGGAAAACCTCCCTGGTCTTTGTGGTTGAACTTGTGTTTGAAATTCACTGCTCAAATGAGGGACCTTACAGATGATTGTATGTGTGGGGTACAGAGACAAGGTAGTCATTAAAAAATAAGGTTAAACACTATTAAACACCATGCAACTTGTGAAGCACATTTTTACTCCTTATTATTTAGACTTGCCATAACATAGGGGTTGAATACTTATTGACTCAAGACATTTCAGATTTTCATTTTTTATTAATTAGTTAAAATGTCAACAAACATAATTCCACTTGACATTGTTTTAAACTCAGGCTGTAACACAACAAAATGTGCAAAAAGTCAAGATGTGTGAATACTTTGAAGGCACTGTATAATTATGTTCTGACCCCCTGACCATCCGCTTAAGAAAATAAATTGTGCCGCGGATGAATAAACCATGATTGACCCCTGACCTATAGTATGAATTTAAGTTAACTTAAAATATTTGTCATAATTTCGCAATCATTTTTATCACAGAGGCTATGTAGGCTACAGTAGCTTTAATCTAGTACATTCAGATATGTCCACAGAGGATGTAGTATTGCTGCAGGTTTACCAATAAGCATTGACCATAGATTGGCACATACAACTGAGAACAATGTACAGTAGTTACCACCAATGTAGAACTCTGTTTTTTGATATTCCACCACAGCCTCAATATGTTGTTCTACATTTAACTATGCAGTAGCGCTACATTTCAGTAATTCCTCACAACATCAATCAACAACTTCACAGGATATGATTATTTTCAATGCTCACTTTTCAAAATGACATCAATCAAGATAAATGGTTCAGTTTCAGAATTGTTTCAGTTTGAACAAACATATTTTCTTTTTGGAAAATTAATGCCAGTCAATGCTGTATATACTGTACATCTGTGCAAATATTGTATTGTTTCCCTTTTCAATAACATAACAACAGGCCCATCCTTCAGCTGTCTACCAAAAAAGTGGTGTCTGCTTTGTGTGAATGCAGAAAATAGGCTGGTTCCACCAGGCTAAGCTTAATATGGGTCCAGGGGAATAATCAGTGTGGATTGGGGGAAGCTCCACATACACCACGCTGTTTGTTTTTTTTAGACAAATATTGTTCCATAATTGAAATTGTTAAATATATTGTATAAAACCACGTCTGTATTGTTTAGGTACATTAGTATAAAATCTAAAGGGAAAGTATTGCCAACAGTCCAATGAACGTTGGCGAGAGATTGTGAGAACTACAGTCCAATACTACACAGAAGAGCATTCAAAGTCTAGTGCTGGCTTACTGTATACTACAGTACATGTAGGACTCTAGACAGTCACCAGCCAAGTAGTTCAAGTGTCTGACACAGCAGTGTTTTGAGTTTCCTGTGTTTTCTTCTGACCAATGAGAACATCCTAAAAATGGCAGAACAAAAAAAAAAACGTTTATGGCTTTTCAAATCATAGTACAGTTCTTTAGTGACATTAAATAACCAAAGCGAGAGCTGCTTTGGCTTCTTTATGATGTTGGAGTAGCATACTGCTGTGAACACGGTGGTTGATTTGATAAAAATGAATGTGGTATGGCACTTTGCTTGGTATAATCATGTTATGCCCTCATAACGCATTGCCACATCGCCTGGCTTACATCTGTTCTAGATCCAAACATTTAACTATTTACATATGTGTCAAATAACACTTGACTTCAACGACACTTGGATGAAAATCAAAAGACAAACCCAAACACTTACGATAGACCTAAATCTAAATGTCATTTTATCTTTTTAGTGCAGTAACACACAACGAAGTGATATCAGACCTGGGTATAAATACTATTTGAAATCTTTCAAATACTTTGCACGTTTAGGGCTAATCCATTGGTTACATTGTGCCTGGCCAGCTCAATCATGTAAAGCTAAAGTATTTGAAAGATTCCGAAATACTATTTGAACCCAAGGTCTCATATCAATGTCATTTGTTGTTTAGACCAGGTGCTATAAAATGCTTTTGAAGATGCATCGCTACAAGGGACATCTTATCTAGTATAAGACCCCTAAAGTGACAAATGTGTTTCCATGCTTGTTTGGAAGTCAAAGTACATGACAAGATGGCCTCCTGAATGGTTGACCTGTATTTCACAAGTGTTCTTGTGCATGTTGCCTTGTCTCATTGGTCCCTCTTCGTCTTGTCACACTCTCCGGAACACTTCGAAAAGGCAGGCCACAGAGTGCATGCGGTAGAAGAGGGTAATCGGCATGGCGAAATTGAGAACTGTGGTCCATGTGGTGAAGCCAAACGTCTCCTCCTCTAGGCCGTTGTCATACTGGGGTCTGCAGCCAAAGGCAGGAAGGATCCAGAGCTGCAGTAAAGGAGACACCAATAAGGTTAAACTTAACTTGGTATTGTTTTTTTTGTGTGGTAAATGCATGCTGTATTTCATAAACTCCTAGCTGTGCAATACATTTCCCAACTGGGACATTGAATGAAAGGTAGATAGTAAAAGTAGCTAGAAGGGTAAGAAATGGGGGAGAATCATACAGTATGTGTGCTTGAGAGCTAGCTATACCCTATGACAATAACACCACTGACTATTATCAATAAATAAATCATAATAAATAATAAGTAAAGAACAGCAAGCTTACTGAGATGTTGCACATGAAAAGGAAGACGGCGATGTTCTTCAGGATCTGACTCTTCTTGCTCGGGGTCACCTCCACGTTGTTCTCCACCTGATGGGGCACTTCCAAATGTTTCTGTGGGCACCCATTCACCTGTCCACTCTCCTTCTGCACATTCTCCAGCGTGACGCAGCCGTTGTCCGGATTCTCGTACGCCTGGTTGATGATTCCGTTGTAGGGTGGAGACAAGGAGGAGTTCACAGAGAATATCTCTGGTGCAGGCCCCGCCACCTCAGTGTCCTCCCTCTCACCGTCCTCCTGCTGGCGGTAGAGGGACTCAATGATGAACAGGTTCTGGATGTACTTCTCTAGGATGCTGAGCAGCGAGTACATCAGGTTGGTCCAGCGGTAGCTCGGGCTGCTGCGTGAGGCTGACACGGCCACCACGCTGCACCAGGAAACGAGCCAGGAGCCCACCGACGAACCAAACAGGAGCTCTGTGTCCAGCTTCCGTGAGGGGTTCTTGGTGGTGTCCATGGGAATGGGGTCGGCACGGTAGATGAGCAGACCAGTGACCCCGGCCGAGCACATGACCACCAGCATGACGATGCCGTAGTAGTAGAAGATTGCAATGGTTGACTCCCGGATGTCCAGCGACTCTTCCACGTGGATGATGTAGACCACCAGTACGCCGATGGTGCTGGCCAGAGCGGCGAGACCCAGGATGGGGCCGACTACCAGCCCCTGGGTCTTGGTAGCCAGCCTTTTCCGGTTGTGCTCGAGGTCAATGGTGCGCCCTATGTTCTTCCACATGACGAAGAGCATTACCGAGACAAAGATGTGGTACTCGATGTTGAAGGGATAAAGGTAGTAGAGGCCGTTGACGAACATGGAGCAGGCACTGATAGTGCAATTACAATGAGGTTCCATAGCCACTGAAACTCACATTAAAAAAACAAAATATTGTGTCAATTTCAAGCCCAGTGCATTCCCACTTCTGCCACCATATGTAACTTTATGTACTTTACAAAACATTGACCTCCAATTTGTGTATACAAGTATACTACACAGAGGTTAGAAACTCTCAAGTTAATCAAATATTTCTGGCAATAAGGTTTATTTCAATGTTTTTTGCATGAGGCCAGTTGTTTTCTTTGGGTCTTATGTAACAGAATTAAACAATCCTTTGCCATCAGCAACAAGGGTGGTAGGAAGGGAATTTAGAGTCTAGTTATTTACCAAATGAACTGACCTTGTGCTGTTTGGGCCTCACAGCTCAATGTCCTAGTCATTTCAGCTATGGAAATCTTCATGTAGCAGTGGGTGGTGTGATCAATATCACCACAAACTGCTCTTCACACGTGTGATGAGAATATCAGATTGGTGGATCAAGTGTATCAACCAACTTTCTCAACACCAATATACACAATTCAGCACATTGGACTAAAATTACTTTTCCCTCAAAATAATGCTTTCCATGTACTTGTTGAAGCCCTACCATTTCCTTGTGCTGCCCTCTAAAGACAGCTTCTTAACTCAACCCTGTACCTCTACCTACTGTACTCACTACCCCCACTCCTCCCAAAAAGGTACCACTACGGTGGTTCTCCTCCTTAGAGCAGCCCGGGCTTAAGATGTATCAGTCACTGTAATTGCAACGCCCTTGGGAGCAGCCTGGCCTGGGACAATCGCGTCTGAGGTATCGCAAGCTGAGGGGCGGGTGTTCGGGGCCAGCAACTGTGCGTGTGTCGTGAAACCTAAAAGAGTAAACGTTCAACACAAACAAGACCTTCTGGACTGTCTATTCCATCCCCTCCCCTTCAAACCCCCTTCACCTGTCTTTCATCCAATTAAGTGAGCTTCTCAAGCGAACTATTGTCCTTTTTTCAAGCAGCCATTCGACCCTGGTCCCCTTACCCATGGTGAGATTTTCAAAACCCAGGGCAGTCAGCCTTGTGCTGTGGTGGTTTAGCAAGTGATTGGCCTCAGACATCACACCGCTGCACCACAGCAGCAGGTTAGTGAAGACTGCATGGATGACGCCAAACCTGACGGGAAACATCCATGAATCAAAATAGAAATTGATTGTCACAATAGTCGTTGCTGGGTAGATAAATTATCGCATGGCTTGTGACAATCTCAAAATACAGATTTATTATATTTCACAATACCTTTCAAAGGTCTCAAAGGACTTGATGACGTCTTTGATGTGAAACCAAAGGAAATGCACCTAAAACAAAACTCAAATTAACATTTGTACCAAACTAGCACTGACAAGACACTCACTATATCAGTCTAAAAAACTTTTCTGGTGAAGGCTTTCATTTGGACTGTGAAAATGAATCACCAGAATGTGAGAACATATCAAATGACCTCTCAACTGAAGGATTACCTCCGCCTGCATTACGTTTTACTCCAATAACATGGATAATGACAGGATTATTTTGTACAGACAACTCTTTTTCTTGCCTGAGAAACAAAGTGTACATTATTCCACTTCAAGATAAAGCTCTATACATTACCCGCTTAAGTGGTATTTAGATACCTTTACTGGAAAAACTTTTGAACAGAGCTGCCAGCTTACCTGTTAACACTTTACATATTTAAGAAAATGTATAAAATGGGTTTATACATGGTAAATAAGTTGTTAGTTATTACTTTATAAATCTAAAATAAATACATTATAATTGAATACATTTGTTTAAACTGTGTGCTTGTCATTTAGCTGCTCGCCAAATTCTGAGGTTATGGCTGCACTGTCAATAATAATAGTAATATCAATAACAGTACATTCATATATAATAAGCACATTATTAAGCAAGCCCAAAAATAGCACATGTTTTACTTATGTGTTATAACTGTTTATTACAGATTTTTAAACCATCTATATATGGAATAATCCGTTTAGAAATTACAAACCACTTTATAAATCCTTCTAAGTATAGGCCATACCATAATGAAAAGTGTTATCAAATCAACATAGAATGGGGGTTGTATCTTACCTGTGCTATTGTGTGAGTTGCGTGGATGATGGGGTATACCACTAGAACAGCCGACAGGCATGATCGATAGCCCACAAAATAACCAATATTGAAGGCATCCATGATCAACGAGAGGAGCGCAAGAAGAGTTAAACCCCCTATAATCAATGAAACATTCGTTGTTAAGAGGCTGCATTGAAACGAAAAAGTATGCAAAAATATCCTTTAATTGCTTTTGATGTCAATTCAATGTTTGCTTGTTTCTCCGCCAAAGTTTTATAAACCAAAAACAAATCTATTTGGAAAAGTTCCATCAGCTACTTGAGAAGCATTTAACTATACAAAACATTGAAAATCCAGCCTCGAGATTTACATTCACAACACCATTTTACATACTGGAAACCTAATCTTCCAAATATCTGTACCTTTTATCCAAGAGGTAGTAGCATGCACATCCTTTTCTGCCTGTAAATTACTCTGCATGCCTCTCCTCACGATGTACCACATCATCCATAGCAGCTGGACGATTATGAGGGTCGTGATAAACGACAGCAGGTGCTCTTCCTTCACGGGTGCTCCATTGTTACCAATAGCCAGCATCAAGGACACGCCGATCAAAAGTAAATTAATCCCATACTGGCCGCTCAGAATCTCCGCATTCTTCTGCGGATAGTCCTCAGTCAAACTGACTTTCAATTTGGTGAATATTTCACTTTCTTGCTCTGAGCTGGAGGACAAGGTGGAGGAACTGTGACAGTCTACCTTATTTAAACACATACTATGAGGGCCACCGTGCTCAGCCATGGCGCCTAAATATGTAACATTCGAGTCCGAAAGGAAGAGCAATATCAACAAAGTGTGCTACAAGTACATTTGTGAAAGGCCAAGTGCTCAACCTGTAGCAATAAGGTGGGGACGCAATTGGATACAAACGTTGCCAACTGCAAGTTGATTCAGTCCAAAGACGGTCTCACTTGTTTCATGCTTTCATTCAGTGTCCAGCTTTACTAACATGGTGTGTTTGACCTATTATTGTCATCCTGGACCATTTAGATTAAATTACTTTATATCACCTTATATAACCGCTTGCTGGGTGAATTCAGCGGAATAGATTGAATTCCAGCCATCGGCGACGCACATCCGTAGTCCAGTTGAACCCGCCATACATTTTTATTTTTTGAGAAATTGGTGAACTAAAAGTGCCAATCATTCACATAATCTACTTGATCATGTAATAGCTTAATCTCCAAAAAGCTTTTTCCATGGTCGTTGCCAACTAGCACTTGTCTCTATCTGGAAGTGTCTACATGCGACTTCTCGCTATCAGAATACTAAGATCGCATAGAAAAGACAAGTCTAGATGCACAAAAGTCCCATTGTGTTCTGATTGTGATCAGATCTGGTTGACCACAGGACGTGGGTGGATAGTCTGCGTATTTCTCCTCAGTCTGGACGCAATCAGGCAACCGAAAGCGCATACAGTGCGCGATTTCATCAGATCTCTGCCCACAAGTCTCCAGAAAACGTGTGTTATGGGAGCGAGAGGCACCTTCCTTTTTATTATGGGACACTTTTTTCACAGTATTTTGCCTGGTGGGAGGTACTATGTCAATGTGGGCGTGGGTTTCAAAGTGCGACACACGTCCACGTTCAACCCATAACCCTCCTCCAGTAGTATGGTTACAAGTCGTTTTAGCTAACATTACACTCCTTGCCACTCCTGTCATTTGCCAAAAAGTTTGTCCTGGTCATTTACCGTGTCTTTGGCAAATGACATGGTGTACAACGAGTGGAATAAAATTGCTGAACAGGAGACTGCAACCAGGTTTCTCTGCCTGTGCCCACAAAGCACATTGCATGTTACATGACCAACAGCAAGGTCAAGCAAGTTAATGTTTTGGACTACAAAAAACGAATGATTTAGAATCACAGAGTTTCCGCAAGTCTCAAAGAAATCAGGAGCTGACTCCAAAAATCCAGCACCATTTCAATATTTCGACATCATAAAATCACCTATTCGTAGTCTAATACAGTGACATCTAAAAGATACCAAAAACAATTTAGTCCAGTCGATGTAAGATAAATATGTGGTTGTTCATAGTTCTGATTTCTGTTTATGTGCTTGCTGTAGGTTCATGCAAGTAGAAAAACATGTTGACTCACCCTACTTGTAGAGAAACTTCAATGCCATCCTCCTCTCTCTCATGTTGATGAAACGGTCTATGACTCTGTCACAATATACACCCTTTTATGTTTTGTTGTCCTAGGCTACCTGGCTAAAATGCTTGCTCGCTAGCCTAACTTCCTTTCATGGGCAACTTTAGCTACTTAACATTAGCCTTCTAGATCTAGCTACATATTGAACTACCATCCTCTCAGGCCAGTGGCACAATTTATGCATTTATGATTGGATCAGAATCGCCATTATAATCATTGGCCAGTATGGAGAATAAAGTAAAACCACAAGTCCAAATCGCTATCTCCATCCATGGCTAATTTAGGAAAAGGACATTTTTAGCAAGCTAGCTTACCACCTGAGGACAACAACACAACGAGATGCAACAATTCAAGTTGTTTTTGTCAATTGTGTATTGCTCTCTTGTTATATGAGTAGAGGGAAGCTAAATACAAACTGGCTCCTGTTGACACATTTTTTTTGGTGAGTCAGGACCATTCACAGTTGACCTCATTAAGTTTAGCTCTACGCTGGTTGGCTATTATTTTATTATTATTATTTTTTAATCAAGGGAGGCCAAATTCTTGCTGTCTTCCCTTGCATTCACTTCTATGGGCAGCAAAAATGTCATACTCTTTTTGACCAGAGAGCATCAGATAGATGGCCTACACATACAGAGAAAAGAGAGGCGCCGTTTCGCTCACTAGGCTGCTTTCTCGGGTGAGACATTCAGCTTCTTGTGAATTGAAGGAAAATTATAAAACACAGAAAGGTAAATGGAAAAAGCCACCCCTCAGAGCCAGGTTCCTCTCCTCTCCATTCTCCTTCAGATCTGAAATTGGATTGTGAAACTTGCCAGCCAACCAAAAAAAGCAAGGCGAAACAATTCAGGCATTCTTGAAAGTCAGGACAATCCTTGTCCTGCAGAAACATTATTTTTATAGTTGAAAATGTTTTATGTTGCAAGCAGTAGGCATTTAGAACTAAATATGAAATGGGGTTTTATAGTTACTTGTGACATCATGTGCCCCTACATTCGGCAATCGACATTTATATAAAATAAACACCATTAACATTAGCATATGTCACAATGAAGAAAGTTCGACAAAAGAAAAATCCATCCCTGTCGAACAGATAAAAATGTTGTTGATCTTTAAAAAAGGTCTCCTATACATGTTTTAATTAAACATGTCACAATGATTTGTTTTTGACATTGCTTTTGTCAAATAAATATGGATCAATAAAAACAACTTTGTCCATAGGCAAATTATACACAAATATAATATGACGTTTATCTAAACCGTATAGCTCCACATTGACATGATTGGGTGAAGGTATGTGGGGAAGGAAGGTCCTGTATAAACAAAAGCTCACTTCCTTTACAACAGCTCTGTGCTGCTCTGTGAAGGCAAGGAGTATAAATGCCCTGACTTCTGGAGAGGCCATATCCCCGTAAATGCTGCAAGGCAAATGCAGACAATGGATTGACCATGTAGCGTATTTTATGGACTCAGCACATATGGGTAACATCCATTACTGTACTTTCGACTAAAAGCCAATCAATGCTTGATCCGAAAATGTGTTCGGAGGCTTCATATGGAGGGTTTGATGCAATTACGGAGCCTCTGAAGGCATGCAGAGGCCAAATTGAGCTCTGTACTACTTCGCCATGCGCTGCACACATTTTTTAACAATTTAGAGTGCTCCGAAGAGCACCTGCGCTATAGAAATTCAACAGTCAACTGACTGGGACTTCAAATAGTCCTATGGCACGTCAAGGGAACTGTAACGTACTGTTCAGATGGGTTAAATGATAACTGAAGTCTGGACACTGACTGTAGGCCTATATCCTTTCACATAGCCTTAATAATAACTCCTGCAGAATTAAGCATTTCTTGCACTGCTCTGTTAGCACTTCACCAAATCTTTCCCAAACATTACATCTCTCTTCTTTTTATTTTCAACTATCTATTTAGCAGCTTTTCTCTTGTTGAATCAACTCTGACATTAGCTGTAGTTAAAAAGGAAATGGATCTCCATTGCCATTCCCAATCCCATGGAAATGTCCTCCGGCTATTCAGTTAGTAGCTCCTGTCCATCCAGAAGAGTTGGACGTGGTTCTCATTCCAAAGGGATTCCCCTCTATCCTTATGGTACGGTAGGTGATGGAATTAAAAATATATATATAATAAAGGTTACTGAAGTCATATTTCAAACCGTAAGTTAACAACTGAGCACACCATAGACTCTTTAACAACTAACTTTGTACTCTCTGTGACATTCAGACCACTTGGATTATCTTTGAGGTGGTGGAGGGGGAAAATGGCTGCAGTGACTTTGAGAACTTCAATTGGAGGTTGTGAAATAAAAAGGCTGGATTAGGATCAATAGAATTAGAACGGCTGCATGCTGTAAAGGGTACATGACAAATGTAATGACGGAACATTAGGACCGATGTCAGACGAGCAGACTTAGTCAATTACATAACTAGAGATGGTCTTGTTATGCTGCTGGAAATGTGATGGTTTAACAATGTGAGAAGAATATATTCAAGCCAGCACATCATGATCTGGGTAGGCACAATGGTGTAAAAAGGTTACTAGTGTGTGAATTAATGTGAGTAGGAAAATGTAACAATTCTTACATATCCCTTCCCTGTCTGGTCTCTCAACGAGGAGTACTTTTGAATGAGTGCAGTGCACACATCCATGTATTGCCGGGTAGTGTGATACTTAAAGCAAAAGAGAAACATACAGGATTACTAACAATTCTATTTGTAACACAAATTACATTGATTGATGGCGTTGATTATCATCAAGTAAAAGTTGACTATGTGCTATCAGTTGCTGTGATTATCAAATCAAATCAAATCAAATTTATTTATATAGCCCTTCGTACATCAGCTGATATCTCAAAGTGCTGTACAGAAACCCAGCCTAAAACCCCAAACAGCAAGCAATGCAGGTGTAGAAGCACGGTGGCTAGGAAAAACTCCCTAGAAAGGCCAAAACCTAGGAAGAAACCTAGAGAGGAACCAGGCTATGTGGGGTGGCCAGTCCTCTTCTGGCTGTGCCGGGTGGAGATTATAACAGAACATGGCCAAGATGTTCAAATGTTCATAAATGACCAGCATGGTCGAATAATAATAAGGCAGAACAGTTGAAACTGGAGCAGCAGCACAGTCAGGTGGAAGTTGAAACTGGAGCAGCAGCATGGCCAGGTGGACTGGGGACAGCAAGGAGTCATCATGTCAGGTAGTCCTGGGGCATGGTCCTAGGGCTCAGGTCAGTTGAAACTGGAACAGCAGCATGGCCAGGTGGACTGGGGACAGCAAGGAGTCATCATGTCAGGTAGTCCTGGGGCATGGTACCTAGGGCTCAGGTCCTCCGAGAGAGAGAAAGAAAGAGAGAAGGAGAGAATTAGAGAACGCACACTTAGATTCACACAGGACACCGAATAGGACAGGAGAAGTACTCCAGATATAACAAACTGACCCCAGCCCCCCGACACATAAACTACTGCAGCATAAATACTGGAGGCTGAGACAGGAGGGGTCAGGAGACACTGTGGCCCCATCCGAGGACACCCCCGGACAGGGCCAAACAGGAAGGATATAACCCCACCCACTTTGCCAAAGCACAGCCCCCACACCACTAGAGGGATATCTTCAACCACCAACTTACCATCCAGAGACAAGGCTGAGTATAGCCCACAAAGATCTCCGCCACGGCACAACCCAAGGGGGGCGCCAACCCAGACAGGATGACCACAACAGTGAATCAACCCACTCAGGTGACGCACCCCCTCCAGGGATGGCATTATGACAAGACAGTATGGAGAGATAGAGGATGGAGGACAGAGATAGAAGAACGCAATAATCACACTGTAAATACATTCATTGAGCATTCAGTTACAATTGGAAAAGAAAGAAATAACACAGAACACATTATAATCACACTGCAAATACATCCAAAGACTTTATATAGAGGCTAACCTGTTTGTAGATCCATATCTTTGAAATTGTCTTTCTTTGGTCTGAAATACTGAGGACAGAACAGGTTGCCCCAATACACCAGCCTGAAAAACATCAAAGACATATTTTTGTCACGTTTAAAATAACCTACATCGGGTGGTCCCCCCCCCACCCACATAACGGGACCGTGAAAGACAGGGACTAAAGGGAGGAGGATGGAAAGAGATTGTGAGAGTGTATCATTGGGTCATCTGTGTGTGTGTCTTACCTGTTTGTGGAGGTTGAGTTTCTCACAGCACCCAAACTCTATGAAAGCAGGCCACCCTGACATACCAGCCTGAAATACATAAATTAGACAAATTCAACATGAGTAGTTGATATGAAATGTAACATCTAATAAAAAAAATGTTTTTGTCAAGATTAACAACCTAGATTAGTTCATCTCCCTTTCTGTCTGTCCCACTGGGCACATACGTCAGTACGTCAATTCAATATCTATTGCACATTGGTTCAACGTAATTTAATTGAAATTCCGTGAAAACAATGTTGATTCAACTAGAGTGTGTGGGCTGAGTGTGTGTATTGTGTGTGTGTGTGTGTCATACCTGTTTGTGGAGGCTGAGTTTCTCACAGCACCCACACTCTCTACAACTTAACTGGACAGGCGCATGATAAGATAGGGACTAAAGTCTTAAAGAGAGGTGGCTGGAAGGAGATGGCGAGAGACTTTATCTGAGTATGAGTATAAATGAGTATAAATGAGTACATATATCTGAGTATAAATGAGGACATTCCGTACATTTCTCAATATTGAATATAGCTAGCTAAAGTTACAGTAACTTTAACTAGCTAGCATTAACTAAATCATACCAACAATTATACAACAATTATCAGCTAACATTACAGGCTATGTAACTTGGCTAGCAGAAGAAAAACGAAGACTACATTACATGATTTATATAAATAAACTCAGCAAAAAAATAAATGTACCTTTTTCAGGACCCTGTCTTTCAAAGATAATTCCTAAAAATCCAAATAACTTCACAGATCTTCATTGTAAAGGGTTTAAACACTGTTTCCCATGCTTGTTCCATGAAACATAAACAATTAATGAACATGCACCCGTGGAACAATCGTTAAGACACTAACAGCTTACAGACGGTAGGCAATTAAGGTCACAGTTATGAAAATTTAGGACACCAAAGAGGCCTTTCTACTGACTCTGAAAAACAGTAAAAGGAGATGCTCATCTCCATGATGGTGCCTTCGACATGCTGCAAGGAGGCATGTGGCCAGGGAAATAAATTGCAAAGTCCGTACTGTGAGACGCCATAAGACAGTGCTACAGGGAGACAGGACGCACAGTTGATTGTCCTCACGGTGGCAGACCATGTGTAACAACACCTGCACAGGATCGGTACATCCGAACATCCCACCTGCGGGACCGGCTCAGGATGGCAACAACAACTGCCTGAGTTACACCAGGAATGCACAATCCCTCCATCAGTGCTCAGACTGTCCGCAATAGGCTGAGAGGCTGGACTGAGGGCTTGTAGGCCTGTTGTAAGGCAGGTCCTCACCAGACATCACCGGCAACAACGTCACCTATGGGCACAAACCCACCTTCGCTGGACCAGGCAGGACTGGCAACAAGTGCTCTTCACTGACGAGTCGTGGTTTTGTCTCACCAGGGCTGATGGTCGGATTCGCATTTATCGTCTAAGGAATGTGCGTTACACCGAGGCCTGTAGTCTGGAGCGGGATCGATTTGGAGGTGGATGGTCCATCATGGTCTGGGGCGGTGTGTCACAGCATCATCGGACTGAGCTTGTTGTTATTGCAGGCAACCTCAACGCTGTGCGTTACAGGGAAGACATCCTCCTCCCTCATGTGGTACCCTTCCTGCAGGCTCACCCTGACATGACCCTCCAACATGACAATGCCACCAGCCATATGGCTCGTTCTGTGTGTGAATTCCTGCAAGGCAGGAATGTCAGTGTTCCTCCCAGAAATGTCCGTAAACTTGCAGGTGCCTTGGTGGAAGAGCGGGGTGACATCTCACAGCAAGAATGGGCAAATCTGGTGCAGTCCATGAGGAGGAGATGTACTGCAGTACTTAATGCAGCTGGTGGCCACACCAGACACTGACTGTTACTTTTGATTTTGACCCCCCTCCCCCTTTGTTCAGGGACACATTATTCCATTTCTGTTAGTCACATGTCTGTGGAACTTGTTCAGTTTATGTCTCAGTTGTTGAATCTTGTTACGTTTATATAAATATGTACACATGTTAAGTTTGCTGAAAATAAACGCAGTTGACAGTGAGAGGCTGTTTCTTTTTTTGCTGAGTTTATACATCAACAACCAATTAGTAGACAATTAGTAGGCAATGCCTACTCACAATTGGTCAAAATCACAATGGACATAATTGGAAACACGGATCTTCCTCTATCTTTTTTAGTACAAAACATAGAAAAACACCATTTTCACATACAGTATGTTGATGTTGGGGTGGTGCTGGAGATGATGAATATGAAGTTAAAAAATGGTGCAGTTTCACTTTAAATGTTCCTTTTTTAACTTTATATTATTCTAAAGGATCCTCAAGGAACCTTTTATTTTTAGAGTGTACAGTTAGGCCCTAAAATGTAGGCTTATACACTAATGCCAGATAGCTAAAAATAATGAAAGGAAAACCTCAATGTAGCCTATAGATATAAATTGCACAATAATTATACATTTATGGCTTTTCAAACTCACGCTGAAATCTATGACCACCGTGAACGCCCACCGGGGAAAATGGCGTAAAAAGAGTGTGTCTTAAGGGTCATTTTTCATTATAACGTTGGGGGAAAGACATTCCTAGCATGTGGGAAATGTGTTTGCTGCAGTAGCGGTGCTTGAGTAAAATCACTGGGGAAGCCAAGCCAGGAAAAAAAGCTTTATTACAACCTATGTGTTGTGATAATTGCATTGTTTGCTGTAACGAAGACACTCACAGGTGCAGAAGGTGAGTATTTATTGATAAAAAGACAAATAAACCAAATAGGAGACGCGTACTGAACGTGAACACAAACCAATACTGCCTGATGACTGAGGCTACTGAGGGCTAATTAAAGGGAAGGTAATCAAGGTGATGAAGTCCAGGTGTGCGTAATGATGGGGAGCAGGTGTGCTGTAATAATGGTTTCCAGGGCTGGTGGTTAGTAGACCTGCGACGAGTGCTGGAGAGAGGGAGCTGGAACAGGTGTGACATTTGCTTTATAACCTGTTAGTTCATATGCCTTTACACCATGAGGCCGAGAAAACACAGTGGCAGAATAAATTCAACCACACCTGTTTCATCACAAAACCAGAGAACAACATCTGTAACCAAATATGTGCAAAAGAATTGAGAAATAAGCTTTTTGTACATATGGAAAATGTCTCTGAACATTTAGATTCGATTGGAAGCAGTCATTTTGCTCATAGTTTGCCTTCAGTTCATCTTGCCAAACTATTTTGTTGGTCATGCATGGTGGGGTTCCAACTTCCCTTTCGTCATTGTATGCCAAAAATATTAAACCAAATATTAGGGATATATATATTTTGAAATTTCCCTTGGATTGACGTTTGAGTGTTTTCGATTGAAGGCCAACAATAGTTGTACATTCATTACAAACCACGTTTCCATCCAGTTTTTATGCGAGTAAAGTCATACCGTTTAACATACACAAACCTGGACAGCTGTGATGGAATTTCATAAATGCCACAGATGTTATTTCGACATAGTGGGTTATTTTTGTCTTTAAAATGTATTACAACTAATTATTGATTTAATAACCATCATATCAGGGTAAACTTGGAGTCACGCGATGATATGGTGTGTTGTCGTCCCACTACGACTCGGAAAACCATGCAGTTTATTAGGCTACAGATTAAATTAATAATGTTGAACTTCACTGGGTGGTGAAAGTGCATGGTGATCTTGATGCTCCATTCCAATACATTTCGAGGGTCTTATTCTGATGACATGATGATCGACGCTTGACTGCAGTTCGAAAAATAAAATTATCGTTTTTTTCCATAATAATTTCATCATGTAGACTAGCCTACCCGCACTGTATATGCTAACTGTTGGCTCGATCGCATGTGCGTGACAAAACTATCGCTCGATTTGAAAATGCGATGGAAACACATTGAACTTGATGTTTGTTCAGTAAGCCTATTTGAACACTTAGGCGTTAAAGTACATTTTGTGTGCACTACCTTGACACGCACTGATTTTTATCCACAATAAATCAGTTTGGTGGAAACACACCTGGTGGGAAAGAAGTTTCTTCAGACCCATTATAAATACAATGTTACCCAAATAAAGAGACTCAAGTTCATATCAATGTCTTTTAAGGTTAGTCTTTTTGCCAACAGTAGAAAACAAGGTTGACATAAGCAACAATGCACTTATATAACAAAGTTTTAATTTAAGCAGACACATTTACACTGCTAATAGCACAATAGCTTTCTGAATCACAAAGAAAACTAAACATTTATTCAAAAACATATACAAAAACTATTAAAGCACTTAATGCTTTGTTAATTTCTTAAATATAATATATGCATGTAAAACATTTAAAATTTATTTTAAAAGTCAGTCAAACTGTAGTCATTCACTTTATGTTGAGGCTTTAGTACTGTAAAATAAACAAAAATAATTGCATCCCGAAGTAGGTACTTAGTTATTATTGGTGCTTAAGCTCTCTGAACAAACATATGAACGCAACATGGTACAATTTCAACGATTTTACTGAGTTACAGTTCATATAAGGAAATCATTCAATTGAAATAAATGCGTCCCTAATCGATGGATTTCACGACTGGGCAGGGGTGCAGCTACGGGTGGGCCTGGGAGGGCATCGGCCCACACACTTGAGGAGCCAGCTCCCACCCAATCAGAATGAATTTTCACCACACAAGGGCTTTATTACAAAAATAAATAATCCACAGTTTCATCAGTTGTCTAGGTGGCTGGTCTCAGACAATCCCGCAGGTGAAGAAGCCGAATGTGGAGGTCCTGGGCTGGCGTTGTTACATGTGGTCTGCAGTGGTGAGGCCGGTTAGAAGTACTGCCAAATTCTTTAAAAGAAAGTATAGTAAAGAAATTAACATTACATTCTCTGGCAACAGCTCTGGTGGACATTTCTGCAGTCAGCATGCCAATTGCACACTCCCTCAAAACTTGAGACATTGTGTTGTGACAAAACTTCACATTTTAGTGGCCTTTTATTGTCACCAGCACAAGGTGCACCTGTGTAATGATCATGCTGTTTAATCAGCTTCTTGATGTCAGATGGATGGATTATCTTGGCAAAGGGGAAATGCTCACTAACTGAGATGTAACCAAATATGTGCACAAAATTGGAGAAATAAGCTTTTATTGCATATGGAAAATGTATGGGATCTTTTATTTCAGCTCAGTAAACCAACACTTTACATGTTGAGTTTATATTTTTGTTCAGTATAATAATATAATTTTGAAATTAGCGATAAGTATTGGAATTAACAAATACTAACAATACCAATTCTTACACAATAAAACTACATTGAGATTCATAGGATTAAAAAATGTTTTATTCCATCTGGATTTAAATTATGGAGAGATAGAAGGTATTGGATTTAACAATTAAAAATATTGTTTATAATACCGATTCTTATACAATCTATATTGTTGGTTCATAAGAGCATATTTATTTAAATGTTGGCATCTTACCTTAACATTTCACCCAAGCATTGATATGAGCATAACAACTCCCATGAACTGGGTAAACAGGAGAACGGGGGTGAGGAACGACCACACAGGCCACAGTGCTATATTAAAACTGGGGAGAAGAAAAAACAAATGTGCTTGAGACCAAGATCATTGTGATTACCATTGGAGAGATTGTAAAATAGGCTTACAACTTACTAACCGAAAGCATTATGTAATTAGCTAGATATTAACTCTAAAACCCTTATTATCAGTAGAGTTTTCAGCGGTTAGCTTCACCCACAGTTGGCTGCATGTGAGCTACAATTCCCGCGCTGTTTTAACGTTTAGAAGCGTAAATAATCATTGTTTGCATATGCCCCTTTATCTTTCATATGAACGAGATAAAATAAATAAATATATATATATCCAAAGAAAAAAAGATACACTTTCTGTAGCAGTTTTACACAGATCCACAAGCTGTGTGTGCCTCCAGTTGACGAACTACACTTCCTCCACAGTTACGCTCACACACAGGTGTTCGGAGCACCCTAGATAGTTCTTTAGCACAGGCAGCCACCTATGTCTTCAGTTTGTCTTCCGTAAACAAGAGCTGTAACCTGGAGATATTGCCGTGCGGGAACACTATCCCTCAACCTATTAAAAGGTGTGTAACGTAACCTTTTGTTTTTGAAAATGATTTATCACTGACATGAAAGTTACGTTCCTTATGTTTCCAAAACCGTACCGCAAGCAATGTGTTTTACATGTTCAGAATGAGCCCCGGGGTCTTAACAAAACTCCACCAGCCAGAAGATACTATTGTCAATAGGCGCTAAAGGTACAGTGCTTTCAGAAAGTATCCATACCCCTTGACTTATTTTCAATGTTGTGTTGAGGACATAAAATAAAATAACAAGTACATTACATTAGTTAACCAAACATCACAGGCATCATAAACAAATTATTAAAGTCAATCAAAACAATTGCACACCTCGGTGAACTCATTTCTCATCAGGGTTTTAAACTGCCCTTGTGATTCCAAAAATGTGGAGTGTTTAAACTAAAACCAGATTTATCTAGTTCAGTGGAGACTAGTGAAAGAGTTAACCAACCACATGAACGGGTTTGGTATTTCATGCTCTTACAATTTAACAATGAAGTTAGGTAAGTCAGAAGCTTGTAGAGCGTTGTAAACAAAAAGGCAGCAATGAAGTGAACTACGGGATTTTAAAGAGGAGTGGCCAACCTTTTGATATGGGATGCAGTGATGCGTATTAAAAAATCACTTGATGTGATAAAGCAAAGGCCGCTATTAAGTGGCTATTAAGAGTTCTGTTACAGCCGGAATAAAAATATTTATTAAATAGATTTTTTTCTCTCCCATCTACTACACACAAAACCCCAGATGTCTTATTTTACCAGGTGACAAATATTTTACTATAATAACAAAATTAAAACATGTTTTTAGACATTTTTTGAAAATGAAATACAGAAATCTCTCATTTACCTAAGTGTTCACACCCCTGAGTCAATCAATAAATGTTAGAATCACTTTTGGCAGTGATTACAGCTGTGAGTCTTTATGGATAAGTCTCTAAGAGCTTTGCACACCTGGATTGTACAATATTTGCACATTATTATTTCAAAAAATTATTCAAGCTCTTAGAGACTTATCCAGAAAGACAGCTGTAATCGCTGAAAAAAGTGATTCTAACATTTTTTTTGACAGCCATTTTCAAGTCTTGCATTAGATTTTCAAGCTGATTTATGTAAAAAATGTAACTAGGCCATGAAGGAACATTCATTGTCGTTTTGGTAAGCAACTCCAGCGAATATTTGGCCTTGTGTTTTAGGTTGCCCTGCTGGAAGGTGAATGTCTGTCAGTATCTCGTGGAAAGCAGACTGAACCAGGTTTTCTAGGATTTGCCTGTGCTTAGCACTATTCCGTTTCGTCCCCCCCCCCCCTAGTCCTTGCAGATGAAAAGCATACCCATAACATGATGCAGCCACCACCATGCTTGAAAATATGAAGAATAGTACTCAGTGATGTGTTGTATTTGCCCCAATCCTAACGCTTTGTATTCAGAACACGAAGCTAATTTCTTTGCCACATTTTTGACTTTACTTTAGTGGCTTATTGGAAACAGGATGCACGTTTTGGAATATTTTATTCTGTACAGGCATCTTTTCAGTCGGTCATTTAAGATAGTATTGTGGAGTAACTACAATGTTGTTGATCCATCCTCAGTTTCTCCGTTCACAGCCATTAAACTCTAACTGTTTTAAAATTCCCATTGGCCTCATTGTGAAATCCCTGATACATTCCTCTCTGGCAACTGATTTAGGAAGGATGCCTGTATCTTTACAGTGACTGGGTGTATTGATACACCATCCAAAGTGTAATTAATAACTAGAGATCGACTGATTAATGGCCAATTAATTAGGGCCGATTTTAAGTTTTCATAATCGGAAATTTGTCATTTTGGACGCCGATTATTATTATATATTTTTTTTATTTAATCTTTATTTAACTAGGCAAGTCAGTTAAGAACACATTCTTATTTTCAATGACGGCCTAGGAACAGTGGGTTAACTGCCTCGTTCAGGGGCAGAACGACAGATTTTTACCTTGTCAGCTCAGGGATTCAATCTTGCAACCTTACGGTTAACTAGTCCAACGCTCTAACCACCTGCCTCACGAGGAGCCCGCCTGTTACGCAAATGCAGTAAGAAGCCAATGTAAGTTGCTAGCTAGCATTAAACTTAATCAATCATAATGACTACTAGTTTATCTAGCGTGTCCTGCTTTGCATATAATCGATGCAGTGCGCATTCGCGAAAAAGGACTGCGCCAACGTGTACCTAACCATAAACACCGATTCCTTTCTTAAAATCAATACACAGAAATATATATTTTTAAACCTGCATATTTAGCTAAAATAAATCCAGGTTAGCAGGTAATATTAACCAGATGAAATTGTGTCACTTCTCTTGCGTTCATTGCACGTAAAGTCAGGGTATATGCAACAGTTTGGGCAGCCTGGCTCATTGCAAACTTTTTTGCCAGAATTTTACGTAATTATGACATAACATTGAAGGTTGTGCAATGTAACAGGAATATTTAGACTGATGGATGCCACCCGTTAGATAAAATATGGAACGGTTCCGTATCTCACTGAAAGAATAAACGTCTTGTTTTCATGATGATAGTTTCCGGATTCGACCATATTAATGACCTAAGGCTCGCATTTCTGTGTGTTATTATGTTATAATTAAATCTATGATTTGATAGAGCAGTCTGACTGAGCGATGGTAGGCACCAGCAGGCTCATAAGCATTCATATTCAAACAGCACTTTTGTGCGTTTTGCCAGCAGCTCTGCTGTTTATGACTTCCTGCTTATCAACTCCCGAGATTAGGCTGGTGTAACGATGTGATGTGAAATGGCTAGCTAGTTAGCGGGGTGCTCGCTAATAGTGTTTCAAACGTCACTCGCTCTAAGACTTGGAGTAGTTGTTCCCCTTGCTCTGCATGGGTAACGCTGCTTCGAGGGTGGCTGTTGTCGTTGTGTTCCTGGATCGAGCCCAGGTAGGAGTGAGAAGAGGTACGGAAGCTATACTGTTACACTGTTACACTAGTGCCTACAAGAACATCCAATAGTCAAAGGTATATGAAAAACAAATGGTATAGAGAGAAATAGTCCTATAATTCCTATAATAACTACCACCTAAAACTTCTTACCTGGGAATATTGAAGACTCATGTTAAAAGGAACCACCAGCTTTCATGTTCTCATGTTCTGAGCAAGGAACTTAAACGTTAGCTTTCTTACATGGCACATATTGCACTTCTACTTTCTTCACCACTTTTTTTGCATTATTTAAACCAAATTGAACATGTTTCATTATTTATTTGAGGCTAAATTGATTTTATTGATGTATTATATTAAGTTAAAATAAGTGTTCATTCAGTATTGTTGTAATTGTCATTATTACAAATACATTTAAAAAATTGGCCGATTAATCGGCATGGGCTTTTTCGGTCCTCCAATAATCGGTATCGAAAAATCATAATCGGTCAACCTCTATTAATAACTTTACTATGCTCAAAGGGATATTCAATGTCTGCTTTATTATTACTTTTACCCATCTACCAATAGGTGGTCTTCTTACCGAGGCATTGGAAAACCTCCCTGATCTTTGTGGTTGAATCTGTGTTAGAAATTCACTTCTCGACTGAGGGATCTTACAGATAATTGATTCAAATAATAAATAAATAATTCATTCAAAAATCATGTTAACTTATACATTTTTCTCCTGAATTTATTTAGGCTTGCCGTATAAAATGGGTTGAATACTTATTGACTAAAGACATTTCAGCTTGCCATTTTTTATTAATTTGTAAAAAATGTCCCAAAAAAATACTTCCACTTTAACAATATAGGGTATTGTGTCTAGGCCAGTGACACACAATCTCAATTTAATACTTTTTCAATTTAGGCTGTAACAACATGTGGAAAAAAGTCAAGGGGCGTGAATACTTTCTGAAGGCACTGTAGTTAGCGTCTATGAATGGGTTAGCATGTATCCATGTATTACCTGCATGATGCTGCGAGGAAGGCTGCTGTGGTGATAGGAGGAATCGCAGGGTACTCATGATCATAGTGCTGTATTCCCTTAAACCATTCCAGGTATACGATGCAAAACATGGCCAAAGCTAGGCATATTCCCAGCAGTATCACACCAACATTGAACCACCAGCTGGAAAACAATACAAAACACATAAGCAGCAAATACATGACAGGAACTTGTGGTTTGGTTCTTTCATGAAATGCCATCATAAATACTTTTTCCAATTACAGTGACCAATCTACCCTTTAGTAACCTAAGACCAAACAGAATGTTGGTTATTTTCTGGCCAGTGGAATTCACTTCAATAGGAGCGATTCAAGACTACAATCCAGAGATAAAATGATCCATTTTGGATCCAGGCTGACGACCCCTTTTGATTACTAATCACAGATGACCTACTGCAAAGACCTATACACACACACACTTGTCCCCTTTTATCTTCAATTTAGCTGCATTAGTTTGAGTACAAAAGGTTTTTTCATCACTACAACACCTTCTGATATCGCCATTCTCCGTGATGACGCGGAGGAAGTCGAAATAGTAAGTCAAGCCGACAGAAGCCACAATCCAGAAGACGGAATGGCGGTTGATCCGAGGAAGTGGTTTGGCATCTTTCTCTTCTTGACCTGCAAGTTTGAGGCAAAATTCCATGGTCATTGGGAATGCAGTAGACATGGTCCTAAATCATCACTTTTCACAATGAGTAGATTTTTAATTTCAAAAGAAACACAAAAGGCCTAGAGAAAGTGTGTGATTATTTGCTCCCACACAGTTGAACATTTTGGGATTTGTTGAAGGGCGCTACACAATCTAGCTAGGCCTAAGTATGATGATAGCCTAGGCTACAGCCTACTAATAAGCATCCTTGAGTTAAATACTGAATATTGTCTGCCTGCCAAAGACCTGGTCACCACTAATGCAACAAGACAAAAGTGTACAAAGAGGCTATGAAACCTGATAGAATTTACACCAGAATATGAGAACAGAAGGTGCCCAAACCGCTGCACCTTTTAAGGTTCAAAACATTTCAGGATTAAACTGCCCCTCATGCTATAAGCATACTTTTTGAAAAGCCTATTTATTAATCTATAATTTACAAAAATGTACTCTCGTTGAAATCAGACCCACCAAGCTGCGAATGTCAGATTACTAGACAATTAAAATAGCAATTTAAAAGGTATTTAATAGTATAAAAAAGGAGTAGATATTTAAAATTAATAATTTTGCAAAAAATAGTGTCAGCGTAAAAGAATAGCCTGGACTGGATCATCCAGCCAGCCAATGATGGGTCTGCTGTTTCTTTTAGGGGGGGCACTCCGACGAGTTAAGCGCACATACAGTAAATGGAACGTAATTCCCTTTTTATGCACTTTTCTCCCTACACATATTCTGACCTTGAACTTAAGAATGAGAATAGCATGCTACGGGCCTCCCGAGTGGCGCAGTGGTCTAAGGCACTGCATCGCAGTGCTAGAAACATCACTACAGATCCAGGTTCGATCCAATCTGTCACAGCCGGCAGCGACAGCCATGAGGTGGCACACAATTGGCCCAGCATCGTCCTGGTTAGGGGAGGGTTTATCCTTGACCCTTTGCTTTCTAGCGACTCCTTGTGGCGGCCGGGTGCATGCATGCTAACTCTTGTCGCAAGGGTACGGTGTTTCCTCCGACACATTGGTCCGGGATAAGCAAGCAGTGTGTCAAGAAACAGTGCGGTTTGGCGGGGTCGTGTTTTGGAGGATGCAAGGCTCTCGACCTATGTTTCTTCCAAGTCTGTAGGGGAGTTGCAGCGATGGGACAAGACTGAACCTACCAATTGGATATCACAAAATTGGGGAGAAAAAGGGGTTAAAAGTAATACAAAAAAAATGAATTATAATAATAATACATATTTTTTAAGAATAGCATGCTATTCGTTTGGGGTATAGATCAAATAAATTAATGTGTGGTGGAGGTATGTCTACAGACACGCCATATTCTGACATTGACCTAATTCCCTCATAATTCCACTACCTTTATATGCGATGAAACGATGAAAAAGGTTGAGCTTGTCGGTGGAACAACATCTACTTTATTTTTTTTATGATGGAAATAATACCATTCTCTATGCACTGTCATTTATAAATTAATAAGAGTTACTATTGATAAGGCTAGGTAAATGAGTAAGCCATTTGGCTTAGGAGACTGTAAATATAAATGACAATTGTTTTACATCTACCCCTGGAGACATATGTGAAACCAGTCATATGGTAGCAAAATGAAGCATATCAACACATCACCTTTTCCACATTGAAGTTCATGAAATGCTGGCCTTGTAATTTGCAGGGATGAAATTTGGAGACCCAAGCTATAGGTTTTTTTCCCCACCTTTATTTATTTAACCAGGTAGACCAGTTGAGAACAAGTTCTCATTTACAACTGCAACCTGGCCAAGATTAAGCAAAGAAGTGCGACACAAACAACAGAGTTACACATTGGATAAACAAACATACAGTCAACAAGACAATAGAAAAATCTATATACAGTGTGCGCAAATGTAGTAAGATTAGGGAGGTAAGGCAATAAATAGGCCATAGTGGAGAAATAATTACAATCTAGCAATTAAACACTGGAGTGATAGATGTGCAGTAGATGAATGTGCAAGGAGAAATACTGGGGTGCAAAGGAGCAAAAAAACAACAACAATATGGGGATGAGGTAGTTGGGTGGGCTATTTACAGATGGGCTGTGTACAGGTGCAATGATGGGTAAGCTGCTCTGACAGCTGATGCTTAAAGTTAGTGAGGAAGATATGAGTCTCCAGCTTCAGTGATTTTTGCAATTCGTTCCAGTCATTGGCAACAGAGAACTGGAAGGAAAGCCAGCCAATGGAGGAGTTGGCTTTGGAGATACCCAGTGAAATATACCTGCTGGAGCGCATGCTACGGGTGGGTGCTGCTATGGTGACCACTAAGCTGAGATAAGGCGGGGCTTCACCTAGCAAAGACGTATAGATGACCTGGAGCCAGTGGGTTTGGCGACGAATATGAAGCGAGGGAAAGACGCAGTGGTGGGTAGTATATGGGGCTTTGATGACAAAACAGATGGCACTGTGATAGACTACATCCAATTTGCTGAGTAGAGTGTTGGAGGCCATTTTGTAAATGACATCGCTGAAGTCAAGGATGGGTAGGATAGTCAGTTTTACAAAGGTATGTTTGGCAGCATGAGTGAAGGATGCTTTGTTGCGAAATAAGAAGCCGATTCTAGATTTAATTTTGGATTGGAGATGCTTAATGTGAGTCTGGAAGGAGAGTTTACAATCTAACCAGACACGTAGGTATTTGTAGTTGTCCACATATTCTAGATCAGAACCATCCAGAGTAGTGATGCTAGACGTGCGGGCAGCGATCGGTTGAAGAGCATGCATTTAGTTTTACTTGCAATTAAGGGCAGTTGGAGGCCACGGAAGGAGTGTTGTATGGCACTGAAGCTCGTCTGGAGGTTTGATAACACAACGTCCAAAGAAGGGCCAGAGGTATACAGAATGGTGTTGTCTGCATAGAGATGGATCAGAGAATCACAAGCAGCAAGAGCGACATCATTGACGTATACAAAGTGTCTGCCCGAGAATTGAACCCTGTGGCACCCCCATAGAGACTGCCAGAGGTCCGGACAACAGGCCCTCCGATTTGACACACTGAACTCTATCAAAGAAGTAGTTGGTGAACCAGGCGAGGCAGTCATTTGAGAAACCAAGGCTGTGGAGTCTGCCAATAAGAATGCGGTGATCGACAGAGTCGAAAGCTTTGGCCAGGTCGATGAAGATGGCTGCACAGTATTGTTTTTTATCAATGGCGGTTATGATATCGTTTAGGACCTTGAGCGTCGCTGAGGTGCACCCACGACCAGCTCAGAAACCAGATTGCATAGCGGAGAAGGTACGGTGGGATTCGAAATGCTCTGTGATCTGTTTGTTAACTTGGCTTTTGAAGATTTTAGAAAGATCTATATCTATCCTGCCCTGCCTATAACAGTTTGGGTCTAGAGTGTCTCACCCTTTGAAGAGGGGGATGACCACGGCAGCTTTCCAATCTTTAGGGATTTCAGACGATACGAAAGAGAGCTTGAACAGGCTAGTAATAGGGGTTGCAACAATTGCGGCGGATAATTTTAGAAAGATGGTCCAGATTGTCTAGCTCAGCTGATTTGTAGGGGTCCAGATTTAGCTGATGTTCTGAAAGAGCTGCAATCTGGATTTGGGTGAAGGAGAAATGGGGGAGGCTTGGGCAAGTTGCTGTGGGGGGTGCAGAGCTGTTGACCGGGGTAAGGGTAGCCAGGTGGAAAGCATGGCCAGCCGTAGAAAAATGCTTATTGAAATTCTCGATTATTGTAGATTTATCCGTGGTGACAGCGTTTCCTAGCCTCAGTGCAGTGAGCAGCTGGGAGGAGGTGTTCTTATTCTCCATGGACTGTACAGTGATGTTGAGGTCTGTTTTCTTTTTTTTTTCTTCCGAGAACTTTTTGGTTTCTTTAGCCATGCACAAATGACAGTATAGTGCCAAACCTACGGAGTTGATTTATGACTTGTAGTAGAATGTTTTAATTATATGCCCAGACTTTTCACTGTATTTTTCTACCGTGTTAAATATTAGCCGCTATCGGTAGCCACCGTCAGTTATAGCCTCATACATTTATAACTTATATGGAAACTGTCTTTCCTGTCACGTTCCTGTGGTTGTTCCTGATGATCGCGAGCAAAAGTAGATCATAGACTAATGTATTAAAAGTTGACAAATAATTTGGGACATTTAGACTATTTGAAACATTATGGAACGCAGACCATATGTAGAAGTTTAAACCTGGAGCACTATTCATGACGACTGGATCATTGTCATCACAGTTCCGTGATTAGTGAGGATTGTTAGGGTAGCTTTATAGGACTTACTGTTCAACCCCTATTGTACACTTTTCTCACCTTCCAATATTTCATTGATTAAACAATTGAACATGGCAACTTTCAGGGTGAATCGAACAACTATTTTTGATTCACCAATATATTTTCTGCGTAAAGGCTCTTCAAAAAATATACAAGAGAGTATTTTTCAATCTACCAATTGGTGCTGAGACTAATCTGTGTGTATTTACATGGCTTTCATTCATTGATCCCTAATATTCTGAACCGTTCTCTCCATATATTCTATGGAGTCTGTCGAGAAAACTCTAATTAAAAAAGGTACAAATTAAAATGGATGGCTTTACATAAATGTACTTAAAACACTACTGAATAAAAGCTCCACGAGAGTTGAATTCAATTTATTCAGCGCAAGCAAGGGACCCACACTTGCAAATCCCATTACACACTTGCATAAGGTAAGTATGAAGAGGGAAGAAGGGACCCATACTGGGAGCAGCAGGAAATTGTCAGAAGTTGATGTTTGTTTGAATCCGATGACTTGTCGAGTGGAGAGTGAGGATTGGATTACAGTGGTGAATGCAAAAGGAAATAAGAGAAGCAAAGTGGTAGTGGAATCTAGTAAATCGAAACCTAGTTATGATTATTTTTCAGTCGGAATAAGGGTTTTGGATAAGTGTTGTTACCTGGGAGATCCGATTGAAGTCTCTATAAACAGGTGACGTAGTGTTGCTCAGCGTAACGAGAAGTGGGCTTATTTGAATTTGTGTATCTATGAGACAGAAGGAGTGTGCTCTGGGCCTCAAGAAAATATATCAGATTGGAATGTGTCACGTGTGAATCTTCGAAGCAGGGCGCCTATCAATGGTGTTTTCTCTGGGGTGGCACTAGAAGTAAAAGCAAAGGATATGTGAAGAATTGCATCAAGTGGTTGATGCACACCGACTGACCCGCATGGTCCATTCTATAGTTTTTTTGATGAAGAGTCTCTCCCTTCTCGCATGTATTTTAGTTTTCTGAGATACCCTGTGAGAGCCTTCGTGCCCAAACCCATGCAGTGTTATAAATGCAAAATATTTGGTAATGTATCAGCTGTATGTAGACGGGAGAGGTATCGCATGCCAGCTGAGCCTAAATGCTGCAATTGTGGTCGTGGAACATGTTAGGGTGAAGGAGACTGAGGTGGTAAGTATAAGGGCTTTCCCGCATGTCTCCTATGCCGAGGCGGTGAGAAGAATGGAAGAAAGGAGTGAAGTTGAAGAACTAATGGTAGTAGGAGTAGAGACATTAGATAATATTCCCTGTCAACAGAGGGATCCTGACATGTTGCATGTTAAGGTGCTCTTTTATTGCATTGGTTATCAACTACACAGCGCAAAAAGGAGCCTGTTTAGGGATGTGATGTGAACGGTGATTGAAGGGGTGTGATGGATTTTGATGAATTTTTTGTATCTTGTCAGGTCACCCCCCTCTTCCTGCAATGAAATATTTTTTGTTTCAATACCCTGTACAGTAGGGGGAGGCAATACACCAATAGGTGTAGTCTGACATAAAATCTTAAAGAAGAAGAAGGTAAGTCTGAATACCAACTACTGAGAAGTGCTTAGGAAAGGTGTACATTTCCTAAGTCTGAATCGGTCAATTAAGGCATATCAGTTTACGGAGACACTGGGGTAAGTCTCCAGTACAGAAGTATACTCTGAAACTATCGTGTTGCTGCAGTGCTGACACAGCTTTTTAAGACAATCAACAATCAAGAATCAGTGGCATGCTGCCCAGTTTAAGCCCAAAAGTTAAGACACGTGTTCTGTTGTCAAATCTGCCTACTGGACCTCCTGTTTGATGCACAATGTTGGCTATATCAGCCCATACTTAATGTGCCAGCTGTAAAATAAATGCAGGCAGCTACCGTTACATTCGAGACAATCATTAACGTCAGCTGACGTTAACTAGAGGATTTTCCTTACAGTTCTGTAGAGGCGTAGAGACTCAACTTTAGCAAGCTAGCTAGTTAACTTTATATTAATAGCGATAAGAAATTGGATGATAAGCAACGACACAGACCAAATAAGTTATTTACGTCTCATTCATTGATACGTTTACTATTTTTGAAATTCTGTTCTTTGTGCTAGCAACTGAGGGCAGCAAACGAAGGAATGTTCATGGCTAAAGTATACCGTTGACTTACTCTTTTCGTTGCTGTCACCTGCTGAAACCCCTTGCATGAGAAGTTCAGCGTCTTTCTTAAATCTATTTCGTAGATTTAAAAATTGACTATCAGCAAGCATGTTTGATATCAGGGTGTTGGTCTTAGCTGACTGGCAGGCTAGCTGTGGCTAAAGCTTCCTGGTCCCTTGTCCACTGACTTCTTCTTATTATTCGGTGCTTAACGGCGGTTGGCATTTAATATAATGTTACATTATCGCCACCAACTGGACCGGATAATACAATTCATTACACTTTGTGACACACAAATGGGAAAAACGAAATAAAAAATGACCCTGCTAACTATTAACCCTACACTCATTAAAAAAACACCACCACATTCCACTATTTTAACCCCATCTAAATCCTACACCAGGCGATGAGACACCCCCTGCAATGCAGCAGTAAAATCTCGTAACCCAAAGCTAAAAAGACAACATTACTGAAGCACATTTAATTCGTAGGCCCTGAACTGTACAGACAAAAAGTATACTACTCACCAGGAGCCTCTCAGGATCCCTCCCCCTTGACCCATCTTCCTGTACTTTTTTCACTGCCTCAGCATATGGCACCTTCTGTACAACTCTGACCCTGGCAACCTAAATCTGCCTCTCTCGCACCGGATACTTCTGATCAGTAATGTCACTAGAGATTCATGGATAGGGGGCTAAGCCTCTTTTGGGGGGGGTCTGGGCATACTCCCCAGATTTTTTTTTTTTTAACGCGCCCAAAATGTCTTTGCATCATGTATTTTTAGAGTAACAACAGGTGTAAAATCTATCAAAATAAGGATATTTTTGGTCAAGGTTGGCTAAAAGTATACCTGTCTCATAGTTTGTGTTAGACACTGATCTAATATGACTTACTTAAATTCTATCAAAATAAAGAAATTGAAGTTCACTCTGTCCCCATCCATCCAACACCTACAAAAGGCACACAAATGGCTGTACTATGTAGCCAAAATACTTTTATGATTTTATTTTGAAAGAGAGAGAAAGAAATGAGAAGACATATTATACCATTAGAAAAAAATATTTATTTTATAAATAATTCAGACACATGGAACATCTTAAACAGTATCTTCCACAATGGGGCAAAAAAAATAAAAAAAATAATAATAATACATTTAAAAATTAATTAAACTAATGAGCTGAATAAAAAATGTTAAAAACTGAAAAATAATTAGGAATAAAATCTGACATCCTATATTACAGAACTGCTTCTCCTGCTTCTTTCTTTTAATGCTTATTATGTGGGTGGACGCATCAAAGTGTACCTATTTTTAAAGGTGGCAAAGCGGTCAATGACACTATTGTGGCTTAGTGGCCCAAGGACTTCACCCTCAATTGACATGGCTGCAAGACTTGCAAGACTTTTTTGACCCATTTTCTTACGCAACCAAGAGTGCAGCCGGCGTAGTGCACTGAAGGACCTTTCACAGGAGCAGATGCTCACAATAATTGTGAGGGCAACCTGAATGATTTCCTTCAGAGAAGGAAACATATCATCACCCAGGAGGTTATGCACAGCTAGCATATCTTTTGGAGGACATCCAGCCTCTCTTTTCCGGCCAAGAAAGTTTCTGGCCACCAACATCTCTTCTGTTTTAACATCAATACTGTAGTGCTTGGTAAACTCAGTTAAGCATGATGTATCTAGGAAGTTATTTGAGTTGGGGCTGCATGCCTGTATCGCTGGTCAAGCTCACAAACCATCCTGTCCAAGCAGGGGAGCAACAACCTTGTTTTCATTGTTTGGGAACATGACAATTCTGTCCCTAAACCCAGGAGGTCTCCACCACAAAATCTCACATTTTCTTTTGTTTGCGCTTTCTTGCGGCATCTGCCTCTGGAGTATTGTGAATTTCACAGAGTGATTTGGTTCTGTCATAAAGTTCTATGGCAAATGCATCTGTGCATTTGCCCATCAGTGTGTCACATACAGCTTGTTTGCCGAAACAAGCTTCTGCTAGGTCTACAGTCTCTTTCTGGAGGAACTTGTGTCATCCCTCAGTTATAGAAAGGGACTGAAACATCAATAGCAAATACACAGTGAAGAACTTATGAAGTTTTGCTCTCAGAGCAACAACCATGGTGGATAGAATGGCAGATAGACAATCAAAAATAGCAGTTAAAGTGTCAAGGACTGCATTCATGGAACACAGCTGGCATGCCCAGCGAGTGTTTGAGAGCTGTACAAGTTCAGCTGATGCTATTCCAAGTTTGCACTGAGCTTCTTTGAACTTGTGGTGGTTAACTAGGGATGTTCTGAAAAATGAATACATGTTCTCCAAGAAACTGAAAAACTCAGCAGCCTCCGGAATAGCCCTGCAAGTATGACACAACACCAAAATAAGCTCATGAGCATAGCAATGTATATAAACTGCCTCCGGATGCAGCACTCTGAAATGTGCTTGCACAACTCCTTTGGAGCCACTCATGACAGCTGCACCATCATGACTCGAAAACAAATACACATTCTCCAAGAAACTGAAAAACTCTGCAGTCTCCACAATAGCCCTGCAAGTATGACACAACACCAAATTAAGCTCCTTAACTGTCCTCTCTGTCACATACCTAACACACAGAGCCAACTGTTCAGACTGCCCATCCCTGGCCTCATCCACCATAATGGTATACATTCCAGACTTTGACATCTTAGAGACCGTGGTGTCTGTAATCTCTTGAGCACAACATTCGATCATGTCATTCTGAGGTTCTGGAGAGAGATACGTCACATTTGATGGAGTATTGTACCTTTGCAGGAAAGGGTCAAACTTCAAAAGCTCCATACATTCAATAAAGTTCCCTCTATTTGTGATTTCATCATTGGCATGAAAAGAGAGTCCCTATCTTCCTAACACTGAGGTGACTGCAACAATTCTCCTCAGATACTCCCTTCTCTCTGCAATGTCACTAGCATAGGCAGATGTTAAAATCTGAGCAATGTTCCCATGACTGCTAGTTGCCTGGTAGCTTTGCCATGCCACAACACTGTCTCTGTATGTTTGTGCCATCTCATGATTACCGAAGATAATCAAAGCTTTTTTCAAATTTTTGCGGCCATTATTAACAAAAGAATCAAATTGAATGTTTTTGCCAAAAACTCTACATTGAAAGCAGAAAGCTGTGTTTTTGTGGACAGAGTACTCTACCCAATTGCATTTCTCAAACAAGCAGTGCTGAAATGCCCTTTTCTGTGTACCAAAACTTTCTTGTGGGTAGCTATTCAGCTTCACTTGTCTGGGCCCAGTGTCTTTCACCTAAATCGCTCTCATTACTGAAAGGAGTTGCTTGTTGTCCCTCCCTCTCTGGATCTGTTTGTTGTCCCTCCCTCTCTGGATCTGTTTGTTGTCCCTCCCTCTCTGGATCTGTTTGTTGTCCCTCCCTCTCTGGATCTGTTTGTTGTCCCTCCCTCTCTGAATCTGTTTGTTGTCCCTCCCTCTCTGAATCTGTTTGTTATCCCTCCCTCTCTGGATCTGTTTGTTGTCCCTATCTCTCTGGATCTGTTTGTTGTCCCTATCTCTCTGGATCTGTTTGTTGTCCCTATCTCTCTGGATCTGTTTGTTGTCCCTATCTCTCTGGATCTGTTTGTTGTCCCTATCTCTCTGGATCTGTTTGTTGTCCCTCCCTGTCTGGATCTGTTTGTTGTCCCTCCCTCTCTGGATCTGTTTGTTGTCCCTCCCTCTCTGGATCTGTTTGTTGTCCCTCCCTGTCTGGATCTGTTTGTTGTCCCTCCCTGTCTGGATCTGTTTGTTGTCCCTCCCTGTCTGGATCTGTTTGTTGTCCCTATCTCTCTGGATCTGTTTGTTGTCCCTCTCTCTCTGGATCTGTTTGTTATCCCTCCCTCTCTGGATCTGTTTGTTATCCCTCCCTCTCTGGATTTGTTCGATGTCCCTCTTTCTCTGGACATGCTTGCTCTCTCTCTTATACAGCTCGCATGTTGATCTCTGCCTTGCACAGAAGCCTCTCTTTCTGCATATTGTCTCGCATATTGTCTCCATCTCCTCCTGAGAGTGATCACACCTCCCAGTCAGATGTTTTCCTACCAATTTCAGTACTGTTGAGCCTTGTGTGTCCCAGTCTCAGCCTTGTAATTACACTTGCTTCCCCTCTCTGTCAACCTGTGGACCTCCTTTTCCTTGATCTTATACAGGTGTCTTCCCTTTCCCTTCCTGTTCTACAACTCTTACCATCTGTTTTAACCACTGTTCTTAACCTCACAAATACACCCATCTGTCTCACCCTAAACAGGCACTGCAAAATGTCATACAATTCATCCTTTATGCTCCAAGACACAAAGGACTTTAAGCTCATCAGTGCTGCACATGAGTCAGAGCAGATGACTACCCTGTCTAGCCTTGCGTAATCCACCCACTCAGCAGCCAAGGGTATGGCCAGCAACTCCATTGTGTATAAGCATAAATTATCCGATGCTCTTTTTGTCACTGCCACCTGTTTTATGGTCCTTAGATACATCAGTGAATATATTCAAGACAGCATAGTACTGAGTTCTTAAATGTTCACTTACAATATTTACTGGATCTACTCCTTCCTCACCAGCTCTTACCCTGTAAAGCAACCCTAGGACTATCATTGGCTGAGGAAGCAACCAAGGTGGGATAGCAGGAAGAACCAAGGAGGGGCTGAACTTCTTACCAAACAGTCCCATTTCTCTCGCCATGCCATTACCTATCCACCCAAAACTTTTATTCAGATCCCGTTCATGCTCCCAGCACTCTAATAGCACCTATTTTTGTAGGATGTGTACCCTTATGTCCTTAAAGATTTACCCAATATGTCATGGTTAGCTCTTGCCACCTGGCAGGTCCTGACTGCTCCACAACATATTCTTAGAGCTGGAGCCTGGATTACATCTAGCTTTTTTCAAGATGCCTGAGCTGCTGATCCATATGCTACACTACCATAGCAGTGGAGGCTGCTGATGGGAGGATGGCTCATAACAATGTCTGGAATAGAGTCAATGGAATGATATCAACCACATGGAAACCATGTCTTTGTGTATGATCCTACTCCATTCCAGCCATGATTATTATATTCTATTTTGAATCCTAGCTCCCCTCCCCACAGGAGGCCTTTTGCCTTGTGGTAGGCCATCATTGTAAATAAGAATTAGTTCTTAATTTGTTCTGACTTGCCTAGTTAAATAAAGGTTAAATAATGTTTGTTTTTTAAATGAGCCATCCTCCCCTCAGCAGCCTCCACTGTACCATAGTCCAGTGATGACCTAGATAGTGCTATATAGTATAACGTTTTCAACACTGTTAGAGGAATTCTAAATTCCTATATGTTTTATAGCCAAAATCAAATTCGCACTCTCTCTTTTTCATTAATGAGTTGTAAATTCATTAATTATGCATGAAATGGATCGAGACCAGTCTTAAAAGCCAGGTAACAGCGTTTATTGCAAGAGAGTACTGAAGCAAAATACAAAGAACCTTACATTTTAAAGAGACAACATAAAATGACATCATCAGTTTCCCACACCCTCTCCGATCCACACAATAGGTCCGGAGATGTCTTCTACTCCCCTCATAAACCAAACATTCCAATCTGTCTAAAAGATATCTTCTCCTCCACTAATGGAATATCAAGGACCATTCTTATCTGTCAGAAAAGATATATCATCCCTCTCCCTTAACTTCCCACAAGGTACAGACAATTAATTCGTTTTACTTACATTTTCAGTAACAGTAATATAAAAAACATTCTTTCAGACACAAGCTATAATTCCTGAATTTCCTCTGGATAAAGGTATGCTCAAACCGCTAGCTAAAAGCACTAACTGGTAGCCTAGTAACAAGAAGCAAAGAAGTGAAAAGCTATTCAGAAACTGTCAAATACGTAAATGCTAAAATGAGCTGCTAATTTGAGATGTTTTATTTATCTTCGTAACTAGAATCAAGAAAGTTAGCTAATTTGTAGGACTAGCTAGCTATGCTTGAAAGGAGAGCAATGTTAAAAGCTAACTGGTAGCCTAGCTAGCTAACAAATAACAATGTTTTTACCCCTTATCAAGCCTCAAGGTGACAGCTAATGTTTTAAAACGTTTAGCCGTGTTCTGTAATATGGGTTAATATACAGTGCCTTGCGAAAGTATTCGGCCCCCTTGAACTTTGCGACCTTTTGCCACATTTCAGGCTTCAAACATAAAGATATAAAACTGTATTTTTTTGTGAAGAATCAACAACAAGTGGGACACAATCATGAAGTGGAACGACATTTATTGGATATTTCAAACTTTTTTAACAAATCAAAAACTGAAAAATTGGGCGTGCAAAATTATTCAGCCCCTTTACTTTCAGTGCAGCAAACTCTCTCCAGAAGTTCAGTGAGGATCTCTGAATGATCCAATGTTGACCTAAATGACTAATGATGATAAATACAATCCACCTGTGTGTAATCAAGTCTCCGTATAAATGCACCTGCACTGTGATAGTCTCAGAGGTCCGTTAAAAGCGCAGAGAGCATCATGAAGAACAAGGGACACACCAGGCAGGTCCGAGATACTGTTGTGAAGAAGTTTAAAGCCGGATTTGGATATAAAAAGATTTCCCAAGCTTTAAACATCCCAAGGAGCACTGTGCAAGCGATAATATTGAAATGGAAGGAGTATCAGACCACTGCAAATCTACCAAGACCTGGCCGTCCCTCTAAACTTTCAGCTCATACAAGGAGAAGACTGATCAGAGATGCAGCCAAGAGGCCCATGATCACTCTGGATGAACTGCAGAGATCTACAGCTGAGGTGGGAGACTCTGTCCATAGGACAACAATCAGTCGTATATTGCACAAATCTGGCCTTTATGGAAGTGTGGCAAGAAGAAAGCCATTTCTTAAAGATATCCATAAAAAGTGTTGTTTAAAGTTTGCCACAAGCCACCTGGGAGACACACCAAACATGTGGAATAAGGTGCTCTGGTCAGATGAAACCAAAATTGAACTTTTTGGCAACAATGCAAAACGTTATGTTTGGCGTAAAAGCAACACAGCACATCACCCTGAACACACCATCCCCACTGTCAAACATGGTGGTGGCAGCATCATGGTTTGGGCCTGCTTTTCTTCAGCAGGGACAGGGAAGATGGTTAAAATTGATGGGAAGATGGATGGAGCCAAATACAGGACCATTCTGGAAGAAAACCTGATGGAGTCTGCAAAAGACCTGAGACTGGGACGGAGATTTGTCTTCCAACAAGACAATGATCCAAAACATAAAGCTAAATCTACAATGGAATGGTTCAATCAATACTTCACTGGGGCACTTTCTTCAATACAACACAGATATTCAATGATATACAGTTGAGTCTCTTGGCTTTCAAAAATAAACATATCCAGGTGTTAGAATGGCCAAGTCAAAGTCCAGACCTGAATCCAATCGAGAATCTGTGGAAAGAACTGAAAACTGCTGTTCACAAATGCTCTCCATCCAACCTCACTGAGCTCGAGCTGTTTTGCAAGGAGGAATGGGAAAAAATTTCAGTCTCTAGATGTGCAAAACTGATAGAGACATACCCCAAGCGACTTACAGCTGTAATCGCAGCAAAAGGTGGCGCTACAAAGTATTAACTTAAGGGGGCTGAATAATTTTGCACGCCCAATTTTTCAGTTTTTGATTTGTTAAAAAAGTTTGAAATATCCAATAAATGTCGTTCCACTTCATGATTGTGTCCCACTTGTTGTTGATTCTTCACAAAAAAATACAGTTTTATATCTTTATGTTTGAAGCCTGAAATGTGGCAAAAGGTCGCAAAGTTCAAGGGGGCCGAATACTTTCGCAAGGCACTGTACATAATTAATCATTTCAACTATAATTTCCTCCAACAAACACCTGACAGGCAACGCATCACATTCAGTATTTCATGTTCCATCCACATCATACAGATTCCTCTCGTACAGCTTCAGACATATTTCCTTCCCAACCTTCCTTCTAGTAAAAAAACACAAGCTGTGTTCTCAACTGAGAACATGGTCACTTCTTGAACTCTCCAGGCTGTATGGGGAATATTTCTCCCTGTCTTCCACAGTGCCCCATCTTCCGCAAACAATGTCCTCCCAATATCTGCTCACACTTGGGACAATACATCATCAATCATAATACAGAACAACAAAAGACTAATCATACATTCCTAGGGGCACGTCTGCTGACTGCTGTTGATGTTTTTTTATAGCAACAGATGTACCAGCCGGTGAAAGGTCAGTGCTATCCGGGATGCTTGGGACGTTCCTACCCCAAACTCAGATCCTTGCCCTAACCTTAACCATAACCATTACCTAACCCTTAAAACATTTAAAATTTCAACTTTAATGGGGTAGGACATCACAAGGATTCCAGATGGCAACGACTGAGGGGGAAAATCTTTGATTAGAGCCATCCATCAGTCTAAAAATGAAGAATGCATTTTTTTACAGTGTCTGACTTCTGACTTCTGACTTTAAAGAATTCACAAAAATTCCTGACCAACATGGTTCATAAATATTTAGTTGTTTTTTTCACCTTCAGTTTTCCTTTTGCTTGCCGATAAGGCACCTAAAGGTCCAGAGTCTCACGTCCAAATTGGGAGGGTGTTAAATGGCAGGCAATAATTAGGCCAGTATCTCATAAATTAAGCTTGACTTGATCAATTATGACAGAAATTAAGCCTAGTCCTGGATTCTCCATTGGGCATGCTTTTTAGTCCAGCAATAGACTTAATCTGTGTGCCTTATGCTTTAAAATTGAAATCTTTTTATATTCTTATTTATGAATCCTACGCAACAAAATTACAAAGAACTAAGTCTAAGTCTAAAATGGAAAATATAAATGGGTATGACTTTGAAAAGTAGGTGAAGAAAGTTCCAAAAGACAGACTGCAGAAATGGCTGCCTAAGGTGACTATCCAAGCACATTGCACTCATAATTGGGCAATACACTACTACATTATTATCTGTTGTATATACTTTTACATGTAGGTCTATAGGGTACTTGGCCTGAATGTTACACTGCAGAGTAACTTAAATCCTGTCCAAATGCCAGATGGCAGCCCTGTATGTGTAATACATCAGGGATAGGACTGCAGGGGAATCAATTATGCTTTTTCAGGCCTTATCAGAAACGAATTTGAAACTTGCCTCATCTGATCTTGAGATACATAATATTTGGCAATCTATATATGGGCTTACAGTTAAGTACCGTTTTTTATCAAATGTTTACATTACTTCCTTAATTAGATCTAAGAAAGACATTTACACACATTTACATAAATGTAGTAAAAGTATTGTAATTGTGCGATGCTATTTTGTAACACTAATTGAGGTAGATAAACTGACAAGGTACCGAACTGACAAGGTACAAAATCTGTCGTTCTGCCCCTGAACAGGCAGTTAACCCACTGTTCCTAGGCCATCATTGAAAATAAGAATTTGTTCTTAACTGACTTGCCTAGTAAAATAAAAAAAATAAAACTAACACTGTAAAAGTGTGAAGAAAATTGATCGGTGTTATTTCCTGGTACACAGGACCTTCTAATCAGCAGGTTTTGCATGGGTGGAGTTGTGGTTTGCCTGAGGAAAATATTCAGCCCCCATAACTTTGTCCAACTTTTGTTATGTTACAGCCTTATTCTAAAATTAATAAAATAAAATAACATTCTCAGCAATTTACACACAATACCCCATAATGACAAAGCGAAAACTTTTTTTTATTTTTTACATTTTATAAAAAATAAATAACAAACATACCTTATTTACATATGTATTCAGACCCTTTGCTACGAGTCTCAAAATTGAGCACAGGTGCATCCTGTTTCCTTTGATCATCCTTGAGGTGTTTCTACAACATGATTGGTGTCCACCTGTGGTAAATTCAATTACTTGGACATGATTTGAAAAGGCACACACCTGTCTATATAAGGTCCCACAGTTGTCAGAGCAAAAACCAAGTCATGAGGTCTAAGTAATTGTCCATAGAGCTCTGAGACAGGATTGTGTCAAGGCACAGATCTGGGGAAGTGTACCAAAAAATGTCTGCAGCATTAAACGTCCCCAAGAACACAGTGGCCTCCATCATTCTTAAATGGAAGAAGTTTGAAACCACCAATACTTTCCCTAGAGCTGGCTGCCCAGCCAAAGTGAGCAATCGGGGGAGAAGGGCCATGGTCAGGGAGGTGACCAAGAACCCGATGGTCACTCTGACAGAGCTGTAGAGTTCCTCTGTGGAGATGGGAGAACCTTCCAGAAGGACAACCATCTCTGCAGCACTCCACCAAGCAGGCCTTTAAGGTAGAGTGGCCAGACGGATGCCACTCCTCAGTAAAAGGCACATGACAGCCCACTTGGAGTTTGCCAAAAGGCACCTTAAGACTCTCAGACCATGAGAAACAAGATTCTCTGGTCTGATGAAATCAAGATTGAACTTTTTAGCTTGAATGCCACGAAATAGGTCTGGAGGAAACCTGGCACCATCCTTACGGTGAAGCATGGTGGTGGCATCATCATGCTGCGGGGATGTTTTTGTAGAGGCAGGGACTGGGAGACTAGTCAGGATCAAGGGAAAGATGAACGGAGCAACGTGCAGAGAGATCATTCATGAAAACCTGCTCCAGAGCACTCAGTACCTCAGACTGGGGCGAAGGTTCACCTTCCAAAAGGACAATGACCTTAAGCACACAGCCAAGACAACGCAGTATTGGCTTCTGAATGTCTTTGAGTGGCCCAGCCAGAGACCGGACTTGAACCCAATCGAACATCTCTGGAGAGACCTGAAAATAGCTGTGAAGCAACGCTTCCCTTCCAACCTGATAGAGCTTGAGAGGATTTGCAGAGAAGAATGGGAGACACTCCCCAAATACCGGTGTGCCAAGCTTGTAGCGTCATACCCAAGAAGACTCGATGCTGTAATCACTGCCAAAGGTGCCTCAACAAAGTACTGAGTAAACAATCTCAATACTTATGTAATATATCAAAATCCTGTTGTTGCTTTGCCATTATGGGGTATTGTGTGGAGATTGATGAGGGGAAAAAGACAATTTAATCCATTTTAGAATACGACTCTAAGGTAACAAAATGTAGAATATCATCCAGAAGGCGAGGTCAGTACAGGTGTATCAAAGCAGGGACCGAGAGACTGAAAAACAACTTCTATCTCAAGGCCATCAGACTGTTAAACAGCCACCCCTAATATTGAGTTGCTGCTGCTAACACACTGACTCAACTCCAGCCACTTTAATAATGTGAATTGATGGAAATTGATGGAAAATATATCACTAGCCACTTTAAACAATGCTACTTAATATAATGTTTACATACCCTACATTACTCATCTCATATGTATATGTATATACTGTACTCTATATCATCTACTGCATCTTTATGTAATACATGTATCACTAGCCACTTTAAACTATGCCACTTTGTTTACATACCCTACATTACTCATCTCATATGTATATACTTTACTCTATACCATCTACTGCATCTTGCCTATGCCGTTCTGTACCATCTCTCATTCATATATATTTATGTACATATTCTTTATCCCTTTACACTTGTGTGTATAAGGTAGTAGTTTTGGAATTGTTAGGTTAGATTACTTGTTGGTTATTACTGCATTGTCGGAACTAGAAGCACAAGCATTTCGCTACACTCACATTAACATCTGCTAACCATGTGTATGTGACAAATAAATTTGATTTGATTTGGTTTTTGATTTTGAATAAGTCAAGGGGTCTGAATACTTTCTGAAGGCACTTTATAGAAACCAATAACAAAGATTTCCAAACTTTTCTGCCAATAACATCTAGTTTTCAGATTACATATCCCTCCCCATTCAGACCACTCCCAGACAGTCCAAGCAAAGGTTTTGCTTGTGAAATGCCAAAAAGTTTCTTACCAAAAATATATTTTTGTTTCCTTTTGACAACTTGAATAGAAAACTATTAGAGGAAGGTATTTAATTGTTACCTGGAAATTATTTAATATTGAAATAAAAACAGCTGCATTGGGCCTTTGAAAGGGTTGAAGGTGCTGCCTCTGGTGGCCAGTTCACTAAATTGTATTAATAACCCTAACTCTATTAGAGAAAAGCAATGCAATTGCCTATTTGTAATCATATTTGTCCAAAGCTGTCATCAAGGCAAAGGGTGGCTACTTTTAAGAATCTCAAATATAAAATATATTTGGATTTTTTAACACTTATTTTGGTTACTAGATGACTCTGGGGGCTCCCGAGTGGAGCAGCGGTCTAAGGCACTGCATCTCAGTGCAAGAGTTGTCACTACAGTCCCTGTTTCAAATCCAGGCTGTATCACAACCGTCTGTGATTGGGAGTCCCATAGGGCGGCGCACAATTCGCCCAGCGTCGTCCAGGTTTGGCCGGGGTAGGCCGTCATCGTAAATGTTCTTAACTGACTTGCCTCATTTAAATAAAGGACACATTTCAAATTTAAAAAATGAAACATTTCCATATTTGTTATTTCATAGTGTTGATGTGTTCACTATTATTCTACAATGTAGAAAATAGTCAAAATAAAGAAAAACCCTTGAATGAGTAGGTGTCCAAACTTTTGACTGGTACTGTATGTTCCGCTCAAGTTTAAGGTCCACCCTCTAACATCAACTGAACTTTCGTTTTAATATGGTAAAACTATTCCTTAAAGAAATGTAATAGTAAAATCATAGCATAAAAGCAGATGAGCTGGTTCTACTCTTTTTGGTCATTTTCAACACGTCAACCCTGTTACCCATAGATCAAACCTCGTGAGATGGGAAAACATGTTTGTTATTAAGTTATACATGTGCTCTTTATGACAGAATGTTAAAATTAGGTTAAATAGAATTTGACAAAATTACACTACCCAAAAAGGCACACTATTTGTGGAATTACTCACTTCTGCTTTGGTGAGTATTCTGTGGGGCCTGCACTGAAACAGAATGAAATGGAGCCCTAATACAGGCCAGAAAACACTGTACTTGGAAACTTGAGTAATATCTTTGCTAATACCAAAAATATGCAATGTATAATTATAGGTAAGCACAGCGATGAATGAGAATCAGTGTTAAACTCAGCGGGATTAGCAGGACCTTCATAAAGCTGGGGACATTTCCTCCATTATCTCCCAGTGACTGTGTGTGTGTGTCTGCCCACGGTGCAGCACAGGAGTTTGTTGAGGGGAGGACGGCTCATAATAATGGCTGGAATGGTATCAAACATGGAAACCAGGTGTTTGATCAGTTCCATACCATTCCATTTATTCTGTTCCAGCCATTACTATGAGCTCATCCTTCCCAATTAAGGTGCCACCAACCTCCTGTGCTGTGCAGTGAGTGCGTGTGTGTGTAGGTAACAGGCTGCTCATTTGAACAGTGGTAATCAGACAGCATTCAAACTTAACCTGAGGCTGACACCAATGTCTTGATTCTATGGAGCTTCTGTGTACCCGGACAAGTGAACCCCGTTCTAGGAGACAAAAATGTGCATTAACCCAGTCCTGTGTGAGTCAAATTCACCTCAGGTGCCCTCTCCACTTGCCCCCTCCTTCCACATCCAATCCCAGAGATAAGTACCATTTCCCAGCCATACTGTGGGTTGGGAATGTGAAAAAGAGGCGGTATCCTCCACTGCCATTATTATCCTTAAGTCATATGAAAAAATGTTGGTCAATTCTTCTTGCTCTTGTACCCAAGTAACAGGAGCGAACAATTAAACAAACGTAGCCTGACACAAAACAGTGTTATGCCTGCTGAGCTAAAGCATTAGCTTGGGGTGAGTTCAGGTAGGCCTCCACACTACCGCAAACAAAGGAAAATAGGAGGGGTGCTTGACAACAATGACAGAAATCCATCAAAGGGGCTTACCAGGAAAAACGTACAAAAGGACTAACTCGACTAATTCATCTCCTTTTAGACGTTTCTCTTGGTAAGCCCTTTTGATGAATAAGCTTGGGATGTTAACACAAGTTTTTCAACATCAGGCAAGGGTTCTTATCATGTGGGAGTGGTTCTAAACCACCTCCGTTTGTCAGTCTTGCTTTTACAGAACACTAGGTCGGTCCACACCAATCATTAAATAAGGGTCTTTATTCAAATGAACTAATTTGGAAAACAGGTTAAACTAAATGCCTGCACTCCTCCTAGTCTTTAAGAAACAAGACAACATTTGTGTCCAATCAAGAGTCAGTAAAGTGTCATGATTTGGTGTGAAAGATGATTTAATCTTAATGATTACGTTACCTTTACAAAAATGACACGCGTACAATGGAGGACGACGGTGAGTTGTGGTATTAAAATGACCATGTTGGAATTCATGCACGTGTGAAAGTTGGAGCGCACAGTTTCCCCAGTGCGTGTGCATAGCCCCGTGCGGTACATTCCAGCTCCTCGTATCGGCCGGGCTAGAGTGGGCATCGAGCCAGGTGCCATGAAGCCGGCTCTATGCATCTGGTCTACAGTGCGTCTGCTCGGGCCGGCGTACATGGCACCAGCCTTACGCATGGTGTCCCCGGTTCGCCAGCACAGCCCAGTGCGGGCTATTCCACCTCGCCGCACTGGCCTGGCTACGGAGAGCATTCAACCAGGTAAGGTTGGGCAGGCTCGGCACTCAAGAGCTCTAGTGCTCCTGCACGGTCCGGTCTACCCAGTTCCACCTCCACGCACCAGCCCTCCGGTAGCAGCCCCCCGCACCAGGCTGTCTCTCAGTCTTCTGCCTACAGGTGTTCCCGCCTGTCTAGTGCTGGTAGAGCCTTCCTCCTCTCCAGCGCTGCCAGAGTCTCCCGTCTGTCCTGAGCTGCCAGAGTCGCCAGAGCCGCCGGTCTGTCCTGTGCCGCCAGAGCCGCCGGTCTGTCCTGTGCCGCCAGAGCCGCCGGTCTGTCCTGAGCCGCCAGAGCCGCCGGTCTGTCCTGAGCCGCCAGAGCCGCCGGTCTGTCCTAAGCCGCCAGAGCCGCCGGCCAGCCAGGAGCCGCCAGAGCCGTCGGCCAGCCAGGAGCCGCCAGAGCCGTCGGCCAGCCAGGAGCCACCAGAGCCGTCGGCCAGCCAGGAGCTGCCAGAGCCGTCAGCCAGCCAGGATCTGCCAGAGCCGTCAGCCAGCCAGGAGCTGCCAGAGCCGTCAGTCAGCCAGGAGCTTCCAGAGCCGTCGGTCAGCCAGGAGCTGCCAGAGCCGTCGGCCAGCCAGGAGCTGCCAGAGCCGTCAGCCAGCCAGGAGCTGCCAGAGCCGTCAGTCAGCCAGACGATGCCAGAATCGCCCTTCACTCCGGAGCTGCCGGAGTCTCCCGCCTGTCCGGCGCTGCCGGAGTCTCCCGCCTGTCCGGCGCTGCCAGAGTCTCCCGCCTGTCCGGCGCTGCCAGAGTCTCCCGCCTGTCCGGCGCTGCCAGAGACTCCTGCCTGTCCGGCGCTGCCGGAGTCTCCCGTCCATTCGGGACCCATTTCTAGCTTTTTTACATGGCACCTATTGCACATTTACTTTCTTCTCCAAAACTGTGTTTTGCATTATTTAAACCAAATTGAACATGTTTCATTTTATTTGAGGCTAAATAGATTTTATTTATGTATTATATTAAGTTAAAATAAAAGTGTTCATTTTTCATTCAGTATTGTTATAATTGTCATTATTACAAATATATACATAAAATCGGCCGATTTAATCAGTATCGGCTTTTTTTGGTCCTCCAATAATCGGTATCGGTGTTGAAGAATCATAATCGGTCGACCTCTACTTGGAACCTCTAACCCTGGCAATTTGACTGGTAAACCCATGGGCACACTCGTAATGGTTGTGACTAGAGGTAGTACAGCTACGACCGGAAGTAGCAGGTTAGGAGAGCATTTTTACCTAACCCTTTTCCTAACCTTAACCTAAGTCTTCTAACCTGCCACGTTAATAATACAAACCTGCTGCATGTTTTCCTAATAACCTGCTACGAAAAACTCACTTCCATACGTAGCTGTACTCCCTCTAGTCAGAACCACTCTGCCTGGAATTGTGTTGCAATCATTTCCATTTTAATCTAGAATATTAATTCAAATTATGTTAACTGATGTGGCTCATTCAATGGGATGTATTTTTTGTAATATCAGTTGAGTTGATATACAGTTGAAGTCGGAAGAGTCATTAAAACTCATTTTTCAACCACTCCACAAATTTCTTGTTAACAAACTATAGTTTGGGCAAGTTGGTTAGGACATCTACTTTGTGCATGACACAAGTAGTCTTTCCAACAATTGTTTACAGACAGATTATTTCACTTATAAATTCATTCTATCACAATTCCAGTGGGACAGAAGTTTACATACACTAAGTTGACTGTGCCTTTAAACAGCTTGGAAAATTCCAGAAAATGATGTCATGGCATTAGAAGCTTCTGATAGGCTATTTGACATAATTTGGTCAATTGGAGGTGTAGCTGTGGATGTATTTCAAGGCCTACATTCAAACTAATTGCCTCTTTGCTTGACATCATAGGAAAATCAAAAGAAAGACCTCAGAAAATAATTGTAGACCTCCACACATCTGGTTCATCATTGGGAGCAATTTCCAAACACCAGAAGGTACCACGTTCATCTGTACAAACAATAGTACGCAAGTATAAACAGCATGGGACCACACAGCCGTCATACCTCTCAGGAAGGAGACGTGTTCTGTCTCCTAGAGATGAACGTACTTTGGTGCGAAAAGTGCAAATCAATCCCAGAACAACAGCAAAGGACCTTGTGAAGATGCTGGAGGAAACAGGTACAAAAATATCTATATCCACAGTAAAACGAGTCCTATATCGACATAACTTGAAAGGCCGCTCAGTAAGGAAGAAGCCACTGCTCCAAAACCGCCATAGAAAAGCCAGACTACGGTTTGCTACTGCATATGGGGACAAAGATGGTACTTTTTGGAGAAATGTCCTCTGGACTGCACCGGGTTTGCAGCATCATGTTGTGGGGGTGCTTTGCTGCAGTGTGCTCAGGAGGACCACATTCTTGTTTCTTTTTAGGAGGTAAGAAACTAGAGTGGTGGTGGGGTGAAGGAAAACTTTGATGAGAAGGCCTCTCTCCCCCTTGAGGCAAGGAGTGCAGGGGGGAGCTCAGGCTTGTTCTTTCTAACTGTGCCAACCATGGTGATCTTCCTCTTCAGGATCTGCTGGCTGAGTTCAATCAGTAGCACACATAATCTCAATTTCTCTTTGTGTGTGTGTGTGTGTGTCTTTGTGGTGTGTAAATGATTTTATAACTGCCGGGTCAAGACAGTCTTTGTACTCTGGTGGTGTACAGCTTTCATGGAAATATGAACCAAGGCGATGTTTCACTTTTTCTAATGTTGGGGTCACTCTAGGGAAAGTAATCAAGTTTAAAGTTGAAAAAAATATGATTTAGGGGGTTTTCTCTGCTGTTAAACATAGTGGCGGGTAATTTTTTACCGTTAAGACAACATAGGAGTTAATGCAAAAAAGTCCCACCTGTCTCTAAAAACGTTTCTCTGTGAAAAGCAGCATGTGCCAAATCTTCCAACAGAGAAAGATCAGCCATTCAATGTCCTATTATCTCGGTCTTTTACAGTATTTCAGCAATGGTTTTACTTTGACATGCCTCTAATTTAACAAATTACTGTAGTTTACATTGATTATTATCATAACAAATGCGATATACTCTTCAGTATACTCTGTCCTTCTGCACACACTCGAAGCATGGCCCAATCTTTTACATGATTTACACTGCAATTGTTTGGGAATGAAAGCTCTTACAGCGAATCTTACTTAACCAAGTTTCACATGTGTAGGTTGATCTTATATATAAAGAAGAACCGACAGAACCTTTACTCTATTCACCGAGTGTGTAAGGTGCCGGGCCCCAACCACCCCTGGAATTCTCTTCAGGTATTCAATGGTAACATCCGCTGTCACCCCTGAGATGACTCATTTAACGGGCGCTCTGCTCCCAAATTCAAAGCATGATACTCTGTTGTATGGATTCTTTTGAGGCCCACTACAAACTTCCGTTCTTCAGAAACACAATTCCTCCTAATAAATCCACTTCTGGTGACTTTGACAGATTCCACTTTTCCATCTTTAACACCTAAAACAGGTCTCCCAGATAATGGTCCATAATCAACTAATGCATACCAACAAGAAACAAATAATTATCCAACATACACTGAGAATACAAAACATTAAGGACAGGTTCTCTTTCCATGATATAGACTGACCAGGAGAATCCAGGTGAAAGCTTGATCCCTTGTTGATGTAACTTATTGATGAAGGGGAGGAGACCGGTTAAAGAAGGATTTTTAAGCCTTGAGACATGGATTGTGTACGTGTGCCATTCAGAGGGTGAATGGGCAAGACAAAATATTTAAGTGCCTTTGAACGGGGTATGGTAGTAGGTGCCTGGCACACCAGTTTGTGTCAAGAACTGCAACGCTTCTGGGTCTTTCACACTCAACAGTTTCCCATTTGTATCAAGAAGGGTCTACCACCCAAAGGACATCCAGCCAAATTGACACAGCTGTGGGAAGCATTGGAGTCAACATGTGCCAGCATCCCTGTGGCAGGTAGCTTAGCGGTTAAGAGCATTGGGCCAGTCATTGCGAGGTCTCTGGTTCGAATCCCTGAGCTGACTTGGTGAAAAATCTGTCTGTTTTCCCTTGAGCAAGACACTTCACTCTAAAAGTTGCTCTGGATAAGGGTGTCTGCTAAATGACTAAAATGTAAAAAATGAATGCTTTCAACACCCTGTAGAGTCCATGCCCCGACGAATTGTGGCTGTTCTGGGAGCAAAAAGGGGGGGAGGGGGGTGCAACTCAATGTTATTGTTCTTAATGTTTTGTATGCTCAGTGTAATACATATGTATGTATATATATATATATATTTTTTTTTTATTTTATATATTTTTATATATTTTTATATATATATATATTTAAAAAAAAAAAATTTATTCTCAGTGTATATACTGCATAATGAAAACACAGTTAAAACCCTGTTTTCAGATGTAAGAACATTTTTAAACCTTAGTTACATAGACCTTTCTTGGTTGTAGCTAGGGTTGCAAAACTACTGGTTATTTACCAAAGCTAACCGTAATTTTGGTAATCTGTGGCAATCTATGGAAACCTTGATAATTTATACTTGAATAACTTATATGCTTATACAAGGAACGTTTTAGCTATAATTTTATTCCAAGTAAACATTTAAGACTACAAAAATCTATAGGACAAGTAGTGCAAGCTAATAGTCATCAAGGCAGGACCCACTAATTTCATTCATACTGACAAATAAGAAATGCCACAATATCCCTGTCAATAGTTGGAGTAGGATGATTGCAATGCACCCTGCCTCAGACTGTCAGGATGTTCCTTTTCTAGCTCACAAACTACATTACTTTGCTGTGATGATTTATTTGATTCATTCCTGTCTCTCACTTTTGTCTCACATGATCTTTCAGGTCTCCTGTGTCCTGCTTCCAGAGATCAACCAAGTGCTATTCACCTAGCATGAGCCGATTCACTCACCTGTGAGGATAACCATCCTACTTCAGTTTGAACTCGCCCTGCTGTCACTATTTAGACTTTGGGACCACATATGCATTTGCCTGTTGTTTTTTCTTTGTGGGTTCTGTCTTACACAGTCTAGTGCATTTTAGAGTTGAAGAACACCAACTGCAGACAAACATGCTTGTTTGAGCATCTCAGACTAAATTCAATGTAGAATCAGTTGAACAAGGTGACAAACAGATTATTTTCCTATTGTAACATGCAGTGGTAATAATTCTATTGTCCCCGTCAAGAGGACTGACTTTTGCCATAGATGGTAGTTCTCGTCTCTGGACAACACAAGCTTTAGACCACACAATAATTCTGCTAAGGGGTTTGTTGCTCTCTACATTGGTCAGCTACATTGGTGACCAGGGTGGGATCCTTATGATATGCCAATGGGGCCTGGGCACACTAATGCTCCTAGAGAGAAGGGGGAATACTGAAGCATGCGTTGATGACAGTTCAACAGTCTCCATCAGAGGTACAGGCTTTTGGTATAGATGTTAAAGCTCTCATTTCTGGACTGCAACGTTTTAAGATTGTGCCCTCCACGGCTCAGTCACATAAAATTTGATTTAAAAGTTGATGCCAAAATATTGCCAATCCGTTCTTATTCTACTAACTATGACTGAGCCATGGAGGGCAAAATCTACGTTAGTAGAATAAGAACGGATTGGCAATATTTTGGCATCAACTTTTAAATCAAATTTCAGATGACCTGGCCTCCACAATCACCCAACCTCAATCCAATTGAGATGGTTTGGGAGGAGTTGGACCGCAAGGTGAAGGAAAATCAGTCAACAAGTGCTCAGCATATGTGGGAACTCCTTCAAGACTGTTGGCAAAGCATTCTAGGTGAAGCTGGTTGAGAGAATTCCAAAAGCGTGCAAAGCTGTCATCAAGGCAAAGGGTGGCAACTTTGATGAATGTCAAATATAAAATATATTTGTTTAAACCTTTCTTTGGTTAATACATGATTCCATGTGTTATTTCATAGTTTTGAAATTATTCACTACTATTCTACAATGTAGAAAATAGTCCAAATAATGAAAACCCCTTGAATGAGTAGGTGTGTCCAAACTTTTGACTGGTACTGTAAACCGTTTTTTTGTTGTTGTTCAAACTCATTAAAAAAAGTATGGTTGGGTTCAGAATTAAATGATTGGAAAATAACTTCAGTTCCAGCCCGTTTAAAAAATTTCTGGGCTCAGTGTCTGGTTTCTACACTATTGTGCTCTGGTTTTCCATTGTTGTACTTCATTGTTTGTAATGTTAAATCTTCTTCATATAATATCACGACAGGCCTCCATGCAAAGCTCCAGTATCTTCCTAAAACCCTGATTCTTTTCTCTTCTGTACAGTGTGCTCAATCTACGGTACCTGCTCTTTGAAAACTCTCTGGAGGCCGTCTTTCGTTTACATCCACCTACTGGTTCTTTTGAGAGTAATTCACCACAAACAATCTGGGGAGTAGAACAATGGCCTAAAAACAGGGAGGCACGCAAACATTTTCAAAAGTGACCTGTCAGTAACCCTACCTGGTTCCCAGGGATTCAGAAATCTAAGCAGTCAAAACAGCATTAATAAAGACAGTGGTGTCATAGCAAGTGTGGTAACTTCAATGTCACAACATTATGTAGGCCCCACTTAGTGCCTACTGTCTACTAGGTATTTTCTTCAGACATAGTTCTCAACCTGTGATTTATGTTCTTCTGTATGTTTTATGTCAATTGGTGTTGTTTTGTTCTATCCCCCCCTCCTCTCATAGGTCTGTCCAGTGAAGCTGATCTATGCCTATGGGAAAACTGATGACATCATTGTAGCATTAGTTATATTGTCAGCCTTGGTCTTAGAAGTAGGCTACATAACTGTAGAGTGAAATTAGTAATTGTAATCATAATTTAGTCATCTGGAGTTGTAGGTACTGTATATTGGTTTTCAACACCTCCAAAACCTGTGGAAGATCATATGACTCTAAGTTATGTATCTCCTTGGTGCCAACAGAGATGGTCGCCTTGCTTCAAGTTCTTAGGAATCTATGCAGTATTTTATTTTTTAATTTATTGTTTCTTACATTGTTACCCCTTGGAATCTTCAGTCTTAATATATACAGCCGCGAAGAACTATTGGATATAAGAGCAACGTCAACTTACCAACATTACAACCAGGAATACAACTTTCCCAAAGCGGATTCTCTGTTCGGACTACCACCCAAGACAATGGATTTAATTCCAGTAGTCGACCCAAAACAACGATGCCGCAGAAGGGGCAAATGAAGCGGTCACCTGGCCAGGCTCCGTAGACATGCACATTGCCCACCGCTCCAGAGTTTACTACTAGACAATGTCCAGTCTCTTGACAACAAGGTAGCTGAAATTCGAGCACGGCTTGCTTTCCAGAGAGACATCAGAGATTGTATCATTCTCTGTTTCACGGAAACATGACTCTCTCTGGATATATTATAGGAATCGGTCCAGCCACCGGGCTTCTCCATGCATTGTGCCGACAGAGATACACACCTCTCTGGGAAGAGGAAGGGCGGGGTTGTATGCTTTATGATTACCAACTCAAGGTGTAATCATAACAACATACAGGAACTCAAGTCCTTCTGCTCACCTGATCAAGAATTCCTTACAATCAAATGCCAGCCATTTTAACTACCAAGAGAATTCCCGTCAGTTATAGTCACAGCTGTGTACATTCCCCCTCAAGCAGACACCAAGATGGCCATCAAGGAACTTCACTGGACTATATGCAAACCCTACATCCTGAGGCTGCATTTATTGTAGCTGGGTAATTTAACAAAGCAAATTTGAGAACAAGGCTACCTAAATTATACCAGCATATTGATTGTGCTACGCGCATGCGCAATACCCTCGACCACTGCTACTCTAACTTCCGAGATGCATAGAAAGTCCTCCCCCGCCCTCCCTTCGGCAAATCCGACCACGACGCCATCTTGCTCCTTCCGTCTTATAGGCAGAAACTCAAACAGGACGTACCAGTGACAAGAACCATTCAACGCTGGTCCGTCCAGTTGGAGCCATGCTTGAATTTTGTTTTGATCATGCGGCCTGGAATTTGTTCCGGTCAGCCTCTGAGAACAACATCGACCAATACGCTGACGTGGTGAGTGTGTTTAAAAATAAGTGCATTGGAGATGTTGAACCCACTGTGACTATTAAAACCTACCCTAATCAGAAACAGTGGATGGTTGGCAACATTCGCACAAAACTGAAAGCGAGATCCACCGCATTAAACCATGGAAAGAGGTCTGGGTATATGTCTGAATATGAACAGTGTAGTTATTCCCTTCTCAACGCAATCAAGCGAGCGAAATGCCAGTACAGGGACAAGGTGGAGTCGCAATTCAACTGCTCAGACACGAGACGTATGTGGCAGGGTCTACAGGAAATCAAGGACTACAAAAATGAATCCAGCTACGTAACGGACACCAACGTCACGCTTCCACACATATTCAATCACTCCCTATCCCAGTCTGTTGTCCCCACATGCTTCAAGGTGGCTACCATTGTTCCTGTACCCAAGAAGGCAAAGATAACTGAAATAAATTACTACCGCCCCGTAGCACTCGCTTCTGTCATCATGAAGTGCTTTGAGAGAATAGTCAAGGATCATATCACCTCCACCTTACCGGTCACCCTAGACCCACTTCAGTTTGCATACCGCTTCAACAGGTCCACAGATGACGCAATCGACATTACACTGCCCTATTCCATCTTGACAAAAGGAATACCTATGTAAGATTACTGTTCATTGAATACAGCTCAGCCTTCAACACCATAGTACCCAGATGGTGAAGGTAGGAAACAACATCTTCACTTCGCTGACCCTCAACACTGGGGCCCCACAAGTGTGCATGTCATATATATCCTTGCCACTCCTATCATTTGCCAAAGAGACTGGCCTTTCAATTGTTTATTTTTCCTTTATTTAACTAGGCAAGTCAGTTAAGAACAAATTCTTATTTTCAATGACAGCCTAGAAACAGTGAGTTAACTGCCTTGTTCAGGGGCAGAACAACAGATTTTTACCTTGTCAGCTCGGAGATTCAATCTTACAACCTTTCGGTTACTAGTCCAATGCTCTAACCACTAGGCTACCTGCCACCCCAATCTTTAAATATGAACATTAATGAACGAGGAGATCAGAGCATTTAATCCTGATTCGATAACCCTCATAGCTATCCTCCAGGTTATGCAAATATTGGAACTATTTCTACAATTTCTCTTCTTAAAATCAGATTTTAAGCCTAACCCTAAACTTAAATGAAGTCTAAAGCACATTTTGGTTTTTATGAATTTTTAAGAAATAGCCAATTTTGACTTTGTGGATGTGATAACTAGTGGAAACCACAGCAGTGTCTCATGTCAAATAGCGTGACGGCTGTCTGCACTGATAACTCGCAAACACTCATGGGGAAGCTAAAAAGATGTTAGGCTACAATATGCTGTCCTAACATTTGAAAATGTTACCAAGTTAACATCGTCCACTGAACCACCTTTCATTCTCAATTGAGTCAGAGTTAATCTTACCAAAAACTATAAACCTGTAGATAATATTGACTTTTTTTCACGACCAAGTCTTCACTACCTAATTCTACATCTAGCTAAGGTGTTTTGCAGTGCCCAAAAATGTGCTAGCTGACGCATTCTGCTTGCTGGCTGAACCAGTCACAATTCAATCCATATGAAATGAAAGGCAAGGATGCGGACAGTAACAGTTCACACACTCCAGCTAGCTAGCTAGCTAGCTAGTGTAGCGAAGTTGTAGCTAATGCACAAATGAGTTTTCATGATATCTGTGATTAGTGAGCCGAGTTCCACAAGTGTTACAAAGTAGCGAGGCACAGTGCCAGCTGTCAGAGTCACGCACTTCTAGGAGTAGTGGGTGCGAAGTCAGGCGCAGAGGGTAAAAGACGATCATGTTTATTGCGGCACAGGAAAACGGTCACCCCAAATCACCAGGCGCAAACAAAAATGACCGACCCAAACAGTCTGGAGAAAACAAGAATGTAGCTCAACCATGAACAGAGGAACAAGCCCACAAAAAAAGCAGCCGGGCATAACCGGCTTAAATAGCCCTAACTAAAACCTAAATAAGAAACAGGTGTAACCAATAAGATAAAACCAACAGAAGAGGAAAAGGGGATCGGTGGCTGCTAGTAGACCGGCGACGACGACCGCCGAGTGTCGCCCAAACAGGAAGAGGAGCCACCTTCGGTGTGAGTCGTGACAGTCATAGAACAGTCCCATAATTTTGGTGCAATACAAATTCCTCCACTAGCTGGAAAACTAGGTAGCTACTATACCGTATGGCAATTCAAACTAGCCTGCTAGCTGGAGTAAGTTTATTCAGCTGATCGCGCATGGTTTGCCGTAGTAGCCAGTGCTTCATAGCTACTGAGAGCGGAGTGATTTTCAGAATTAGAATCTAGAGTCAGGCGAATGAGCGATTTTTAGAGATGAGTTCTACATCCTACAAGACAGATCGGTTGAGGGACGAGGATCACATAAGAATGACACTATCTGACATGAGACATTGGCAGTGTTCGAGAGGATCAAAACCGTAATGTATCATGAGTAAATTGTGACAGACTGACTGATCTACAAATAATAATGAGTAGTTATTTATGATGGAAGGTGATTTGTAGATCAGTCAGTAGGCAGTCGCCTGCACTGTCAGCTGCAATGTCAAACAAGCCCAGTGGCCATGTTAGAGAGGGTCAAAACCGTAATGTATCATGGGTAAATTGTGACTGATTGATCTACAAATAATACTACGTTGTTATTTTTTTATTCAAGACTCTTTGTAAATCATTCTGTCCGCAGTCGCCCGCACCTTTGGCTGCAATTTTCCTAAATGTAGTTTTGTAATTGATAAAACAAGCAGACACGAAAATTGCGATTGAAAAAGGTGACGTTTTTTGCTGTAAGGTAATGAGGTAACCTAGGTAACCACAGGTTGAACAAATCTAATGTTTTCCACAGATCAAGTTGGTGTCTGGTTTCTAAGCAACCGTTTTTTGTTGTCCAGACAAAAACCTGTCTGGCAAAAGTTGCTAGGTCACTTCTAAATTCTCAAACTTAATACATACTGTAATTCCAACCACAAGATAATCTTAGCTTCAATTTTAAGCTTCAAAATAAAACAAATTGCCAAAACGTTTGCTTTTGACTTTGTTATAATTACAGGGCTGTCAACTCTTACGCACTGGGCGTGAGACACATAGTCTGGTTGCCTTCTCTGTTCAGCTAATACATTCTACTCCTTGCCAAAGAGACTGGTCTTTCAATAGTCCCAGTCAGTATTAGATAGGACGTCACGGCCCTGCCTGCCTGTGGGGAAAACAACCTGTGGTTACCTAGGTTACCCCATTGGCTCACAGCAAAAAAACGTCACCTTTTTCAATCTGCATTTTCTTGCTTTCTTGCTGTCTGCTTGTTTTAGCTGAATAGCCTGAAACCAAAGCACAGGGCTCTTCTCCCATGCTCTTTTTCCCTACATGAGAGCATTGCGAACAGTAGGTAGGTATTTTTTTTACCTGGTTACATGTAAATTGAACAACACAGCAGCTTTCCGACATGTTTTGTTATTTCTGTATAATTAAAACTTGACGACGAAGTTGGCTCTTTTACAATTGGGGTCAATGGGAAAGAATGTTTTCCCCAATTTGTGTGCGTGGTTGAGGGGAATTCCTTATTATGACTTGACTATTGACTTGGAGTGTCTACAAATATGAACATTCTATCATTAATGAGCTTGAGCAGATCAAAGGATTTCATCCTGATTTGATAACGCTCATAGCTCATTTCCAATAACAAAGGTTATGCACACCTTTGTTATTGAAAAATATATAACTTTAACTTGTATTTCTCAACAGATCATTGGTGTCTGGTTGCCAAGCAACCATGTTTTGTAATCCATGGGCCAGATTCACAAAACCTTAAGAGTAAATGTATTTCCTTAACTATAGACATGAAGAAAGTTAAGCAAAGTTGCTATTCCTCAATAAAGTTATTGGAAATATTCTACTTTTTTTCTCCTTTGTTTCTTCCTAAGAAAAATAAGATTCTTGAAAATAATGTTCTAGGATTTCTCCTTGTAAATGTACTTAACTTTAGGTTAGCTAAACGATTGTCTTGTGATGAATGGAATGGACTTTTGTAACCATGAAGGTTTTCCTTCATTTTGTGAAGAAGAACTTGGCTAACTTAGCTAACGTTAACGTCGTTAGCTATGTTGGCTATAATGTCATTACGCATTAGCTAGCTAACTTAACGGTCGCGTAGTCCCTCTACCACCATCTCTCCTATCATGGACAACACCTTTTCCTCCAGCTGGTCCACATGAATGGTCTCTCAGCTCCCTTCTTCTTAGCAGTCGACTTGATGTTGGACCACTATATCTTTTTGTTTTTTATAAAAATGTGTACCCCTTTTTCTCCTCAATTTCGTGGTATCCAATTGTCTCATTGCTGCAACTCCCGTACGGTCTCGGGAGAGGCAAAGGTCGAGAGCCATGCGTCCTCCGAAACACAACCAAACCAAGCCGCACTGCTTCTTGACACAATGCCCCCTTAACCCAGAAGCCAGCCACACCAATGTGTTGGAGGAAACACCGTACACCTGGCAATCGTGTCAGCGCCCACTGTGCCCGGCCCGCCACAGGAGTCACTAGTGCGCAATGGGACAAGGACATCTCTGCCGCCCAAACCCTCCCCTAACCAATTGTGCTCCACCCCATGGGTCTCTCGGTCACGGCCGGTTGCAACAGACTCGAACCCAGAATCACTAGTAGCATAGCTAGCCCTGCAATGCAGTGCCTTAGACCACTGCGCCACTCGGGATGCCCTGGACCACTATTTTTTACTGCGGCATCACTGTCCCTTGCCATTGCGCTGACGGCAGAGACAGATTTGCCCAGTCTCGCCCATCCTCTCTTTTTGGTCTTTGCAGTGACCCCACAGTTTTCCAGTCTCCCCAAAAACTTTTTCCAGGGTGCTATTTCCCCCACCATCACTTCAAGCTCTTGTTTGCTGAAGTTTTTTTTTTGCTTTCCTTGGTTATCCATCATTGTTTTTGATATAGCTAGTCTGATGGCTTTAATGTGTGAAAAAATGACGTTTGTTTTTGTGCATAAAGGGTTCGCAAGCCAACAAAAAAAGTATAATTTCGAGACATAAAGCAGATAAATAAATGCAATAAAATGGAAATATCAACACTTTATTATAGTTGACCAAATCCTATCATCCCTGTCACATAGGCTTATTTATTGGTTTCAAGAACGTCACTAAAGTCAATGCACATAAGAAGATATTTACAAAGTTCCTAAGAAAACTATGAATTTCTAAGGACATAGAGGAATTGCACTTACGAACTAATTATCTTATGAACTTCTTATTTTTTTCTTTAAGACACTTCTTGAGTTTATTCGTAAGTAATGTTTTGTGAATCCAGCCCCAGAAGATAACCAGTCTGTCAAAAGTTGATAAGTCATGTCTGAATTTCTCAAACTAAATACATACAGCAATTCCAAGCACAAAATGTCTTAACTTTGATTTTAAGTCTCAAAATACAAAAACTTGCCTAAACATCTAGCTAAATGTTTGTTTTTGACTTTGTTATAATTACAGGGCTGCCAACTATTACGCATTGGGCATGAGACACATAGTCTGGTTACCATCTCTTTTCAGCTATTACATTCCACTCCATGCCACTCCTGTCATTTGCCAAAGAGACTGGCCTTTTAATAGTCCCAGTCAGTATTAGATAAGATGTCACGGCCAGCCTGCCTGTGGGGAAAACAACCTATTGTTACCTAGGTTACTCCTTTGGCCCACAGCAAACCCTTGACCTTTTTCAACCACAATTTTCTTGTCATCTGCTTGTTTTAGTCAATTACAAAACTACATTTAAGAGAAGTACAACAAAATGTCTAAAGATTACTTTTCAAACTGGCCTGCTCCTGAGCATTCTAACTATACTAAACAAGTTAAATATCTTACTTGTGATAAAATGTTTTCCACACACATAGCTACGTGTAGCCTACTTTCACAGTTCCCAAATTGCCCACTCTCGAATAGCCTGAAGCCACAGCACAGGGCTCCTTAGACCCTGGGTCCCAACATCTCTTACCTGTGATTAAATATTTTCCACACAAAAAGCTAAATGTAGCCTACTTGGACACTGGGCACCCACATTTCAAATGCCAAATAGCCTGAATCCACAGCACAGGACTCTTATTTCAGGCTCTCTTTCCCTACATGTGAGCATTGCGAACCATAGGGCGGTATTTTTGACCTGGTTACATGTAAATTGAACAGCACAGCAGCTTTTTGGCATGTTTTGTTATTTCTGTATAACAAAGAAATCTACAATGATGTTGGCTCTTTTACAATGGGGTCACTGGGAAAGATTGTTTCCCCCAATTTGTGGGCGTGGTCGAGGGGAATTCCTTCTTATGATGTGAATATCTACTCAGAGTATCGTCATTAATAACCTTGAGCAGATCAGAGGATTTGATCCTGAATCAATAAGCCTCATAGCTATCCCCCAATCACAAAGGTTATGCAAATATTAAAACTATCACTTATTTCTCCACAGATTGATTTAGTATCTAGTTGCTAAGCAAGCACTTTTTGTTTTCCAGACGAAAACCAGTATGTCAAAAGTTGACGGCTCATGTCTAAATTCTCTAACTAAATACATACTGCAATTCCACCACGAAACGTCTTAGCTTTGATTTTAAGCCTAAAAATATATAAACTTGCCTAAACATCTAGCTAAATGTTTGTTTTTGACTTTGTATAATTACAGGGCTGCCAACTCTCACACATTGGGCAGTGAGACAAATAGTCAATCAATCAAATGTATTTATAAAGCCCTTTTTACATAAGCACTTGTCACAAAGTGCTTATACAGAAACCGAGCCGAAAACCCTGAAGAGTAAGTCTGGTTGCCTTCTACAGTATGTTCAGCTATGACACTACTTGCCACTCCTGTCATTTGCCAAAGAGACTGGCCTTTCAATAGTCCCAGTCTGTATTAGATAGAATGTATTGGCCCCACCTGCCTGTGGGGAAAACAACCTCTGGTTACCTAGGTTACCCCATTGGCTCACAGAAAAAACTTGTCCATTTTCAAATGCAATTTTCTTGTCGACTTGTTTTAGTCAATTACAAAACTACATAAGAAAAATACAACATGTCTAAAGATAACTTTTCAACATTGCCTGTTCTAACTACTTACAAAAACGCAATATTGTAGGGCTTCCCTCATGCCCCTTTCATGAAGGTGCTAGCAGCCACGTGAGTGAGTGCTAGCTACTGATCTGAACATTAAGATAGCCAAGACCAACAACACTAAAACACAAACAAATGGACTATACAGCTACAAGTAGTGAGTGGCGTTACAAAAGGACTATACTAAACAAGTTAAATGTCTTATCTCTGATGAAATGTTTTCCACACACAGACGTGTAGTCTACTTGGACACCGGGTCCCCACAATTTCCACTCTCCTATGCCAAATAGCCTGAAGCTTCTTTTTTTTAAATAGTTCCCGCACAACACCAGTCTCAACGTCAACAGTGAAGAGGCGACTCCGGGATGCTGGCCTTCTAGGCAGAGTTCCTATGTCCAGTGTCTGTGTTCTTTTTCCCCATCTTAATCTTTTCTATTTATTGTCCAGTCTGAGATATGGCTTTTTCTTTGCAACTCTGCCTAGAAGGCCAGCATCCCAGAGTCGCCTCTTCACTGTTGACGTTGAGACTGGTGTTTTGTGTGTATTATTTAATGAAGCTGCCAGTTGAGGACTTGTGAGGTGTCTTTTTCTCAAACTAGACACTCTAATGTACTTGTCCTCTTGCTCAGTTGTGCACCCGGGGCCTCCCACTCCTCTTTCTATTCTGGTTAGGGCCAGTTTGCTTTGTTCTGTGAAGGGAGTAGTACACAACGTTGTACGAGATCTTCAGATTCTTGGCAATTTCTCGCATGGAATAGCCTTCATTTCTCAGAACAAGAATAGACTGACGAGATTCAGAAGAAAGTTTTGTTTCTGGATATTTTGAGCCTGTAATCAAACTCACAAATGCTGATGCTCCAGAGACTCAACTAGTCTAAAGAAGGCCAGTTTTATAGCTTCTATAAGGGCACAAGGCGACACCTGGAGGGGGGTGGAGACAAATAAAAAATACAGGTGAAACAGATCAGGGCATGACAGCTTCTTTAATCAGCACAACAGTTTTCAGCTGTGCTAACATAATTGCAAAAGGGTTTTCAAATGAACAATTAGCCTTTTAAAATGATAAACTTAGATTAGCTAACACAACATGCCATTTGAACACAGGAGTGATGGTTGCTGATAATGAGCCTCTGTATGCCTATGTAGATATTCCATTAAAAAATCTGCTGTTTCCTGCTACAAAAGTGATTTACAACATTTAACAATTTTTTCACTGTATTTCTGATCAATTTGATGTTATTTTAATGGACAAAAAAATTGCTTTTCATTCAAAATCAAGGACATTTCTAAGTGACCCCAAACTTTTGAACGGTAGTGTACGTTGAAAACACAACAGCTTTTCAGCATGTTTTGTTATTTCTATATAACTAAAAATTGACGACGAAGTTGGCTATTTTACAACGAGGGTCAATGGTAAAGATTGTTTGTTTTCCCCAATTTGTGGGCGTGGATGAGGGGAATTCCTTCTTATGAGGTGAATAATGACTCAAATATGAAATATGAATTTCAAATATGAACGTTCTATCATTAATGAGCTATAGGATTTGATGTTGATTCGATAACCCTCATCCAATCACAATGTTTATGCAAATTAGACTGATAGGAAAACGTTCTAATTTAATTCATACATCTGATTGGAAACATTCTAACATTGAGCATTCTGACGTAATATATTTAATTGTAAACATAAACGCAGAGGATTCCCATATATTGCATTTTTACCACCAGCCAATGTAATCACATCCCAACAGATGCTCTTGCCATTTAAACGCTGTAGCCTATTTTGCAACAAGCTATAGCAAAATATTTATTTTATCTAATAAATATAAAAACATGTAATTGCTTACAATTTGTGACCAAACTACTTTGCTACTTCTGGGACACTTATTGGATTAGGCTACTGGTCCAAGAAATATAAGAGGAATATCCACTGGGCACCCAGATCAATTCAACATCAGTTCAATGTAATTTCATTGAAATTACTTGGAAACAGGGACCCTGGGCATCTTTCTTTGGGTGTTTTTCAGAGTCAGTAGAAAGGCTTCTTTAGTGTCCTAAGTTTTCATAACTGTGACCTTAATTGCCTACCGTCTGTAAGCTGTTAGTGTCTTAACGACCATTCCACAGGTACATGTTCATTAATTGTTTATGGTTCCTTGAACGAAGCATGGGAAACGGTGTTTAAACCCTTTACAATGAAGATCTGTGAAGTTATTTGGATTTTGCGAATTATCTTTGAAAGACAAGGTCCTGAAAAAGGGACGTTTCTTTTTTTGCAGAGTTTTGTATTACTTCATTTTAGTATAGTGTAAATTAACAGTATTCTTTCAGTTGAGCGTACAAAGAGCTTCACCTGTCTACCGGAATTTGATTCTGTTGCTATGCAACCTCTTGCTAGCTTGTTAGCATAACAAATGACTAACTTGACATTTTACGTCTACGGGTGTGTTTGTAAATTCAATCTGGAGTGCTAGAGTGTGCTCTGGGTGTTCAGAAATTCAGAGCGTTGTCAGATTGTCCATTGGTAAATTCGGAGCATTCAGAATGCACACTGGACTGCCTACCCATGTGAGAGACGCAGACTCGGTCTCAATCTTTAAGTCTTTACTGAAGACTCATATCTTCAGTAGGTCATATGATTGAGTGTAGTCTGGCCCAGGAGTGTGATGGTGAACGGAAAGGCTCTGGAGCAATGAACCGCCCTTGCTGTCTCTGCCTGGCCGGTTCCCCTCTCTCCACTGGGATTCTCTGCCTCTAACCCTATCACAGGGGCTGAGTCACTGGCTTACTGGTGCTCTTCCGTCTCTAGAAGGGGTGCGTCACTTGAGTGGGTTGAGTCGCTGACGTGGTCTTCCTATCTGGGTTGGCGTCCCCCCTTGGGTTGTGCCGTGGCGGAGATCTTTATGGGCTATACTCGGCCTTGTCTCAGGATGGTAAGTTGGTGGTCGGAGATATCCCTCTAGTGATGTGAGGGCTGTGCTTTGGCAAAGTGGGTGGGGTTATATCCTGCCTGTTTGACCCTGTCCGGGGGTATCATCAGATGGGGCCACAGTGTCTCCCGACCCCTACTGTCTCAGCCTCCAGTATTTATGCTGCAGTAGTTTATGTGTCGGGGGGCTAGGGTCAGTCTGTTATATCTGGAGTATTTCTCCTGTCTTATCCGGTGTCCTGTGTGAATTTAAGTATGCTCTCTCTAATTGTTTCTTTCTTTCTCTCTTTCTTTCTTTCTCTCTCTTGGAGGACCTGAGCCCTAGGACCATGCCTCAGGACTACCTGGCATGATGACTCCTTGCTGTCCCAAGTCCACCTGGCCATGCTGCTGCTCCAGTTTCAACTGTTCTGCCTGCGGCTATGGAACCCTGACCTGTTCACCGGATGTTCACTCCTGTCCCAGACCTGCTGTTTTCAACTCTCTAGAGACAGCAGGAGCGGTAGAGATACTCTCATTGATCGGCTATGAAAAGCCAACTGACATTTACTCCTGAGGTGCTGACTTGTTGCACCCTCGACAACTACTGTGATTATTATTATTTGACCATGCTGGTCATTTAGGAACATTTGAACATCTTGGCCATGTTCTGTTATAATATCCACCTGGCACAGCCAGAAGAGGACTGTCCACCCCTCATAGCCTGGTTCCTCTCTAGGTTTCTTCCTAGGTTTTGGCCTTTCTAGGGAATTCTTCCTAGCCACTGTGCTTCGACACCTGCATTGCTTGTTGTTTGGGGTTTTAGGCTGGGTTTCTGTACAGCACTTTGATATACAGTGGGGCAAAAAAGTATTTAGTCAGCCACCAATTGTGCAAGTTCTCCCACTTAAAAAGATGAGAGAGGCCTGTAATTTTCATCATAGGTACACTTCAACAATGACAGGCAAAATTAGAAAGAAAATCACATTGTAGGATTTTTAATGAATTTATTTGCAAATTATGGTGGAAAATAAGTATTTGGTCACCTACAAACAAGCAAGATTTCTGGCTCTCACAGACCTGTAACTTCTTCTTTAAGAGGCTCCTCTGTCCTCCTCTCGATACCTGTATTAATGGCACCTGTTTGAACTTGTTATCAGTATAAAAGACACCTGTCCACAACCTCAAACAGTCACACTCCAAACTCCACTATGGCCAAGACCAAAGAGCTGTCAAAGGACACCAGAAACAAAATTGTAGACCTGCACCAGGCTGGGAAGACTGAATCTGTAATAGGTAGAAGCTTGGTTTGAAGAAATCAACTGTGGGAGCAATTATTAGGAAATGGAAGACATACAAGACCACTGATAATCCCCCTCGATCTGGGGCTCCATGCAAGATCTCACCCCGTGGGGTCAAAATGATCACAAGAACGGTGAGCAAAAATCCCAGAACCACGCGGTGGGACCTAGTGACTGACCTGAAGAGAGCTGGGACCAAAGTAACAAAGCCTACCATCAGTAACACACTACGCCGCCAGGGACTCAAATCCTGCAGTGCCAGATGTATCCCCCTGCTTAAGCCAGTACATGTCCAGGCCCGTCTGAAGTTTGCTAGAGAGCATTTGGATGATCCAGAAGAAGATTGGGAGAATGTCCTATGGTCAGATGAAACCAAAATATAACTTTTTGGTAAAAACTCAACTCGTCGTGTTTGGAGGACAAAGAATGCTGAGTTGCATCCAACGAACACCATACCTACTGTGAAGCATGGGGGTGGAAACATCATGCTTTGGGGCTGTTTTTCTGCAAAGGGACCAGGACGACTGATCCGTGTAAAGGAAAGAATGAATGGGGCCATGTATCGTGAGATTTTGAGTGAAAACCTCCTTCCATCAGCAAGGGCATTGAAGATGAAACGTGGCTGGGTCTTTCAGCATGACAATGATCCCAAACACACCGCCCGGGCAACGAAGGAGTGGCTTCGTAAGAAGCATTTCAAGGTCCTGGTGTGGCCTAGCCAGTCTCCAGATCTCAACCCCAGATCTTCAGTCTGGTCTAAAACCAGACTGAAGCGTTTCTTATACATCGTCTTCAGGAAGGCAGTGAGTTGCTGTGCAACAGCTTTTTCAACAAACTTTGAGAGGAATGGGAGATTCAATAGAGGCCGATAGTTTATGTTTTTGGGTTAAGGTTTGGCTTTTTCAAGAGAGGCTTTATTACTGCCACTTTTAGTGAGTTTGGTACACATCTGGTGGATAGGGAGATATTTATTATGTTCAACATAGGAGGACCAAGCACAGGAAGCAGCTCTTTAAGTAGATTAGTTGGAATAGGGTCCAGTATGCAACTTGAACTTAGAGACCATGAATATTTTCATCAATGTCTCAAGAGATATAGTATTGAAAAACATGAGTGTCTCCCTTGATTCTATGTCCTGGCAGTGTTGTGCAGACTCAGGATAACTGAGCTTTGGAGAAATACGCAGATTTAAAGAGGAGTCCGTAATTTGCTTTCTAATGATCATGATCTTTTCGTCAAAGAAGTTAATGAATTTATCACTGCTGAAGTGAAAGCCACCCTCTCTTGGGGAATGCTGCTTTTTAGTTAGCTTTGCAACAACATCAAAAATAAATTGTTCTTAAGTCTCCTCGATTAAGTTGGCAAAAATAGGATGATCGTGCAGCAGTGAGAACTATTCGATACTGCACGGTACTGTCTTTCCAAGCTAATCGGAAGACTTCCAGTTTGGTGTTGTGCCATTTTGCATTCCAATTTTCTGGAAGCTTGCTTCAGGCTCTGGCATTTTCTGTATAACAGAGAGCTAGTTTCTTATGACAAATGTTTTTTGTTTTTAGGGGTGCGACTCCATCTAGGGTATTACGCAAAGTTAAATTGAGTTCCTCAGTTAGGTGGTTAAGTGATTTTGAACTCTGGTGTCCTTGGGTAGGTGGAGGGAGTCTGGAAGGGCATCTATGAATCTTTGAGTTGTCCGAGAATTTATAGCACGGCTTTTGATTATCCTTGGTTGGGGTCTGAGCAGATGATTTGTTGCGATTGCAAACGTAATAAAATGGTGGTCTGATAGTCCAGGATTATGTGGAAAAACATTAAGATCCACAATATTTATTCCAGGGGACAAAACTAGGTCCAGAGTATGACTGTGGCAGTGAGTAGGTCCAGATACATGTTGGACAAAACCCATTGAGTCGATGATGGCTTCGAAAGCCTTTTGGAGTGGGTCTGTGGACTTTCCCATGTGAATATTGAAGTCACCAAAAATGATCTGCTATGACTACAAGGTCCGATAGGAATTCAGGGAACTCAGTGAGGAACACTGTATACAGCCCAGGAGGCCTGTAAACAGTAGCTATAAAAAGTGATTGAGTAGGCTGCTAAGATTTCATGACTAGAAGCTCAATAGATGAAAATGCAATCATTTTTTTTTCGTTCAGTATATATTTTTAATTAATGTACATATAAGGGTTAAAAATTATGTTTAGATATTTGCAATTTACATATGCGTAAATATATGTACAACGTTGTGAAAAAGTATTTGCCCGTTTCTAATTTTCTCTACTTTTGCATATTTTTTTATACTGAATGTTATCAGATCTTCAACAAAAACCTAATATGAGATAAAGGGAACGTGAGTGAACAAATAACACAACAATTATTTACTTATTTCATTTATTTCATAAACAAAGCTATGCAATGCCCAATGCCCCTGTGTGAAAAAGTAATTGCCCACTTACATTCAATAACTGGTTGTGCCTCCTTTTTCTGCAATGAGTCCAACCAAAGTTGTCCTGTAATTGTTGATCAGTCTCTCATGTTGCTGTGGAAGGATTTTGGCCCACTCTTCTATGAAGAACTGCTTTAACTCAGCAACATTTGTGGGTTTTCAAACATGGACTGCTCGTTTCAAGTTCTGCAACAAGTTCTGCCACAACATCTAAATTGGGATTATCTCTGGACTTCAACTAGGCCATTCCAAAACATTAAATGTGTTGTTTTTTAGCCATTTTCATGTAGACTTCATTGTGTGTTTTGGATCATTTTCTTACTGGATGACCCAGCTGCGCTTCAGCTTCAGCTCACAGACGGATGGCCTGACATTCTCTGATACAGAGCAGAATTCATGGTTCATTCTCGTCGCCTAGGTCCTGAGGCAGCAAAGCATCCCCAAACCATCACCACCAAGCTTGACCATAAGGTTCTTACTGTGGAATGCAGTGTTTGGTTTTTCGCCAAGCATAATGGGACCCATGTTGTCCAAAAAGTTATACTTTTGATTGATTTGTCCATAAAACATTCTTCCAAGAATCTTGATGATCATCCAGTTGCTTCCAGTGGATTTTTTTACAAACTTGAGTCAACTTTTTGGATGAGATGGGTCCCATTATGCCTGGCGAAAACCAAACACTGCATTCCACAGTAAGAACCTTATACCAACGGTCAAGCATGGTGGTGCTAGTGTGATGGTTTGGGGATGAACAACATTATCTTACAAGATCTTACATTGACACTGCCTTCCCACAAAAGAATGACCGCAGCAGGTCGTAACGGTATTGTTTATTGATGTTCTTCAAATTATATAATGTGCCAAATAATAATTTATTAATTCTGTGTGTATTCATTGTGTTTTCAATTGTGTCACCAAATCTTTTGAAATTGGAGCATATGCACCTGCAATTCTACAACATGAGTGTTGTAACCCCGGCAGCTTCACCCAGGAGATCTGTCATTTTCCTGCCACCACACTGATCTGTGGCATTTTGAAGCTTGAGATTGGTTTCATATGGGTCTGGAACCAAGGTGATTGGATAACCATTTGTAAAGAAATGCCTCTCACGGGTCCTCCCGGGTGGCGCATTGGTCTGTGCCACCATAGATTCTGGGTTCGAGCCCAGGCCCTGTCGCAGCCGGCCCGACCGGGAGGTTCATGTGGTGATGCACAATTGGCCCAGCGTCGTCCGGGTTAGGGAGGGTTTGGCCCGGCAGGGATATCCTTGTCTCATCGCGCACTAGCGACTCCTGTGGCGGGCTGGGCGCAGTGCACGCTGACCAGGTCGCCAGCTGTACGGTGTTTCCTCCGACACATTGGTGCGGCTGGCTTCCGGGTTGGATGTGCATTGTGTCAAGAAGCAGTGCGGCTAGGTTGGGTTGTTTCTCGGATCTTCGCCTCTCCCGAGTCCGTATGGGAGTTCCAGCGATGAGACAAGACTGTAACTACTACCAATTGGATACCACGAATTTGGGGAGAAAAAAGGGGTGAAAAAAATAAATGCCCCTCACGACTAGAGTGGCGTGCAGCCACGGCAGACTGGACAGGCAAGTTAATTCTCTCTTGATAAATGTTTATGAACTCAATTGTCAAAAGAGCAGAACGGCAACTTGTAGCGCTGTTTTGTTCATAATAATTGTAACCAAAATAAATGTGCTGTCCCTGTTGCAGAACGCTTTCTTATACCTTATACCCATACCCCCCAAAAGTACATGTGAAATATAAAGAATTACAAATACATTTACAAATGTATGTCAGGCACTAAAATACATTTCAAAATGCATAACAAATTTTACACGATTAAATATTTCACGTATCCTAAAATGCATCCAAAAATATATTTTAAATGCATACAGTGGCTTGTGAAACTATTCACCTCCCTTGGCATTTTTCCTATTTTGTTGCCTTTCAACCTGGAATTAAAATAGATTTTTTGTCACGTCCTGACCTCAGTTCCTTTTTTGTCGCTATTTTAGTTTGGTCAGGGCGTGAGTTGGGGTGGGCATTCTATGTTTTGTTCTGTGTGTTATAGTTCTACGTGTTTGGCCTGGTATGGATCCCAATCAGAGGCAGCTGTCAATCGTTGTCTCTGACTGAGAACCATACATAGGTAGCCTGTTTTCCCACTATGGGTAGTTTTGTTCTGTGTCTGTGTTTTCACCATACAGAACTGTTTCCATTTTAATTTCTTTCCCTCACATTGTTCTTTTGTATTTTTGTGTTCTGATATAATAAATTATCATGGACACTTACAACTTCCAACACTGCATTTTGGTCCGATCCATTCTACTACTCATCAGACGAAGAAGAAGTTTGTTACATTTTTGGGGGAGGTTGTATCGTTTGATTTACAAAACGTGCCTACCACTTTGAAGATGCAAAATATGTTTTATTGTGAAACAAACAAGAAATATGACAAAAGAAAGAACATGAGTGCACAACTATTCACCCCCTTTCGCCAAATAATCCTCCATTTGCAGCAATTACAGCCTTGCAGACCTTTGGCATTCTAGTTGTCAATTTGTTGAGATAATCTGAAAAAATTTCACCCCATGCTTCCTGAAGCACCTCCCACAAGTTGGATTGGATACAGTCAAGCTGCTCCCACAACAGCTCAATAGGATTGCGATCCGGTGACTGTGCAGGCCACTCCATTATAGAAAGAATACCAGCAGACTGCTTCTTCCCTAAATAGTTATTGCATAGTTTGGAGCTGTGCTTTGGGTCATTGTCCTGTTGTAGGAGGAAATTGGCTCCAATTAAGCACCGTCGACAGCCGTATGGCATGGCGTTGCAAAATGGAGAGATAGCCTTCCTTCTTCAAGATCCCTTTTACCCTGTACAAATCTCTCACTTTACCACCACCAAAGCACCCGCAAATCATCACATTACCTCCACCATGCTTGACAGACGGCATCAAGCACTCCTCCAGCATCTTTTCATTTTTTCTGCATCTCACGAATGTTCTTCTTTGTGATCCGAACACCTCAAACTTAGATTTATCTGTCCATAACTCTTTCACAATTTTGTCCATTGTCTGTGTTCTTTTGCCCATCTTAATCTTTTCTTTTTATTGGCCAGTCTCAGATATAAGACACCTATATTTACCTAAATGTTTAATATCCATAATTTTTATGATTATTTATTTGAATTGCGCGCCCTCCAATGTGCGGGACACAGCCCTAAGAAGTTTTTAAAAAACACTTTAAAATAAATTGCTATTAAAATAGCAGAGCAATCAGCCAAGGCTGCCATAAGGGTGCCATGGCAACTATGTATCATAATGTCATGCATTGTCTTTCATCAGATGGCGTCATTCCTACGTGATGCTAATCCCTCAACCGATCTGTCTTGTAGGACTTGTAACGTATATGAAAATGTTTATATTCCAGAGCATCCACCATTCAAAAATGACGACATAGTTCCTAATTGTCCCCCACAATGAAATCAGGGAGGGAACTTTGGATCTGTCTCCGTCCGTTAGTACGTTAGTACGTTTGTATGTTCATTCATCACACAATATCTCAGACAGCATTGGCCAATTTTGATGAAACTTGGGTGAATGAGGCATCTTGCCATGGAGATCCAGCATTTACAAAATTACACTGATTGGGCCAAGGGGGGCACTGCATCATCTATGACATTTTTACTGTTGCCTTGTTTATAATATCACTGCACTCGCGCATATCTCTACACAAATTAAGCAGGATAACTAGCTAAATTGTTTTAATCGTTTGCAATTGTGGGAAAATAGAAACGAAGCGGTGGATTTTAAATTCATGCCAGCTTTCGTGCCCATTGTCAAACTTCAGAAATAAGGCTCATTGAAGCACACAACTCCTTAGCTAAATGTGAAATGGTGCAACTAAGACTTCACTAACCAAAACAAGTCAACATTATATCCTTGCTTCAGGTCCTGAGCTAGAGGCAGTTAGATTTGGGAGTCAGATGTCATTTTAGGCAGGAATTGAAAAAAGGGTCTGATCCTTAACCACAACCCTGACAAATAGGATCTGCTCCTATTAACATTCCTGGGTTTCAATGCCTAGTTGAAAGTGTGTTACCCTTTTCTCTGGGCTCAATGCCAGGTTTCTATGCTATTGTGCTCTGGTTTTTCATTGTTGTACTTCATTGTTTGTAATGTTAAATCTTCTTCTCATATTCTCACTACATGCCTCCATGGAAAGCTCCAGTATCTTCCTAAAACCCTGATTATTTTCTCTTCTGTACAGTGTGCTCAATCTACTATACCTGCTCTTTGAAAACTCTCTGGAGGCCGTCTTTTGTTTACATCCAGCTACTGTGAGTAATTCAACACAAAGAATCAGGGGAGTAGAATAATGGCCTGAACACAGGGAGACAGGCAGATATCTTCAAAAGTGACCCGTCCATAACCCTATATCTGGGCTGCCCAACCCTCTTCCTGGAGATCTACTGTCCTGTGGGTTTTCAGTCCAACCCTAAATTAACACACCTGATTCTACTAATTAGCTGCTCAACAAGACCTTAACTAGCTGAATCAGATATGAAATTAGAAATTAGGGTTGGACTAAAAGCCTACAGGACAGTAGATCTCCAGGAAGAGGGTTGCGCAGCCCTGCCCTACGTGTTTCCCAGGGATTCCGAAATCTAAGCAGACAAAAGAGCATTATTAAATAATTAACGGTGTCATAACAAGTGTCATAATTTCAATGTTACAATATTATGTACGCCACACTTCATGCCTACTGCCTACTAGGCCTTTTCTTCACACATAGTCCTCAACCTGAGATTTTTGTTATTTTGTGCTCTTGTGTGTTTTATGTCAATTTCTGTTGTTTTGTTCTATCCCACCTCCTCTCATAGGTCAGTCCAGTTGATCTATACCTATGGGAAAATGTATGATATCATTGTAGGAGTAGCAGTAGTCATATTGTAGATCTAGGCTACTGTAACAGTAAAGTGGTATTAGTCGTCTAGTCGTCTGGAGTTGTAGGTGTATTGGTTCTCAACACCTCCAAAACCTTTGGAAGATCAAATTACTATTTAAAGGTTCATGTGAATGTGTCACTCCTCCTCAAGTTTTAGAGAAGAGATCTCCACAACATTGAAGTGTATTAACATAGAACTCTAGAAGGCTTTATAGATACTCATGATAACATCAGTCTGTGTTGTCTCTCCTTCAGGATCATAATATCACAAAGAACTGGATTACCCTGGTGGATAAGAAACTGAGCTGCACCATCCTGTCCCTGACTGAGGCAGACAGTCAAACCTTCCACATCACCGTGAGTCAACTTTTTCCCACAGAGACACAAACTACAAGTAATGTGTAATGGAAGTCTTAAAAGGGTTGAAGAGGACAACCATGTTTGTTTACAAATATCTTAGCAACCTAAAGCCTGTTTTGAGAGTTGTTCCCCTTTTACCTAAATAGATGTATTCTGTAGAATAAAGTTCGAGATGAGTTGAGGGTGGCAGGTAGCCTAGCTGTTAAAGAGCACGGGGCCAGTAACCGAAAGGTCGCCGGTTTGAATACCTGTGCCGACGAGGGGGAAAATCTGTCGATGTGCCTTTGAGCAAGCAATTGTCCAACGTGGATCAGGCATTTCGTCTTTTATTTTATTCTTGGCGTTGAACAGGTCAAATATGATTGAATTCAATGAAATTGAATTGATATTGTGATACATGTTATATAGAAGGTTGTATCCTTAGCCTACAACAGGTGACTGTGGAACAGACCCATATGGAAAAGAATTATGAAAATGAAATAAGAATCTTGTATGGCAGAAGAATATTATTTGTACAGAAATCAAATAAATAATCTGGTAAGATTTTGTATGTTTTTCCTTATGTCAGTGGTGTATTTGTATGTGTTAACTTAACTAGCTAGCTATATGCCTTACATGACATCTATATTATAATATGCTAAGGAATTCTAAGCTGCTGAAAGATCTCCTATTTTGGGACGATTTTCTTAATTTTAGGCTCAAAAGAGGCATGTCTTCCCCGCACATGGGATTATCTACTTTATATTCTGCTGTGTTTTGCATTTGTGGTTATTTCCCTGTTTTTGTGTTTGGAATGGCATGGTTACTATTGCATCATCCTGACAATACTAGGCTACAATGACGTAACTGAAGACAGGAGTTTTTCAAATTCAAACTGTCATAATTATTGCATCATAATTTATACCATGATGATGTCACTCTGCCTATTAATTCACTATGCTCATTGACTGGAAATGACAAATTACCATGGCAATTATGCTTCACAATAGTAATATTAATTGTGCAACATGCAGCAATCCACATACAGTAGTAGTATTAACTGCGCAGCTGTGCTTATAGTTTATGGTGGGCCCGTGCATAAAATCTTCAACAAATCTCATGACCTGCTGCCCTGTTTTCACCAATTCTTAAATCCTATCAAATAATGCTGTTAAATAAAGCAAGGTGTATAATGCGTCAAATAAGCACTAGGCCTAAAACAGGAAATAAACGTGAGCTGGTAGATAAACTGGAGACATGGAAATTAGGCCTACTCCAACGCTTGGATGTGATCGCATCAGTGTGAGCTACAAATTATAGCTGGTCACTTCACTCAAAATGTTCTATTTTTGGGGCAGCTAAAACTATGATTTGGTTAAACAGTAGCATCCTGATTCCTGAATGAAAGTGTTGGCTCTGCCCCTGTTTCTCTCTGTGCGCTCAGGGTAGCCTATGTGGAGAGAAGGGTAGAAAGAGAAAAAAATACAATAATTGTGCAACACTTGAAAATGTTGTGGTTTTTGTTTCCAGTTTCCCCTTCCTAATTAATAAGATGGCACCGACAGATATGGCAGCTCTGCTTCTAGCTCCTAAGCAACTTTGCAATTCTAAGATAAAAAAATAAAAAAATAAATGTTAACTAGGCAAGTCAGCATTGAGACTTCTCTTTCAAAATACCCCTTACAGAATCTTTTATTTTTCAGAAGTTTCAAGTCTGTAGAAGATCACTGTAATAATCACGTTACACTTAACACACTCAAAGTATGGAGGTCAGTTCAACGCTTCCTGGGAAGGTCTAAACTAACCTCTGCTCTTACCCCGATTCTTAACAACCCAGATTTCAGTCCAGGATTGCTGGATGCTGGCTTTAATTTATGGCTTAATAAGGGCATACGCAGGCTAAATGACTTATTTGCTGATAAGATTTTGTTGTCATTTGAGCAGATGGTCGTGAAATATCGACTCCCAAAGCAGGACTTTTTCCGCTTCCTACAAGTAAGACATTATATTCTGAAGAGCACCACCTTAATTGGTAACCCTGATGTGTCTGTCATTGAAAGAATGCTTTTTTTCCCACAAAGGAAAATGTCTGTAAGTCTGTTTTATGATACTTTAAGGTCCTTTTCTGCTGTCAACACACAGAGGGTGAAACAAGTGTGGGAGAAAGAATTGTCTGTTACTATTGAGGAAGAGATGTGGGAGGACATTTAGAGATTTGCAAAAACAATATCTATATGTAACCGTACTAGAGCAATCCAATTAAGAATAATACACAGATTGCATATATCCCCAAATCGCAGACATGCTTTTAGCCCCACTTCCTCTTCCCCTCAGTGTCTTAAATGCAAAACTGATACAGGCACCCTAACACATTGTTTATGGTCATGTACCAAAATACAAAGATACTGGTCTGGTGTTCTGCAAGAAATTGAAAAGATCCTAGGGGTTGATCTAGAATTGGACCCAGTTTCTTTACTGTTAGGTCTCCCTAGTAGGCATGTTACTTCTGTGGGTAAAAGGAGGCTTTACAACATCCTTACCTTCGCAGCGAGGAAAAACATCCTTTTACAGTGGATTAGTGATAAGGTTCCTTCTATTAAAGATTGGCATAAGATACTATTTGAATGGGTGCCTCTGGAATATCTGACATGTACATTGCATTCTAAAACAGACCAGTTCTACAAAGTATGGGAACCTTATCTAAATTACCTAGAACCTGAGGTATCAGCTATTATGCTGCAAGGATTCTCTTAGAATGGCGGGGATCTATGTATTTCAGAACTACACTGTACGTTCCATGTGTGGAACTTAACCTCTTGGTTTAAACTTAGCTTTTTTGTTTAATTTCTGTTTGTAAGTTTGTTTAAAATGTATGTATTGAGAGACGCAATGATGGTGATGGGGTGAGAGAAGCACCAAGCAGGAAGAGGAAAATGGTGTACGTATGTATGGGTGTGTATGTGTGTGTGTGCGTGTATGTATGCGCGTGTGTGTGTATATGCATGGGTATATGTCTGTGTGTGTATGTATGTGTATATATATGCGCGTAGATATGTGTAAGTGGGTGCTGTTTTTCTTGTTTTTGTTCTGTGTGCTTTGTCTCTGTTGTTGTATCTCTTAATATGGGTGAAAATTGTGAAAATTCCAATAAAAATACTGTTACAAAAAAACTAGGCAAGTCAGATAAGAACACATTCTTATTTACAATGACAGCCTACTGGGGGGAAGTGGTTAACTGCCTTGCAGAATGACAGATTTTTTACCTTGTCAGCTTGGGGATTCGATCCAGCAACCTTCGGTTACTGGCCCAACACTCTAATCACTAGGCTACCTGCCGACCCAAATACTACTGCACTGTTGTTAGATACGACTGCACTGTTGGAGCTAGGAACACAAGCAACTTCACTTGTGGATTAATTTGCTCAGGCCTACATCTCTTTGTGTACAGACAGATAGAAGAAGGCTAGAAGAAGCCTTCTTCTATCTGTCTGTACACAAAGAGATGTAGGCCTGAGCAAATTAATCCACAAGTGAAGTTGCCTATCTGTTTGTATACACTATATATACAAACATATGCGGACACTCTTTCAAATTGGTGGATTTGGCTATTTCAGCCACACCCGTTGCTGAAAGGTGTATAAAATCTAGCACACAGACAAGCAATTTCCATAGACAAACATTGGCAGTAGAATGGCCTTACTGAAGAGCTCAGTGACTTTCAACATGGCATCGTCATCGGAGGCCTCCTATCGAACAAGTCAGTTCGTCAAATTTCTGCCCTGCTAGAGCTGCCCTAGTCAACTGTAAGTGCTGTTATTGTGAAGTGGAAACGTCTAGGAGCAACAACGGCTCAGTAGCAAAGTGGTAAGTCAGACAAGCGCACAGAGCGAGACCGCCGATGCTGAAGCGTATAATGTGTAAAAATCAACTGTCCTCGGTTTCAACACTCACTACCGAGTTCCAAACTGCCTGTGGAAGCAACGTCAGCACAAGAACTGTTCGTCGGGAGCTTCATGAAACGGGTTTCCATGGCCGAGCAGCCGCACACAAGCATAAGATCATCATGCTCAATGCTAAGCATCGTCTGGAGTTGTGTAAAGGACTCTAGAGCAGTGGGAACCCGTTCTCTGGAGTGATGAATCACGCGTCACCATCTGGCAGTCCGATGGACAAATTTGGGTTTGGCAGATACCAGAATGCTACCTGCCCAAATGTATAGTTGCAAATGTAAAGTTCGGTGGAGGAGGGAAAATGGTCTGGGGCTATTTTTCATGGTTCAGGCTAGGCCCCTTAGTTCCAGTTCAGGGAAATCTTAACGCTACAGCATACAATGATATTCTAGACAATGCTGTGCTTCCAACTTTGTGGCAACAGTTTAGGGAAGGCCCTTTCCTGTTTCAGCATGACAATGCCCGGTGCACAAAGCGAGGTCCGTACAGAAATGGTTTACTCGAGATCTGTGTGGAAGAACTTGACTGGCCTGCACAGAGCCCTGACCTCACCCCCATCAAACACATTTGGGATGAATTGGAACACCAACTGGGGCGGCAGAGTAGCCTGGTGGTTAGAGCGGTGGACTAGCAACCAAAAGGTTGCAAGTTCAAATCCCCGAGCTGAAAAGGTACAAATCTGTTGTTCTGCAGTTAACAGGTAGTTAACCCACTGTTCCTAGGCCGTCATTGAAAATAAGAATTTGTTCTTAACCTACTTGCCTAGTAAAATTTAAAAAAAACTGTGAGCCAGGCCTAATCACCTAACATCAGTGCCCGACCTCACTAATGCTATTGTGGCTGACTGGAAGCAAGTCGCTGCAGCAATGTTCCAACATCTAGTTTAAAGCTTTTCCAGAAGAGTGGATGCTGTTATAGCAGCAAAGGGGTGACCAACTACATATTAATGCCCATGATTTTGGAATTAGATGTTCGACAAGCAGGTGTCCACATACTTTTGTTAATGTAGTGTATGCGATCGCATACAAATAAAGCAAGGTTTGAAACTATTATGTTTTAGTCAAATGTTATATCTGTTTGGGCTTGTTATGGTCAAAAATTGTCCCACGGCTGAATCTAGTTGATGATCCCTGCTATAGAATCTAGTGATGACTGTGAACCAGATGTACAAACAGAAATGTCACACGAAAGGACCAGCGGATGAATAACAGTGTTTCGTCAGCAACAATAAGAAAGTACTTCCAGGTCACTGAATTTTGGACATATTCATTCCATAATGCCATGAAAAAAGTCAGAATTGCTGCAGGAAAAATCAAGCATTTCTGCCTTCAGATCTCACCCCCCAAAAATTGTGAAATCCTGGAGGGGTTGTAAAATGGGGAGACTAGACCCTATATGGTACAAACATTCAAAAAAGGTTTATTGACAAATATCAAACAACCTAAGCCTGTTTTGAGATTTGTTCCCCTGTACCTAAATATACTGTCACAGGCATACCAGACACCCCCGCAACCCCACAAGGCTGAGGGCCCACGAGCTCTGGGGCCTCATGTGCCTATCCTCAAAGCAAAGTTTATTCCTCACATGCATCGTAAAAAACAGGTATAGACTAAGATAGAAATGTTTACTAACAGGCCTTTCCCAACAATACAGAGAGAGAAAAAAACAGAGAAATAATAGAAAAGTAAAACATGTAATAATAAATACACAATGAGTAACGATAACTTGGCTTTACACACGTGGTACCAGTACCGAGTCGATGTGCACGGGTACAAGGTAATTGAGGTACATATGTACATATAACTAGGAATAAAGTGACATATAATAAACAGTAGCAGCATCTTATGTGATGATGGTCAACGCAGATAGTCCGGTAGCTATTTGGTTAACTATTTTACTAACTATTTAGCTGTCTTATGGCTTGGGGTTAGAAGCTGTTCAGGGTCCTGTTAAGACTTGATGCATCTGTGCCACTTGCCGTGCGGTAGCAGTAAGAACAGTCTATGACTTGGGTGGCTGGAGTCTTTTACCATTTTTAGGGCCTTCCTCTGACACCATCTGGTATGGAGGTCCTGGATGGCAGTGAGCTCAGCCCCAGTGATATAGAGGGCTGTACGCACTACTCTATGTAGCGCCTTGCAGTTGGATGCCAAGCAGTCAATTTGCAGTTGCGGTTGATGTCTTTCTATATCTCTTTGTATATACCGTTCAAAAGTTTTGGGTCACTTAGAAATGTCATTGTTTTTTTGTCCATTAAAATAACATCAAATTGATCAGAAATACAGTGTAGACATTGCTAATGTTGTAAATGAGTTTTGTAGCTTGAAACGTCTGATTTTTAATGGAATATCTATATATGCGTACAGAGGGCCATTATCAGCAACCATCACTCCTGTGTTCCAATGGCACGTTGTGTTAGCTAATACAAGTTTATCATTTTAAAAGGCTAATTGATCATTAGAAAACCCTTCTGCAATTACTATGTTAGCACAGCTGAAAACTGTTGTGCTGAATAAAGAAGTAATACAACTGGCCTTCTTTAAACTAGTTGAGTCTCTGGAGCATCAGCATTTGTGGGTTCGATTACAGGCTCAAAATGGCCAGAAACAAAGAACTTTCTTCTGAAACTCATCAGTCTATTCTTGTTCTGAGAAATGGAGGCTATTCCATGCAAGAAATTGCCAAGAAACTGAAGATCTTGTACAATGCTGTGTACTACTCCCTTCACAGAACAGCGCAAACTGGCTCTAACCAGAATAGAAAGAGGAGTGGGAGGCCCCCGGTGCACAACTGAGAAAGAGGACAAGTACATTAGAGTGTCTAGTTTGAGAAACAGACGCCTCACAAGTCCTCAACTGGCAGCTTCATTAAATAGTACCCGCAAAACACCAGTCTCAACGTCAACAGTGAAGAGGCGACTCGGGGATGCTGGCCTTCTAGGCAGAGTTGCAAAGAAAAATCCATATCTCAGACTGGCCAATAAATAGAAAAGATTAAGATGGGCAGAAGAACACAGACATTGGACAGAGGAACTCTGCCTAGAAGGCCAGCATCCCGGAGTCGCCTCTTCACTGTTGATGTTGAGACTGGTGTTTTGCAACATAGTATTTAATGAAGGTGCCAGATGTGCCACGCTTGTAGCGTCATACACAAGAAGACTTAAGACTGTAATCGCTGCCAAAGGTGCTTCAACAAAGTATTGAGTAAAGGGTCTGAATACTTATGTAAATGTCATGGTTTTTAATTTTTTTATCAATTTTACAACATTTCTAAAAATATGTTTTTGCTTTTCATTATGGGGTATTTTGTGTAGATTGATGAGGGGGGAAAACAATTTAATCAATTTTAGAAAAAGGCTGCAATGTAACAAAATCTGTAAAAAGTCAAGGGGTCTGAATACTTTCCGAATGCACTGTAGTTCTTTATTAGTTTTAGTTTAGAAAATGATCTCTCCACAGAAGAGAGTTACAGGGATGGTAAAAACAGCTTGATTGTGATAGCAACATCAGGGAAACTGGGCAGAAGGGAGTGATGCTTCAAAAATGCAATTCTGCAACATATTTAATTGAGCCTCTCATTCTCCTTAATTGCCAGCCTCAACACATTACAGAAAGAGATTGACTGTATGGGAAGCTCTGGGGACAGGTTGTCTTGATACTTGACAGCCAATCAATTGGCAGATGCATACAGATTATTATCTTTAGCGTACCACAGTTCTTAAGGGATAAAACAAACAAAAAGAGCTTGCAGTTTCGTTCATACTGGTGAACCAGCGTTTGAGTTGTGTGGTTGCAATATCAGCAGTCTCATATCTCTGGTATATCTTGCAATGCATCATTCAAGACTAAGTTGAAATTGTGTGCAACCCAATGGACATACAGTATAATGCACAATGTCTCAGGAAATACCGTCTGGATTGTCAACACAAAAATGCAAGGTGCATACATACTGTAGCTACTATAGCCCTCTATGTAGAAAAAGAGAGAGAGACAAGCACACATATTAACCAGGTTTCTAACCAGTCATTTCATGCAGATTGATTACCTGACGCCTGAAATAAGTCACGACTGGGCTCATTGAAAGAGTATATGCCGGTATAATTTTATAAATGCACAGATAATAGTGGGATATTTTAGTTATGCGAGAAATTTATGCTCAAATATTGATACAGTATAATAGGCCTACATATACATAATGAAGTAAACTTGGAATCACGTGATGATATGTTGTTTGGGTCGACCTTTGACCCTGTCGTAGTCCAGAGAAACTGCGTTACGCCAGTGTACGAATATTGTATGTACAGTGGCTTGCAAAAGTATTCACCCCCCTTGGGATTTTTCCTATTTTGTTGCCTTACAACCTGGAATTAAAATGGATTTTTGGAGTGTTTGTATCATTTGATGTACACAACATGTCTACCACTTTGAAGATGCAAAATATTTTTTATTGTGAAACAAGCAAGAAATAAGAATAAAATAACAGAAAACTTGAGCGCGTGCATAACTATTCACCCCACCAAAGTCAATACTTTGTAGAGACACTTTTTCAGCAATTACAGGTGCAAGTCTCTTGGGGTATGCCTCTATAAGCTTGGCACATCTAGCCACTGGGATTTTTTCCAATTCTTCAAGGCATAACTGCTCCAGATCCTTCAAGTTGGATGGATTCCGCTGGTGTACAGCAGTCTTTAAGTCATACCACAGATTCTCAATTGGATTGAGGTCTGGGCTTTGACTAGGCCATTCCAAGACATTTAAATGTCTCCCCTTAAACCACTCAAGAGTTGCTTTAGCAGTATGCTTAGGGTCATTGTCCTGCTGGATGTTGAACATCCGTCCCAGTCTCAAATCTCTGGAAGACTGAAGCAGGTTTCCCTCAAGAATTTCCCTTTATTTAGCACCATCATTCCTTCAATTCTGACCAGTTTCCAAGTCCCTGCCGATGAAAAATATGGTGGGATGGTGTTCCAGGGTGATGAGTATTGTTGGGTTTGCGCCAGACATAGTGTTTTCCTTGATGGCCAAAAAGCTACATTTTAGTCTCTTCTGACCAGAGTACCTTCTTCTAAATGTTTGGGGAGTCTCCCACATGCCTTTTGGTGAACACCAAACGTGCTTGCTTATTTGTTTCTTTAAGCAATGTCTTTTTTTCTGGCCACTCTTCAGTAAAGCCCAGCTCGGTGTAGTGTACGGCTTAAAGTGGTCCTATGGACAGATACTCCAATCTCCGCTGTGGAGCATTGCAGCTCCTTCAGGGTTATCTTTGGACTCTTTGTTGCCTCTCTGATTAATGCCCTCCTTGCCTGGTCTGTGAGTTTTGGTGGGTGGCATTCTCTTGGCAGATTTGTTGTGGTGTCATATTCTTTCCATTTTTTTATAATGGATTTAATGGTTCTCTGTGGAATGTTTAAAGTTTCAGATATTTTTTTATAACCTAACCCTGATCTGTACTTCTCCACAACTTTGTCCCTGACCTGTTTGGAGAGCTCCTTGGTCTTCATGGTGCCGCTTGGTTGGTGGTGCCCCTTGCTTAGTGGTGTTGCAGACTCTGGGGCCTTTCAGAACAGGTGTATATTTACTGAGATCATGTGACAGATCATGTGACACTTAGATTGCACACAGGTGGACCTTATTTAACTAATTATGTGACTTCTGAAGGTAATTGGTTGCACCAGATCTTATTTAGGGGCTTCATAGCAAAGGGGGTGAATACATATGCACAAATCACTTTTCAGTTTTAAACATATATTTTTAAACAAGTAATTTTTTTCATTTCACTTCACCAATCTGGACTATTTTGTGTATGTCCATTACATGAAATCCCAATAAAAATCTATTTAAATTACATGTTGTAATGCAACAAAATAGGAAAAACACCAAGGGGAATGAATACTTTTGCAAGGCACTGTATTCTGTAAAACAAAGCTGGAGATCAGTTGGTTTCTCAAGGAAGTGTGAGCCAAAACATTCTTCCTCAGGAGACCATCAGTGCAATGGTAATAATGGCATGGCTTTTAGGACTCAAATGAGCTCACACCCCTGAGAAATAGGACATTACTGAGGTTCAGTTCCTAGTTTAAAGTGTGTTACATTTTCTCTGGGCTCAGGGCCAGGTTTCTATGCTATTGTGCGGTGGTGTTTCATTGTTGTACTTCATTGTTTGTAATGTTAAATCTTCTTCTCATAATATAACTACAGGCCTACATTACAAAGCTCCAGTTTCTTACTAAAACCGGGATTCTTTTCTTTTATGAACAGTTAGTTCAATCCATAGCCGCAGGAAGCAGGGGTTCTTTAAACATTTTGTATTTAATATATATTGTGCACTATGCCTTTATTCCGCATGTATGAGTGGAGATAAATACTAATCAGCAGAGCACAGATAAAAATACCCCTCCCCCGACATAAATGTTCCTCTCCTCCTTCCCCCGCTCCTCCACTACCCGCCTCATGTCCTTCTCCTCTTCTCCTGTCCGCTGTTCTATCTTGCCAAAGCAGTGTAAACCCCGCCAGCTGTGTGTTATTCATGTCGTTGTTCAGCCATGACTGAACAATGTGAAACATAAGATATTACAGTTTTTAATCACCCGTTGGTAAAATATTTGTGATCATAGCTTGTCTATTTTGTTATCCAATGATTGTACGTTGGCTAACTGGACTGATGGTAGAGGCAGATTACCCACTCGTTGTTGGATCCTTACAAGGCACCCTGACCGACATCCTCAATATCTCTGTCTCTTTCTCATGCGAATCACAGGGATTTGGGCCTTGTCGGGTGTCTGAAGTAAATCCTTCATGTCCGACTCGTTAAAGAAAAAATCTTTGTCCGGGACGAGGTGAGTAATCGCTGGCCTGATATCTAGAAGCTCTTTTCGGTCATAAGAGATGGTGTCAGAGACATTACGTACAAAATAAACTAAAATAACGTGAAGAAACACACACAATAGCACAATTGGTTAGGAGGCCGTAAAACGGCAGGCAACTCATCTGGCGCCATTTACTTCATTTTACTCTCAAAGGAGGTACGTTGTCCTCCCACATGGTGTTGTCCACTTTATATTTAGGAATCCAGAGTGGCACAGCGGTCTAAGGCACTGCATCGCAGTGCTAGAGGCATCACTACAGATGCCTCTGATTCGCTTTGGAAAGACAGCAGAGAGTGGAAAGGCAGTTTGCCAGTTACATCAGCGTGTCCCCTGAACGATAATGAAGAGGTAGGTGAGAAGCCTGTCGCCCGGCGACGGGGGTCAGAAGGTGAAGAAGCGTACTTCATGAGCTGTAACCGAAAAACAACTGGCATTTGGATTGTTTGAGGTGAGAGAGCAAGTGTGGTGGAACAAGAATTGTTAGCATTATTAAGTATCTTGCTAGCTGGATCAAATTCTCCATTAGATAGCCATAGAAATGTTGAGCAACATTAGCCAACTTAGCTTATCAAATAATTGTGTTTATGGTGTGAAAATTTGCTGGCTAGTAAAGTCAGACAGCTAGAAAGCTAATATTATAATGCCAGATGAGCTAACGTTAGTAACCTAACCAATTCGCTATAGTATTAACTGGTGTACGACTACTTGCCATTCCTCAAATTATAACATTAGTAGTTTACTGGACCCTGGCAAAATGTGTGAAATGTTAACTAGTTAACTAGCTAACAAACTAACTGCTATCTATGAACTAATACTTTCCCTTTACAATATGTGGTTCATTTTCAGAATGAGAGAATTAGGTGAAAATGAGGCTTTGCTTGTTAAACAAGTGGATTTGTATTTGTATTTATTATGGATCCCCATTAGCTGCTACTCTTTCTGGGGTCCCAAAAAATTAAGGCAGTTATACAATTTTAAAAACATTACAATACATTCATTACAGAATTCACAACACACTAAGTGTGTGCCCTCAGGCCCATACTTGCACATGCATACTACCACATATATACAACACAAAATTAATGTGTACGTGTGTGTATAGTACATATGTTGTCATGTGTGTATACATGTGTCTGTGCCTATGTTTGTGTTACTTCACAGTCCCCGCTGTTCCACAAGGTGTATTTTTTACCTGTTTTTAAAATCTGATTCTACTGCTTGCATCAGTTACCTAATGTGGAATAGAGTTCCGTAGGACTGTGTGCCTCCCATTTTCTGATCTGGACTTGGGGAGGGTGAAGAGACCTCTGGTGGCATGTCTTGTGGGGTATGCATGGGTGTCCGAGCTGTGTGCTAGTATTTTAAAAAGACAGCTCGGTACCTTCAGCTTGTCAACACCTCTTTAAAAAAAACAAGTAATGAGGAAGTCAATCTCTCTTCCACTTTGGAAGAGGGATGAAGTGTTGCTGGAGCAGGGCCTGGCTTAAGCTGGATGGCACTATAGAGGTGAAAGGAACACCACACACACTTTTCCTCTTTCTCACTTGTTCAATACAGTGGATGAAAGGGGTATGCCAGGTGTACTCTGCCTGAGAGATCAATTATGCCAACAAAGGGTCTCATGCTCTGCTGCTGGCATATTGTAGAACAGATGTCCACAGGCAGAAAGTGTATAATGTAATACCCTGCAGTGTAGCCCAAAGATATTGTTTTTGTTGTGTTGAACATGACATACAGTAACACTTGTGAGTGAGGGGGGTTATAAAAAATGTACTCAGTGAACCTTATTTTTGCACACATGTAGCCTTGTGCACTTGATCGATGTCTACTATAGTGGCCACTATAATAGAGAAAAAATAGAATGAAACAAACAGTCATTCTATTTCTACTATAAGATGTTTTTTTTTTCCCCAAGTGCAATATTCAGATGTGTGTGATCACAAGTGTTCTATTATAAAGGCTGTCATGGCTAACTGCAATATTAATGTATTGTTTTTTTTTCTGGACTTGAGTGTAATTTGCAGTCAAGTCTAGGCAACAAATAACATTGGATTGCTTTCCTTACATTTTCTAGCTGTGAGTTAGGTTCACATGAATCACTTTTTATTTTACACACAGAGACTGATCATGTAGATCATATGATGTGTTGTTTAATTAGTTAGAACCTGCATTTCAAGATGGGATCCAGCCTAAGTCACTAGAAATTAGCATTTTAAAGCTGATATTTTTTATTTATTTTTATCCCCCTTAAGCAGGGATTTTTTTGGCAAGTTTCAGTGTCACCTTTTTGAGCCCTAACCAGTTTACATCCCTGTTCATTACAAAACCAGAGAGCTACATCCGTTGTTGTGTTGGTCTGGTGAAGTCCACAAAACATATTGCATGACCTACAGCATGGTCAAGCAAGATAATGTATCCAACATTTTCGACTACTAAACAACTATTGATTTAGAACTATGGAGAGTTAGCACAAGTCACAAAGGAAACTGAGATGCCTCCACTATTCCAGCACCATTTCAACATCATCTAATCACCTATGCTTAGTCTAATACAGTGACAACCAAATTATAAAAATGATTTGGTCCAATCAACGGAAGCTAAATATTTGGCTGTCCATGATACTGATTTCTATATCACAATAGTTATATTAATATGCAACATGCAATCCGTTATATCCAAGGTAGGCATACAGTAGCCTATCAACTGCACTACTGCGCTTTAAATTGTGTAAAATCTTTAATAGCTTCTCATGATGACGTGCCCTGTTTTCTTAAACTAACCCTCAAATTCTTTCAAATAATGTTGTCAAATAAAGCAAGGTATATAGGCCTATTGAGTCAAATAAACACGGGCTCCAAAACATATAGGTGTAGAGTTCTGTATTTATTTTCTTGGTCAACCTTGCGTTCTGTTTTGTTGTGTTCTCGAACGTAGCCCTGTCTTTCATTTTTGTTCATTATTTTCACCTGTGTTAGTTACTCACCTGGTCTCATCAGCTCCTTATTTAGTTCAGTTCATTCTGTTTGTGCCTTTGTGAGGTATTGTTCGTTTTGACTCTACAAAGCCTTTTCCTAGCTCGTCTGTGAGAACCAGTTATAGCCTTCAGTCCTAGATTTAATTCACCTGCCTGTTTGCTCACCTGTGTATGACCATTGCCTGCCTGTGACCACAATTCCTGCCTTCTGTGAAGGCAAAATAAACACGTGCCGCGCTCTGTGCGTGAATCTACACCTTTTCTCCTTGAGTATTCGTTACAATAGGAAACAAGATTCAGCTGGTAGATATACGGGAGTGTCGGAAATTATACTTCCACGCGTGGATGTGGTCGCATCCGTTCGAGCCACAAATTCTAACTGTTCACTTCACTCAACTTTTTTATTTTTGGAGCAGCTAAAACCATGATTTAGTCAAACAGTAGCATCCTGATTCCTGCACGAAAATATTTAACCTTCCCCTGTTTCCCACTGTGCTCACAGAACAGCCTAGATGCAGTGGTGGAAAAAGTACCCAAATCTCATACTTGAGTAAAAGTAAAAAATAC